>NC_088794.1:69500933-70220433 GCF_011386835.1 Chrysemys picta bellii | reverse complement strand
GAGTTGATGTTTTATACAACATACAATTACCAAAGTCTTCACCTGAGGAAGATGTTTGGGAGTTGCCTTTGGGACCTACCACTATGCTATCCTTGTCTGGGTGACTTTACAGTACAAAGCATATAAGTCTATGGTTGTTAAAAAAGTTTTCAGTGTTGTAAATTATACACTTTTCCTGTCAAATCATTTACAAATACCTTTAAATTATTTCATGGGTAAACTAATGATGTAATTTTGGTTTAATTTGTGTATTGACAACATGATTGAAACTCAGATTATTTTACTTTGGATCTAGATTCTACAACTAAGGCTGCCTGTTGTGATTTTGTCCCATAATACTGCATACTTAGTTCTGAGGTCCCTGTCAGATGTATTTATGAAAATATGTATGTATGTACAGTCAAATTGCATAATACTTATATTTCATAGCTGTCACACATTGTAAAACATTCCAAAGTACATTTGACCTGTACAGGCTGGGAGTAATCAAACCTAAGTCTATCTTTAAAAAAAAAAAAAAACCAAAACACACAAACACATTTTCTTTTCCAAACATATGAACTAGTAACAGAATTCCTGTATTGAGCAGTAAAGCACATATCCAGTGCCCTTTCAACACATATCCAGGAAACAATGCCCCTTATTGATATCAGGTTTAGCAGAGTGGTCGAGTTTGCAAGTGACACTACAAATACTGGATGTTGGTGGCATTCATCTGGATTGTGAAACAATCAAAGGGCTTTAAACTTGTATATTTAGAATGGGGTGGGCATGTCTATACTGCAGTTGAACATGCACTGCTGGTCTGTGGCAGCTGATTTGTGGGGCTCAGGCTACTGGGCGATAAAATTGCCATGTAGACATTTGGGCTCGGGCTGGAACCTGGGCTGTGGGACCCTCCCCACCTTGTGGGGGATCCCAGAGCTCAAGCTCCAGCCCAAACCTGAACATCTACACTGTAGTTTTGCAGCCCAAGGCAAGTGACACAGGTCAGGTGTAGATGTTTAAATGCTGTGTAAAAACTTACCTAGTTCCACCAGTGTAGATGAGTTCACCATCTCTCCCAGTGTACTTACTTTCCTATAATGAAATCTACCATTCATAACAGGCTGAACCATTGTAGAGATGACAAGAAATGGTGTAAATGACGATTACATTTAGCCTGAATTTCAGCTTACATTGCAGCAGGCAGCGTGCTAGCCCTGGGAGATTGGAACATTCTATGCTACAATTTTCATTACATGTAACATATTCAGGAAGCAATCTGGCCCCTTTTTGTACTCTTCTGACATTCAAAAGAACATAATCTATTAAGTTAAAAAGCATTTTATGCATGATTAAAACCCCAAACCTAGGCAGAAGTCCTAATTAAAACTCGAACAAAAGGTTAGATTTTTGGATGTCATCAAAGGAAGATGTAACTCTTTCTTTGTTTTCATGAGGCTAGAAAGTTTGTAGTACTGGAACAAAAATCTATTTCAAATCTGATGGCATATACACCTTAAATGCCACATTTTCGATGTGCTGTTGTACTCTGTTCTGCTTATCTGTATAGTGTTCTTTGCCTCCCCAACCCCTTTTTCTTTAATTAACTAAACAGCAGGTGTTTGGAAAAAGATTGCAGATATAAGCATACTGGCTATACTTTGGAAAAGTATACATTTGTGAGTTTTTCATAGCTTTATCCAGGAAATGTGAAATTGATTTATAAGAATGGTGTGTGACTGTATATAAAGGAAGAATATTAGAATATTCTTTTAAATAATGTACTTTCATGTTTCTCCTAAGGGGGTTTTGCAAAATGTTATAAAAATTACTTGCAATCATTTAGCTATTTTTAGTCCACTATTCATTATTAGCATTGATAATTTACTTAGGTTTGTTCATGACTGGGATCCAGCTTAAACATAGTCATTATTTTCTTTAAATGTCCAGTCGTTTTCAGCTTCCCATGTGTTGTTTACATTTGCATTGTTTTAATGATTGTATTATAAGGGAAACAGTTGTGTTTTATATGATACTCAAAGGATGTTTGTAAATCATACTGTCTTCATTTTGTAAATCACATTGTAAACCCAAGGGTAATTCAATTGGAGGAGACAGTCAGTGGGCTGGCATACAAAAGGGAATGATTTAAAACTTGTGGGCCTCTAAATAAACTCCTATGTACAGATTGCCTTTCCTTAATCTTATTAGCAATATTGTAAAAACCCAAAGATGGTTTTAAAGCCCAAGTTTATTACAAACATTTTTCCTTTCCCAAATGCATTAGCAGAGTAGTAAGTTACTGCTATGGCTGCAAAGAAGGATTGTTTGAGACTTAGCAACAGAGCTCTAGGAAATACTTCCATTCATCCTCAAACCATGCACTGTTGTTCTAGGTCCAGTCCATTTGCAAACCTCACCACCTGATGTTCTGTGGATGCATCTGGAGAGTTTGGAAGCCAGCAAGTCTTTCTTCTCTCAAAGAGCCCTTATTTCCCTGGATGCCTTCTTACAGTCCTCCGAGTTTCCAGGCATAAGGCAGAGCCCAGCTGAGGAAATTTGAACCTGGGAGGTTCACGTTCTGTGCTCAATGGACCATCAGGGGACAGCTAACAAACCCCTTGGTGTACTGAATCCTGCAGTCTTGTGTAGCCCTGTTTAGCAAACACTATCTCCTGAGTTATAAAGATTGAATTGTTTACATCGAGGCAGAGAATGGATACTAGGGTTCTCTTATTTATACTGCGTTAACATGACTATGATGAATAATTCCTTGTGGAGAGAGAGTTATTAGGGACACCAGAATTATGTGAACATAGAAAACTTATAGAGAGAAATATTCATCTCAAACAATGGTGAAGGACCATCAGTTCACTATGTTTCATTGTCAAAAGAATGATGAGATTTTGTAATATTTTACTTTAACTACAAAGTCTGGGAAGACATTTTTCACCTAAAAGCCTATTGAGACAATGAAAACTCTTCAGAGACCAAGTATCAGGGGGTAGCCGTGTTAGTCTGTATCTACAAAAACAACAAAGAGTCTGGTGGCACCTTAAAGACTAACAGATTTATTTGGGCATAAGCTTTCGTGAGTAAAAACCTCATTTGCAAATTCAACACCATTAATCTGGGCTTGAATAGGGATTGGGAGTGGCTGGCTCACTACAGAAACAGCTTTTCCTCTCCTGGAATTGACACCTCCTCATCTATTATTGGGAGTGGACTACATCCACCCTGATTGAATTGGCCTTGTCAACACTGGTTCGCCACTTGTGAAGTAACTCCCTGCTCTCCATGTGTCTGTATATAATGCCTGCATCTGTAGCTTTCACTCTATGCATCCGAAGAAGTGAGGTTTTTACTCACGAAAGCTTATGCCCAAATAAATCTGTTAGTCTTTAAGGTGCCACCAGACTCTTTGTTGTTTTCTTCAGAGACCAGTCTGTGTATTTTCTGAATTTCTCTTCTTCATTTGGAGCGTAGTCCTGCTGACAATGGGAGTTTTGATGCTAACTTCACTTGGGGCACAATAGGCTCAGATCATTATTAGAGATATCTGCACAAAAGCAGGATCTTTGCTGCTTAAGGAAACAGGCCTTTTATCCTTACTAAGGACAAACTCTCACTAGGGCCTTGGCTACACTTGCAGCTGTACAGTGCTGTGAGGTAAACCTGTCTTCGTACAGCTGAGTAGGGAAAGCGCTGCAGTCTGTCCACGCTGACAGCTGACAGCACAGTGGTGTGGCCACACTTGCAACATTTGCAGCTGTGTTGGGAGCGGTGCATTATGGGCAGCTATCCCAGCATTCATGTGGCTGCAATGTGCTTTTCAAAATGGGGAGGGGGGTGGGGTGGATTGTGACAGGGAGTGTGGGGGGGAGAGTGAGTGCTTTTTGGAGCATGTCAGCTCTCTATTTTGCAAGTTCTGAACCCCCAGCCCCCTGCTCGTTCATTTACTCACTCAAAGCAAGCTGCAAACTGTTTGCTTTTCTCTGTGGTACAAACTTTGAAACCAGCACTTCCGCATTCCTGCAGCCGGTCACAACAATGGAGAGGACTGGCCACTTGACAATGTGATTAGTACAGCGCTGCAAGCGTTTACACTCACACCCGTGAGTCGTAGCCACTCCGCTGCAGCTGTTATTCCTCTCGGAGATGTGTAGTACCTGCAGCTGTGTACCCAGGGAGATACAGTGCTGCAAGTGCCCTGCCAGTGTGGACGGGGAGTGAGTTACAGCGCTGTAACTCGCAAGTGTAGCCAAGGCCTAAAGGTAGTTGTAAGCATTCAGCTGATGATGATCACGTCTCTCACAAAAAAATTATGGCTTCAGCTAATCATTTCAAAGGCAGTTAATGTTGCAAAGGAGTCTGGCTTCATGAATAAGGAATGAGAAGTAGGGGAGCAAGACCAAAGAACAGCAGCAAAAATGCAGAGAAGCTGTTACTAGTAGAACTATGCAAAATGTGAGAGATGCATTATCTCAGTTGTTCTCAAACTTTTGTAGTGATGACTCCTTTCACACAGCAAGCCTATTAGTGCGACCCCCCCCCCTAAAGTAAAAACACAGTTTTTTATATTTAAGACTGTTATAAATGTTGGAGGCAAAGCAGGGTTTGTGGGTGGAGGCTTACAACTTGTGACCCTAACAACATCGTGACCCCCAGTTTGAGAACACCTGCATTATCTAGTGGCCTGAGTACAGGACTGGGACTCAAGAACTCTGATTCTCTACATGGGCTTGGGTAAGTCACTTAATTTTCAGCCTCCTCCTCTGAGTTCAAATGCTGGCTCCTGGAATCATTTCCCGTGCAGTGTAACTCCACTAGTTACACCATATCAGGACCCTCCGCACTCAAAGGGACAGTTTTACTCCCCTTATTCAATTCCTCCAATGTTCCTGTGAGGTAGATGTGTAGTACTTCAAAGATGAAGAGCTAAACATTGTCTCTAAATAAGATGTTTTGCTGTGTTTTCCATTATGAGCTGTCAGTGAATTTACAAGCTTAACGGTGTAATACAGTAAAACATTTAGCTTAATTAGCATTAACTTTCCAATCATATTGTGGCTTCTAAAAAAATTAAATTACAGCTGGATTTCAGTGTAGCAGACAAGTTATATTTCACAAAATGATAGGTAAAACCTCAAGAATAATTCAATAAATGGTAGAGGAAAGGGTGTAAATCATAACTCCTGCTAAACATGTGAGACATCTCACATAATTATGATTATGGAAGTGCCATTACATAAGAGCAATCCGTGACACAATTTGATGCAACCTTTTTCCTAAATGTTAGACAATTGTTTCAGGAACACATTCTGCTCTTGGAAAGATAAGGGCCTAATGTTCCTCTTGCTCACATCATGTTTAAACTAGTGCAACTTCAGCTTTATACTGTCACCTATGTCAATCAAGGCTAACTCTACCGGAATGTAAATGAGTCAAGAATAAGGCCCAAACTGTCAGGCACAAAGTATTCTGACTTTTCTCTCACACAAGTGAGCATCAGCAATAAGTATTTAAGTCACTGGAATTACACCAGGGTAAAAGCAATGCCAGACAGACAAGCAAGGCCACATTGCTGCAGAGATCTACTAGTAAAAGGCTGATCTTTCTTTGAACACAGGAAGTAAATGAGTTAACACAGGACTTGTTTGTGTTGCTGTTGGAATCCACCAAGTAATATGACAACAGTAGTTCTGCTCATGATTATCTTCTTGTATACATCAGCCCAATATAATAGTCAAGAAAAAGGATCTTCAGGCATCCACTCACCCAAAGCATCAAGGCAGCATTTCTGAGATTTTTGTGGAGAAGTGATTTTTTTTTCCTTCCAAAACAGTGACTGGCAAATCCATCTCGCACATTTTCAACAGGTTAAAATCAGATTATTCCCCACATGAGTCTCTATCAGGGAACCATTCCAGTAACATGGGATTGGTGGTGGATAGCAGGCTCATATATGAATAAATTATGAAGAGCCAAATTCTGCTCCCAGTTACCCCTGGGCAACAGTATTGAAGTAAATAGAAATGCATGGGTATAAGCGAGATTAGGGTTTGGCCCTAAATCAATCATAAATACAGACATCATTCTAAAAATCTATGCTGTTATTTCAAATGCACTATAGCATGAGTACTTATAATTTTAATGAGTGGGGTTCTGGGTGGTCAAGGTTCCTACATTGGCTGTACCACAGATTTTTTTCATCCTAACTTTGTATGTGAGTTGTTTTTGTGTTCTTGAGAGGCAGCCATGGAGTCTCAAATTCTCTTTCTGAAGAGAGCAGCAGCAGCAGCAGCACCACACACTTCTCCTTAATGACCCTCGTGCATCTATTTCTTGTCCTGGAAGAACCAACTCTAGGAAGCAGAAGGTAAGTTACTCTCTGTGCCCATTCAATATGGGATCTCTGCTTCTACCACCATCTAGACTGATCATACAATGAAAACTGCCACCCAAAATGGACACACTGTCTACCAAGAGCTGGCCTGGGATCACTGACACATTTCACATATTCCACTAAACAGCTCTTTGACAGCAGTGGCATTTAGTTATCTTCCATAGTATCGCTAGTTTTGAACTGAATCTTTGGAGGAGAGACTCTGTAGTCATCCTACATATATCATAAGATCTACAGCTTTGTATTTATAAATTCATGCACAAATATATAGAGACAAGGTAGGTGAGGTAATATCTTTATTGGACCTACTTCTGTTGGTGATAGACACAAGCTTTCGAGCGTACTCAGAACTCTTCTTCAGTGCTACGTACTCCAAAGAAGAGCTCTGTGCAAGCATGAAAACTTGTCTCTCTCACCAACAGAAGTAGGTCCAATAAAGATATTACCTCACCTACCTTGTCTCACTAATACCCAGGAACTGTATACAACAATGCATTAAACATACACACACACTTTACCAGCCAGTGAAGTGCACTGGCATTTGGAAGGCAGCTGATATTCAGCAATGCATGAAGATGATAACGTTTCCCTTTGTAGTTTCAGCAAAGTTTGAAAACAGTCAGCAGATCCTCTCCGTTTCCAACCAAAACAATTGTTTACGGCTCTGAGAGTGAAAAACCAGCTTTAAAATTTATCTGACATTAATAACGAAACATCTGACTTAATGTAGTGCCTCTTTGTACTGGTTTTTGACAGATTTCCTTTTCACACTTTTTGGTGTTACATATGCTGTTTGGTTTGTTCTATGAATATGTATTCTTACATCACATCTGAGTGCTGGGAAGCATGATGATTTTTACTATTGTCATGTCTTCAGAGTTAGGTTGGAGAATTTCAACATAGATTGCAGCGTGCTAACCCTGGGAGATTGGCGACATTCTAAACTGCAAAGTTTTATTATATCTTCTAGGGCTTCCCTTCAGTTTTGGTAACCTAGACTGTCCTGTGATTTAACATTAATAGCATATTTTTCATCTTCAAATCAAGAAGATTTCAGGCAAAATTCTGCTTTCACTTACGCCCAGGAAAACCCATCTAATTTGTTGCTCTGGGTTTTCATGTCATAAAAAGGATACCACGAAGGCTGAAATTAGAGTTGTGGGATCAAATGTATTATTTATGTGAGAAACCCACATTACACATAGAAATTTGTGTTTAACACTTCAGATGTCAGTTTTAAGGAAATACTTGGAATCAGGTTATTTGCTACACAGTTTTACCTTTAAAGAACATTAAGCAAATATGCGTGACAGTGATACATGTAGGCGTAGCTTTGGTCAAGCATCCAAAGTGAAACAAACCCTTGACCTTTCCATTTCAGCTGCTGCACATGTTCAAGTCTAGGATGTATTGAAAGATAAAAAATAAACCCTCTTAAAAAAAGCAGGTTGAGTAGCAGGACAGCATGATGTCAACAGTTCGCTGGGGAGACTAAAACTAAAACCCAAGAGTCCTTATACTGCAACCTGTCACACTGTGCTATTTCCCACCCATAACCACAACTAAGTTTCCATCCAGCTCTTAGAACGGAACCGGAGTGAAAGTAATAGACATCTTAGAATACAACACATTATCTCTCTCTCTCTCGTGGTCCAGCACTTACTAATCCAGTAGCAAGAATTATTAATACATCTAATCAGGGTAGGACAATATCACTGAAGAACTACTATAATCATACCTCTTTTAAGAAAGGGAAAAAAGCAATCTGGGCAATTACAGGTTTGTGACTCTGCAGTAGTATGCAAGGCTTTAGAACAAATTATGGAGGCAAGAATAATTAAATTCATGGAGATAAATGTTAAAGGGGATGTAATGCAATGTGGGTTTACCAAAGGTAGATCATACCAGATTAACCTGATTTCCTTTGTTGAGAAAAATAACTGATTTGTTTTAGATAAAGGAAGATGTAATATATTTGGACTTCAGTAAAGCATCTGACACAGTACCACACGGCAAATCATTAGTTAATTGAGGGAAGATGGGGATCAGTACAAGAATTGTAAGGTGAATAAGAAACTGGTTAAAGACAACAGGTTGTGCTGAAAGGGAGGTTACTTGTGGAGTTCCTCAAGGATTTGACTTGTGATCAATCTTATTGAATATTTTTATTAATGACCTTAGCACAAAAAGTAGGAGTGCACTAATGAAATGGGCTGCTGATACAAATTTGGGAAGCAGTCAATACCGAGGCGGATCAGAACATCATACAGGAAGGTCTGGTCTGGATGCCCTAGGAGGCTGAAGTGTTAGAAATGAAATGAAACAAAATTCAACAGTATAAAGTTTAAACTTGGGGGGGGATTGTCAGTTAAAAGTGACACAGGAGGGAAAAGACCTGGGTGTGTGGTAGCTGTGAAAAAGGGAAACGTTATCCTAGGATAGAATATAGAACTGGAAGGGACCTTGAGAGGTCATCTAGTCCAGTCCCCTGCACTCAAGGCAGGACTAAGTATTATCTAGACCATCCCTGACAGGTGTTTGTCCAACCTGCTCTTAAAAAGTCCCAATGATGGAGCTTCCACAACCTCGCTAGGCAATTTATTCCAGTGCTTAACCATCCTGACCGTTAAGCAGTTTTTCCTAATGTCCAACCTAAACGGCTGCAATTTAAGCTCATTGTTTCTGGTCCTATCATCACAGGTTAAGAAGAACAATTTTTCTCCCTCCTCCTTGTAACAACCTTTTATATACCTGAAAACTGTTATGTCCTCTCTCTGTCTTCTCTTCTCTAGACTAAACAAACCCAATTTTTTCAATCTTCACTCATAGGTCATGTTTTCTAGACCTTTAATCATTTTTGTTGCTCTTCTCTGGACTTTCTCCAATTTGGCCACATCTTTCCTGAAACGTGGTGCCCAGAACTGGACACAATACTCCAGTTGAGGCCTAATCAGCGCGGAGTAGAGTGGAAGAATTACATCTCATGTCTTGCTTACAATACTCGTGCTAATACATCCCAGAATGATGTTCGCTTTTGATCCACTATGACCCCCATATCCCTTTCTGCAGTACTCCTTCCTAGGCAGTCATTTCCCATTTTGTATGTGTGCGACTGATTGTTCCTCCTTAAGTGGAGTACTTTGCATTTGTCCGTATTGAATTTCATCCTATTTACTTCAGACCATTTCAAATTTTAATCCTTGCTTCACAAGGACATATCAAGTGAGGCATTTCCAACAGAGAGAGAGAAGTACAGTATTACCACCATTATACAAGTCACTGGTAAGACCTCATTTGGAATAGTGTATACATATGGTCACGCATGCTCAAGAAAGATTAATTCATACTGGAACAGGTAGAGAACAGCTAGTAGTACAGTCAAGGGAATGGAGGGCCTATCTTATGAGAGGAGACTGGAATTTTGGCTTGTTCAGATTAGCAAAACAAAGGCTGAGATTACTGTCTATAAATACCTCAAGGGGGTAAATACCAGGATGGTTAAAGAGCTATTTAAACTAATGGACAATGGTTATAAACTGGCCACAAATTCAGGCTGGAAATTAGAAGGTTTCTAACTGTCAGAGGGATGAAGTTCTGGAACAGCCTTCCACTGGGATTTGTGGGAGTAAAACAACATAATTAGTTTTAAATGAGACCTGTGCCTTTATGAGTGTATTTGTATGACAGCGTTGCTTCCTATGGTAGGGGGCAGGGCTTGGCAGACCTAGTTCACATCTGGTTTATGTTCCTAAAAGCTCATGTTTCAGGGCTTTAGCTGGCCACCTGTAGGGGTCATCCAGGGATTCCTCCCCAACCCCAACGTATTTGGGGGAAGGAAGGTCATTGGTTGTCTTCCTCTGAAACACCAGAGATGGCCCCAGCTGAAGATGGGACACTGGATGGGGTGCTCTGAGGTGGCACCAAGCATCCTCTCGCTCAGATGCTTGGCTGGCTGGTTCTTGCTCCCATGGTCAGGAAGGAATTTTCTGCTAAGTCAGACTGGCATGACTTTCAGGGTAGGGGGTGCTGGAGTTGTCTTCCTCTGCAGTGTGTGGGTGTAGGTCACTTGTCAGGATTATCGAGATCTACCTCTCAATCTTTTTCCTGCCATTGTGGGGGCCTCATGCATCGGTGCACCTCAGTCCTTACTATTGTCTTGTGTGGGGCACCATAGGCTACTGTCCTGTGTACTGTAATACTTGGCCTAATTTCAGTTGTTAGGTTTAGTGTGTTGGGTGATATTGGTGTCCTGGGATACATAGGAAGTTGGAATGGATGATCTGGTGGTCCTTTTCTCTACAACCATGAGGACTAGATTCTTACCTTAAAAAAAAAAAAACTGAAATTCTTACCAAAAAAATTATCACACGACTCCAGCAGCTGGGAACTTAAAAAAAAACCCTAGCTATTGTGAGAGTTAGTAGTGCTACTGAGGCGGTGCTGTGGCTGGGAGACAAACAGCACTCCCAGCCTTGTATTCCTTAGTCTCTAGTCACACTTATGCATGTCCCTCTTCAAACCATCATCCTCCCTCTTTAGTTCCAGTCATCATACTGCAGAATTCTCAATCCATTTCAGTGCAGACAAGTGGGCATTCTTCCCAGCAGTCTCAGGAGAGGCCATATAATAAATTGAATGAGAATAGAAAATAAACTATGTTTACGTCACGGCTGATTCCCCACTCTGGCACTTCGAGTGCAGAAGGTGGGGGCCCGCAAGGACTCTAAATATTAATACTTGCCACTCCAAACTTGTATTAACCTCCCAAGGTTACAAGGTCAGAGAAAAGCTGGATTAGTAGATGCTGCCACCACCCAAGTGCAGAACCCCTTTGAGAGACCAGGAAGGCTCACTTGAGAAATCCTTCCTTTGGGATACACTCCAGCCCTTTTAACCCCACCCCGGGGAACAGCTGAGAAAGAAAAAAAAATGGAAATCAGCTGTTGCCACCAGCTAGTTAAACATCTGCACAAACCTCTTAAGACACAAAAATTCATTTTGTTCTTAAAAAAGGTAAATTTTATTTTAAAAAAAGGAAAGAAAACACATCTGGAAACTCAGCTATTGCTAGATTTTAAAAGAGCAATTGCAAGTATTAAGCACCAAGAATAGTTTTCTTGAGGTCCAGCTTAAAGGTTACAAGCAAAACAAAAGTACCGGGGTTAGCACAGAGGAATTCACAACCCATAAAGAAATAAAAGGGATAAACCTAATTGCATCTTCCTAGACATTTCCTGATCTACTTACATATCTGGGGTTTTTAATGAGTAGTTTCTAGGTATGATTCTGATCATTTTTCATACCTGGCCCCAAGCTTCTTACAGCATTGCTGCTCTTTCCCCCTCTTCCCAGGTGAACAACCACAGACAGACAAAGGGAACGTTTTTTCTCAATTTAAAAAAGTTCTACCTTCCCACTGGCTCTTTTGGTCATGTGCCCACTCACTTCCTTTTACCTATGCATAGCAGTGAGACTTTTCAACCCTTTACAGGTGAAGCAAATAGAGAACAGCTACTAAGAGGGATTTTAGAGCTAGCTGACTGGCTGGGTGTCCATAGAAGGGAGCTACTGCCTCCATCCCCTTAATTTCTCACAGCTCTCCATAAAGATTAGTCCCTTCAGGTAGTGTTGCTATCTGATGGGTAGTGCTGAGGGACTTACACTGCCAGTAATCATTATCACCTACCAGAGCTGTGGTAAAAGGAAGATTTTAGGGGGAAACTTTCAAAACCTACTATGCATTTTAGGAGCTGACTTTCAATGGGAATTGTACTCCTAAATCCTCTAAGGGCATTTGAAAATCCCAACCTTTGTCTCTATGGCTCTTGATTCAGAACTGGTCAGAAGCACTGACACTTCAATCGAAAAATGTTAAGAGTCAATGCTCAGGATCAGCAGGTGGCCTGAATGGTGAGATTGTGCACTGGCAATCTTTGCAGGATTTGGTGGAGTGAGATAAACCCTTCCTCAGGCTTTGAAGAGGTAGCAGAGCCATTGTGCATCCTCATTGCTCCAAAAGTTTCAGAGTAGCAGCCGTGTTAGTCTGTATCCGCAAAAAGAAGAACAGGAGGACTTGTGGCACCTTAGAGACTAACAAATTTATTAGAGCATAAGCTTTCGTGGACTACAGCCCACTTCTATGATTTCAATAATTTCCATCCCACCATCAACCTCAGCCTAGATCAATCCACACAAGCGGTCCATTTCCTGGACACTACTGTGCTAATAAGCGATGGTCACATAAATACCACCCTATATCGGAAACCTACTGACCGCTACACTTACCTACATGACCGCTACACTTACGCTACACTTACCTCCAGCTTCCATCCAGGACACACCACACGATCCATTGTCTACAGCCAAGCCCTAAGATATAACCGCATTTGCTCCAATCCCTTGGATAGAGACAAGCACCTACAAGATCTCTATCAAGCATTCTTAAAACTACAATACCCACCTGCTGAAGTGAAAAAACAGATTGACAGAGCCAGACGAGTACCCAGAAGTCACCTCCTACAAGACAGGCCCAACAAAGAAAATAACAGAACACCACTAGCTGTCACCTTCAGCCCCCAACTAAAACCTCTCCAGCGCATCATCAGAGATCTACAACCTATCCTGAAAGATGATCCTTTACTCTCACAGATCTTGGGAGACAGACCTGTCCTCGCTTACAGACAACCCCCGAACCTAAAGCAAATACTCACCAGCAACCACACATCACTGAACAAAACCACTAACCCAGGAACCTATCCTTGTAACAAACCCCGATGCCAACTCTGTCCACATATCTATTCCAGTGACATCATCATAGGACCTAATCACATCAGCCATACCATCAGGGGCTCGTTCACCTGCACATCTACCAATGTGATATATGCCATCATGTGCCAGCAATGCCCCTCTGCCATGTACATTGGCCAAACCGGACAGTCTCTACGCAAAAGAATTAATGGACACAAATCTGACATCAGGAATCAAAATACTCAAAAACCAGTGGGAGAACACTTTAACCTGTCTGGTCATTCAGTGACAGACCTGCGGGTGGCTATATTACAACAGAAAAACTTCAAAAACAGACTCCAACGAGAAACTGCTGAGCTAGAATTGATATGCAAACTAGACACAATCAACTCCGGTTTGAATAAAGACTGGGAATGGCTGAGCCATTACAAACATTGAATCTATCTCGCCTTGTAAGTATTCTCACACTTGTTATCTAACTGTCTGTACTGAGCTAGCTTGATTATCACTTCAAAAGTTTGTTTTCTCTTAATTAATTGGCCTCTCAGAGGTGGTAAGACAACTCCCACCTGTTTATGCTCTCTGTCTGTGTGTGTATATATATCTCCTCAATATATGTTCCATTCTATATGCATCCGAAGAAGTGGGCTGTAGTCCACGAAAGCTTATGCTCTAATAAATTTGTTAGTCTCTAAGGTGCCACAAGTCCTCCTGTTCTTCTTATTGCTCCAAAAGCAACCATAGCCAGAGTGTAGTGGAGGATAGCTAGAGCACAGGGTCGTCAAACCTGTCCATAGTGGAATGGCACCGGTTCTGGGGCCTCCACACACACACAGAATGGGGAGGGAAAGACTTGGCCCTGAAAGAATTATACAAATGTTTGGCCAGTGACTGACACGCTTGCTCTCATATAATTCTGGTCTGATGCCCCCTGATCCCCAGAAGTGGTTTGCAGATTACCACATTTCTTTTTCTTTACCTTGTAGCAATTATGAAATAATAAAGTACACTGTATCAAAGTGGATTAAGAAAAGCATCTTACTAAACTATAAATATGAAACTACCAGTAGAAGAACTGAACAAGAAAACTATTACATGGTCCCTGTTGTGAAGGATAGCTCAGAGTTTGAGAATAAGAAAAGCCACAAATAGGTGAGTGCGATTTAGTAGGGCACCAGCCAACCCTGTAGAATTGCTTTGTGGGAAAGATGACCCCAAATAAATTCACACTCATTAAAGGGTGGGTAAACGGGATTGGTTAAGGCATAGGCATGTGCCTCTGGCCCCTGCTCTTGGAGTTATGGGAGTACATCAGAATCTCAGTTTATTTCTTAAAAAAAAAAAAATTCTAGCCCTTACAGCTGAGAAAAAAAAAACCAAAAACACTTGAAACTGAGACTCAAGTAGAACAGGAGTACTTGTGGCACCTTAGAGACTAACAAATTTATTTGAGCATAAAAGCTTTCGTGGGCTACAGCCCACTTTATCGGATGCATGTAGTGGAAAATACAGTAGGAAGATTTTTTATATATATACATACACACACATATACACACACACACACACACACAGAAAGAGAACATGAAACAATGGGTGTTACCATAAACACTATAAGGGGAGTGATCAGTTAAGGTGAGCTTTTATCATCAGGAGAGAAAAAGAACTGTTTGTAGTGGTAATGAAAATGGCTCATTTCCAGCAATTGACAAGGAGATATGAGGAACTGTGTGTGGTTGGGGGGAGGGGGAGAGAAATAATCATGGGGAAATAGTTTTACTTTCTGTAATGGCCCATCCACTCCCAGTCTTTATTCAAACCTAATTTAATGGTGTCCAATTTACAAATTAATTCTAATTCAGCAGTCTCTCGTTGGAGTCTGTTTTTGCAGTTTTTTTGTTATAATATTGCAACTTTTAGGTCTGTAATAGAGTGGCCAGGGAGATTGAAGTGTTCTCCAACTGGTTTTTGAATGTTATAGTTCTTGACGTCTGACTTGTGTCCATTTATTCTTTTACATAGAGACTGTCTGGTTTGGCCAATGTAGATGGCAGAGGGGCATTGCTGGCACATATCACATTGGTAGATGTGCAGGTGAACGAGCCTCTGATAGGACCTAATCATGTCAGCCACACTATGACTCAAGTGTATCCAATGCAGGGATGCCTGCCTCAGTCTGTAAAAACCCTGATACAAGTGCTCAGAGAGGTGAAGTGCTCAGTGAATCTCAGTGGGGAGTTAACTGCAAGACCTACTTTTCTGAAGGCCACACCTCCACTACTCTGGGAGAGGACTGTGTGTGTGTGGAAAGAGGAGGAGGAGCACAGCAGATCTGGCCCACTCCTGCTACTGGGTTAAGTACAGAGGAGGGCCCCCTGCTCAAACCCCAGCCTCTCATGGGAGGCCAGAGACCGCCCTGCTACTGCTTCTTGGATAGAAAAGGGGGCCCCCCATGTTGCTGCCCCTGCGGGAGACTAGAAAGGGCACTGGCCACTACTGTTATGATAGATAATTATGCTATAATACCCCAGTTGGAAAGTTATGTATACAGCAATATCTAGGAACTTAGAGTATGCTACTTTCTGGAAGTGCTTGATATGAGATACCAGTATGTGGGGAGGAAGGAATCAAGCCAGAATATTCCAGTGTCTTGACTGACTCTCTTTTTATGCTCACACACTGAATAGGGTGGCTGAAGTGAATCAGGTTCTGCAAAAAAAAAAAAAAAAAAAAAGCCACATATAAAAGGTATGTTTTCAAAAATGCAATCAAAACTCTAGAGAAACAATAGATCAATATGTTGTGAAATGTGAAAATGGCTGCCTCGTGTGATTACGTTTTTTTTTATTTAAAGATTTGATAATTTGTGATAGTTTAGTAATCTGGTTGAAAGGTATTGGCGTTTGAATGAGAATGCTTAGAGAACCCACACTAATGCTACCACGAGAGTTATAGAAACGTGCAATGGTAGTGAACAAGCTCACATCCAAATGCAGAGCATAAGTGGAGCAGACAGATAATTTGCCAGGTAGCATAGAGACAGCATGAAAATTTGTGTAAAAGCAAATGCACAAATACAAATCAGAGACGACAAACAAAATGCAAAGGAAGAACTGTGGGTACTGTGGACAGAAACCAGAATAATGTCCTGCACAGGGGTTATAGGCAATAATTGTACCAAGAGAAATAATGTCAAGGTTTATAGAAAAGAAAAAAAAAGACCATAGCGAGGAAGCAATCAGTGACTCAGAGGATGAGAATTTGCACATGTATGACATCAGTGCAGTACCAAGCGGGAAAAATAAAATGATTTTGTAAAGCTCCAGCACCAGGTGCAAAGACAAGGCAGCAGCATACAAGCAGGCAGGAAACCAAATGCTAAATATATAGTGTGGGATGAGTAAATGTGTTAGGCTACATAAGAATTCCTCAGCATTATACAAGAGAATAAAGTGAAATTGAAACCATGCAAAGCAAATTAAAATTTTATAATGGCAATATCAAAGTAGAACAATGTAAATTAAAGAGCACCATCATGGAAAGTATACAGATTGAAATTTCAGATTAAAAAAAAACCAAACAAAACAGAAGCTACTGCTTTCAGCTAAAACAAATGAATTCACAAACCTAGTGACACTAAACCTAGGACAAACAATTCATGCAATAAAGACACAAGCAAAACTAAAAAACAAAAACTATATCCAGAGCAGGCAATGCACTGTGGCATCTCTGCAACAAAGGGCAAGTCTATACTACAAAATTAAGTCAATTTAAGTTACGTCGACATACAGCTACTTCAGTAGTAAAAATTGATTTTTCATGGCCACATTATGCTCCTTCTGTCAGCGGTACACATCCTCACCAGGAGCGCTTCCACCAATTTAATGGACAGTGTGGGGCGACGTGGGGCACTGACAGCCCGGAGCTTTGGGCTGTCAACCGGAAGAGTCAATGCAGTATCTACACTTGCACTACATTGACTCAATCACTACGCCTCTCGCAGATGTAGAGTTATTAGGCTGGTGTAGAGGGCAACTTAAATTGGCAGGAGCAACATTGTAGTGTAGTCACTTACATAGTAAGATTGACGTAAGCTTTCTTATGTTGACCTAATGCTGTAGTGTAGGTCAGGCCAAAGCTGCCTAAAGATTACCAAGATGTTCTTGAAGGCCTGAGGTGCTTTGAGGCATGGTGCACCTGGAAATAGATAAAATAATTCAGTTGGTACAGCACCTGGTTCACAGATTAGCCATTGCATTAAGAGGAAAAAATGGGAGCAATAAAACAAATGTAAAAAGAAGGCATCATTGCTAAGTGACAAGCTGGATAAGCAGCATGGTAGCCATTGAAAAGCCAGGCATGTTGTGCATTGGCACAGACTCAAGCAATTTAAACAAAGCACTAACAGAGCTCTCTACAGATGCCTACATTTGAAGAAGCAAATGCAAAAATATTCTCAGTACTTATTGCCAAAGACCAATATTGGCAAGTGCTACTGGATAAGGAAAAACAGGTACCTAGCAGAGAAACACCAATGGTCACTGATGCCATTTTGGCTCAGTCCTGCAGCAGAATACCAATGCCACTGCCCAGATGTACCAACATGACTTGCAGGGATTAGCATCATAGCGGATGACATTCTGATACATGGACACAGGGACAGCATGGCAGAAGCTGTGGCAAATCGGCACCACAACCTCATCTATACGCTAGAAGGAGCCAGGGAAGTAAGTCACAAATTAAACAAACACAAGATGGAATTGTGATTGGCTGCAGGCAGGCCACTTGCTCACCTCCCACAGGTTATGACCTGACCCTGAAAAAGTAAAATAATACAGCACATACCCATACCTAAAGATATTATATATGTTCAGGGACTATTCGGATTTGTGAACTGACAAAATTTCTTCCATGCCTCTCTGATGTATGTGAATTCCTGAGGTGACTACTGGACAAAGATGCAGTATGGACATGGTTGCGTCAACATGATACAGCCATCACCTGTGTTAAGGATCTGGTGATCAACTATCCCATTCTAAAATATTGCAATGTGAATGAAGAGGCAACCATTCAATATGATGCCACTGAGACAGAGCTTTGGGCATCACTCACACAAAAAGGGGAAGCTGGTAGCTTTTGTGTGTGTTCAAAACAGCAGTCGTGTAGAAAGTGATCTTAAACCACTAGAGAACATTTTTAAAGAGCCACTGCTAGCAGGCCCCAAAACATCTTCAGATGCTAATGAAACTACAACATTACAACTTGTGTACGCTACAAGAAAGGAACTGAGATGTACATAGCTGACTTTTTACACAGGACAACCTTGCAGCAGTTGAACAAGAATATGAAATCCGCAGCTAGATAGAAATACAGAAAACACAGAAAGACCTAGAAAGCATCAGCCAAGTCAGTTAAGTACCAGTTTTCAAGGCAAGTCTGAAAAGAAACTGTAGTTAAACTATGCAACACAAATATTTACAGCCATATCACACAATCACCATATCACAGGCAGTCAAATAGGAAAGTCAATCTCCAATGTAAAGAAAGCATATTGCAAGCCACTGCTGGAGAGCCACTTGACAGGAGTCACTAGTAGCAGCCCCGTACAATGCTTGATGTCAAGGAATATGTGAATCTTGATACCTATGGCTCCAGTTTTACTACAACCAGCAGAGGAGGAAGGAGTGACAAAAGGAAGAGAGAAAGACAAAGGCCAAAGCCCACAAGCTAAAGACCTTCCAGAATTACAAATAGGAAACATTGTCTAGACCAAATTATATCCTCAGGACAAATCATGCACTTAAAAGTAAGCTACGTATACAGAACAGATCAAACCTCGTTCATAAAACATAGGAATGGATGGGCATATATTTCACCAAAACAACAAATGCACTAACCAGCTATGGACAGAAGACAAATATAGACTGAGGATGGGGAAATGTACAGTCCACTGAGACTTAATCAGCAGGACATGGAAGAAATAAAGGCTGACAAATGACCAATTTATAGCAGAACAGACTCTCAAAACACCACCAGAAGAACCAAGTGCAAGGGAGTCACCTGTTATGACAAGACAGACTTTCATTTGCTCTAACATCATATTACCTGCAAGGTATATGCAAGAGTTTATATAATAGTAAAGTATGGCAGAACAACCTTCCCAAAACCAGAGTTGCCAAGCAAATTAAGTTAGACATAATAAAACAAAGAACTGGTGTTAAATTACATATGTTACAGATTTTAAGGGAATACAATAATGTTATGTAAAAGATTATGGTATTCATTTTTAATTTTGCTATCTCAAATAATTGTGACAAAAAGGATTTTATGATAGCTTCCCAGTATTATGGGGCATCATATTACAATTATGAATAGGATAATGTCTAGCAACTTGAACAACTCTGCTTTCAGAAAGTGCTTGATGAGAGTGCTATGTAGAGTTAGGAATGAAGCCTAAATATTGCACTGTCTTGTCTATCTTGTTATGCATGCATGCACACTGAGCAGCTACCACTCTTAGAGGCATGGCATAAGGATGGGGTTGGAGCCCCATATCATGCTGCACCTTAGCCACAGATTGTCTTAATCCAGATGTGTGGGAAAATACAATTTACTGAAGATGAGGCAGACAGCACCTGGGAGAGAGTGATTCCTGACTGCTAGTCCAAATAGATGGACTCTTACATTGGTTGCTTGGGATGAGGTTAAGACACACACATACACACACACACACACACAGAATCAGAGTGGCCAGTGCTAGGTCAGGGTGATATAAAAGAAAAGACATGGCTGTTAGGTAAAAGTTGCAGCTGGAGTTCTGAACATGGGATTCATTGTTCCAGGCAAACAGGACTTGTGTCAATAAAAGAGTAGGAAGAGTATCCTGAGCTTCTGCCTCACTCTTTTCGCTCCTGATGAGAAATCAACTCAAAGAAGCCACAATCCCTTGGGAGTTTAAATAAATGCATTACTGTCATTGCTGAAGACTTCAAACCTTTGTAAACCCGCAGATTCACTTGTAAGTGCAGTTCCTTCTTCACCCTCCTCTAGTCCTTCCATGGGTGTTTGTGGTTCGGAATTGACATGTATTCTAATTGTTGAGTAATAGTACTGCAGTAAGATACAGTGGTGAGGAATTTGGAAAGGAAGGAGGGTCTGAGAGCAAGGATGTTGATGCAAGTAAGGCACAGGATGATGACTCAACATTTGGACTCAGTTCCTGGCTCTTCCATAAACTCTGTGTGACCTTGGCAAATCCGTTTAAGCTCTGTGTTACAGCCCCCCATCTGTAAACTGAAGACAATACCTCCTTTTCTCTTGCCTGTCTTGTTTATTTAGATGGTAAACTGTTTGGAGTGAGGACAGTCTCTTACTATGTGTTTGAGCAGCACACAGCTTACTGGGGCTCTGATCTCAGGTGGGACCTACTGGCTTTATTGTAATACAAAATAATAAAGTAATAATAAAATTGCTATATCAGATGGCAGTTAAATAGGGCGGGATGGGGTGAGGGAACTGTAACCAACCAAGAATGACATCAGATGAATTCTGTATCCTAGCCTTGATTTTAAAAGCTAAATAAAAGATTTTCAAATGGTGATGGACTTTTACATGCAATTTCTTTCTTTATGCAGAATTTCTTCATTGCTTAACCATTTCACTTAATTTAAAAAGGCAATTAAAAATTCTTTTGATCCACTATTGTCTTAGGCTTTATAAGAGAAATCAGTTGATAGTGTGGCAGTAAAGGCTTTATTGAAACAGAGCATGCTTTACAATGGTAGAAGCAGATGGTTTACAAAGTTACTGAATGAGAACTGATTATTGATTTGCTATCCTCCTAACAACATCAGTGTCGAGTTATAATGTACTGTACGACTTGTTACCAAGTAAATAGCCATTTTTATATTACTTTCTTTCTTGTAAATTGGCTACTAGCAGGGAAAGTAAAATATATGGCTGTCTAATATCTTGAAGCAGAATACAAATTGCACTGGGGAAACACTAGTGAAGCACCACAGAATATTTGCTGATGTTTATAATTTTGGCTCTGTCAAAAAACTCCAGATCAAAAAGTTCACTATTCTCCTAATACCTGGTAGAGTCAGTACCCTGTTGTTTCCTCAGGTACTCTCAACACATTTAATATTCTGCTAAAATAACTGTATATGTTCTATTTCAAACAGAACTCAGGATAGATATTTTGTTTCAAGCAAAAGTGGAACATACAGAGATGTATAAGATTTAGACTGTTTATTGGCTGATTTACTCTTAAGGTAAAAAAAGTAAAAAGGCTGATCTCCTAGAAAGTTAAAAAGCTTAACTATAGAGGAAGGATAGAGAGGAAGTGGTGTTCTAATACAAAAAGGCTAGAGTTACAAAGGGAAGGAAGTGCTTAACTGCCACTTTAGGCAACTAAATTCCAGAATCAGGCACCACTGTTATTCACATATCTCATCTCAGCTGCTGTTGAATTCTGTAGACCAGTGGTTCTCAACCTATTTGCCACTGTGGGCCACATATGCAGCTCTCTATGTGTCATGTGGGCCACATCCACACAATATATATACTGTATGGCCCTAAGGATGTCACATGGGCCATAGCTGTGTGGTGATTTGGTCGCAAGTGGCCTGCAGGCCACAAGTTGAGACCCACTGCTGTAGACTCACACAAGGTATGTCTACACTGCAATTAGACACCCATGGCTGGCCCATGCCAACTGACTTGGGATTGCGGGGATCAGGCCAAGGGGCTTTTTAAGATGTTCAAGCTCAGGCTACAGCTTGAGCTCTGGGACTCTCCCATCTTGCAGGATCCTAAAGCCCAGGCTGCAGCCCGAGCCTGAATGTCTACACCACAGTTGAATAGCCCCTTAGCCAGACCTAGCTGCAGGTTTTTAATCGCAGTGTAGACAGAAGTACGTAAGTCTTTACACTCTAGGTGGCACCTGTGTTTCAGCCTCTGAGCATGTGCACTACTGCTTCCCTCTATACATCTAAGCCCTAGTGCAATTCAGAAGCCAGGAGAAGGCAGATGTTCCTCTGCCTAATTTGCTGCAGGGCCGAGCACACCTAATGTCACACAAAACAGCTGGGAGGCAGAGGGAGGATAACCTCCCTTATAACTTTTAGCCCAGTGTTTAGTGTACTCTCACCTGGGATGGGGGTGACTCCCCCCCCATTTCAAGTCACCTCTCGGCCTGAGGGGGGAAAAAGAGATTTGAGCAGGAATCGGTCACCTCTTAGATGACTGCCCAATCACTGGGCTCTGAGGTATTTTGATGTGGGGCTCCTTCAGTCTCTCCTGTTGAAGCTATGGTACTGTGGATAAGTAATTAAAGAGCCATATGAAAAGACATATTGTTCACTTGTGTCCAGTCTATTGAGATCCAGATTGCTCTGAATCAGCAACCTATCCTTTTCATTATTTATCATGCCCCTAATTTGTGTGTCATCTGCGAACTTTATCAGTGTTGATTTTATGTTTTAGCCCACGGAACATTTTTTTTGCTAAAATATAGGGCCAGATCATCAGCTAGTATACAATGACATGGCTACATAGACATCAATGGAACTATATAATCAATTTCTAAACATAATAGATAATTTCCTAACCCAAAATTTTTTTTGCAGACAACATTCTACCTTAGATCTTGTCCTAACAGATAAAGAGGCACTAATCACACGAAAAAATTAGGTACAAGTGATCATGACTTGATCATATTTACAATATACAAGCAGAATAAAGTCCAGATCAGAGATAGATATATCTATCTCTATATGCTTTACTAGTACCCATTTCACAAAGCTGAAAACAATTATGAGCCTAATCAGCTGGGGAAAAGAATTTAGGCATAAAAATGTGAATGATCATTGGGAATTATTTAAGCACATCTTAGTAGATGTCCAAAAAGTCACAATCAAGGAAGTTGTGATGGTTAAAAAACACCAACTCGGTTTAGAGGGTAAGTGAAGGCAGCTGTTTTATAAACAAATGGAAGAAATGGGATGTTGCTAGAAGTGACTATAAATCAGAAGTTAGGAATTGTAGAAAATTGAGAAAGGAAACAAAGGGACATAAGGAGAAACCTATGGCCAACAGAGTTAAGGACAAGGAGGAGTTTTAAAAATACATTAGGAACTAAAAGAATCCTGATAGTGGTATTGGTCCATTACTAGATCAAAGTGGTAGGATTAATCAATAACAAAGAAAAGGCAGAAGTGTTCAATAAATTTCTGTTCTGTATTTGGGGAAAAAACAAATGATATAGTCTTATCATATAGTGATTAGACTCTTTCCTTTCCACTAGTATTTCTGTAGGATGTTAAATAGAAGTTACTAAAGTTAGCCTTTTTTTAAAATCAGTAGAACCAGATAACTTGTATCCAAGGATTTTAAAAGAGCAGGCTGAGGAGCTTGAGGGAATATTAATGTTTCAATAAGTCTCGGAGCACTGGGGAAGTTGCAGAACACAGCTAATGTTGTGCCAATTTTTTTAAAAGGGTAAACACGATGCCAGGGTAATTACAGGCCTGTCAGCCTGACATCAATCCTGTGCAAGGCAATGGAGTGGCTAATGCAGGATAGGATAGTAAAGGATGGTAATGTAATTACTGGAGATCAAATCTAAGGATCCTCTCAAACTAACTTGATATTGATTTTTGATAAGATTACAAGTTTGGTTCAGAAAAGTAATAGTGTTGACATAATATATTAAGACTTTTATAAGGCATTTGTTGGTACTGCACAGCATTTTGAATAAAATGCTAGAGCAATATAAAATTAACACAGCACACATTACATTAATTTAAAACTGGCTAATTATTAGATCTCAATTTGTAACTAGCTATTTAACATTTTTATCAATGACCTAGAAGAAAAACAAAATAATCACAGATAATGTTTGCAAAGGACAAATATTGGGGGAGTGGTAAAAATGAAGAAAACAGGTCACTGAATCAAAGCAATCTGGATCGCTTGGCAAACTGGGCACTAACAATGTGCATTTTAATATGGCTAAATGTAAATGTATACATCTAAGAACAAAATCTTGGCCATACTTACAGGATGGGGACTCTATCATGGGAAGCAAGGACTCTGGGGGAAAAAAAGAGGGTGTCATAGTGGATAATCAGCCGAACATGAGTTCCCTGTGTGATGCTGTACTAAACGAGCTAATCTAATTCTGGGATGCATAAACAGTAATCTTGAGTAGGAGTAGAGAGGATATTTTACCTCTATATTTGGCCCTAGTTCAACAGCTACTGGAATACTGTGTCCCGTTCTGGTGCCCACAATTCAAGAAGGATGCTGATAAATTGGAGAGGGTTCGAAGAAGAACCACAAAAATGATTAAAGAATTAGAAAACATGCCTTCTAGTGATAGTCTCAAGGAGCTCTATCAAGTATAGACTGCTTGATTACAGTCTATATATTTCTACATGGGGAATATTTAATAATGGGCTCTTCAGTCTAGCAGAGAATGGTATAACAATCCAATGGCTAGAAGTTGCAGCTGGACAAATTCAGACTGGAAATAATG
This sequence comes from Chrysemys picta bellii, assembly GCF_011386835.1. Taxonomy (NCBI): domain Eukaryota; kingdom Metazoa; phylum Chordata; order Testudines; family Emydidae; genus Chrysemys; species Chrysemys picta. The sequence goes on along the minus strand of NC_088794.1, from coordinate 70,195,756 downwards.
AACACATTTTTAATGGTGGGAGTAATTAACCATTGGAACAATTGACCAAGGGTGATGGTGGATTCTCCATCACTGACAATATTTAAATAAAGATTGGATGTTTTTCTAAAAGATGTACACTAAGAATTATTTTGAGGAAGTTTTATGGCCTGTGATCTTGATATAGTAGGCATCACAGACATTTGGTGGAATGAGGATAACCAATGGGACACAAAAACAACGAGGAATCCAGTGGCACCTTAAAGACTAACAGATTTATTTGGGCATAAGCTTTCGTGGGTAAAATACCCACTTCTTGAACGCAGTGATACCAGCATACAATATATATCTAAGAATCACAGAGTAGGTCACTCTAATGGGGGAGTGGCACTACACGTGCAAGAAAGCAAATAAATAAAATAAAAATCGTAAATGACAAACCGTACCACAGAACCTCTATATACAGAAATTCCATGCTTGAACAACAAGAGTATATCAGTATGAATATATTACTGACCACCTCACCATGATGGTGATGGTGATTGTGAAATGCTAAGGGAGATTTAACAGGCTACAAAACCAACACATGCAATAATAATAGGGTATTTCAACTATCGTCATACTGACTGGGTATGTGTCACCTCAGGAAGGGATAAAATTTCTAGATGCTTGAAAGGATTGTTTCTTGGAACAGCTCATCCTGAAACCCACAAAGGAAGAGGCAATTCTTGATTTAGTCCTCAGTGGAGCACAGGAACTGGGACGAGAGGAGAATACAGGAGAACCACTCGGTAATAGCGACCACAGTGAAATAAATTTAACAACCTTGTATGGGGTAAAAGGGCCAAGAAAACCCACCACCGTAGCACTTAACTTCAAAAAGAGGAATTACAGAAAAAACTAGGAAACTAGTTAAACAGAAATTAAAGCAGTCACAAAAGTGAAATACACGTAAACTGCATGGAGACTATTCAAAAACACCATAATAGAGGCCCAAACTAAACGTATACCCCAAATAAAACAGAACAGTGGGAGGACCAAAAAAAAAAAAAAAAAAGTGAGCAGCTACCATGGATTAACTGCCTCCTTTTTTACTCTGCTATTTAAGTAAAAAAGGCTTTTAAAAATTGGAAGTCAAATCCTAGTGAGGAAAATAGAAAGAGGCACAAATGAAGTGCCAAAGTATAATAAGGCAGGCCAAGAAAATATTTGAAGACACAAAAACTAACAAAAAAATTAAGTATATGAGAAGCAGGAAGCCTGCCAAACAGTCAGTAGGATGATTCAGATACTACAGGAGCACTCAAGGAAGACAGGGCCATTATTGATAAGCTAACTGAATTATTTGCATTGGTCTTTAGTGCAAAGGATGTGGAGGAGATCCCCACAACTGAGCCAGATGACAAATCTGAGGAACTGTCCAGGACTGAGGTGTCAGTGGAGGTGATTTTGGAACAAATGGATAAATTAAACGGTAATGAGTCACCAGGATGGTATTCACCCCAGAATTCTGAAGGAACTCAGATATGAAATTGTAACCAGTTGCTGAAATCAGCCTCTGTACTAGATGCCTGTAGGGTAGCTAATGTAATGTGGATTTTTTTAAAAAAAGGTTCCAGAGGGGATCCTGGCAAGTACAGGATGGTAAGCCTCACTTCTGTACCTGGCAAATTGGTGAAGACTATAGTAAAGAACAAAATTATTAGAAAAAATGACTAACACAATATGTTGGGGAAGAGTCAACACGGTTTTTGTAAAGGGACATCATACCTCACCAATCTATTAGAATTCTTTGAGGGTGTCAACAAGCATGTAAACAAGTTTGATTCAGTGGATATAGTGTACTTACACTTTCAGAAAACCTATGAAAAAGTCACTTATCAAAGACTGTAAAGGAAGCACCCTTGGCATGAGAGGAAGATCCTCTCATGGATCAGAAACTGGTTAAGAGATAGGAAATAAAGGGTAGAAATCTATGATCAGTTTTCACAGTGGAGAGAGGAAAGTAGCAGGGTTCCCCAAGGAACTGTACTAGGACAAGTGCTGTTCAACATGTTAATAAATGATCTGGAAAAGGGGGTAAACAGTAAGGTGGCAAAATTTGCAGACAATATAAATTTAATCAAGATAGTTAAGTCCAAAGCGGAGTGTGAAGAGTTAGAAAGAGTCACAAAACTGGCTGACTGAGCAAGAAAATGGCAGGTGAAATTCAATGTTAATAAGTGCAAGTAATGCACATTGGAAAACACAATCCCAGCTATACATAGAAAATGATGGGATCTAAATTGGCTGTTACCACTCGAGACAGATCTTGAAGTCACCATAGATAGTTCTCTGAAAACATCTTCTCCGTGTGCAGTGGTGGTCAAAAAAATCTGGTCCATCAGTCTATGGAAAAAGTCAATAAGGAAGTGTGTTTTACTCCTTCACACAACACAAGAACTAGGTGGTCACCTGATGAAATTAATAGGCAGCAGGTTTAAAACAAATAAAAGAAAGCTTGGGGGAGGGATAGCTCAGTGGTTTGAGCGTTGGCCTGCTAAACCCAGGGTTGTGAGTTCAATCCTTGAGGGGGCCACTTAGGGATCTGGGGCAAAATCAGTACTTGGTCCTGCTAGTGAAAGCAGGGGGCTGGACTTGATGACCTTTCAAGGTCCCTTCCAGTTCTAGAAGATAAGATATCTCCATTAATTTATTTATTTATTTAAAGTATTTCACCCAATACACAATTATTGCCAGGGACTGTTATGAAGACCAAAAGTATAAGTGAGTTTAAAAAGAAATTGGAGCTATCCTCCAGGAATTTACCTATCAATGGCTATTAGCCAAGATGGTTAAAGATACAACCCCATCCTCTGGGTGCCCCTAAACCTCTGTCAGAAGCTGGGGCTGGATGACAGGGGATGGATCATTTTAAATTGCCATGTTCTGTTCACTCCCTCTGAAGCATCTGGCACTGTCCACTGTCAGAAGACAGGAAACTGAACTAGATGGATCATTGGTCTGATCCAGTATTGCTGTTCTTGTGTGTTATACAAGAGGCCATCATAATTGTCCCATCTGGCCTTGGACTATATGAAACATGAGCAGGCCCATGTCACTCCAGTACCACTGTAACCAGAATTTATATTATTCATATTCACTGTGCTTTTTGCTGTTTTAGTTTCACTAGAAGGGTATTCATGGGGTGCATGCCAAAAACATAGCTGGCTGCTCATCTTGTCCTGGATTAAGAGGAGGACTTTCCAGACTCCGCACTGCTGACCCAAAACCACGGAATGGCTAAAATGTGTGATGCCTAAGCCCTTCTGCCATTTTCCTTGCTTTGATTTATACAGCTGTGCTTTGTCTCACGACTTTATATGTTGAACTTTTCCCCCCACCTTTTTTGTACCACCTGTACATTCACTAATAATAGCTGACCCATAACGTGGGAGGAAGAGATGATTGTCCTCTGTTTGAGGCTACAGATTGGGATGCAAGAGAGCTGAATTCAACTCCCAACTCGGTTGCAGCCTTCCCTTCTTCCTCAGAGACAATCCCCAAATCCTGGCTAGATATTCCACACTGATCTCTAAACTGCTTTTGTCTATTGAGACTCCTTTGAATTGCACAATCTAAGCAATGAGTGGCCACCTCTGAGTGGCTCAGCTGAGTCTTAAAGATCTCTGGGTTGAAGAAATCACACCTCAGGATCTGGGGGTGTTGCCATTCTGTGCTCTGAGTAGTCACTTCTATTTCCCCATGCCCACCTTTACCAGGGAGAAGCATAGCTAAATCCTCTGAAACTACATACAGGACATAGGCCTCAAGTTATTTTACAGTATTCGGTCTACATGCAGCAAGCAAATCTTGTTTAATTAAACCATTGACACTCTGTGTTAGGAATTCATCGATCACTGTTGATTGCCATCCAGGCTGTGACCTACAGTGTCAAGAGGTTAATGGTTTGCTTTTTTTAATATAGGCAATTCAAAGTATTAGCGTACCACTGAATGGACTCTGGGGAGAACAGAAAAATCTGTATTTGCAAAAAAAAAAGATTCTGCCTTCTCATGATGCTAATTTAGGATGAGGGCCCAATGTTTTTTGATCTTGTTGAATAAAAGGTATTGCATAATTTCTTCTCTAATTAAAAAAGTGGTGTGTTTTTAATTACAGTTGGTTCAGAAAGGCCTGCTGACCTATACCCTACTCATATATTAGTCTCAGTGCATTCAAGATATTAGAGTATAATATACGTACTGATTAGGTAATAACAGAGCAGGGAAAATAAAAGATTTTATGGGGAATTTAAATAGCAGTGGATTAAAGTTCAGGAGGTTTGAGGATTTAAGAAAAAGATTTCATCTGGTCATAGTAGATAGTGGCCATTCAACTCTCCTGTGTGAGATATGCTGAGCCTTGACTAATACAAGCACGTTTTTGGTATATGAACTTTTACACTTTTATCTTTCTTTTAATCAAACACTGTCACAAATTGCATCTATCCCTCTCCAAACTTGCTTTCCTTTCTCTGCTGATGGGCATCCTGGGGTACTCCACTCACCGCTGGGCTGGTGACTACTCCTGGTCTGACCCAGTATGGCTGTTCTTATGTGTTATACAGGAGGCCATCATAATTGTCCCATATGGCCTTGGATTATATGAAACATCAGCAGGCCCATGTCACTCCAGTATGGGGTAAAAGTAAGTTAAAGGACTTACCGGTACGCCAGAGTCCTGAGCAGGGGGCGTGTCCTCAACCAGAGAGGTGGGGCCTTTAAATACCTGAGCCCTTTAAAAATCAAGATTTAAAGGTCCAGGGGCTCCGGTTGCGGCTGGGAGCCCCAGGGTCTTTAAATCACCCCTGGCGCTCCCAGCTGCAGAGGCGGCTGGGAGCCCCGGGGTGATTTAAAGGGCCCAGGGCTCCGTTGCCGCTACCACAGCGGAGCTCCGGGCCCTACCCCAGGGCTCCGGCAGCAGGGCTCGGGCAGCGATTTAAAAGGCCCAGGGCTCCGGCCGCTGCAGAGAGCCCCACACTCTTTAAATCGCCAGCCTAGGGAAGTCGGTGTTTTCCAGCACGGCATACTGGCTCTTGCCGGTACACCAGACCGGACCAGCTTACTTTCACCTGTGTTCCAGTACCACTGTTCCCCTACCAGCCTCTGAGGGAGTGGTACCATGGGGCAGCAAGAGAGAAGACTGGGGGAATTACTTCTCAAGGCCTAAACCCCTTTCCTTGGTTTGCACAGCATTACTCCTCCTCTCACTTCAGGACCCGCAGCATCCTCTCCATGACTCAGCCCTCCAGCCAGGTTGTATTCTCTCCTTCTGGGGTAGTAAAGTCCCTTCTCTCTAGCAGTCCTAGGCAGTCTTCCCTCTCACATGGTACCACTCCCTCAGGGGCTGGTAGGGGAACTTGGACCCACCCTTTTCTCCAGGTTCCAGTGCAGGGACCCTCAACTCAGAAGTTTTGGGCTTTCCTTTCTCAACCCTCACTGCTCCAGCTGTGGACTGCTTCCTACTCTCTGGCTCCTCTTCTCTCTCTGAATGCACCACTCCAAAACCCTCTTCCCAGGGAGTGAGTGTTGCCTGCTTTCCTGCAGCCTTCCCCAGCAGCACCCTTCTGTGACAAGCTATTTTGCTTTATACAGGCCCCGCCTGTTCCTGCACAGCTGAATCTGCTTCCCATTGGTTCCTTGCTCCCAGGCTCTCCTCCCTCCAGGTGCGGCCTGTGGAGTTAATTGGCCTATCTGGTCACCTTAAACATCAGTTGTACGTCGGATGGGAACCCCATCACAATGGACTTATAAGTGGGAAATATAATTTAACTGATATAGACTGCATATTCTATATTTCACAATGGTGACATAGCTAAATTCAATTATGCAGTGGAATATAACACATGCCATCTCATCAGAGTGTGCCTTGCCAACAGCAAAGTCCATTTGGTTTTCCTGTTGCTGCAGGTCCTACAGTGATTGGGGTGGGAGTGGGGGTGAGGGTGGGGTGGGGGAGGGGAACAAAAGCTAGTGCATGTGTCAACACTGTAAAAATACTTTGGCACAGATCCCCAAAGATATTTCGGCAGCTTTTGTGCATACAAGCCATGCCTCTGTTACCATTGTTATTAATTTGGAGTGTGCATGTTTATAGAAGTGGTGTTAATTAGCATGCTGCTGAGAAAAATCTTCTCTTGTACAGATAGCACTTTGATAAAGCCCAATGCAATTACAAAAAAATTTTAAGTGGCTCTTTTTTAAGCCATGCTTTTTCCAAAAAAATAAAAAGGGTATTGGGATTTATTTTTAAAGCACATCTGACTTCTTATAAATATATCAAAACTGCTTTAAAATATATTTTGGCTTTTGGAGTTTTGTTTTGCACAAATCCTTCTAGACTTATTAGCCAACCCACCTCTTTCAGGCCTAGGAAGGAACTAGAGGGCATAGTAGGAATCCTTCAGGGCTACACATTTCTTTATAATATCCTGGCACTGGATGCATTAAAAAAAACTTGACAAGAAAAGCCTCCAAAAACTCCAACCTTTAGGAATAGATACAGACATGATAATGTGTTGATTTGTGAGAACTAGACTGGCTGGAGTATAATATACATCAGGGGTCGGCAACGTTCGGCATGCGGCTCACCAGGGTAAGCACCCTAGTGGGTCAGGCCAGTTTTATTTACCTGCTGACGCGGCAGGTTCGGCCGATCATGGCCTCCACTGGCCGCGGTTCGCCGTCCCGGGCCAATGGGGGCGGCAAGAAGTGGCGCGGGCGAGCGATGTGCATAAAAGATGTCAGAGAAAATGCTAATAAAAATTGGTACTGGAGCAGGTTATGGTACACAATATCAATTTATGAAACCCACTTCATATGGTTGGTTGGTTACTGTGACAGAAAGGTTGCAGGCTGAAAAACAGCTTTGAAAGCATTTGGAGGCTAACCTGGGTTCCTTTGAATATTAACCTCTTGCATTTTCTGTGCATTGCCTTTGGGCACCTTCGAGGTATTTATGTTAAAAAAAAAATGCCTGGGGGTCCAACCCAAATCCTTGGGCCTCGAATGACAGTCAACTAGTAGTTGGTAGGCACCATACATTTTGTAAAAAATAATTTATCTTAGTTGTCTCCAGTAGCAAGGGTTAGTAGGGAAGTAATACAAAGGTGATGGGAAACTGCACAATATTAAACAAGGAAAAAACGAATACGTGATTCTTTAGTGGTATAAAACATTTCCACTATGTTTTTAAATGTAGGTTGTCAGTTTGTCCAAGGGAAAATATTTCAGATTGTCAATAAACAAACAAAAATCCTACGAAAAATTAAGAAACTCTCAATATGGATAGAATGTATCTCCCAGTCCTTCAGTATAATCATTGACAAGTAACACTAGAAAATTGCAGGCTGCCTACTTGTAATCCAGCCTTCTACAGCATCCTCTCCTTTGAGAGATGTGGAGTTGCTCAGGCATTTAGGTAATTCATCTGAATGAGCTCGTACCCTTATAGTAGTCCCCACATATATGTGCATCCCCTCCTCCCCCCGCCCCACCCCCAATTGGGGCCACAAAGACTGTAAGTCTGTTATATTGCTCTAGTGGGAGAAGAGACTGACAAGTCGTCGTCGTCTTCTTCTTCATTTGTAAGAAAGTAAAACACATTTTACCTTGTAAGAAGGAACTGGGAAGAGGACACAGAGGCTTTCATCTCTCTCCCAATTGCTGTGGGCTTGGATACATTCAGCCTGCTGTCAAAGCTTTTGGGGAGGGATAGCTCAGTGGTTTGAGCATTGGCCTGCTAAACCTAGCATTGTGAGTTCAATCCTTGAGAGGACCATTTAGGGAACTGGGGTAAAAAAAAAATTTGTCTGGGAATTGGTCCTGCTTTGAGCAGTGGGTTGGACTAGATGACCTCTTGAGGTCCCTTCCAACCCTGATATTCTATGATTCATGGTTGAACTGCCAGCCATGTAGATTGCCTCAGGCCATGCAACTACCTTGAACATCTTCTCAGTTAGCCACGGAGGAACCAATGATGCCACAGGGACATGAGAGATAAACTGCATAGTCCTTCTCCTGATGTTACCTCCAAAACCACAATTGTATGTGAGGAGAGAGGACAAAAGTCACAGACTATGATGCCAGGAAAGTGGGCAGCCACATAATTCAACCAAAGCAGGGGGAGCTTCATCTGCAGCTTGGGAGCCTGGTTGGACCATGAAGCTTTTCTGGGCTCCACAACATGAAAGCTATTTGCCCAGGATTGGGCTGAATAATATCTGACAATATATTAATCTCTCTCTCACCTATTAGGTGGCTGTCCCCACACGAGACATGCAACTATTCTAATACAATGCATTTTTGCTAAGGATTTTTAAAAGCTATTCCATTATCTGTAATGTAGTTATAAAATTATGATATTCTACATCCTAAAACATGATACGGTTGTGATCATTTTAATTTACGTTTTCTTAAACATACAGATTAAATCTGGCCACAACTGAGATATCCACTGCCCAGAGGTGCTCTTAAAATATCTGTGGATTACCAAATCTGCTTGATACGTGATGGAAGTCAGAGATAGGTATTGGGTACCTGAACTAATTACCTCAGAAGGGCTGCCTGAGGCTGGATCAAGCCTAATCTGATTAGCATTCAAGGCCAGTGCTAGGAAATGATGAAGAACTGAAACAAACAAGAGCAGCAGAGATGAAAGGAAAGCAGCCAGAGAGAAAATGCTTTCTACCTGCCCTTTGGACTTTCTCTCTAATGAATCCTCTTTCCAATCCACTTTATTTAAAGCAACGGGCTTGCAGCATGTTCAGGAGATGGGTCCATAGTGACATTTATAGCTGTGCATATCAGACAAATAGGCTTGAGTTTCTATGTTAGCTAGCTAAATCACTCAGCTGCCAGTCATGCCATGGACAAATCCTCATCATCTTCCAGATCCTGACCCATCCTCTTGGGAATGAATGGAGGAGTTTGTAGTAGTTTTGACAAAGTAAGGACTAAGATCATAACCTGTTTGTGCTGTAGTTGTAGAAAGTTTAACAAAGAAGATTCAGAATGCCAATTCCTTGGCTGGTTTCTATCAATATAATTCTGTTGAAGTCAATATATGTATACCAATTGAGGATGTGGCACTAGATTTTTTGATATATATATAGCCACATCAAGCACTTTGTTAATAGAAACCTGGTGCTTTGTTGTTTCCTAAATATGGATGTGTAAAGTGTTGGGTCATTAGTGAATTAGAATGTGACTTTTTCAATGACTAGCTATGATACTTTGTGGAGCTCATGAAAACAATCCGGACTTTCCATGGGCAACAAGAGACCTATACTGCATACAAACTGATTATTATTAATTTATTTTTAAAAAATAAAATAAAGGCTTTCTGTGATTTGGGTCTAGTTTAACACATTTCTTTTTCTTAGTTTATTTGCTTAGTAGCTTTGCAGGAAGTCAGTGATTGAATTTATGTATATCTGATTTAACCAAAGAGTTATTCTTCATTTTGGATTTTCAGAATTAATTGGATTTAAAAATCAGATGTAAAAAGTGACTTCTGAGGGAAAAAATACCCCCAAGCATGAAGAGACTGCCAAATATATTTTTTTAAATTTCACCCCTCCTCCCCCAGCCTTTCCCTAAAATGGCAGAGGTGATTTCTAACTTTATGATGTGAAAAATATACACTCGGAAAGGTTTGCTAGAATATATACATAGATGTGAAATCCACATATCAACTATATTAAAAAAATAGAAAGGGACACATTTTCCCCCAGTCAGATCTGTGTCTTAACACCTGCTCATAAAAGCCTGGCAATTAGATCTGTGTAGGAGGGAAATCTGTGGAGTTCCATATGGATACAAGGACTGGCTGGAGTGTATCCAGTCACAGGATCAGGACTGAAATTTGCAAATGTGAAATTTGGATAAGGATCTAGAATTGGATTCACACATCTTCAAAGGTCAGGCAAAGTTAGAGTTGGTTCCCAATTCTGGCCTGTCTCTGCCTACGAACAGCATAAACCATGTTAATACACTGGTATTAATTTCTGACCCATAATGAAATAGTAAAAAGTCCTGATTAGACTCCAGAGTAGCTATATTAAAAAACACCATATGTCAATAGTCTACATTATATATTTAATGCTTTTCACACTTGTTTTTTAAAGGGTTGGATATACAAGCCCAGAAATTTCTCTTCATGGCAAATAGCCTTCACACGCACCAATATGGTAATAGGAAAGGACCAGTCCCTGCCTCCACTCCCAACAGATCTTTTGTTGGGAAACTTCATAAACAGCTTAAGCAGACCAAATGCAGGAAAGTCCCCCTTCATCAAGCAGCAAAACCACAGGCAAACTTTCAGGGTAGAAACATTCCTACTCCCCAGCTACAGGATGGAGGAGAGGAGAGGAGAGAGCATTAGATCTAGGGCCAGGTATTGCTCTCCTCACCTGAACAATTCTATGTCAGAGCTTCCTGGATATAGGTATTTTTGCCCTTTCAAATCACAAAGGACAAACAGGCCCGTCAACAAGTCAGTTATCTATGGCTTTACGGGGCTTTCATGACCTGGAATGCTGTGGATATTATATGCAAGATCAGGTCTTTCTTTCTGTATATAAGGCAGGATGAATTTACAGCTGGTGGAGAATGAAGTAGAGATTTATAGCTAGATAACCCAAGAAGTACAATGATAGAAGGTGGGAGAATTAAAAAAAATTCCAACAAAATGCATGTGCTTGAGGGGCTTTGGCAAGGAGTACAACTACAAAGATAAGAGGAGACCGAAGGAATAACAGCTACTGACGTTGAATGTCTATGATCATCTTTCCCATCAATTATTCAGATAAGAACGATCTACATTAAAATTAATCATTAAATTCTGAATTGCCTCTTTACATCAATAATGAAACAGCTGCACCAAATACAAACAGACAAAAGGACTAGAGTAAGAAATCATTCCTTAACACACAAAGAGAGAAGTAATATTTTAATGAAACACTATGAGGCTAATGGTGGGTTCTTGTCAGTGACCTAGAATAGGGAGCTTTATATGCTGAACATGAAACTTTCTATTTAATCTGTGGCATTTGAAGTTGGAACATGAAAAGTTTTGGAGTGGATTCACTTATGTTCCATCTAGCAAAATGTTTTGAGTAACTTAAGCAGTAAGTGGAACATTTTCTTATTCATGTTATGGTAAGTAAGCAATGCCCTCTCCAGAAATGTGACAAATGGGATAAGGGGACATGGGCAGATTTGTCTACAAAGGGTATGGAAAATGCAGAAAGTGAGGCTGGACTTATTGAAAATGAGCAAGTTACATTTACACTTTTTTACAAGGTCCATGTAACTGTGGAAAAATAGGACATGGAATACTATGAAATGTTCCCGTTTTTTTGGTTGAAATTCAACATTGTAAGGAAAAATTTCCAACTTTAAAATATTTTTGACCCGCTCTGTTGATATTTCAAGTTGACATTGTTCCTTTAAAACATCTTTTCTTTTGCAAGTTTGACACTTTTCATAATTACAAATTACTGTTGCCAGATCTCTCAGTTTTATTGCAAGTCTCACAATGTTTAATGTGTTCCTTAAAGCCCCAGCTGCTGTAATCATAATAGTTCATGAGAACTGAAGATTTTATTATTAGGTAAAAGTTCTCTGGTGGCAAAGAAAAGCTTAAAAACATGAAGCAAGTGCACCCTAAACACTCCAACACCAGTTGGGAAATAAGAACCATCCAACATTTTTTATTTTTAAAAAAATCTTGTGATTTTCAGGGTGAATATCATGATTCTTTAACATTTGGGGTTGTAAAAGTTACGAGTGACCCCCCTTAATAAAGCAGTCGTTATGTCAGCCAGCGGCCATTATGGAGAAGCAAACACCTTAAGGACACAGTAGCCTAAACTTTTCAACTGTCTTCCCTTCGAGGCCTTAAAGTAGTTAAAGCTGGTCCCAAGCCAGTTTTCACTGACCAGATAGCAAAAGCACGGGTCTGACAACCACCAATCAAGTGTTAACACTGCAAGGACCTTTGTCTAAATGTGTACAAAAAATCTGTAAAATGTGTGTAAAACAGAGTTTTTGTACCAAAGTGCAAAGCTCTCCTTTCTTCTGCAGAATAAAGCAACTCCTCCTTATCCCTGTCTGGCTGTTATTGGCTCTCAGCTAGGTGGACCCAATATTTCGGTAACAGGGTTGGCAGTATTGAAAACTGAATCAGATACACCACTGGCCAAAAGAAAACAAACAATATCTCATGCATAGTAGTGAACACTGATAACAAGGTTGACCCTCTTCTTTTTTTTTTTTTAAATACATCCCAGTGCATCTTTTCCTTCCAGGAATCTCACATATAACCTCGTGGGTCACACAGCATCCTACATTTGAAAATGGAAGACACTAAATAAATGCTAAGTATTATTATTATGACAAAATAACCTACAGAATATGCACAATACTAATCAACAGCGATATCCAAAGTTAAAACAAGCATTTGGCAAGGACACTGAACAAAAAGCACATTGATACACTGTGCTAAGTTCTATTTTAAACTTGGAAGTAAACATACTACAGAATATTGGGCCAGATCTCCAGCGGCAATGTATGGTGTGCTGCTGCCACAAAACCTGTCTTAATGGCCCAGAGTAGACCACCCCAAGTGCAAGGGTGATCCTGAAGGGGTTTACAAGAAATGTAGTGTTTAGTATGCCACACATCTTCCTTGCTGCCAGCTTAGCAGGGAAAGTGAGGCCTGGTTAGAGAGAGGACAGCACAGATAGCCCCTGTACTACAGGAAAGACTTGAAAATCTTTTCCTCCCCCATGCCAGTGCAGGCTATTCTAGTGGTTGTTACAGGCCAATGTAAGCTGTCAAGCTGCTCTAACAAACACAGTGTAAAACGGAATCAGTAATCAGAGCAGCACCAACATCAGGGCAGTCCCCGGGAGCTCTTTACTCTCTACACCACTTCCTGAGTTGTACCAAAGGATCTGCCCCTTGTTTTGATGCTGATTCTATTTTAGTAATCAGTTTCTCATGATGTTTTTCACCTTTACACAGAGCTTGTGTATTTAATTTTTTCTACCTACATTGAATAAAGCAAAGACAAGCACCAAATTGATTTCACTTACTATAATTCCTCAGTTCTGAAGAGAACTGCATTTATTTTGTTTGCAACCTATGATTCCATGATGACCATTCATTTCATAGTTAAGACCTATTTTCCATCATTTTATTCTGAAATGTGACGTTTTATCCATTTCTTTTTCAGCTAGTAGTTTAGCCCCTGCACTTTCCTTGATGAAAATTCATTTTGGGCTAAATTCTGGGAATTCAGCACACAACGGGTTGGGCAGTGGGGAAACAGAAGTTCTGTGCCTAGATGCTATGGTGATTGGCGCCACATACCCATGTGGTCTATCAGTCTATGGAATGTATGTCTACCCAGCAAAGAAAAACCTGTGACTGGCCCATGCCAGCCGACTTGGGCTCAGACAAACTTTTGGCTCAAGGGTTGTTTCATTGCTGTGTAGACTTCTGGGCTTAGGCTGGAGCAGAAGCTTTGGGACCCTCCTACCCCACAAGGTCCTAAAGCCCAGGCTGCAGCCTGAGCCTGGAAGTCTACACAGCAATGAAACAGCCCTGCAGCCCGAGCCTTGCAAACCTGAGTCAGCTGACGTGGGACAGCCGCGGGTGTCTAATTGCTGTGTAGACATACCCGATAAGGCCTCAGGTTGTGTTGTGGGGTGGAGTGAAAGCATGGTGAGCATTACCTTGTGCAACTCACTCCCTCTACTGTCCTTGAGCCCCTGGAGTATGTGGTCTGGAAAGGCAAGCACTTTGCAACACTTTCGATCCTCTTGGTCCCACCCCTTCTGATGCAAGGAGTGCCAGTGGGTACCTCAGACATCCAAATAACCTAGCAACCAAAGGAGGTCAGTAGTCTAACTGCCTCCTGCATGATATTTATCCCACACTGAGCTCCCTCACAGAAGCAGTCACAATTTAGCCTTTGGAGTCTTATTAAAGAACAATGAGGTTTTCTTTAGTCCATTTCACTGGGAGTTTTATTTTGAGGAACATTAAGTTTAGAAAGTAATCAGCCCACAGTTTTATCACTAGTGTTAAGTCTTGATAGCACTGTCATCCACACAGTGAATTATTTTATCACCACAGGTAGATGTTAAACAGAGAGTTGTTGGGCCAAGTGGTTATTCCGTTAAAAAGATATCAGTAAGAGAAAGCCAATAAGTAAATATACAATTTAGGTACATAGATACAGATTGTTCTAAATACTCCACATATCTGCAAAGAATCATTGGAACTAATTAGAAAACCTTCAGTTATGCTTACAGTGGTAAGAAAGTGAAATCAGATTTAATTATACAAGGTCCCAATAGTGCCAAAGGTGTTATAAAGAAAATCTTTATTAAGGCAATCACTATAGACATCTGATCCTTGCTATTATTAGTATGTTCAGTTACACATTTTCTTTATATTACAGGAATTTTAATGATGGTATTTATATGGCTAATTAGAAGGAAGTAACACAGCAGTCACTGTGATAAATTATCAAAAGAGATGAAAAAGTAGCATCCGTTTCTGCAAAGACAAGTTGCTTGTACATTTTATTTGCATTTCCAAAATGAACTGTGGCTTAAAATCTTAGTGTTTAATCCTTTATCTCCCTTGTTTGCACCTGTAGTCAGGTAGCTGAAGTGCAAGTACCTGGATTGGCATCTGCAGTTAAATTAGGGGCACAAAAACGTGAGTGCATTGTGTAACTGCAAAAGGGAAGCAGAACTTTTTTAAATGTAGGCATTGTGTTTTCATGAAATGAGTCTCACGTAGGTTAAAATAACACCACCTGCCCGGGGGGGAGGGGGGCCATTCCAAAGTTATACTGTACATAGATAGCAGTCTAATACTATGGAATAGCTCTATTAATAGCAATATATTTAGTTGTGGGTTTTTGTTTGGCCCACTATTGATGTTAAAACTAGTTGGAAAAATTTGGAACACGATCTGTATTGGGACTTTCCCAAAGTGTAGAGGTGGAACTGGGGTTTTTGACAGGCTTATCTCTGGATTTTATTACATGGACTTTGAAACTACTGGTGCACTGATGCCACAGCTGTATGTGAAGTAGAACTAGAGGAAAAAGGTGTCTGGTTTCTGGAGGAACCTGGTTTGGTGTGTCAATAGAGATTCAGAAAGAGAAGCAAGAGCATAAACTGCTTGCACTCAATTGCTAGAGTCCCAGCACACAACTCTCCTTGGTGTTCTGACACCCAGATAAAGGTGTGGGGGGGGAGAAACTCAAGGGCTGATGGCAGAAAACAAAGGCCAGTATAGACAGGATGAAACATAACACATTCCTCCAAGCCTATGCTGAAGCTGTATTACAAGCCAAGAGAACCTTTCTATCAGCCTTCACTGATGCCACTCCCACACCAAGGAGTTATTTAAGGTGGTAATCTCTTCATCGATCTCGGTGCCTACAAGCTGCATCAGAACTGAGAACCAAGCACTGTGAAGAACTATCATCCTACTTCACTGAAAAGCTCACGCATATTTGGGAAGGCTTCCCAAACAACCTGAATCTGCCCTCACCTGCACCCTCAACTCATAGCCTGCCAGCATTCACAGATGTCAGTGTAGTCACTTATCAAGAAGTTTTGTGACTCCTTTCAGGTGTCCAGCTCATGACTTATGAATCCAACCCAGGTCCTTCCTGACTGGTGAAAGAAAGTCATGAGCAATTGGTGTCACTCAAACAAAATAGCCAATGCCTCATTTAGAAAAGGACTCTTTCTTTGTTTCATGCTTGAAAGAGAAGTCTGACCAGCACTGAAGAAACTCACCCTGGACATGTTGGTTCTAGCCAGCTACTGCCCAGCTTCAAATCTTCTGTTCCTGAGCAAGCTCATAGAGAAGCTAGTCAAAGGCCAAGTGCGAGCTCATCTCATGGAAGCGAATATTCTAGACCTGACAATCTGGATTCAGGTCAGGACATGAAACTGAAACCATTTTAATAGCACTGATCCTCCTGGACTTCTCTGCAGCATTTGAATGGTCAACCGTAAGATACAGCTTTCACACTTGAAAGAGGTAGCCAGAGGCTCTGACATGGTTTGATTCTTCCTGAAGGGATTCACTCAAAGCGTAGTAATGGGAAATTCTATCTCCACCACTAGACACTCATTTGTGGAGTGCCACAGGGATCAATTCTCTCACCATTCCTAGTCAACATCTACATGCAGCCACTAGGTGAGCTGGTCAGACAACGTGGACTCAAGTGTGAGCAATATGCAGATGATACACAGTTTTACCTTCCTTCACCACATACGACCACATTGCTACCACCAAGATGGCCCTGGGCTTGGATGAGATCCAGTCACGGATGTAGAACAGCGGGTTGCCTCCAGCATGTGGGAAACTCCAACTAGCACAAAATGCTGCAGTGCATCTCCTGAACAACACTGGCTATTGCTAGCTCATCCAACCTGTCCTCTGCTCCCTACATTCCCTGGAAGGCCATATCAAATCAAGTTCCAGGTTTTGGTCCTTATTTTCAAGGCATTCCATGGCCTGGGCCCAGTGTACCTAAAAGGTAACTTAAAGCTCTGGGATGCAGATTGCAGCTGACAACTTCGCTCCTCTGGCACAATGGAACTTTAGAAATAAGGGAAAATTCATTTGTGCAGGAGACTGAACTTTCTTGGGGGTCTGTCTGAGACCGTGGAATGAACTTCCCCAGGAACTAATGACTATCATTAACCTCACTACCATCCAATCCAAATACAAAGGGCAATTGTTTGACCTTGCTGTCTCTAACATACATATATAAAACTTTTAAGACAAGACACTCTGCTGCACACTTCTGCCTTTGGAGAGAGGATAAGAGAATAAACAACACATGACAGATATTAGTCATGTTGCTTGCTTCACTACTGGAAGGTGCTCACACTACAGTGGTGAACCTAAATAAAATAGAATAACATGTAACGGTGGTCACTCAGCATATTTAATAAAGATTTCTGTCCTATAACTGTGCCTGCCTGCTGCTTTCCTTTTAGCTAATGAAACAGACACTTAAGTTCCAGGTCTTGTCCTATCGTTAGTTTTCCTTTGCTCTTGGCCCTTTGCAATGCATTCATTGCTATGAAAACCAAGATGCCATTGGTGTGAGATGGGAGAAATGCCCACAACTGCAGTGAGCTCTGCTCCATTGGAAGTCTACAGCAAGGCTGAGAGCCATATATATGCTCACAGGCTGTCTTTTCTGTTCTTTGGGAGT
Source organism: Chrysemys picta bellii (assembly GCF_011386835.1). NCBI lineage: Eukaryota > Metazoa > Chordata > Testudines > Emydidae > Chrysemys > Chrysemys picta. The sequence goes on along the minus strand of NC_088794.1, from coordinate 70,178,467 downwards.
CAGAAATAAGGCAGGCCTGAAGAATCTGAGCTCAGCACATCCTCAGTGCAGAGCTCTACCCCCACCACAGAAGATACACAGGGAGCCCAAGGAGGGCCTGGGGAAGGCTGTGGCAGAGTGTAATTCAAAGCATCTATGTATTCTTCTCTACATCAAATCATCGATGGCAAATTTTGAAGCAACATCAGGGAACATCCTCGCTGACGCTGAAACCACTGAGTGCCACACGATGGGAAAGTCGAGTGGAGGCAATAAAGCCTATCAAACACCAAATTGGGAAGATAGATGATGCCATAGTTGCCAATATGGAGGATAATGCTATGACAGGAACTATTTGTGGGAGAATAGTGGCAGAGGGAATTGGAATCATCAGAAACATACATAACTTCAAATTTCTGTGTGGCTTAGTGTTGTGGCATGACACTGTTTGAAATAAATGTTGTAAGCAGGAGACTCCAAAGGTGTTGACCTTGATATATCTGGATCAATGGAACAACTGGACAAAGCAAAGTCATATCTACAGTCTGACCGGTCAACTGTGAATTGTGAAGGAACTATTTACATTCAAAATAGCTGTGTACAAATGCCAGATTTTTCTTGATTAATGTACCTATCTATTGGCATTTATAAAGCACTTATCGTAAAACTGAAGAGCTGACATTATCTAAGCACTGATATAAAAATATCACTCCACACTACAAAAAGAATACTGAATTGCCACTTGGATACATTTATTTCACATTTATTTCACAAAGTACTTTGTCATCCATTAAATCCCCAATCCACTTATTATTAGAAACAGTCCCTAACCAAAATTCCAGGCTCAAACAGATCCAGACTTCAGATCCATATTCATATCCAACTTTTGCAGCTGGCAATTATCCCAACAGTGGGCCAAAACATATTCCTGGTGCCCTTCAAACTTTGAGAATTTTGGGTTTTGGATCAATCTTCCAAAGGGTGGCTTGAGTTCTTGTCTAGTCACTACTCTAATTTTCCCCTGTGCTCTTAAATAGCAATGCCACCTTATAGCTGCTCAACTAGCTGAGCATTATTCTCTATGGATGGTGTTGCACTGCTTATGGCTGTTACTGAGGTGGAACAAAACAGTGTCTTTGCTGCAAGAAATACAAATCTCTCTTGGAGTGGAGGGGGGGAGGATGGAGGGGTAAAGTAATTTAGATTACATTCCCCAGCATTCTGGAGCTTTCTTATGAAGAGGCAGAGGCATAGGCATGTCAGTGGTGGGTGATGTGAGTCCTAAATATATGTGAAATTTGTAAAACACTTGGGGATCTGTAGAGATGAAAGTCAATTTTGACTGTGAATGTGAGTTGTTATTCCTTTGGCTTTGTAGGAATTCACTGCTTTTCTATAAAATGTTGACCCATTTCTCCAGGTCAAGGACTCGTACACTTTCTACAGAAATTATAAATTGTTTCTTTTTCTTCCTTTGCAAGGAAATATTATCGGTATTTAACTTAATGTTACTGCTGTGACACTGGGTTGTTTTTCATTTTGCTTCGAAAACCCATTTCAGAACAAAAATAGTGGTCTTGAGCTGTGCTTGTGAGGGGCCACCTCCCAAAGGGAATGGTAAAGGAGCTGAAGACAAAAGGAGAATTGCATTTCAGTCTTTGTGACCTTGTTGTGTTGATAAATGTCTGAACCAAGGATGTGTGGCTTTCAGTTTTCCTTGATGGTTCAAGCAAGGCTGACAACTCCTCTGACTCTCTGTCAGACATTTCATAGCCTGCTAATAGTAATAACCTTCCCTTCAGGCTGCCAATATTGCCACAAGGAGGTGCTCTTTTTCAAGGTGTTGTAGGTTCCCTTTCTGCCAGAAATACAAATAGATATATTTCTTTTGAGGATATGTGCAGTAGTTGGAACATGCATCATCTCCACTGACACTACCCAGTTCTGTGATTGGTTGTGGCTTTCCAAATGTCTGAGAATCTATTTATTAAATTTCAATGAGGTATAAATCTGGGCATATTCCTTGCCAACCTTGCACCTCTTTATATTCTCTAAAATAGCTCTATGAAAAGTGGCGTGTTGTAGAAAGAGCCTGAGACATTAGGCCTGGTATAAGGGGACTGATATGAGGCCTAAGGCCTGAACTAAAAAAGCCCTGCTGATATAAAGCAAAGTTAGCAAGAGGCCCTGTCAAAAGCAGCTTGGCTGCAAGTTCACTGTCCAGTACGTGAACTCAGCACCAGTATTGCTAGCATTGCTAAGACACACTGAATATGTAAACTCATTCCAGCAGGCCAGCACAAGAATACCCCAACCTAGCACACGATAAAATGGTTGAACAGAAGTGATGAATAGGGACATTTTGTCTGAAACATCAGGAGAAAGGTATAAGGCGAGGTAATAAAGATGTCATGAAATGGATAAGGTGATCGGTAAGTTGTTTATCCCAAATAGTTTGTCTCGGTCTATAAATATTAGGGTGCCTCACCTTAATCCTTTGTCTGCCTGGGGGGAGGGGAGGGGTGAGAACGGAAAGCCTCACCATTCACTGAACTGGTCCATTGTAATGGGCATACATGTCTTAGCACCCCATAGACTCTACAGGGATACGATCCTCATGCTTCATTGACAATAAACCTGGCCAAGCGCCTTCATTGCTGAACGGAGTCTGTAGTCTTCTTGGGCAGTTTGGTTGAAGTCTGCTGCATCAGGTATCTGCGCAGAGCTGTTGCAACACCCAGCAAGAAGACAGACAGCCAACAACTGACAATATGATGTATTTTAGAAGCACACTTTACTCTTCAAGTAGAATTTCAGTTCTATCAAACTTCCTGGACCCAAACAAGCTGATGGGTGCATGTTTTTTTTGTTTGTTTGTTTTTTCTCCTCTCTCATCCCCCCCCCCCCCCCCCCCGGCAAGTTACTAGTTCCCACAGTGTAACTTTTTTTTTTTTTTAGTTTAGTTTAACAAAATAACTGAAGTTACTGCACATTTGGTGATAGTGTTTGCATATTTTACCATCTCCTATCAAGTGATATTTATACTACTGTAACAAGCAAAGGCCCAAGTGGGACGGTGACATTGTGCTTTACAAGCATATAGTAAGAGAAAATCCATCCCCAAAGCACTTGCAGTCGAATTGATGGTGGAGCATTGATTCATTTAAATAACTGCAAAATCCATGGTTGGAAAACACTATAGAAGTACAGGGAATGAATCATTTATATGTCTTATTATTTTATTAATAATCTAATCCTCTGTGATATAGGTGATGAATAGCTTATACTGGAAGAATTGAAGAGAATGTCCCTAATCATGCCTGGTGTTCGCTGATTTATGAACAACTTCTGCAGACTGCGTTGTGTTCTAATCATTGCACACTTCAGAGTTCTGCTGGAGATAGTTAAAATGGAAAGGACCTGTTACATCCCTTTCCCTGCAGAATTTCCCCCTGGAGTACATTTTCTAGTGTTTATCCCAGTCTGCTTTTAACTGTCTCAAGCAATGGGGCTTCTACAGCTTCCCTTGGGAGGCTATTCTGAAATCTAATATATCTCCCTGTCAAAAAGGCATTCCTACTATTAATCATACAGCTTCTTTTTCTTAATATCAATCATTTGTGATGGGTTGTGCACCACACACCACATAGGGTTAATGAGGGCACGACAGGCCAGTTAGGTCACCTGAGAGACGATGGGCCAGGGTAATTGATGAAGCCCAGCTGGGGAAAGGCTGGGCTAGCACTACAGCCAAGAAGCTGAAAGGGGTTGAGGGGGAAAGGGTCTAGGGAGGAGGCAGACCATCAGGAACAAGGAGGAAGTTTGGGGGTGGGGGTCAGAGTAAGCCCTGGGATTCTTCCAGAAAGTAAGGAGTCCGGCAAGAGGTTAAGAGGGGTGAAGTAGTCAGGTGGAGTATAGTAAGATCTACTGGTTAAACCCAGAACCAGGCAAGAGAAGATAGGAAGGCTAGGTATGAAGGAGCCAGGTAAACAGCAACAGGGATGGAGGACTGACTACCTGGATTGCTGATTGTAGGGTCCCTGGGCTGGAACCTGTTGTAGCAGGTGAGCCTGGGTTCCTCTGACAGCCACTTGTATAGTGACATAGAGTCCCAAGTTGGGGCTGAACATCATCTGGAATGGCATTTGGGCAGATGTCCTGTTGGACTCTAACCTTGGAAAGGGTAGACTAAATGGTGACCTGGCTAGCTCTAAGTTACCAGGAGAAAGCCTATTGTAGAGTGAGGAACAAGCAACAAGGGGGTACTTGATGCGGTAAGAGTAAGGCGGAGCATTAGGGGTAAGAGGCAACCCCATATACACCATTGTTCCTAGTTATAACCCCTTGTAGCACTTTTTTGGTGCGTACACCTTTCAAATTATTACCATGTTATTCTCCATAGTCTTCACTTAGCCAATCAATTTCTACTTATTTTCTTTCTTTATACTTATAAATCAGTCCCTCCAGCCCCTTGTTGTTTTTGTTGTTCTTTTTTTTAACTTTTCTCAGTGGCTTTTTGTGCACTAGGGACATGAAAGGAGAAAGTGGCTCATATGCCCCTTCTGGGAATTTCCTGCTGTGACAGAGTTCCCAGTGGGCATAGCCACTGCTCATACCCTCCACTCTGTACCACCTTAGTCAGTTTAGTCCGGGAGAGAATGTCTGGGCATCCTGTTTCTATTGAGATAGACACACAAATCAGAGGCTACATTTAACTCTCTTAAATCAGTTCTCTTCTTAGTTCATGGATGCAATTCCCATTGAAGTTAACTGGAATTATAAACTGTCCCAATCCTACAAACACTTCTGCATGTGCATATCTTGACGTATCTAAATAGTCTCACTGAAGTCAATGTAGGATTGTAATTCTACCCCCAAATGAATTCTCATTGCAGGAGATGGCTGTTAGCCAAGTTGGGCAGGGACACAACCCCATGCTTTCACTGCCAGATGCTGGGAATGGATGACAGAATGGATCACTAGACAGTTGCCCTGTTCCACTTATTCCCTCTGAAACATCTGGCATGGGCCACTGTTGGAAGATGGGATACTAGGTTAGATGGCGTATTGGTCTGACCCAGTATGGCCATTCTTATGTTCTTAGTAAAGCCACTTCTGATTTATACCACTGTAAGAGGAGAGAGCTAGTCCTACTTCTATCTAGATTTCTGCCATTGAAATGGCCTCATCTGAGGTACAGCACAGCAACATTAACCAGTCTGCAATAATAAATGAAGACTATCATATGAAACTGCATAGGGGAGTGTAGGGGAGCCCCAGACAAAATGTCTCCATTGGATCTGTACTGCCAGAGAACAGAATGTGGGGTGGTGGATTAACTACCCAGAGCTACTAACTGTTCTCATTTAGGCACCTAAAGAAGTGGTCAGACTTTTCAAAAGAGGTCAACAACCATTAATGCACCTAAGCAAAGGCTGTATTTTCAAACATGTTAATCTGCCCCCAGCTCCTAGACTGAAGGTTATGGCCAGACTTTTAGTGTGCTGAGCAATTTTGAAAATCTGTGCATGTATTTTGGTGCCTAAATGGAAGCCGACTGTACTTTTGAGTCTCTAACTATGTCTGTCTGTTGAGTAGAGTTCCGGGCAGTGTGATCGAGGTAAAGGGAAGGGGGGGAAAGCTGCAAGTCAAAATAAAGCGGTCAGGAAGCCTTTTTGTTTACATCTGTTGAAATTGTTTTGTTTAATAAACAACTCCTGTTGAAATCTGTAGTACTCTCTCTGATAGTCCTGGCTTCTTGTGGATACTGACAGATATAGGTGGTTAGGGCCACACCTCCCCATCCCTTGAAAGCACAGCAAGACCGTGAGTTTTCCTCCCTCTTAATCTTCCTTCTGGGTTTTACTGAGAGAAGGTGCAGTCTGGCTCAGGGTACGCTCTGTGCATGGATGAGTCCACTTTTAAAGGAGAGGGGTGGGGGCTGCTTCAGGGGACCTGAGTCCGTGTGGAGGCACTGTGCCTTTGCATAAACATAGTGCTGTGCCTCCAGCAATGCACCCTAAATCCTGAACACTTCATTCCTGTGTAGCTTTCTCTTAAAAGGCAACCAATAACATAAAGCTGTTTTGCCTGTATTCCAGTCACCTAGCTAATCCCCAAGAAGCAAGCACTACTGTAGTGTGCTCATCATTATCACATGCAACAATATCAAAATCCAACAAAGAGGCACCATGCAATTTCCTCTTGAGCTTGGCAAGTCAGAAACTCTATTTGCCTTCTATTCTAATAAGGTCTCTCTCTAAGATAATTACAAAGCAAATCGTTTACTGCTTGGAGTGAAGTAAATAAATATTAATTGTTATTAACTGAAATGAAAGCTGAATGCTGACTGAAGGAAGGTTGAATGGAATATTTACCTCAAGGAACAATGAATTATACAACACATATAAAACAAGTGTGACTTATCAAAAGGCATATGCTCTGTGCAGTGTATTTGGCTTACTAGACAAAGTTGAAGTCATTTACTGATGGATGCTCTGCAAATGCTTAACAGAAATCTATTTGGCAAGGTTTGATGTGCAGAGGTGAGGCAGATGGAAAATGCTTTATGTTTAGCTCATATCCTTCTTATACAGCAAAACAAACACCCTATTATTCTAGAAATGCTTGTTTTCTGAATAAAAAGGGATGGTATCTATTTTCTGTAATTATCTCCTTGCTGAATTATATTTTATGTGCAGTGGAGGAGCAGAAAAATGTCAACTGAGATCACCCCACTTTTGCCTGCTTTTGACTCTCCAAAAGCCTCCAGAGACATGTGGGCTACCCTGATAGCTGAGGTCTGGTAGGGCACGCAAGCCTAAACCCCCATCACCCCAAGAACCCCAAATGTACAGCACAGGCTGACTCCATTCAATCAGAGTTGGATCAGACCTCTGTTCAAGAGGGGACCTGCCATCAGGGTATTTTCAGTGAGACTCCACTCCTGTCTCTTTATAGTCTGTAACATTCATCACACTGGAAATCCTCTTTTAGCAGAGGCTTTTGCCAGAGTGGGGACTAATTAGGTTGATTTTTGGTGGTGGGGTTAGAGTTTTCCAACTGATATTGAGTCAGTTGGTGCCTGGAATGATTGTTTAATATGTGTGTGTCAGCTAATTTGCATGTTAGAGTTTTGTTGGGTGCTTCATATAAAACTTACATATTAAAAGAGAGGCATTAATGCTGTAAGCCAGCTGCACACCCAAACCTATCTTTAATTGGGAAACAGGACAGAAGTGGTTGAGGAATATTTCTACAATGCATGCTTGCAAACCAGATGAAGTCATAACTGAAGGCATCCTCATACCTCAGAGGTTTGGGAGTATCTGCTTTTTAGTGGATTCCTTGATGTGCATAGGGCTGGATTGATACTCAAGGCACAGCCCTGACCAAAGGGTGACATGTAAGCTAAATTACTCCAGGGGGCAATGTGCCTCAGAAACATGTCTCAGACCCAATTCCCTCTCTGATTCCCAGTGTTAGTAATATACTGCTAATTTATACTAGAAATTAATTAAACCCAGCCCATGCCAGCTTAGGTACTCTGACCAGCAAGGGGGGGGGGGAATAGAGTCAAGGTTCCACCCACCTGCTCCTGTAAGTGAATACATGAGTGAATAACCCTGCGTCTTCCTATGCAGATAGAACAAGTACATACAAAAGGGAGTGGTTTTTCCCTTCTTTGGTTGCATTGTGTGAGTCACTATCTAATCCATAGTTTTTAATGGATTTTAGAATCCTTTAGGTTTTAATGTACTGTATTTATTAGAATTAATTCATATTCTCTCTTCTGTTTCCTTTTCTTCTTTTGACTAGTCAGAAATTTTGGGGAGGGACAGGAGCAGAAGGAGGGGTGATCTAGCCAGGAAAAGGCAGATCCACATCCCAGGAAATTGGCAAGGGAAGGAAAACATGGCTATGCAGATGAAAAAGTATTCATTGCCCCAGGGCTAAATTTGTCCCTCAGCAGCTTGCACGCAACTCCTTATTTATTTCATTGGCAGTCATGTGAGAGTATGGTAGCTGAGAACACAATCTAACCCAAATGAAGAGAGCTGGGAAGTTAGGCATCATGATCTTACACATAAGAAAGGTTGGAGCTGAAGGAACTAAGGGCTCAATACTCCATTTTGGCTGAGCTTCACTCAGCACATGAGCGTGGAGACAAAAATGACTTTGGCCCAGATCCTCAAAGATATTTAGGCATCTAGCTCCTATTGAAATCAATGGGAGTTAGGGGTGCAATTAGGGTGACCAGACAGCAAATGTGAAAAATCGGGACAGGGGGTGGGGGGTAATAGGAGCCTATATAAGAAAAAGACCCAAAAATCAGGACTGTCCCTATAAAATCAGGACATCTGGTCACCCTAGGTGCAATCCACAAACTTACTCTGGTGCTTAAATGCCAAACTTTGACACTTAAAGTCTCAAGCTTAGGTGCCTAAACCACAGCTTTGGCTCCTCTGCGATCTATACAACTCTCACCAAACCCTGTAGGCACCTAAATTCACTCAGTGCATACATTTTCAGGGTAAAAGCTCCCAACACACTTAAGTTTCAGCCTCTGGGCATGCCCTAAGCACTGACCTACAGGGCCCAATGACTGTTTTTATTTATCCACAATGGAGCAGTCATTGGGCCAGAGAGAGAGAGAGAGAATGAATCTATAGTCCAATAGGGCAAACACCTGAGAGATGGGAGACCCTGGGTCTAGCCCCTTGCTCCAATGATTCTTTCATTATTTATTCTCAATGGAACAGCTTCAGCAGGAGAGATTAAAAGAGTCCCACATCAGACTATCCCATAGCTCAGTGCATGAAGATAGGAGACCCCTGTTCAAATCCTTTTTTCCCTTCTGTCAGAGAGAGGGGAGTTGAACTTTGGTCTTCTGCATGCCGGGCAAATGCGCCTCTTCTCATTTTCTGTGGAGCACCTAATTCTGTCCCACAAAAAATGCCATAGGTAACTGACTCCAGGAAAGCAGCTCCCATTTGTGGATTGATAGCAGAGATAAGCATTTAAGTCCAGGTTGTGGGGAGGTGCCTATCTCCAGGGTGGAGTTTAGCACAGACCTCTCTCCTCAGCATCTCCCATTATTTAGCTTAGGTGGCTCCCTAGGTCGAATGCTGGCTTTTGTGGATCACATTCTTAGGCACCCATCTCTCCTCATTCATTGTATAGGGAGCCTAGGCACCTAACTCTGCTTTGCGAATTGCAGCTTTGTTCCTGTGATTTTCTAGCTGCCTAAAAGTTAGATGCGGTGACTCTCCACATTACAATATTTAAGTCCCTTTGTGGCTCTCACTGCAAGGATCTGGGCCTTCAAGCCTTCTTTAGGTTTGCTCTATTCACAGGGCAAACCATTCCCTGAAACAAGTTAAGCAACTTTTGAGATGCCCTAACGTGCAGAATTGCCTGTGGTAGTAAAGGGCCATTCTGTCTACTGGAAATATCCAGAGTGAAGTATCAGAGGGGTAGCCGTGTTAGTCTGAATCTGTAAAAAGCAACAGAGGGTCCTGTGGCACCTTTGAGACTAACAGAAGTATTGGAAGCATAAACTTTCGTGGGTAAGAACCTCACTTCTTGCATCTGAAGAAGTGAGGTTCTTACCCACGAAAGCTTATGCTCCCAATACTTCTGTTAGTCTCAAAGGTGCCACAGGACCCTCTGTTGCTTTATCCAGAGTGAAGGCCACTCCCTCCCTTTTTGCTTTTCTACTACAAAGGGCCAGGAAAGGAGTGGCATGAAACTATCCACTACCTTGGGTCTCCACCACCCAGACACTGCCCCCTACCAGAGAAAATCCCCAAGGGCTGGTTGCATGGGATTTTTACAAAAGTGCAAAGTGGAACAAAGACTCAGGGCCTCTACCCTCATTCAGCTCAAGTAGACAGGAGTCCAAGAGACTTCATGGACTGCAGTGGTGGTTGACCCTTGCAGGAAAAGACAGATTGGAAGAAACTTCTTGCTGCCATCCCTTCCCTTTGCTTCTGTGTGGGTGCTCATCTACAATCTAGCCTACATTCAGTAAGAGAGAGGGCAACAGATGTTCAAGGGTGTGTGAATGTAGCAGCATAAGTTATGGGTTACGTATGTATAGCTACTGCTACGATAAAAATCATCAATGGCTTCCTTTAATCAGCTCATAACACTAGCTCCATTTTTCCTCAAATAGTTCAGCTGTTCGCCTAATGCACTCAGTAACACTCTTCATTGCTCTTAATTCTTTTCTCCAAGAGTTAATAAGTACAGTGTGTGCTTGCAAAGGGGCTTTTATTCGCATGTGCTGCTAATTCACACCTGAGAAACTACCAGGAGTATTATATCAATTATACTAAATAGGTCTTTTAAAAAGTTGATTATATAAGTCACCAGGAACCCTTACCCCCATCCTTCCTACAAAACTAGAGATGAGGTTTAAAATAAAAGAAAAAGGGGGGGGGCCTTCAGCTTGACATACATATGCAGAAGCACATATTTATTCATTCAACTCAAACAGATTGAAATTTGTTACTAATAACTCATTTGCTTTTCCATCCTCCCCCTCTTCTTTTTAAGATGCATTAAAATACTTGATGTAAGGTCTTTTAGAAAAAAAATTCTTCTTCTTTCCATTCTACACCAAGGTTAAAAGCTTTTTATTTCCATCCAGTCATTGAAAATAGAGTTTGAGATAAGCAGTGCTGGTAGCAAGGATTGCAACAGGGTTGGATGAACAATTCAGATAATGGTTGGACCATCCAGCTGAATAATCATTTTGATAATGATTGCTGTCTTGAAGGCTTTTATGGGGTATGGAATGAAAGGAAAAAATCAAAAGGAATTCCCTTTGAATAGATGTTTTTCATGGCTGAGTGCTCCAGCGACACATCTGAATGATAAAAGGATGTTTGCTAAGACAAAAGGCACATTCTTTGCTAGAAAATAAGAGGACTTAATTTGCTGGGATTAGTCCTTCCAAATCAACATTTTAAATGCCAAATACTGCTTTTCCAGATCACCATTTGTCTCAGTACGTCAGCAAAGAAAAGCTGAGGACTAAATCATACCTTTGCTGTTCCCCAGCATAGAAGCAGGAACCAGCTGCAGAGAGGATGTAAAAGTGAACTCTGCATTCCACTGGGCATTATGAAGCAGCGCTTCTCATCCAGATATCACCTCGGAGCCCTTCTGAGCTAAGATAACAGGAGGAGGCTGGGACATGGTTAGTGAGTGCTCAATTACATGTATATGCTAGTCTACAGCCTCCCCTAGAATAAGCACAACTCTGCAGCAGTCCATGGTCTGCTAATCTTCCACTCTCTAAGAGGAAAGACTCAATTTGCTTTCCCAAATCCCATGTGCAAGCCCCATACTCTGGAATTGTATAGGACTCCAGAATTTGACGCTTAGTATTTCACATATGTCATCATCTTAGGGTCACTCAGGTGTCAAAGTGACAGGGAATAAGAATACATTTCCTTGGCATCACCCAGCTACAGCTGACTAGAGACCCAATAGCATTCTCAGTTAGGTCAATAGCTGTTGTGCCCCTGGGAACAAGCTAAGGCCTAGATTAATATGTGAATCCCTATTAATTCATCTTGGGTTTATTTATAAGCTAGTATAATACAAGTTTGGGAGCCTGGTTGTTAGTGCAATGGGATTGAGAAAAGCACTATGCTAATGTTAGATGTAATGTTTTCTTTTCCTTTCCTGTGCCTAGCTTACCTCCCTGCTTTGGCACAGAACAGAGTTTGGTCTTTTCGGGACTTTCACATTACATATTATAAAGAGTTAAATCTCTGATAGCTGGAAAGTAACAAACTCTAAAGAAAACATTTAATCTCCATCTTTGCATACATAGCAACTCACGTATAACTCCTGAAACAAATTGTGAATATTATGAGTAACAATTCTTATTTACAGACAATCCTTTTTGTGGGATCCTCTCAAGTTTTAGCACTTGTTACTATCACACATTCATATGCAAAATATACTTATGTGCACACACTCCCCTAAAGCCCTCCTCTGGGAGAACTTACCTTTCTCAGGCTAGGTCTACACTACGGGGAGGGGGGGGTCGACCTAAGATATGCAACTTCTGCTATGTGAATAGCATAGCTGAAGTTGCGTATTTTAGGTCAACTTACCTGGCTGTGAGGACGGCAGCGAGTCGACCGCTGCCACTCCGCCGTCGACTCCGCTTCCACCTCTTGCCACGGTGGATTTCTGGAGTCGACTGCAGAGCGATCAGGGATCGATTTTATCGCGTCTTCACTAGATGCGATAAGTCGATCCCCAATAGATCGATTGCTACCCGCCAATCTGGCGGGTAGTGAAGACGTGCCCTAAGTCCCTGTGGAAGAATGTGGCCAGCTCCTTCTAGTTGGGAAAGCAAGAGATAGTCCCCACAGTCTCCTTCAAAACTGCCCTTGAGTCTTTGCAACAACAATCTGCAATTTGCACAGACTGCAGCAAATTCTAGTCTTCTTCTCCAGTGCAATAAGGGGACCTGCAGTCAAAACCAGCAAACTCCCTTCTGAAGAGGCAAACCTCAGGTGGACAGGAGACTAACAAGCTCTTCTGGGCTCATTCAGCATTAACAAGGTACACCTGTAAGGCGTGCTCTGCTTGGTAGGGTTGGGAATGAGGAGAGGGAGCTTAAAAAATTGAAAACCTGCCACAGGAAGAAGATTGCTACACTTCAGAGACTACTCAGCCAAGAAGGAGACAGTCACAGGCCTTGTTGCTCTTGAAACAGCTGTAAAGCAGGGTGCCCCGAGAGGAGGGACTGGAGGTAGACCCTGATTAAAGACAATAGGTCAGCTGGTAAACTTAAGAGACAGACCACCTGAGTCTTTTTTTCCCCCTTTACTTGGATCCCCACTTCTCAGAAGGGAGAGAGAGGAGAAAGGATCTTTTGTTTGTTTGGAGAAGCCCCAGGTCCTACACACAGGGGAAGGACACTATTAACTTGTATAGGAAACTGGTGGGAAATCAGGGAAGCCCCAACTACCCCTCCCACACCCCACTCTGGACACAGTCCTTACAGCTGACCTTCCTTGTCCTTGCAGTACTTCACAGAGTTCTTTCAGTGTTGCCAACCTCAAAGTTTGATTTTGTCAAGTGCATGTGTAAAGTTGTCCCAAAAGGTTAACACTGCTCCCTTCCAAATCTCCCCTGCCCACCCAGCAATATTCTTCCCCTCCTCCTCTGGAAAAGAAATACACTTCTCCTTTCCCCTCCAGAAGTAAAATCTGCCCCCGCAACCTTCCAGAGCAAGAACCACCCCACCCCTACAAGTTAGGTATAGAGGCTGCTGCTACTTCACCTTGCTTGTACCTGTGAGTGCAGCATCTCCCCACCCTCTCTCTGCTGTCTGCCTGGCTTTGTTTCCTGCCATGGGCCAGATAGGAGAGCACAGCCCCCCTGCATCACAGAAATGGTGGCACTACCAGGGCAGGGGGCTACAGCTACTCACTTTCTCATTCACCATTGCTGTGCTGCATGGAGGATGGGGTGGGGAGTACAAAAGGTGGCAGCAGCAGTAGCTGCAGGATGAAGGGAAAAGAGGCACTGCGGTTGGCTGGATACAATAGGTGCTGGGAGCTTCTGTGCCTGTACGCTCCATGGAGGTATCACAGCAGCAGCTGCCACCCACTTCTATGTTGGTTGCTTCCAGATTAATACACCATCCCTGTTTCCCCACTGGCTGTAGCCCAATGAGTGAAAAGTTGCTGAGGTGGGCAACACTGCCTCCCTCTCCTCCTATATGTATAAACTTTTCCAGCTCCCCTTGAGATCCCAGTGGTTTCCCAACTTTCTAATTGCACAAAACCTAACACCCTTGCCCCGCCTCTTCTCAAAGACCCCACCTTGTTCATTCCATCCCCCCTCCCCCCATCGCTCACTGTCTCCCACCTTCACTCATTCACTCATTTTCACCAGACTGGGGAAGGTCCCTTTTTGACCAGGTGTTCCATCTGAAAACCAGACACCTGGCAACCCCAGGCTGCTTGACCACAACAAAAGTCACCTAACCTAACAAAAGTCAAACAGCTACTGAGTATGCCTAGTGCCCGCACACCCAATCCCTGGATGAGTTTAGTCCATCCAGCTGAGTCACTTCACCTCACCTGTCAAGTCTGCAGACACATATAGATTCCCCAAAGCAGATATAAGAAGTTATGTACCCTCCCCATTGTCTCTTCCTTTATTTATACCACTAATTGTTGCAATGCAAGCATGTGGGTTACATTCGCACAGCAGATTCAGTCTTGCTATGCTTTAAAAATCTTCTGTTTTAAAAAGGAGGGGAAAAAATTACCCATGCACTTTCTTCCACCACTAGAAGAATTGAACGTTCCTTTTTTGCTGGTCTTAATGAGGCAGTACTCTATTCCCAAAGCCCAAGTGACATTCTTCTGGAATAGTTCAAGCAGAATTTATTGAACATTTATCCTTTGCAGTATTGTTGCTACAGAAGTAAATATTTCAAGTAACCTTTGCCAGCCCCCTGCAATTACCAAGAGTATTAATTAAGGTTCAGTGAGAAATTCCATAAGGAGTTATATGAAAATCTGGGGTAAACTCTTTGTAACATAACTGGCTTTCTTTAGGAGTCAGTTCATTGACAATAGGGGTTGCCCACATCTAAATCCTTTTAATCATCAAATCCGGGAACTCTGAATTTCTATTTTAAATACCTACCAAGAGCTATAACAGCATGTTTACATTTCATTCGAAATAGTGCAAACCATCAGATGCTCTGAATCTATTTAGATAGCTGTCTTTTGCAGGTCCACATCATGTTTTTTCTCTCAACATCATTTGTTTGAGACAAGTGATTGTTTCTCCAGAAAACTCTCATTCATTACTCTACATGCTCCCGATCAAGATTAAAAGACAAAAAAACTTGTCATAAGTGGCTTTATTAGATTATCTACCTAAGTATCATTATCCTTTCAACATAAATCATTAACTTACATTTCAGCTCAGCAACCTGGAGTGTTAGCACCATGCCTTTAATCTATGGAATCCGTTTTACTTAGGGGTATTCACATCCATGTAAATATCAGAACCCAAACTATGACAGTTGAGCATCTCTGATTTCTCAGGACAGACTTAGAATGTGTATAGTTATATTTTTCTGGCCTCTCAACAGGGTGACCGTCTCAGATCTAGTAAGGTCCTTGGACAGGACAATACAAGGAAAACTGAACAGAATCCAGCTGATCATAATCTGGAGGTGCAGGAGAATGGATTCATGATGAGTCTGAAATTCTCTTTTTATCCAACAGCAGTGCAAGCTTCCTCAGACTGTTCCACCAATGCATTTTTATGCTGTCTTGGGGGGACCATATTTAGCATGTAATTTATTCTCTTGTAAACCCAGTCAGGAATGTGGGGGATAGCCTCAGCTGGTGTAAATTCTTATAGCTCCATTGACTTCCATGGAGTTATGACAATTTGCACCATCTGAAGATCTGCCCCTTGGCCTCTTGAGACTGCAAACAAGAGTATCAGGTATTACCACTTGTGACACCAGTCTTGTGATGTGGATATCTACCTATTGGGCTTCATGAGACTAAGAAAATAATTTGTCTTGGCAGGTTTATATCCTTCCTTATACGAGACAAACAAAACCTGCCTTTAGAAACATGACACAGCACCTATCATTTTCAGTTGGGCAGACACAGCCCTTTAACACTTAACACTGTAGCTTCTGCAAGTTCAGAGAAATGGCTCTATACAAACTACATTTAACTGGACTTTCCTAATGAAGTTCTACACTCAGACCAGACAGGTGCAGATAGCAAACTGAAGACTTCATCTAATTCATTAATTCAGTGTTTTACATTTTTTTAATATGAGAAGAGGTATCAAAATATGAAGTTGAATACAAAGAAGACAGGATAAAAACAATGCTTAGGGACAAATAAACAACAGTCAATTTCAAATTAGGAGTGAATGCAAATCTATGAATACACAGGAAGAAGAGACATATTGGCATGCTTAAATGACTAAAGGTAGTTAATTTCTTTTGTTATCACATAACAAGTAGAGAGCATTTTTGTGTTTCTCTCCCTTCAGGCACTGGTGGCAATTGTAAGATACTTATTCCTATTTTTCGTCTGCTTCAATCACTGGCCTTGTTGCAATTATCCAGTTCCTAAGAAGAGAAGATTGAATCTGTTCTTTTCAGTGGGGAGTGAACGAGTGGAGTTTTCCCCTAAAATGGTTCTTTTAAATATCTTATTGCAACAAAATAAAGATTAAACTGGATAAAGGGCTAAATACATATATAGGACCATGATTTCATATCAGCTAAACCATAACTCAGTACTTCTTATTTTGATCACAACTATAATGTCCTCCTAACTGACAGCTTGAATACAATGGGGATATAATTAGGTATAGGTGTTAATGTCTTGTCAAAGTTATATGGATTCTTTTTGAAAGAGACATCTGGTTTCAGTGTTCAATGCCAACTGCATCCATATAACCAAAGGCAATAATTGCTTGCTGCTGATGTGTATCCATGAATAATTGAAGGAACTTGCTTTTCTCTAGCCTTGCATTGGCTCCTGGGATTGAAGGGACCCAGGCTCTGCATTTATTAAATAGATCTAATCTTGTTTTTATTTAATTTCCATTTTTATTGTATTTCTGTTCTGTTCTCATTCATGTTAACATTCTTCCCCCACTGTTACACATGTAGCTGTTTATGTAACAACACTGAAGCAAAAAGGCACTTGAAGGCTTCTCTCGTTTCTAACACTTGCATTGCTTTAGAAACTCAAGTTTGTGAATTTCTAGGGGGAATCTGTATCTGAAAGATCCATAGAAGATCCTTTGAAGCACCAATATGCCATTCCCAAAATAAAATAAAATAAAATAAAATAAAATAAACAAATGCAGCAGTCAGGATGGCATCCTTTGCTTGTAATTGAAGAAAGTCCTCCAAATACACTTCATAGTATTAATTTGTTTTAAAGTCAGGAAACTGCAGCAAATTTAGTTCTGCTGTTTCTCTTTGAAGTCTGTTTCTGAAGTTTTTTTGTTCAAAAATAGTTACTTTTAAATCTGTTATAGAATGTCCAGGGAGATTGAAGTGTTCAGCAACTGGCTTTTGTATGTTACCATTCCTGATGTCCGATTTGTGTCCATTTATTCTTTTATGTAGGGACTGTCTAGTGTGGCCACTGTACATGGCAGAGGGGCATTGCCGGCACATGATGGCATATATAACATTAGTAGACGTGCAGGTGAATGAGCCCTTGATGGTGTGGCTGATGTGGTTGGGTCCTCTGAAGGTGTCGCCAGAGTAGATATGGGGACAGAGTAGGCAACGAGGTTTGCTACAGGGATTAGTTCCTGGGTTGGTGTTTCTGTGGTGTGGTGTGTAGTTGCTGGTGAGTATTTGCTTTAGGTTGGGGGGTTGTCTGTAAGTGAGGACTGGCCTGGCTCCCAAGGTCTGTGAGAGTGAGGGATCATTTCTGGGTACCCGTCTCACTCTGTCAATCTGTTCCCTCACTTCCCCAGGTGGGTATTGTAGTTTTAAGAATGCTTGATAAAGATCTTGTAGGTGTTTGTCTCTGTCTGAGGGATTGGAGCAAATTCGGTTGTATCTTAGGGCTTGGCTGTAGACAATGGATCGTGTGATGTGTCCTGGATGGAAGCTGGAGGCATGTAGGTAAGTATAGCCGTCAATAGGTTTTTGGTATAGGGTGGTGTTTATGTGACCATCACTTATTTGCACTGTAGTGTCCAGGAAGTGGATCTCTTGTGTGGACTGGTCCAGGCTGAGGATGATGATGGAGTGTAAATTGTTGAAATCCAGGTGGAATTCTTCAAGGGCCTCCTTTCCGTGGGTCCATATGATGAAGATGTCATCAATGTAGCACAAGTAGAGGAGGGGCGCTACAGGACGACAGCTGAGGAAGCAATGTTCTAAGTCAGCCATAAAAATGTTGGCATACTGTGGGGCCATGCAGGCACCCATAGCAGTGCCACTGACTTGAAGGTATAAATCATCCCCAAATCTTAAATGTTTGTGGGTGAGGACAAAGTCACAAAGCTCAGCCACCAGGCTTGCTGTGGCCTCATCAGGGATACGGTTCCTGACAGATTGTAGTCCATCCTCAAGTGGAATATTGGTGTAAAGCGCTTCTATATCCATGGTGGCCAGGATAGTGTTTTCAGGAAGATCACCAATGCATTGCAGTTTACTCAGGAAATCAGTGGTGTCTCAAAGATAGCTGGGAGTGCTGGTAGCATACAGGCTGAGGAGAGAATCCAAATAGCCAGATAATCCTGCTGTAAGAGTGCCAATGCCTGAGATGATAGGGTGCCAAGGGTTTCCAGGTTATGGATCTTGAGTAGCAGATCCTGGTCGGGGCTCTGTGGGTGTGTCCATGTACATTTGTTCCCATGCTGTAGCTGGGAGTTTCTTGAGCAGATGGTGTAGTTTTTTTTGGTATTCCTCAGTGGGATCAGAGGATAGTGGCCTATAGAATGTGGTGTTGGAGAGTTGCCTGGCAGCCTCCTGTTCATAATCCGACCTGTTCATTATGACTACAGCACCTCCTTTGTCAGCCCCTTTGAGTATAATGTTAGAGTTGTTTCTGAGGCTGTGGATGGCATTGCGTTCTGTATGGCTGAGGTTATGGGGCAAGTGATGCTGTCTGTTCACAATTTCAGCCTGTGCACGTCTGTGGAAGCACTCTGTGTAGAGGTCCAGTCTATCATTTTGACGGTCAGGAGGAGACCACGCAGAGTTCTTCTTTGGTCGGAGGGTTCCTGTGGGTCAGTGCACTGTTCAGTGGTGTGTTGAAAATATTCCTTGAGTCAGAGATGACGAAAGTAGGCTTCCAGATCACCGCAGAACTGTATCATGTTCGTGGGGATAGTGGGGCAGAAAGAGAGTCCCTGAGATAGGACAGACTCTTCCACCAGGCTAAGTGTGTGGTTGGATAGATTAACAATATTGTTAGGTGAGTTGAGGGTACCACTGTTGTAGCCTCCTGTGGCATGTAGGAGTTTAGATAGTTTACTGTCCTTTTTCCTCTGTAGAGAAGTGAAGTATGTGTTGTAAATGGCTTGTCTCATTTTTGTAAAGTCCAGCCACGTGGAAGTTTGTGTGGAAGGTTGGTATTGTATGAGAGTCTCCAGTTTTGAGAGCTCATTCTTGATCTTCTCCTGTCTGCTGTACAGTATGCTGATCAGGTGGTTCCTCAGTTTCTTTGAGAGTGTGTGACACAATGTCTCACCATAGTCAGTGTAGTATGTCAATTGCAATGGATTTTTTACCTTCAGTCCATTTGGTATGATGTTCATCTGTTTGCACTTGGAGAGGAAGATGATGTCTGTCTGTATCTGTGCGAGTTTTTTGTTGAGGTTGATGGATTTCCACTCCATATGGCTATATTTAGTGCCTTGCATGGTGTCAAGTATCAGGGGGTAGCCATGTTAGTCTGTATCCACAAAAACAACAACAAGTCCAGTGGCACCTTAAAGACTAATGGATTTATTGGGCATAAGCTTTCATGGGTAAAAAAACCTCACTTCTTCAGATGCATGGAGTGAAAAAGAAAGAATACATTCTGCTGAACCCTGTAATCTACCATGACCAGAACATCACTGTTTGTTCATACAGCTCCCACTCATTCCATAAAGTGGAGGCTACTTTCAATTTATTTCAATGGAGTACATAACCTTTTTTATTGAAGAATAGCTTGGCAATGCAGGTTATTTCAGTGGACCCATCACATTCACCATCTGTTACACCAGCAAGTGAAAATGAAAACTATTCACAATTTCATTAGAAACCTCAGGCATATTCCCTGTGCCATGCAGCCCATGTTTATTTTGTTTTTCCTCATGACTCAGGCTCAAAGTGGGGAAAAGTGCTCTCCCCTGGTATAGTAAATTCCTTGGTAAGGCAATTGTAATTTGTAGAAAGGAATGTCCTGTCTGTGAGACACCCTATATAAGTGCATGGTACCTTTTATTTGAGGGTGCCAATCTTCTTTCCATCTATTCTGTGTTTTTCCCTCTCTGCTTTTGTCCCTAGCAAATCATAAAATCTGCTAGTACAAAAAACATCCCTACTGCAAAAAAATACCCCATAGGTGTATTGTGATATATTCTCCCAGCCATTGTAATAGTATGATGTTGCCCTAAAGAATGTAAAATAAGTGCACCTCTCTGATAAATTAAGATATATCTCATGCATTTTTAGGGCCTTCCTTTCCTTGGAGAATTAATTTCAAAGCAAAATCCAAGTAGAACTCAGACTATTTTTATGCCAAGGAAGCTATTGAACAGAATCAGAGAGTCTATGAATCATTATACTCCCTTTGTTCTAGCTCCTCCTAAAAGCCCAGGAACAGTTCTCATAAGAAAGTCCATGTTTTCTTTTTACCTTAATTGCAAATATAGAGTATTCAAGTCTAGCCCATTGTGCTTGCTAAAAGCAGCTTTGTATCTTAACCTGGAATTCTGCATAGTTGCATTTCCTGAATTGTCAATACTCAATCCCAATTTGTCAGCTAAATGGTACAATTTGGCTGCCTGACTGTATTTCAGCAAAAGAAATCATACTGTTTTACTAGCTTTGCAGCTTTAAATTTCCTTGGCATCTTAAGACCAAACCAATGAAGTCTGTTATTTTTGTTTTATGTCCCCTCAGAAGTCTCTCTTTGGGATAATGCAGTTGATTGGTAATGAGAGATAGTGTCTCATCTCCACGATGCCTGTTCAGGATGTCAGAATTCAGTCCAGAATGTGACCTAACCTCATTATGGTATCCTGGCTGAGTAGTGGCCTTAGTACACAATAGTTTCTAGTGGGTAATGTTTGCATCACATAAGAAAAGCATCACCACCATTGTTGCCAATTCTGGGAAACATGCCAAGGACTGGATTAGGCCATGGAATTCTTACCTTTACAGCTGGTCCATCCAGGCCAGATTTAAAACACACTGATGGGACCTTTTTACTGTCAGTCTCCCATCTCTAGGGTATAATAATTAGAACTGGTCAAAAAAATTCAACAGAAAAGTTTTCTATTGAAAAATGAAGTTTTACTGAAACTGAAATGTTTCATGGGAATGTGTTGATTTAGACTATATTGTCAATGGAAAAAATACAATCTCTGACATCAGAATGTTTTGATTCATTTTCTTTAGTCTTATATTCAAATATTCAATTAAATATATTTATAAATTATGTTTCATACACACATACTGAATTGAATTTAATATTTGAATTTTATAAAATTAAAAGTGAAATTGTTAATCAAAGTGAAAGTGTCTGAATGAAATGTTTTGATGGTTCAACAATCAAAAAATATTTTTTGAAATGTTCATTTTAGTGGGAAGTTTTGAAATTTCAGCTTTTTGTTCCAATTCAAAATGGATTTAAAAAAGAAACAGTATTGCCCATGGAATAGAAATTCTGTTTACCGAACAGTTTGTATAGAAGTCAAAGTATTGTTATTCTGCCATCCATCCAAGAATGTATAGGTATTTTACAAACATTCATATTTATTAGTTTATTAAATGCAACCTTCAGCACCAGATCTCATATATAAAATCACATCCTTTGTTGTTGTGATCTATGTATGAAACAATCTGATCCAAGCGTGCAGTACTTAGCAGCACGTCCTGGGAGGTCAACACAACCCCTGGAACTGATCAAGAAGGAAACACCAGAGCCACTTAAACACAATTCACTTTTCTCTGCCAGGATCCAGAAAAGCATCAACATAATGATGAGAGTCATCAAAAGGCTGCTGACTAAACTAGAAAATCAGATACTTTCATGAATTAGACATCTTGTCACTTACGTGAGGTATAAACAGATACGAACAGATTTAAAAAAAATTATTAAAGTGAATGTTTAAAATTAAATATACACAAGTTAAGAGGGAAGGTACTGTACATCTGGGGTCAGGCTTGGGTTATGAGGGATTACAGGTATTGGTTGCAAGAGTGAAGAGATATTACTAACCCTACTTAACTATTGGGGAAATTAGACAGATAGTGTAAGGGTCAAATATAATAGTTTCACTTTTGGGGAGCCCAACTTTACTAACCCAACGCTGGATTTTCAGAGAAGCTAACTACCCACAATTCCAACTGAAATCAATTGGGCATCTCTGAAAACCACAAGTGATTAAAGTTGGGTACTTAAAATTAGAAGCCAACTTTTGAAACTGGGGCTCAAGGTCAAAAAGAATGTCTGTGCCAGCATCTGAATTATAAACCACATCTCCTTGCTCTCAGCCTTATGCTTTAATCACAAGACATTTAATGAAATAAAATATAAAGAGTTTATTGTGGCTTATAAAGAAAAGTGAGGCATGTCACTAGAATGATTTTACTCATACTAA
Organism: Chrysemys picta bellii; assembly: GCF_011386835.1. Classification (NCBI taxonomy): domain Eukaryota; kingdom Metazoa; phylum Chordata; order Testudines; family Emydidae; genus Chrysemys; species Chrysemys picta. Next base: position 70,156,108 of record NC_088794.1, on the reverse strand, counting down.
ACTATCTAGTCTGCTTAACCTCTGTTACAGAATAAAATAAAAATGGTCATAAACTCAGGATGAAAAATAAACTTTTTTTTTTTTGTATTTTTGATGGGTATTTTAAACATTCTCTGGGTAATACCTGACTCTCTGATATAATGGATAATAAAAATATTTCTCTGTTGATACAAGTTAATTCTTGATTTATTTGTGGATATACTGTCTGATGACAAGTAGCTATCTATCAAAACAGTAGCATAATAGCTGTTCATGACCACAGAAATAATTGTCTCTTGGTCATGAAACTCCAAAAACCTATTACAAATAAATGAGGAAAAAGACAGATTTTGTAACAAAATGATTTTGTTAAAATAGGTCATTCAAAAATCTAAATTTAAATCTAAATCAAAATACTAATTTGACAGCCTAGTAGAGATCTGGATCTCAGCCCTTGCAGTGCTCAGGCCCAGACACTTTCTGATGTTGGCTACCATATGTAATGTGTTACATGTATAGTGGTCTTTCATATGAGGAATCTTTACCTTACTGGATCTATGAGATATTGGGTTAATCCTTTTTGACTACAGTAACTCATTCCCCAGTTGACCATTGTATTCTGTTTAAAATGCAGATGTCTTTTAATGGTAGATTTTTCTCTTCATTGGGACAGCAAATCATAACTCCATTGATTCTGTAAAGTGCTTTGGGATCTTGTAGGATCAGAATGCATTATATAAATATTTTCCCATTCTGTGGTAAATGTTGTGAAGTGTGTCTAGACACCATGGTGATGAGTAACTTATAAAATGGGTGTAGGTAATATATAATAATTATTATTAATGAATTTATCCATCCATCCCATCCTGGAAGTAACCAAAAGCTTTTATAATATGATGACTGTTCAATGGCTTTATTAAATGAATTAAGTGATCTCAATTTAGTTCCCATGCAGAAGTGTGCATGTCAAAAAACTTCCATTGGAAGTCAAATCCTAGTAAGGAAAAACAGAAAGGCACATAAACTCTGACAAGTTGAGTGTCAAAGTATAATAAGGTAGACCAAGAAAGAATTAAGACATTAAAAACTAAAAACAACTTTTTTTAAGCACATCAGAAGCAGAAAGCCTGCCAAACAGTCAACTGGACTACTGTATGATTGAGGTGCTAAACTAGCACTCAAGGAAGACAAGACCATTGGGGAGAAGCTAAACAAATTGTTTACATCTGTCTTCACTGCATCGGATCTCCTGCCACATCTGAGCTATTCTTTTTTAGGTGACAAATGTGAGGAACTGTCCCAGAATGAGCTGTCAATAGATGAGGTTTTGGAACAAATGGATAAATTAAACGGTAATAAGTCACTAGGACAAGGTGGTATTCACACAAGAGTTCTGAAGGAACTCAAATGTGAAATTGCAGAACTGCTAACTGGTATGTAACTTATCACTTAAATTAGCCACTGTTGTAAAGGGAAATCATGCTTTTGGCTTTTGTAAAGGGAAATCATGCCTCACCAATCTATCAGAATTCTTTAAGGTTGTCAACAAGTATGTAGACGAGGATTATCCTGTTGATATAGTGTACTTAGACTTTCAGAAAGCCTTTGACAAAGGCCCTTAAGCAAAATGAGCAGTCATGGCATAAAAGGGAAGGTCCTCTCATGGATCAATAACTGGTTAAAAGATAGGAATAAACACCCAGTTTTCACAATGAAGCAAGGTAAATAGCAAAGTCCCTCAAGGATCCATATTGGGATCTGTGCTGTTCAACATATTCATAAGTGAGCTGGAAAAGGGGGTGAACAGTTCAGTGGCAAAATTTGCAGACAATGCACAATTACTAAAGACAGTCAAGTCCAAAGCTACTGTGAGGAAGCACAAAGGAATTTCACAAAACTGCGTGACTGGGCAAGAAAAAGGCAGGTGAAATTCAATGTTGATAAGTGCAAAGTAATGCACATTGGGGAAAAAACAATCCATCTATATATAAGAGATGTGGTCTAAATGAGCTGTGGTCTAAAAGATCTCAGAGTTACCGTGGATAGTTCTCTGAAAACATTGGCTCAATGTGCAGCGGCTGTCAAAGAAAGCTAAGAGAATGTTGCAACCATCAGGAAGGTGCTAGATAATAAAACAGAAAATATCATAATGTTACTATCTAAATCCATGGTATGCCCACATCCTGAATACTTTGTGCAGTTCTGATTCCCCATCTCAAAAAAGATATATCAGGATTGCCAACAAAATGATTAAGGGTATGGAACACCTTTCACTCGAGGAGAGATTAAAAAGACTGGGACTGTTCAATTTAGAAAGGAGAAGATGAGGTGTGGGGTATGATAGAGGTCTATAAAATCATGAATGGTGTGGATAAAGTGTTACTCTTTTACATAACACAAGAACGTGGAGTCACCCAATGAAATTAATAGGCAGCAAGATTAAAAACCAATCATAAGGAAGTACTTCTTCATGCAATGCACAGTCAACCTATGGAATGTTGCCATGGGATGTTGGGAAGGCCAAATTATAACTGGGTTTTAAAAAGAAATTAGGTAAATTCTGGATGGGTTTATCAATGGCTATTAACCAAGATGTTCAGGCACACAAGCACAATCTCTGGATGTCCCTACACCTCCAGCTGGGACTGAATGACAGGGGATAGGTCACTCGAAATTGCCCTGTTCTGTTAATTCCATCAGAAGCATCTGTCACTGGCCACTGTCTGAAGACAGGATACTAGCCCAGATACACCACTGGTCTGACCCAGCATGGCGATTCTTATGTTTCACCAAAATTGGCACTAATATGCTGTCTAAAACCAGGTACTGCACTTCACTTTGTACACTGTGTTTAGTTCCAATGGCTTCAATAGGGCTACTCAGAACATAAAATTAAGGTCATGTGTAAATCTTTGCAGGATCAGGGCATTAGTGAATAGAAAGGAGATTTTTCAAAGGCACAAAGTAGGGGAGGAATCATTTGGAGTTGGGAGCTTAACTCTTCTTTGCTCCTTTGAAAAATCACCTCCTGAATTCGCTATGCTCTGTGAACAGAGGACTTCGTTCACCAGGACTGCCATTTTCAGCACATTTCACAAATGCTAAAATTAACAATATTAAAAAAAAAAAAGAAGAAGAATAAAAGTAATACTGAAGGTTGTCTGGATGGAGCTCTTCTCTGCTCTTAGTTGGCACTGAAGTTTCCATTTATTCTCTTGGCCTGTTCACTGTCTGAGCTTTCCAAGTTTTAATAGCTCATTTTGATGTGAGAATTACTGTTCTCTTACTGTTGCCAACAATGTGAAGTTGTTTCAGATTTAAAATCTGTTATCTACTGCTGTAATTTTAAATTATAGATTTGATTACCTTTTAAAGTACTGAAATTAAAGTCCATTTTCAACAATGAAAATTAACTTATCTTGCCTGAAGACCTTTTTTTAAAGGTAAACTCTCTCACTCATCAGTAACATCCGTTTTTGTGTCTCTTTCTTTCTTTATGGTTATTGAACTGTAACTCTAAGGTAACATGTATTTTTAAACAGAAGCTAAAACTTTATTCACTAGGGAGAGAAAAACCATTGTCATGCAGATGAGTTATGTAATAGATACAACCGCACACTGGATAAAGAAAGAGACCAGAAAAATGCTATAGAGGAAAGACATTGTGATGAAAGGTCTGATCATACATTTATATGTTGTGACACAGGGTCATTTGGAGCTTAGAGGTTAAGCTTTTAAGGTTTTAAGGTTACAGTTAAGAATTGCAAAGACTCAAGGGACACAAAGGATAAATCTCACTTTTATTAGCCACAAAACAAACAAACAAAACCCACAACTAACCAATTAAAAAAAAATATGGAGGACAATCCATACCCTCAAATTAGCTCCCTCACAACAGTTCTTGTCAATATTTCCAGAGCCAATCTAAACTGCTTTCCTCAGGTAGCTTTTCTTATTTTGTACCTGTGGGAGAGTTCCCAGCCTGCCCCGCTCTTAAATGGATAGCAACCCATCACAAATGTCTAGGGTCTGATTATGGCATCCTTACTTAAGCAAAAGTGAATTGGAATTTTGTATAAGTGGGCAGAAGGAGATCAGGCTACAAATGTGGAATTAATTCAAAAATTTGGGAAAATATATAGGATTTGATTTTCAAGAAAGGTGTGAAATTTCATGCCTAATTTCCCTGAACAATTACTGCAGTTGCATGCAAAATTTGGCTAACTCCATGTACAAGGAATCAGACATGGACCTTTCCATGCATAGTTATCCAATAGTCATGTGCAAGCAAAGATACTGTAAATATGTACTGATATGACTGCACAATAATTTTGCACATGCAATTGTGTAACTAATTTTCTTCCATTGTGAAGCATACAGGCAATTTGTTACATTAAATAGTGCAAGTCAAATACCATGCACAGATACTTTTTGCTCAAAGCTTTATTTATCCAGAACATTAAACTGTCACAGTTTAAAATATGATTTGTTGAACTGTCAGTCTTCAAGTTCTTTGTTTTTGTCTCAATCTTTTTTGTTTGTTTGTTTGTTTTTTGCATTGGTTGTTGCATGATAAAGCTTTAGTGGATGGGCCAGCCGAGTTTTATGTACAATAGGGCACCCAATAGCCCACTGTGTCCAAAATACTCCATGTCCCCAGAATGGATAGGAAGGGGTCAGGATTTGTACCACACTGAATATTGTGGCTTGGTCAGTGCTTGGAAATTGCACTCCAGGCTTGATTATACTAATTGGGAAGGAAAAGATGACTTTTTGATCATTCTTCTTTATTATCACTGTGCTGGGTCACATTTCCGATTTCAAAGCCATTGACTGTACAACACTGCAGTAAATCCATTTGAGCTACTGTCATAATCTCATCATCACAAGCATGTTGCCACCATTTAGAAAATATCAACAATTAAATACCAAAATGCAGTAGTGAGATGGAAGAAAGATATTGATTGGTTTGGCTAGATTTTTTAAAGAGTTTTATTGGTTGCACAGAAATCAAGTTTTTACAGATGAGGGAAATGAGCATACAAATATTAAATCAAATATGAAGTAGCTTAAGCGTATGATCTCAGGAAAAGTAACCCCACCAAGGCATCTGTGGGGTTACTTTTCCTGAGATCATACTCTTAAGCCTTTTTATGTAGGATAGAATGAATTAGAAATAATCTGTTTTTCCTAGACCAAGAAAATCCTATAAAGGTCAAGGAATCTATTCAAACTGTACTTGAACCTAACGTAAACCCAGTTTGAGGGAGGGGGGTAATTTAAATGGAAAACTAGCTGAATTCAGCTCTCCTGTGTCATTTCTCTAAAACTGACATTTCACTGCCTTGACTCTCTGGCATAAAGCAGAAGCCTTGGAAGAATGCAGACATCCAAAGATGGAGCAGGAAACTGGAGTAATCGGGGGGAACAGTTGCACAGGTGTACAACTGGGCCACAGATAAGCAAACTGGCAATTTTCTCAAGACAATAACATTTAGATCAAAGACTGGATGTATAAGCTAAAGCAGCTTTGGTGTTCTTCATATGGTCTGTCTCCTGCAAACCAGCTTGTGCAAGCCCACTCTTGCTGAAGTCAGTGGGAACCTGGCACATTGGGCGGGGCCCAGACAGCCCATAGTCTCATTACTGGGCATTCCTCCTAAGGGTAAATCATTCCTGAATAATTTCTTCGACTTTTTAGATAGAGATGAGCTTCAGTCATGCCATCTGGATTCAGAATTAAACCTGAATCTGGTCCCACACTGGTGTAAAATAGATGTTCCACTGAGTCAAAGTAGTCAAATGGATGATTTGGGGCCCATTTCTGTTGATTAAACAAACAAATGTTAACTTTGGACCTACATATTTCCCAGTTCTACTTCTTTATTTTCTTGGACAAGTCTGTTTTTGAGTTTAATGGAAAGAAGATCCTCTCTCCTCACAATGGAGTCTGAATAGGGCAGCAAATCTGCTGACTGTTACTTTTCTCCAATTGCTTTTCAGTGAGCTCTTGTTCAGTCTGATGATTTGAAAGGGAAACAAAGGAATGCAAAAGTAACAGAAGCACCTTTCAGTGAATCACAAATCTTAAAGTTCAATTTATACATTGCATGAGAAAATTGAAATTTGAGGGGTTGATTATGAAGGTCTGATGCATTCAATCCAATGTACAGCAGCCTATTAAATAATATGAAACAGCTTGGAACTAGCACAAGGCTGAGCTATATCATAAAGCCAACCACTAGAGCAAGTGTTCCAAGATAGACTGCTATAACCACTGGAACTTAAGACTTGTGTTTCAGCACTACATTACTCGTGTCATTCTTTGGAGTCCCACCACATTGGGTAGAGGTAATTACTCCTGATTTGGAAATCAACAACACACATGATGCCAAAGGCCAAGATTTGCCCCTGGATGGTGGGAAGCTGAGAGTCTGCAATAGATTGAAATACTGCAATAAAAAACTGTATAGTAGATTGGTTTGTATTAAGGGCTTGATCCAAAACTTATGACTTCAATAGGAGTCTTTCCACTGACTTTAGTTGGCTGTAGATCAGGCCCACACTACAATGCCAAAATAAAAAACAAACAAACAGTAGGGACCTTAAGGGTGTGTCTTAAGTTAGTGGGACTTGAGTCAGCTGACCTGTATCAAGGAAACCTAAGCTTGAGCATCTACACTGCATTTTAACCCTAGGTTAAGGATTTTCTGACCCATGCTCAAACGTAGGGCTCTGGTGTCCACAATGCAGTGCACAGACCCAAGTCAAAGTGACCCTAACTCGGGGTACCTAGTGCCCATGCCCCTCCCCACCCAAAGTGTTGACACTCTAGTCTTAGGAACGTGGTGCACTGTGGGAAAACTCCACTGCCCACCCTGTTTCCTAACTGTGGCGGGGCTACTGCTGGGACCCAGGTGCCCAGAAGGAGCACATAAACTGCATAATTAGCTCCTTTGGTGGCCACCAAAAGGAGCTAATTATGCAGTTTATGTGCTCCTTCTGGGCACCTGGGTCCCAGTAGAATGCCTGCAGTTTGAGATGGTTTTATATTGAACTGCTATCTAATCTGAGAATAGGGTTCTCCACCTCCAGGCTGAGTCACATTGGCAGAAAAATGCCCATGTGCACCTGTTCTGTGGATAATTAGGACATCAGGTTCCAGGGCTGTCAAACTATTAAAACAAAACTTTGCAATTCTTAATTTTTAAAATGGGATGTCCAGTGAAGGTGTTTTTGTTTGGTTGGTTTTTATTTGTTTTTGTCTGTTTGTTTTGAAGTTTGACATAAAATGTAGGTTGCAGAGAAAAAGACCCCCCTCTCCTAGCCTGGCTGTGGAGCAGTGAAGTGTATCCTCAGGGCTTGGGATGCAGTGTGCTCGAGCGCCCCGCAGGGATCACTTATCCCTGCCCCCACCACAGCTCGGGAGGCTGGGATAAGGGATCCACAGGAGGTGGTGGTGAAGTTTTGGGGTTGGTGCTACTCACTGCCTTCACAGTGCAAGCTGCCCAAGCATCTCTGCACACACAGCCCCAGGGAGGGCGGTGGAGCAGGGGTGGAGTGAGCGCAAGGGACAGACATTAGAGCCGGACCAAGCAGCTGCCCTGCAGGGAGGAGGAGCAGCCAATCTCCTGGCTCAGCATGGTCAGGTGGGAGGGATGACCCGCAATGAGCTGGGAGCTGCCTCCCACCTATCAGCTTTGCTCCCTGTGCAGCAGGGAGGAGGAGCTGGAGCTGCCGCAGGAGGCTGCAGGGACGTTTTAGGGCTGGCTTCCACCCGTCCCCCTAACAGTGCAGGCTACCTGGGCACCCCCCTACATGCTCCTCAGAGTGCGAGGGCAAGGGGAGGGGAAGAGAGCAGAGTGGGGACTAAGTAGCTACCCTGCAGGAAGGGGGAGGGCCCGGAGCTCTGCCACTCCCCTCCCTGCAGGGCAGCTGCTTAGACCCCACTCTGCTCTGTGGCCCAGACCCTCCAACCTTTCTGGGGCAGCATGTGCAGGGGCCCTGGGCAGCGTGCACCAAAATCTGACTGTGCTGTTGTGATCAGGAAGCAGCTCTCTTTGCAAAAAACTTCTTCTGATCTGTCTCCATTGAAAACCTGTAGGTTCTCTGATAGTGTGATTGCAGACCAGTGGTCAGCAGACAATGGATTAATGCTGATCTGAGTGGGTGCCATTTGCAATAGAGTACAATGGGTTGCACCACAAATTTTCTGAAGAGAGAGGACTGAAGAAGTTGCCCAAGGAACTCTGGGATACACCTGAAAGACTTCTGGTACCCAAGTTACATTGGGGCCACCAGGGGCGGCTCTATGTTTTTTGCCGCCCCAAGCATGGCAGTCAGGCTGCCTTCGGCGGCATGCCTGCGGGAGGTCCGCCAGTCCCGCGCCTTCGGCATACCCACCGCCGAATTGCCGCCGAAGCCGTGGGACCGGCGGACCTCACACAGACATGCCGCCAAAGGCCTGACTGCCGCCCTCACAGCTACCTGCAGGCCGCCCCCCGTGGCTTGCCGTCCCAGGCATGTGCTTGGTGCGCTGGTGCCTGGAGCCGCCCCTGGGGGCCGCATGCACACAGGGTCCAAGCCCTGTTGCTTTGCTAGGTCCCAGCTTAACGTGGGCTCAGACCCTCCAGCCTTGCAGGGTCCTGGGACTCTAGGTTTGAGCCCTAGTTTAACACAATTGGCGTGTGAATACACTGAGCCCAGGCTAACATTGCTGAGTAGACATAGTGTAGTGTAGGAGATACTCTACCCTTTACCTTCACTCTTCTATTTGCAGGCCACTCTCTCTCCCTCCAAGTCAGTCTATTTCATGCAGGTCATCTTCTCTCTCTTTCCTAAATCCTCATATGCTACTGTAGCAATGCACCGATTCCTATCCCCTTATGTGACTTCCTAGAACCACTGTTTCTATTTATTTACATGCTACCATCATCTGCCTATATTACCTCTGGCTGTTGCTGTCTGTTCTGTGCTCTGCTACATTTTTAGTAGGTAAAATGCACAGAGACCAGTTCAAATAGGGAAACTGAATAAGAGCTTGATGGATTTGGTACTGTGCAGAAATTTCCTACACTCTGGACATCTCTGTTTTTCCTTAAGTTTCCTAATTCAAGATGAAGTGGCATTGGTTAGTGTCTTTTAATTGCAAGTAGGGATAACAACTGATGCATAAGATTAATGTATATTCATGAGTGGAATTATAGCTGTGCATGAAAGTACTACATTACTGCTTGGTAATCAACATCTACTTTACTTTTTTTTTTTAAAGTTAGCACAGTCACTAATCAAAGATAATTACACTATTACTATTTAAAATGTGTATCAGGATTTTGTAGGGGGAAGAACAAGAGGTACAATTTGTACTCTGCAATGACAGGTAGTACTAACTAAAGATGAGTTGAGGATTCTGTGTTCTGATTTTACAAGCCTTGTTAGTAAAGGGTTGATGTTGCAAAATAAGAATCATATAACAGACATACTTTTCATTCCAATAGGGCCTTCCATCTGCGAATCAAAGCATTAATGAACTAATAATCACCACATGCTATGTGATGGAGATAATTATTGTTCTCTCTACTTTACTGATGGGAAAACTGAGGCACAGATAGAGGTGAAGTGAGTTGGTCAAGGACATGCAGTAGGTCGGTGGCAGAACCTAGACTAACACCAATGTCTACCAAGTCCTAGTTCTGTGCTTTAGACAGCCTTTCCAAAATTAAAATTAAGAATTTGATCTGGATTGCATTTTATCCAATCCCCTGAAGTTCAAAGGATTCGGATGAAAGGCCCATTTCGCGTTAACTTAATAAATGGGATACAAATGGGACATCCTAAACAAACATTTTATCTTAAAATAGAGAAGTCATAAATACTAGGCATGGGTGATTCTCAAATGTTTCCAAGTTTGGGTTCACTTCATGTAAACATCCATATTTACTCAGCATTTTTGTCTTTAGGGATAGTCAGTCAGAGAAAAACACAGTTCTCACTTTTTGTTTGGGTACAGCAAGTCAGATGCTTTATTTCTCTCACAATTGCGCAGAGGGAGAGAGCTAAGCAGGTCTCTCTACAGGTAAACAATTACAGCAAACATTTATACCGTTCATTACAGACAATAACAAGCAACAGCTGCATTTTGTTTATACATAGGCCATCTTGATATCTTATTTTTCTCACTTGTTTTGACTCTAGCCTACATACAATATTTTCTACACATTATCTACACAAGGTCGCAACAACTTCTCACACAGTTCTTTCCCACTCGCCTCACACAATCCTCGCTTCTACAAATCTCGTGTTATTAGGGTTACAGTTAGCCTGACTCTTTGGGTATTTGTTTGATTATTCACTAATTGGGTGACCAAATAACAATAAGGGCCTCTCTCATTTAACACAGTACAAATTCCAGGAACAGCCATCATATCTACTTCACTATAGAACCCATCAATTGCAATTATTAATTCTTGGGATTCGCTGGTAGTGATATCATGTACTTCTATCTCTACTGATCCATTTGTTTGTATCTGTGTAAGTTACAGTAGTGGTGGCAGGGGTCAAGGGACTAGTGGCGGGCGTAGTCTTCGTGGTGGCAAGGCGTTTTTTATAGGTAAAGGCAAATAGATACTGCCCCTCCACAACTGCATGGACCCTACTGACCTCACAATCTCCATGATCCTCTCCCTAAAGAGTGCCCTCCTTCCCACAATCACAAGATGCTCCTCTCCTCAGCAGGACCAGGCTCCCTTCTAACACTTATTTTTTTATGAGCAAGCAGTCCAATGGTCCTTTGCCAGCATTTTCATTGATCTGCTACATCCTCCTGCATTTTTTGGGCTGTGAAGATAGATGGTCAATAGATCCACACATTTCCTTCACAGTCCTTTCTCCGGACATCTGGACATCATTTCTCCTGTGATAGAACCCTGGATATGAGAGACTCCAGGGTTCTGCATTAGGTTGCGAAATCGCTGCTCCCCCAAAAAGACTTGTGGGATGATAAGAGGAGTGTTTTGAGGAAGGGGGTGTAATTTGGTATTTTATCAATCTTGGTTACCATAAGAAAAAACAAATAAAAGATAGAAATGGAAAATCCAAACATTTCAAAATCTCAAAGGTTTGGTTTGGATTTATTTACTCCTTACTGATACGTAAGGGTTGGCGTGCTCCCAACATGGAAACACCAACCATCATAAGGGTGTTTTAATAACCACATAAACTTACCTAGTCCCAGAATGAATTTCCAAAAGTTCATTAAGTAATGGCAGACCACTGAGCATTGTGGGAGCACCACAAAGTATCCGACATGGCTGTTCTATTAGTACCCAGATACTTCTAATTTAAAACTCCCACCAGTTAACTTTTACAAGCAAAAACAACATTAGGAGCCATAAGTCACCTTAATGTGCCAAGAAATAATGACACACAAAATGTATGCTATAAATGTTAATGCAGACATTATATGACATAAATTTTGTATATCTGTAGATGAGCTGGAGATATAAATGATATTTAGCCTTTACCCACAAGGCATTATCCATTTTCTTCTCTGATAATCCTAATTTTAGACATTTTCTGTATTTATTCATTCTAATTTGTCTGCAAAATGGGTCAGTGATTTTCTATTTTATACCGGCACTGATTTTCACACATGCTAGTACCACAACATGGATCGACTTTAATGGGAACTACAGGTGCTCAGCACTTATGAAAATCAGGCCCTATTCAGCCAGAGAGTTAATAGTTGCCACTCATTTTCACATTCACTAGACTGCCCTTGTATGCTAGAATAGCCTTTAGAACCCCTGGATTTGTTTCAGGCGTTGTAACATGGTGTTATGATGCAGCATTATTTTGTGATCACAGAACTCAATAAATTATATAATCATCATTATGCTGCAGCTATGTACTGGCTCATCAGAGTCAAGCCGTGTCCTTGTTTTCTTCTAATGGTATTGATTTTTTCTCCCCTATCCCCTCCAAAGTGGGCAACATTAAAAATGTGCTATTTACCACATTTAACCATTTAAACTGAGTGATGTTTTCAATAATTTTCCATTCTAACTGCAGAGAATTCTGCAAATACCATGACTAATTATATAAGGGATAAGTGTCAACTTTTTAATGTTGAATGATAGAATGATATTAAGATGGAGTGAACTGGCCTGTCCAAACACCCAGTCCACCCATAAGCACTGAAACAGGTTTGCCACTATTACAAAAAAAAATAGTCAAACCAAAAGCCATTCACATGAGTTATGCAAAGCTGCAGTTGGATGATCTGGTTTACTGGCCTAAGCCTTAGGTTTGAACTACGTTAAACTCCCTAGAAATTCAGGTTCAAATGATGTTAGTGTTGACTGAACCAATTATCCTTTCAGAACAGATAAAATGGAGTTCCATGCAATTTACTCTGTGCGTCATTCAAAGTCAATCTTTAAAGCCAAGGTGCTATCAACTGTCTATGTGTGGTGACGATCCTTTGGTACTTTTCATGAGTGAGAGATTCCCCTGAATGCCTTAGAATAAAATTAACCTCTAATAAAGAGGCTAAATCTTCACACCATCTTCAGCACAGGACACACACGCTCTAGGATAGTGTCCAAAAACTAATTAATCTTCCTGTGGTCCTTCTTTTATTAGTAGTTGAAACAATAAAAACACAACATAAGCACAACCTAAACTTTCAGACTCAATCAAGGCTGTGCCCAGGATTTTGCTGTTCCAGACATTAGTTCAGTGATTCTCTGAACTAACATTATACCCATTGTAGCGTTAAGGTGCTGCAGTGGACACAGTAAATCAGCATTCTAATACAGGACTCCAACACCTGCTAACCTAGTGGTCAACAAAAGACCTTGCTACCCTATTCCAACACCCCAAATGATATTTATTTCATAGATTTCATAGATTCTAGGACTGGAAGGGACCTCGAGAGGTCATCGAGTCCAGTCCCCTGCCCTCATGGCAGGACCAAATACTGTCTAGACCAGAGGTTCCCAAACTTATTTGGCCTACCGCCCCCTTTTCAGAAAAAAAAATTACTCAGCGCCCCCGTGGAAATCTACCTTCTTTAAGAGAACAAACAGAAAGATGCAGTGACAAATTTGCATTCTTTTATGTATCTATATTTCTACCTACATCCTACAATATAGTAAAGAAAGACGTTGTTGTAAATAAGACACCTTGAAGCTTGAAATTATAAAATTATTTATTAAAATCAACCATAGTAACATTTGCATTACACACAGAAAATTAAGATAACGAAGGATAATATTAAAATAAAAAGTACGAATAACATTAAAAATAATCCTAATGAGAAGGATGAACCTGGTGCACTGCTATCAATTTATTAATGTTCGGCTCTATTTTTGTCAGCAGCATTCTTAAATCACCACGATGAGCTATTTGCAGTTGGTTTCTTTTTTTAGTTAACAGATTTGTGACCGCACTGAACCCACGTTCCTCTAAATATGATGAAGGAAATGCAATTAAAAACTTTTGTACTATAGCCCAGAATCCAGGATAAAGTGTAGGTATCTGCTTTTGCAGCCAGAACTGTTGGTAGCCGTCTTTGAATTTAAATTTCAATGCCTCATTTGTTGTTACTTCTATCAGTTCTTCTTGTAATTTTGGAGATTCTTCTGTGTTTGTACTTGAAAAAGGGTCCAAAACCCAATCAGGTATGTTCATTTTAAGAATATCTTCAAATTGTTGATTGAAGTCAGAATGGAGAGCCTCCAAGTGCTGACAATAGGTAAGCAAGTCTTCATCATGTTTTTCTACTGTTGATAAATTTGGAAACTGGCTGAATTCTCCTCGTCCTAAATTTCGTTTGTACAGAAGAAGTTTTGCCACAAACGCAGAAATAACAGTTTTTGTTTTGATTAAATTCAGCTCATTGCCTTGGAGCTGTAAATTTGTTTCATTAAATTTATTAAACAAGTCTGTCAAATAAGCTATGTCATTTTTGGAATCAATCAAGTTGGCTCGTAAAGCATCATCTTTGTTTTCTAGGAACTCTAGCACTGAGTCAAAGAGTTTATAAAACCGATCCAAACAGGCACCTTTTGATAGCCGACGACCTTCTGTATGAAGCAGCAAGCGATTGAATTCTTCATAGTTTTCAATACAAAGTTGTCCAAACAATCTGTCATTCAATGAATTGCTTCTGATTTTGTTGATTGCTTTAATGACATAATGTAATGACTTATGTAGGCGTTCACTTAGATTTTTCGCAACTAAATGTTGACGATGAATGACACAGTGTACAGCGAATACATTCGGAACCGCTTTTTTTAAATATGCAAGAAAACCCCTGTAGCGCCCTATCATCGCTGGAGCACCATCAATAGCAACTGACAAGATATTACTCAGGGGGATTTCTTTTTCTTTAAAAAACTCTTCCAATGCATGAAATATCGATTCTCCTTTAGTATTAGTTTGCAAATTTTTAGCAAATAATAATTCTTGGCAAATTTTTTCTTCTTTTATGAATCACATGTATGCTAAAAGTAAGGCTTCATTTCCTGGCAAAGTTGACTCATCAAGCTGTATAGAGAACTGGGATGTTTTTTAAATACTCACATAATGAGTCTTCAACATCTTGAGCCATTTCATCAATTCTTCTTTGCACTGTATTATTGCTCAAAGAAATTTTCTTGGTAATATCAGACGCTGGCTTGTGTAGCATAGTGCGTATTACCTCACTTATAGCCGGTAAAATTAGTTCTTCACCAATAGTATGCGGTTTTCCCGATTTAGCAATCAGTAATGAAATGTTGTAAGAAGCACGCAACCCATCGTCATCTTCTTTGGATGCTATTGAAAAGAGTTTTGCCAATGTCGGCTGTCTCAAAAAATTTTCTTTAAGTGCTTGAAAATAAGATAAATCCTTATCTTTCTTATCAGCATGAACTTTTGTCAAATGTTCTTGTAGTCTTGAAGGCATCATAGCTTCATTTGATAAAGCTTTTTGGCAAATCAGGCACATCGGTAATGTATTGTTTGTAGGCGACTGAATAAAGCCATAGTTCAAATATTCAATACTATATTGTCTACATTTTTTCTTGGGTTCAGCCATGATATTATCTGTAAAAGAAATAAAATTTATGTGTTTATTTATCATAATAGGGGTATAAAATTATCAAAATATATAACAATTTATATAATTGAAAAAATGCAATTTCTCTCGCCGGAACCAAATTTTTTTGCAATAGTTGTGTTATAGAATATCGCCCATGACATCAGGTATACAGTGGTTTTTGCGTAAGACGGCAAAAGACAACCAAACTAAAATACTAATGAAACTAATAAACTAGGCTTTGTTCTTTGCTCAGCATTAGATATATGTATTTGATATTAAATTGTCAAATATCAAACTAAATTTATCAAGAAATAATTAATTTAAAAATAATCAATATGCAATTAAAAATCAGTTAATAGTTTTAATTTAGTTTGCCCTTATTTAAATAATTGTTCCTTATTAACACACACCTTATTTACCAATTAACACAGATGATTCGATAGATATAAATAAATGTTAATAGTTAACAGATTTTTTTACGATTTCATTCCCCTGTTTTTGTTAATATTGTAATAAAAATATGACAAATATATTGACTGTACACTTCAAATAGTACTGTATCAACACAAGCCTGCTACGATTTTATTATTAGTAAGCACTAGAGACACAGAAACATACGGTAGATATGTAAGAAAAGGTATAAAAATACTCATGTGTAAATTGCTGTTTTATTGAAACAACAATAATACAATTTGCTTTGTATGTGATCCGTAATCCATAAAGATCGAAAGTATCAAATATGAATACAAATTTTTAAATACTTATTGCACTATTGTTAACTGCTTTTTACACAATTCAGAAACAATCTAAATTAGATTGCATACGTTGCCTATTTATAGTATAGTATTGTAGACAAGTCATTACACGCACACATTCCTGCCGATGCATGCTGGACTTCCCGACAATGCGCGACATGCTCGCCTGCCAACACTTGCTTGTTAAGAGCTGTTGGCGGACTTGACACCTGATCGGTTATAATTTGTGAATTTATTTGGAAAATAAAGTAATCACTACAACTTTAACTCTATGTTACACAACAGATGAAACATGTACGAACGGTTTTTCAAAATTTTCTTATATTCTCTTCTTTCTTTATGCTTCCACCGCCCCCTTATTTTTATTCAATGCCCCCCAATTGCACCCGAGGCTACTACTGCCCCCCTGGATCATTCCAGCGTCCCCCACGGGGCGGTATCACCCACTTTGGGAACCTCTGGTCTAGACCATCCCTGATAGACATTTATCTAACCTACTCTTAAATATCTCCAGAGATGGAGATTCCACAACCTCCCTAGGCAGTTTATTCCAGTGTTTAACCACCCTGACAGTTAGGAACTGTTTCCTAATGTCCAACCTAAACCTCCCTTGCTGCAGTTTAAGCCCATTGCTTCTTGTTCTATCCTTAGAGGCTAAGGTGAACAAGTTTTCTCCCTCCTCCTTATAACTCCCTATTAGATACCTGAAAACTGCTATCATGTCCCCTCTCAGTCTTCTCTTTTCCAAACTAAGCAAACCCAATTTTTGTTGCTTTTCTCTGGACCCTCTCCAATTTTTCCACATCTTTCTTGAAATGCGGTGCCCAGAACTGGACACAATACTTCAGCTGAGGCCTAACCAGCGCAGAGTAGAGCAGAAGAATGACTTCTCGTGTCTTGCTCACAACACACCTGTTAATACACCCCAGAATCATGTTTGCTTTTTTTGCAACAGCATAACACTGTTGACTCATATTTAGCTTGTGGTCCACTATAACCCCTAGATCCCTTTCTGCCATACTCCTTCCTAGACAGTCTCTTCCCATTCTGTATGTGTGAAACTGAGGCCTTGTCTACACTACGAGAGTAGTTCGATTTTACTTGCATCCAATTTTTGGAATCGATATTGCAAAGTCGAACGTGTGTGTCCACACTAAGGACAGTAATTCGACTTTGTGAGTCCACACTAACGGTGAAAGCGTCGACATTCGAAGCGGTGCACTGTGGTCAGCTATTCCACAGTTCCCGCAGTCCCCTCTGCCCATTCGAATTCTGGCTGTAGCCGCAAAAGCCTTCTGGGTAACAAAATGTGTCCAGGGTACTTTTGGGTCGTCATCCGTCCATCACTCCCGCCCTCCCTCCCTGAAAGCGCCGGCGGGAAATCAGTTCGCACACTTTTCCAGTCATTGACAGCGCGGACGCCACAGCACTGCAAGCATGGAGCACGCTGCGACCATCGCTGCAGTTGTGGCCGCTCTCAACGCCTCGCAGCTTATCATACAGCTTTCCCTGAGGCAGATGCAGAAAAGTCAGGCGGTGATGTCCTGAAGTCTGAGAGTAGCACAGACCTCTCAGAAAGCAGGGGACCCAGCGCCGAGGACATCACGGTGGCAATGGGTCATGTTGATGCCGTGGAACGGCGATTCTGGGCACGGGAAACAAGCACTGAGTGGTGGGACCGCATAGTGCTGCAGGTCTGGGATGAATCCCAGTGGCTGCGAAACTTTCGCATGCGGAAGGGAACTTTCCTGGAACTTTGTGAGTTGCTGTCCCCTGCCCTGAAGCACAATGACACCCGGTTGCGAGCTGCACTGACTGTCCAGAAGCGAGTGGCCATAGCCCTCTGGAAGCTTGCAACGCCAGACAGCTACCGGTCAGTCGCGAACCAGTTTGGGGTGGGCAAATCTACCGTGGGGGTTGTTGTGATGCAAGTAGCGAAGGCAATCGTTGATGTACTGCTGCCAAAGGTAGTGACCCTGGGAAACGTGGAGGCGATCATAGATGGCTTCGCAGCGATGGGATTCCCAAAATGCGGTGGGGCCATAGATGGAACTCACATCCCTATCCTGGCACCGGACCACCAGGCCACCCAGTACATTAACCGAAAGGGCTACTTTTCCATGGTGCTGCAAGCACTGGTGGACCACAGGGGACGTTTTACCAACATCTACGTGGGATGGCCGGGCAAGGTTCATGACGCTCGTGTTTTCAGGAACTCTGGTCTGTTTAGACGGCTGCAGCAAGGTATTTACTTCCCGGACCACAAAACAACTGTTGGGGGTGTGGAGATGCCTATAGTCATCCTCGGGGACCCAGCCTACCCGCTAATGCCCTGGCTCATGAAGCCCTATACTGGCGCCCTGGACACTGAAAAAGAACTCTTCAACTACCGGCTGAGCAAGTGCAGAATGGTGGTGGAGTGTGCTTTTGGCCGTCTCAAGGGGAGATGGAGAAGCTTACTGACTCGCTGTGATCTCAGCGAAACCAATATCCCCATTGTTATAGCAGCTTGCTGTGTGCTCCACAATCTCTGTGAGAGCAAGGGGGAGACCTTTATGGCGGGGTGGGAGGTTGAGGAAAATAGCCTGGCTGCTGATTACGCACAGCCAGACAGCCGGGCGATTAGAAGAGACCAGTGGGAAGCGCTGTGCATCCGGGAGGCTTTGAAAGCAAAGTTCCTGAGTGAGCAGGGTAACCTGTGACTTTAAAGTTTGTGTACAGAGAAGCTGAACCTGCCCCCGTTTCTTTACCCAGTTAATGTTGACTATGCTATCCAGTTACATACCCCCTTCACCCCCCTTCCAACACACATTTCGAAATAAAAATAGTTCAACTTTGTTAATGCACACCGTTTTCTTTAATACTGTTTTCGCAGGAATTTTTTAAAACTGGGACGCAGACTGTGGTGCGGAGCGGGTGTAGTGTAGTGACGCGAATGAAGCTTCTAAACTCAAGGATTGAAAGGCTCCGCTGCGGTGGGATGGTTGTTTCAATGGAGCCTGTCACCCCTCCTGATCGGGACTGTGTGTATGGGGGGGCTATGTGACTTTGTGGCAGGGGGAGGATGGTTACAGATCCCCTGCTGCGTGGCTCTGTGATCCTGCCTAAGGACCGCCGCTTAAGATCTGTAACTGCCCTCCCCCGCCACAAAGTCACAGAGCAACCCACCCCCCACCACATAACATGAAAACCACCTCCCAGACTAACCAGGGTAACTAGTCACTGCATCACTGCACTGTGTATGTGCCCTGCTGCTGTACCTGCCCCCGCCTATGTACCCTGCCAAAGGTGACTGTCCTGTCCAATTCCAACCCCCTTTCCCCTCCTCCTCCAAAAGAACATGATTGAAACAGTAGTTAACAGAAACATATTTTTTATTATCAACTACACATGGAACTGGGAGGTGAAACTTGGACGGGGGCTTGTGTCAGGCAGGAAGGAAAGAACTTTTCAAATTTTGGGGAATGAGAGCCTTCTGCTACTAGAGCTCTCTGCAGGGGTGGAGTGAGAGTTAGCACGGACTCTGCCGCCTCTCCTTCTTTGCACTTTGGGTGAGATGGGTATGGGACTTGGTGGCGGGGGAGGGCGGTTAGAGATAGACTGCAGCGGGGCTCTGTCCTCCTGCCTCCGTTCCTGCAGAACATCCACAAGGCGCCGGAGCGTGTCTGTTTGCTCCCTCTGTAGTCCAAGCAGCGTTTGAGTCGCCTGCTGGTCTTCCTGCCGCCACCTCTCCTCCCGATCCATGTTTGCTTGGTGCATTTGGGTCAAGTTCTCCAGCCACTGGGTCTGCTGTGCTGCCTGGGCTCGGGAACAGGCCATAAGCTCCGAGAACATGTCCTCCCGTGTCCTCTTCTTCCTACGCCTAATCTGCGCTAGCCTCTGGGAGTGTGATGCCAGGCTAGGTTGTGAGACAGTCGCAGATGGGGCTGTGGAAATGGGAAAAAGGGAGTGAATTCCTCAGAAAGATAAATGTAGTTGTGAACAAAGAACATAGTCTTTCTCTGTGAACAAGACCATGCACAGCACCTATCACATGCGCACTCAGCACAAGGTCGAATTCTCGGCCTTCGCATTCAGTGCCTGGGGTCTTGCACAGCACATTTGGGAAGCGGGGCAGCACAATGGAATTTCTGTTGCAGGCAGACATGGTAAGCCGTAGACTTGTGGCAGTTTAAAACTTTTATATTACCACTAGCCTCATTTCACATTTAAAACAATGTCAGTCCCTGCTGCCAGCAATCCGGCAAGCGGGAACTCTGCCCCTGTCCCACCCCCTCGCGGCTGTCCCCGGGAACGATCCTTGTCGGCTGCCCCTCTCCCGCCTCCACCGCGTGGCTGCAAACCAGCGGTTACAGTTCTGTAAAGGAATGGGCAAGCAGTCCCAACACTAACATTCCCCTACCTAATTCAAAGCAGGTCACCATGAGCGACATCACCCTGATGAGGATCTCCGAGAGCGACAAAGAGAGAATGCTCCGGGAAAGCCTCCAAAGACCAGGGCCGTATGCCGCCCTGCTGTGCAGAGCAATGATTCCCGAGTACTTGATAGTCTCGTGGCGCGGCAACGTGTCGTACTTCGGAGGACCCAATAAGGCCGCTCTCCCCAGGAACCTCATGCAACGGCTTTCCAATTACCTCCAGGAGAGCTTCATCGAGATGTCCCAGGAGGATTACTGCTCTATCCCCGGACATATAGACCGCATTTTACTGTAGCTGCAGTAGCAGGGACTAAACAGTAGAGCGGCTTGGGCAGGACAATCACGGAAAACCGGACATTGCTAGATTTTTTTTCAAAACTTGCACTGCCCATGACTGAACCGTTAAGCGCCTAGGGCAAAGTAATCATGAACAACCCATTCTTTTAATTGTTAATATTCCTGTTCTGTTAAAAATAAATGTTTAGATGTTTACAACACTTACTGGCTGATCCTTCCCCAGATTCTGTGTCCGGGGTAACGGCTGGGGACGCTTGGTAGGGGATCTCTGTAAGGGTGATGAAGAGATCCTGGCTGTCGGGGAAATCAGCGTTGTGAGCGCTGCCGACTGCCTCGCCCTCCTCATCTCCTTCCTCATCTTCCCCGTCCCCTAACATGTCCGAGGAACCGGCCGTGGACACTATCCCATCCTCAGAGTCCACGGTCAGTGGTGGGGTAGTGGTGGCGGCCGCACCGAGGATGGAATGCAGTGCCTCGTAGAAACGGGATGTCTGGGGATGGGATCCGGAGCGTCCGTTTGCCTCTTTGGTCTTCTGGTAGCCTTGTCTCAGCTCCTTGATTTTCACGCGGCACTGCGTTGCATCCCGGCTGTATCCTCTCTCTGACATGTCTTTTGAGATCTTCTCATAGATCTTTGCATTCCGTTTCTTGGAGCGCAGCTCAGAAAGCACGGACTCATCGCCCCACACAGCGATGAGATCCAAGACTTCCCGATCAGTCCATGCTGGGGCCCTCTTTCTATTCACAGACTGCACGGCCATCACTGTTGGAGAGCTCTGCATCGTTGCCAGTGCTGCTGTGATCGCCACAATGTCCAGACAGGAAATGAGATTCAAACTGGCCAGACAGGAAGAGGAATTCAAATTCAAATTTTCCTGGGGCTTTTCCTGTGTGGCTGGTCAGAGCATCCGAGCTCGTACTGCTGTCCAGAGCGTCAACAGAGTGGTGCACTGTGGGATAGCTCCCGGAGCTATTAGCGTCGATTTCCATCCACACCTAGCCTAATTCGACATGGCCATGTCGAATTTAGCGCTACTCCCCTCGTCGGGAAGGAGTACAGAAGTTGAATTAAAGAGACCTCTATGTCGAACTAAATAGCTTCGCGGTGTGGACGGGTGCAGGGTTAATTCGATGTAACGGCGCTAACTTCGACATAAATGCCTAGTGTAGACCAGGCCTGATTGTTCCTTCCTAGTGGAGCACTTTGCATTTGTCTTTGTTAAACTTAATCCTGTTTACCTCAGACCATTTCTCCAATTTGTCCAGATCATTTTGAATTATGACCCTGTGCTCCAAAGCAGTTGCAATCCCTCCCAGTTTGGTATCATCTGCAAACTTAATAAGCGTACTTTCTATGCCAATATCTAAGTCGTTAATGAAGATATTGAACAGAGCCGGTCCCAAAACAGACGCCTGCGGAACCCCACTTGTTATGCCTTTCCAGCAGGATTGGGAACCATTAATAACAACTCTCTGAGTATGCTTATCCAGCCAGTTATGCACCCACCTTATAGTAGCCCCATCTAAATTGTATTTGCAAATTGTATTTAGCATGTCAGCTGGTTGCCATATGGTGGCCAAGGCACTAGGACAGATTCTCTCAGCGTGGGCAAAGGCCCCAGCAACAGAAAGGCTCTGTGGGGTGTCGGGAGAACTGCAGCAAAGCAATGAAGTCACAGGCTCACATCCACCTAGGACCTGCATAGTACCAGTGCTGACCAAAGAGTGGGAAGCACTGGCTAGAAAAGGGCACAGCTAGGGTACTAAATTCCAGTGATATGATGGTAACAGTAGAACTGAAGAGTTATTGGGGAGATAAAATAAGTCCTCTCCGCCTTACTACATTATTAATTATTACACACATTGTGGGAACACCTTGTGGCCCAAACGAGGCCAGGATTCCATTGTTTCAGGTGCTATATAAAAATTGAATAAACAGTTCCGTTTTCAAAGAGCAAACAATCTAACATCACCAAGGATCACAATGTAAAACAGAAGGATCCTTAATGAGGCTCAATATGAAGTTTGAATCTCATTGTATATGGTTCTAGGCCTGGACATGTGGGAGATATTATAGCTGCCTGAAAAACTAGGGGTAAAGAAAAGTTTTCAAAAACAGCAGGATGAAATTGACAGTTTTCTAGGCATTGACTTTGTTAGATGTTGGATCAGGCCCTATTTTGATGCCTTATACCTTGTGAGGTGGTGATGAGCACTACAGTTGCTCATAATCTTACAACACTGAACTCTATTGTGGAGTAATAAATACATCAACATGCCTCTTTATACATAAATTACTGCAATCCCAGGGCTTGAAAATTAATAGTGGGGGGCGGTGAGACATCAATTGCATTCATTCAGAGCAAGGAAGGCTTTTTTATTGCTAGTATCCACCACCACCCCTTTTGCTGGAAGTTCACGTTGCTCATGTGCATGATAATTAGATTCCATTAACGATGAGGGGAATAGACAAGGGGTTGTGTGAATTCCGGCAGCATGTTGTGTGGTTGTGGGGGGAATACACAATTTCTTTGTTTTAAAAGAACGAACCTTACCATTTGCATGAAAATGGACTTCAATATTTTTTTTAATCTGTCCATTCAGAATCACACTATTACCAGGGATTCAGTAGTACAGCTGCTCAATGAATCTTCATATTTCAGAAAATGCTAATACAGCTGCCTGTAAAAACTGGAAAGGCAAGACACAAATCCCAGGATGATCTGATTTCTCAATCTTGAACTTGCTGTTGATCATTCCTGAGTAGGCTGACTAATCTCACAAAGAGCCATGCAGTGATATTAGACCATAGAGGATTGTAAGTGTCACCAGGTATTTTACAATGGTGGGGACATGGAAAGTGAAGAGAAATAGCATGTTAGTTAGACCACAGGGTTGTGAACCAGGAACTCCTGGTTTCACAATCAACACTTTTACTATATGACTTAATGATCTGTGCCTCAGTTTCCCATTTGTAAAATGGGGATAATAATTAACACCCTCATATGAAAGTTGAGAGGATTAATTAATGTTCTGTTAAGAATAGTAAAGAAGTTCCAATAACTGTGTGATCTGGACAATAGCTGTAGGAGGTCAGCACATTTTTGAATAACAGCTCTCAAGTTTGTCTTCAGGCTACTTAGTTAAACACAGGAGCAGGCCAGAACATTAGTTGCAACAACACAACTTTCACAGCTTCCAGGCATTTCTAGCAAGAACATAATAAACATGGAATCCAGTTTGGCCCCTGCAATAATTTATTTTTCTTTTTTTCTTTGAGTTGTTGGAAGTTTGGACAGGTCATATGAAAACTATTTCTCGTCTTTTATATAAACTGCATGCATCAGTTAAAAAGCCAACAACAATTGAATGTAAAAAAAGAGTTTCTGTGCTTTCTGAAGTCAGGTGCCTGGATCCAGCTAACACAGGAGAGAAGTGTACCACATACCTTGTAAAATAAGTGATTTTGCAGAATACAAATACACATAGCTGAGGGCAGCCGTGGCTAAAGAGTAAAGTACCAATCCAATCTGCTATTAAATGGGAAGAGCTGTTATTAGATCAAAACATGCCATTTATGATGACAGTGATAAAACTAATTTAAGTTACTTTTAATTTAATCACCTCCTGGATTAATTGAGGTTGCACCAGTATCTTATATTTCCTAAGTTACCACTGTCTCCTAAAGTGCATTCACTGATGAATTTCTACTTAGCTTACTATGCATTTCAAAGAGTTGAGCTGTTTCATTTTAGCCATTTTAATTATGTGAAGCCATAAGCTACTTCATGAATTACAAAAAAGCATTTTCATTCTTATATTGCAATTATACAGTGAATGCAAAATCAGATAAAAATGCTGTGGTTCAAAGGCAGACCTGCAAAGATACCATACATCGTATACTGCATGCATACCATCCCGAGTTAATGGGCCAAAAATACAAAAATAGCCCTCTCTCCCTAGCAGCAAAGGTTAACATTTCAAAAAATTGCAGTGTGGTTGTAGCCATGGCAGCTCCGGGATATTAGAGAGAAAAGGTGGGTGAGGCAATATATTTTATTGGACCAACTTCTGTTGGTGAGAAAGACAAACTTTCAAGCTCCACATAGCTCTCCTTCAGGTTTTGAAAAAAGTATTTCTTTACTTTGCATTTTATAGGCAAAATATGCTGGGATAGAAGCTCCTGACCCTTGCACTTTTCGGTGGAGTGCAACAATGCAAGGACCCTGCACTTGCCACGACTCCAATACAGTCACTAGGCACACTTGTGACCCGCACTCTCTTAAACCCCAGGTTTGCTGCCTTCTGGGTGACAGGAGGGAAAAGGAAGCCAAGTAAAGGCTCTGCCCTTTCCATCAGGAGGGGAAAGGAAGCCAAATAATGGCCCTGCTCACTCCACACTAGCCTGCAGAAGGGGAAGTAGACTTCATTTTCATAGGGGTGCTGCTCCTGAGTGCTGGAGAGCTTTGGAGATGCTGCCCCCTGGAGCTCCCCCTGGGATGGTGCAGCTCTGCACTAGCCCAGGCAATAGCACAGTTTGGCTTTCCCTTAAGTGATGCTTGATACCATAGTTATGGAAACTAAAATATTTAATATGGCTTTTGAAATGTAAAAGCCCTTGCGAAACAGATCTATTTTCTGCAGATAATTCTCCACACCTGTCATCCTAAGTTTTGGCAGCAAAGTCAGACATGCTTAAAAACAGGGGCATCAGAACACATTAAAGCAACGAATATGCTAGGAAAATTCCCAGAGACGTCAGTTTCTGTAAACGGGGATTAAAAAGGATGCTGGTGTGCAACAAAAGTGTACAATTGCAAATTTGATTCTTACACCATGTGTCCTAGCATAATCCCCCATAAAGAACTGTGGCTAAAAGTTCTTGACCTGACATTATAGAATGGGGATGCTGGGCCAATCAGAGTCATAGAAGTCGAAGATGAGAAATGGCTAGGAAAGAGTTCCAGAGGTTAAGAGGATTGAAACAGGAGAAAGAGCTCACCACAGTACCTAAAGGAGAGAGGGAATGCTGCTTCTCCGCTTCTCCCAAGCCAGGGTGCCAAAACAAGGCTGTTTCAGGGCCTTCCTTCTACTTTTAGTAAATAAGATTCTCTTCTCTTCCTCCTCCTGCTGCTGCTTCCATTTACTTGAGGCTCTGGATTCACCCCCACTAATCAAGGTTACAAATTACACTTCATTGCACCAGGGAGGCATCTTCTATTGCACAAGGGGTTTCCTCTCAGCAAGGCAGGCTATACTTCCTCTATGAGGAGGGCAGCTTTCATTTCTGACAGGGTTTCTTAGCAGCCCATGGTGAGGGTGAATGGAATCAATGGCAACTCTCCCCAACTAGTCCTGCCCACTCTTTGGGCCCTTGCAGCCCACACCTAGAGGAGACAGCATTGCACTGGCACAAAAGCAGTGCAGTCTCCCCTGAGAGACAACCCACTGCACACAGGTTTGTGCCTCCAGAAGCTAATGTAAAGCAGTGCTTAGGTGAGCCCCGACCATATCAAAGTTAGTCCAATACCCACTTCCAGTATCTAGTTGTTCTACAAAACAAGTATATTTAATGCTTTGTTCAAAGTGTTGGGGGGTTTTTTAAATCTCAAGTAATGGGATTGCGCTATGTCAGGAAAGCATGGATCTGCAGGAAATACATCTTCGTTGCCTCTGGCACTTTGGGCCTGGTCCCCTCTCTGTGCTGCAGGCCATGCACGCTGTACCAGTTCCTACAGCCTTAGGGATGGATTGATTGCCCAGCTGTCTGGTGTGCAAACTCGCTCCCTGTTCTTTGCCTAAAGATGCCTGAAGAAATCTTTCTACCCTACCATTGGAGTTGTGGTGGAGGTGAGGCAGCGCCAATTCCCACCTGAGTTCTGCTGCTGGCAGGAGGTGGATGCTCTCTTACCTTCAGGACATATATTCCAACTGCCAGTTTTATAGGCAGAGGACATGAACTCCAAGGAAACACGGTCTTTAGAAACTTCATCTCATTGGCTGACAGCTCGGTTTCAGAGTTCGGCCAAAGAGTGACAACACGAGGACACGCGTTTCCTCTAAATTTCTTCCTTAGATGACTGACATTCAGACTGCTGGGAAACAGCCTTAGTAGAATGTAAGAGGAGCACAGTGGCATGATTTATTAACCACAAATTCATTCCTCTGAGCCTAAATGCCATATGTTGACAAGACCTCTGACTTTTACTGATGAGGATGGAAAATCCCATACTATGTATATATTGCCTAAAAATTAGCCTTCTCCTGAAAGTGTAAGAACACTCTAGAATAGGTAATAACTTTTGTGGCTGCTGGATTTCACAGGCATCAGTTCTTGCCCCAGCGGGATAATGACAGTCTCCCACTTCAGTGGGATTTATCACCCAAGGGGTTTCCACTATTCAGCAGCCACTGAGATGGCTCTTTGGCCTGATCAGACCAGTAGACTTCTCCCCCTTCTTGCTTCTTATTTTACCGCATGGATGCGAAAGAGAAAAATGAAGCAAATTCTTTATTCCCTCACACTAACATGTCTCCATAAGCGGCTGCCCTGCTAATCGGTTCTTTGGCCATTGACCTTTCTGGAGGAAATAGCCTTATTTTGCTACACCATTTATCACGGGGCCCAAGTGTCAGTGGAAGGTATGGTGTTTGTTAGCAGCACCTACAATGGCTTGCATGTAATTCTGGAAATATAGCGTCCACTGATATCCTGGTAGCGATACTCTAGTTCATCCAGGAGAGGCACAAAAAAAATAGGTGGCTATGGAATATCTAATTCATTCCACATATACACCCCACAGTATCAAGACTCCCAGATTGATTAGAAAAGGTCAAAAAAGAATTGTATTACTAAATATATTATGTCTATGAATGCAACAAAAGCAGCAAGATATACTAAAATAGGATTTCCCCGCCTCCTCCCCCACCAGCACATGATTGGATCTTCCAATTTTCCCTTGCCCTTTGTTTTTCTTTAACCCGTGCAATGACCCTATACAGTAAATTGAATTCCTATATTCATTTGAACTATATATAACATCGCTTAGCGTGATTACTTTTCTCCCCCCCCACCCCACACACACTTTTCCACTTCACTTCAAAAAGTGGCTGTTTTTAAAATCAATATGTAGGATTTTCTAGCTATAAAAACAGATCTTGTCAATATATCTTGCATGTCATGTTACTATTGATCCTGTAAAGCACTCGACCAAGCACAAATAGTAATATGACTGACTAAACAATTATTAGCTCTAAATTTAGCTAGGGAAAGACTACGCTTCCTACAGCTACAGACAAGTATGATCTGCATAGTTTATCATTTCCAACAGCCTCACTCACATGCAGCTCATGAAAAGTGCTCCATATTTCAGTCCTGATGCTCTAGCTTAAATATCTCTAGCAAAGAACCTAAAACAAAAACTCCAGCAAACATGTAACATAAGGAAACCCAACATGACTGTCGCACCCAGACAACAAAATATAAAGAAGATGGGACCAATGGAAGGAAATGTCAGATGGACCATTGCAATCTGAATGTGGACTGTTTACTCACTGGCCATGATGCTTCTTGGATGTACACTGGTTTTGCACTACTTCAGTGGCGTTACTCCAGGTTTAAACTGTAGAAACTGAGATGAGACACAAGCTAACTGTTTTGAGGCAATATTACATTCTGGAGGTCATTCTGATCTCTCCTAAGTCACTGAAGTTACACCAGTGTAAAACTAGTGTAAGCCCAGTGACTTATATTAGAGTAAGTGAGATCAGAATCAGGCCTGCTATTTTCAATCAGTTTATTATAGTTGAACCAGTGATTCAAGAAACTCAAGAGGTGTGTGTATGTAGTGCTTATGTGCATATCGCACCTCTTTAGATCATTATTTATAGTAAAAGTTAGGTCTGAAATGATGTCCTGCTTGTTGTGTATCCACATATGATATTTTCCAGAAGCGAGCTTCTTAACTTTTTAAGTATCGCACTCCTCCCCATTCTTTGTCTAGAAATTAAAAGCTGCAAACTATCAGATTTGTTAGGCTAGGTCCCAGATCTACAGATAAGTGACTAAAGAATATGTCCTGTGGCACCTTAGAGACTAACAGATGTATTGGAGCATGAGCTTTCGTGGGTGAATACCCACTTCATCAGATGCATGTAGTGGAAATTTTCAGAGGCAGGTATAAATATGCAAGCAAGAGTGAGTCAGGCTAGAGATAATGAGGTTAGTTCAATCAGGGAGGATGAGGTCCTCTTCTAGCAGTTGAGGTGTGAACACCAAGGGAGGAGAAACTGCTTTTGTAGTTGGCTAGCCATTCACAGTCTTTGTTTAATCCTGAGCTGATGGTGTCAAATTTGCAGATGAACTGAAGCTCAGCAGTTTCTCTTTGAAGTCTGGTCCTGAAGTTTTTTTGCTGCAGGATGGCTACCTTTAAATCTGCTATTGTGTGTCCAGGGAGGTTGAAGTGTTCTCCTACAGGTTTTTGTATATTGCGAGTCCTAATATCTGATTTGTGTCCATTTATCCTTTTACGTAGGGACTGTCCAGTTTGGCCGATGTACATAGCAGAGGGGCATTGCTGGCATATGATGGCGTATATTACATTGGTGGATGTGCAGGTGAATGAACCGGTGATGGTGTGGCTGATCTGGTTAGGTCCTATGATTGTTTCGCTGGTGTAGATATGTGGGCAGAGTTGGCATCAAGGTTTGTTGCATGGATTGGTTCCTGAGTTAGAGTTACTATGGTGCAGTGTGTAGTTACTGGTGAGAATATGCTTCAGGTTGGCGGGTTGTCTGTGGGTGAGGACTGGTCTGCCACCCAAGGCCTGTGAAAGTGAGGGATCGTTGTCCAGGATGGGTTGTAGATCACTGATGATGCGTTGGAGAGGTTTTAGCTGGGGACTGTATGTGATGGCCAGTGGAGTTCTGTTGGTTTCTTTCTCGGGCTTGTCTTGCAGTAGGAGGCTTCTGGGTATACGTCTGGCTCTGTTGATCTGTTTCCTTATTTCCTCGTGCAGGTATCGTAGTTTTGAGAATGCTTGGTGAAAATTTTGTAGGTGTTGGTCTCTGTCTGAGGGGTTGGAGCAGATACGGTTGTATCTCAGTGCTTGGCTGTAGACAATGGATCGTGTGGTGTGTCTGGGATGGAAGCTGGATGCATGAAGGTAGGTATAGTGTTCGGTGGGTTTTCGGTATAGGGTAGTGTTAATGTGACCATCACTTATTTGCACCGTGGTGTCTAGGAAGTGGACCTCCTGTGTAGACTGGTCCAGGCTGAGGTTGATGGAAAATTGTGGGGCCATGCGGGTGACCATAGCGGTGCCACTGGTCTGGAGGTATATATCGTCATCAAATTTGAAATAGTTGTGTGTGAGGATAAAGTCACAGAGCTCAGCAACCAGTTGTGCTGTGGCATCATCAGGGATGTAGAGGCTCTTTACACAAACATCCCACACACAGATGGAATACAAGCTGTCAGGAACAGTATCCCTGAATATGCCAACATTTTTATGGCTGACCTGGAACAACGCTTCCTCAGCTCTCGTTCACTCACACCCCTTCTCTACCTACGCTACATTGATGACATCTTCATCATCTGGACCCATGGGAAGGAGACTCTGGAAAAATTCCACCACGATTTCAACAGCTTCCACCCCACCTTCAACCTCAGCCTGGACCAATCTACACGGGACTCTTTGCTGCTTTTACAGATCCAGACTAACACGACTATCCCTCTGATAAGGAATATGGGAATGATAATCTTCAAAGCTCACACCCAGGTTTGTCACTTCATCTCTCTGACAGTACAGAAGTGAAAATTATTTAGACACATTAACCTGTTTGAGGATGAACATCCTATTTTGCTTTTGTTTACAGGTTATACTCTGAGAAGGAGCATATGCTAAGCAATAAAACCTTATTTTCATCATAAACGGGGAATTTAAGACTCAAGCAGTATCTGCTTTCTCAAGGTCCATGAAGATGGTAAATAACAGTTTAAGCAACTGTTAAGCTGACAACAGATTTTTTCACCCTTTGTCTGCTGTGGTTTAAATATATTAAGATGCCAGCAACATACTTTGGCTAGCAAGGTGTTTAAAGGGAGGAAATGGAGCTTAGTTGCAAAAGTTAACAGTTCAAATCATGCATGCTAATGGTTCTTAGTAAATTGATATGTTATTATTGCTTAATTTTGGTAAACATTCTTACTGAAAAATATTCTCTCAATTGCAGCCCATCTAAAATAGGCTCATTTATGCTAATGTCTTTCTCCTTGACACTCGGTAAATTCTTCCTAATGCATTAATTATGACTCCAGATAGACCAATGATTATTTCATATATGCTAATTAGGAATCATTTTATTCAGTCTGCCGCACACATCAGTAAACAAGTGGAATGAATTCCCCACAGAGAGGATAAAAAGACAATGATTTCCTTTCCACTGCAGCTTAGAGAATTTACCCCACGATCAAGAAGTAATTAGAGAAGAAAATGAGGAGTTAGAAAAAATACATTTACAGGTGTGAGGCACTAAGAGCCTGTTCCTTCCCAGAGATGGAATAAAAGCAGACGGCTTCATAGCTAATGAGTTTTTACCATATATGATTAGAAACCCTAATCTCCTTTCCATAAAAGTAAATAAAAAAATACAATCAAATTAGTTCCATTTGTAGTAGAACAAATTGATATGAAATAGTCTTGTTTGAATGCTGGGATTGAAAGAGATGTGAAGTTGAAACAAAATGCGTGATGCTCTATTCTCAATTCTAATCTCTAGATGCTATGGTTAGGATTTAGCTAATTTACAAGAGTTTTTCTTTGCACTAGTTAAGAACCACTTCATGTGGTATCAAAGCCCCCAATCTTACAACTGGATCCACCTAGGTCCCTTTGTAGAGCCCTGGTGATTGCTGTATAGATGCAAGGAGTTTATCCACACAGATCTCATTGCTGGATTGGGGTCAAAGTGAAATGGAAAGTGAATTAGTAAAATGGTATCTCAGGACTCCATACTTAAGCCCAAATTTTCAAATATGCACATGCCTAAGAGCCCAGGCACTTAGCGTGTAACTGTCCAATGTGCATGTGCAGGTCAGGGCTGTATGTATGCCTACAGGCATATGCCCAGAGAATGTGGACTTGTGTATGGATTTGCATGCCAAATTTGGGTGAATGTTTGAAAATTCAGACTTTATTTTTCTCTCAATGTCTTTCAAACCAAGTTTACTCATTTTACAAAGTTGCACACTCATCCTAGGATCTGAGAGTCAAACTGGGCGCTCTCTCTCTCTGACATCATTAAAAATGAAGATTGTACAATTATGATGCATGAGCCAGACTAGAATCCAATTAAATCCCCAAAGTTGTTCAAATACTTCAGTGATTGGGGCCTGATTGATTAACAGATGGGGTGAATTTTATGTGCATTTGTGTGCTTATATTGTAGGAAAGTCTAGCCCTAAGGTGGCTTAGTTTGGTGCCTAGTTTGGATCGGGATACAAACTACCCCAGAGTTTAGGGGCATTTAGATGAAGGCTTTTAGTTTCGGCCTGTGTTTATTACTTAATGAACTGAACTCCATATTAATCATCCTTAGGAATAGCAATTTGGTATTTAATTGATGTTGTTGGAGGTACTGTACGTTAGTATGCTATTTAGGATATAACAGGCTTGTTGCTTTTTTCTTTTAATACAGGGGATACCAACAAATGGAAACTTAAAGGAGGATTGTGGTTCATGCTCTGTAAGATGATTTGGTTCTGGGTAAAGACGGCTCCATTTCAGTAATATTGACATCAGCATCAACACGTGACATTTCATAACTTGTCCTGCACATCAAGCTACGTTCTATAGAATTTTCAGTGATATCTGTGTTTATCCCATGGAGTTTGATTAATTGGAAAATGAATATTATGCTAGCTCAACTCAACTGCTAAAAACAAAAAGCACTTTTGTGAAATAACTTCTATGCTTTTGTATTTTCATCATAAGTAGTTTGGCAATCTTCCTAACTCTTCAGCCTGCAGGTCTATATTGTTATCCCTAATGGAAGAATAAAGAGATGAATCTACTAACTTCTCTATGAAACAATGCTGGGGAGAAATATCCAAGATTATTAAAATTAACATCAATCAGTTTAGACAGATAATCAATAATTGTCCACTTAGGTTGTTCAGTCATCCACAGTGCCAAGAAATAAAGGTTGCTATAGTCTGTTTTAGCTGACATTACTCTTGTAATGAATTCAGAGTGGGCTCTTTTGGAAAGCACCTTGAAAATAAGATCCTGGGAAAGAGTAGAGTTTAAGTTAGCTCACATATTCTTGTCTACAAGTGCAAAATGCTACTGTTTGATAGGATAGCCATTGGAGCTTATGAAAATGATAACGAAAGATCAGAAGGATATTGTTCAACAGCATTAGTCATAATGATACCATTCTAAACTATTAGCAGTTTTTAAAAAAAATATAATTGCTAATGGACTGTGTGTTTATCACACCATAGCAGAACTATTTTTTGCCACTACAGATTATTAGAGAGGAGAGACTGGAATTCCAGCTATCTGAATGGTGCTGTTATGAATAGCAAAGTTATTGAAAGCTAATTAAACAGTAATGGTGGTCCCTGTATGGTGCTGAGGCAATAGTATGCTTCTCTAATCTTTTGATACACAGTCCTAATTTTTAGATGTGTGCATCTCAAAAACCATTAAATGAAGCCATGTGGAAATTGAGTCCTAGTCAGTCTTTTAATATGTAAAAAGTACTAATGCTTTCTTTGTTCTGCTCAGAATCAAAAGCTGCAGGAATCTTTAAATAAATTTGCATTTTTAACAGCCATCTTGTCACTAGCCACCATGCCCTGGAAATTTGAAAAAAAAATTCATTTTTTTAAACAAAGAAACAAATGAAATAATACAGACAAAATTTGAGAGGGTAGTCAGTTTAACACCACTGTGTAGCAGGGAGGGGCACTCACCTCCCAAGTGCCTACAAGCAGCTAAGTGTGGTAATGCAATCCTTGTCCACTTCTGGATTTCCCCTGTAGACTACCGACCTTCCTAGACAGGTCTTCAGTGGCTCAGCCCTCCAGTCAAACCACAGTCAAAATGGACCGCTTCCCATGTATTCAAGTCCAAGACAAACCCAAAACAAACGTTTGCCAATCCCAGTCTCAAGCTGGACCCAACCTCTACTTCTTGAGGGTTACTTCTCTCTTCCGGCCCCCTAGTGCTCCTTTGAGTCTCTCCCTGTTCACCAAACTATCTGCCTTCACCCGGGTCTTCAGTGCCCATCTCTGGGCCTTTTAAATCCATTCCTTCACCTGGGCTTCTGAAGGAGCCTTATGCCTGTCTCAGGCTTAGATCACTTTGCCAGTGGCAGAACCCAGGCCCACCCACTACTCAGGTTCCAGCCCAGCGACCTTATAAACAACAGCCACATAGTGCTGCCTTTAATTAGCATTCCCCAGATTTCATTCTACCTGGTCCCTTTGCCTTCAGCCTTTACCCTAGGGTTAGAGTTTTCAGGACCTCTCAGTCCCAGGTTTAGAAAATGCAGCCTGGAAAGCTCTTTTGTCCAGAGCAGAGCTCCCTTCTTTAGCCCCAGACAAGAACTGACATGCTCAGGCCCTGCAACTCCATTTAATCTGAGCCTGCTGGGCTGATTGGCTGCTTCCACGCAGCCTTTCTAGGCAGGCCCGGAGGACCCATCTTTGCTGCTCTTCCTGGGGTGGGATGTAGTAGAACTGCAGAGCCACCAGCAGCAGGCCCTGAAGGGCCAAATACACCCCATCACACACCTGCTTAATGTTATGCGTAGGAATAGTCCCGGTGACTTCAAGCAGGTCAGAATAACAACTAGTCCCAACAGATTTGTCTCTAGTGCCATGTGGACTGTACAAGGACCAGATAGTCTGTTCTAAGAGTCCAACGCTGTTGCCCAGTGAATCCACCTAAGCACTATGGTAACTAGTTGGATGGCCCATAGTCAGGACATAAAGAGGTTCAGTTTGCTGCTGCCTCCACTGCCCTTCTGCCAAAATTTCTGCAGTTCTTTGGGTAGGCAGTGTATCTGTTCCTTGGCTTTGGGTGGACTGAGGTGGATGGAAACCTTGACTTGCTTCTCTCACTCTTTTGGAGGGCATAGGCCTCCCTCCTTCCATTCTTACTCAGATGTTGGGAGTTTTCCTGAGTAAGAGATGAGTAAAAACTGATTGAAGACCTCGGGGTTTGTCCATAAAACAATATTTCGAAAAATTGCCTAAGATTAATTTGCCCTGTTTGGTTTGCTTTTTGTTAGGAGGGAATACACCATATGTAAGTTACAGATAGGATTTTATGCAGTATAGAGGGAGCCTAAGAATGGTGAACCTTTTCCAGTTAAGCATTAGAAGACATGTGGATACAGTGTTGGAACAAAATGGCTTATATTAACTGTAGGCATGGCTAGACAAGAGTAATTGAACATGTGGGAGGCCTCATTCTTTGGAAGACAGGATTAGGGAGGTACATAGATCAGCAGGCTGAAAACGGAATGTTTTTGCTATCTAAAATAGGTAAATAGGTCAGTAAGCTAAGAGACAGAATGTCTGAGCTAGCTAAGATAAGAGGTGGAACACCCAGGAAACCATTTACCAAGAACAAGATAAGTCAGGTGCATAAAGATGAGGTAAAAAATAAAGGTTTCAGAGTAACAGCCGTGTTAGTCTGTATCCGCAAAAAGAAGAACAGGAGTACTTGTGGCACCTTAGAGACTAACAAATTTATTAGAGCATAAGCTTTCGTGGACTACAGCCCACTTCTTCGGATGCATATAGAATGGAACATATATTGAGGAGATATATATACACACATACAGAGAGCATAAACAGGTGGGAGTTGTCTTACCAACTCTGAGAGGCCAATTAATTAAGAGAAAAAAAACTTTTGAAGTGATAATCAAGCTAGCCGAGTACAGACAGTTTGATAATAAGTGTGAGAGTACTTACAAGGGGAGATAGAGTCAATGTTTGTAATGGCTCAGCCATTCCCAGTCCTTATTCAAACCGGAGTTGATTGTGTCTAGTTTGCATATCAATTCTAGCTCACCAGTCTCTCTTTGGAGTCAGGCCATTATCCTCTGATCCCACTGAGGATTACCTAAAGAAACTACACCATCTGCTAAAAAAACTCCCTGACAAAGCACAGGAACAAATCCGTACAGACACATGCCTAGAACCCCGACCAGGGGTATTCTATTTGCTACCCAAGATCCATAAACCTGGATATCCTGGACGCCCCATCATCTCAGGCATTGGCACCCTAACATCAGGCTTGTCTGGTTATGTAGACTCTGTCCTCAGACCCTACGCTACCAGCACTCCCAGCTATCTTCGAGATACCACTGACTTCCTGAGGAAACTACAATCCATCGGTGATCTTCCAGAAAACACCATCCTGGCCACTATGGATGTAGAAGCCCTCTACACCAATATTCCACACAAAGATGGACTACAAGCTATCAGGAACAGTATCCCTGATAATGTCACAGCTAACCTGGTGGCTGAACTTTGTGATTTTGTCCTCACCCACAATTATTTCACATTTGGGGACAATATATACCTTCAAGTCAGCGGCACTGCTATGGGTACCCGCATGGCCCCACAATATGCCAACATTTTTATGGCTGACTTAGAACAACGCTTCCTTAGCTCTCGTCCCCTAACGCCCCTACTCTACTTGCGCTACATTGATGACATCTTCATCATCTGGACCCATGGAAAAGAAGCCCTTGAGGAATTTCACCATGATTTCAATAATTTCCATCCCACCATCAACCTCAGCCTAGATCAATCCACACAAGCGGTCCATTTCCTGGACACTACTGTGCTAATAAGCGATGGTCACATCAATACCACCCTATACCGGAAACCTACTGACCGCTACACTTACCTACATGCCTCCAGCTTCCATCCAGGACACACCACACGATCCATTGTCTACAGCCAAGCTCTAAGATATAACCGCATTTGCTCCAATCCCTCGGATAGAGACAAGCACCTACAAGATCTCTATCAAGCATTCTTAAAATTACAATACCCACCTGCTGAAGTGAAAAAACAGATTGACAGAGCCAGACGAGTACCCAGAAGTCACCTCCTACAAGACAGGCCCAACAAAGAAAATAACAGAACACCACTAGCTGTCACCTTCAGCCCCCAACTAAAACCTCTCCAGCGCATCATCAGAGATCTACAACCTATCCTGAAAGATGATCCTTTACTCTCACAGATCTTGGGAGACAGACCTGTCTTCGCTTACAGACAACCCCCCAACCTAAAGCAAATACTCACCAGCAACCACACATCACTGAACAAAACCACTAACCCAGGAACCTATCCTTGTAACAAACCCCGATGCCAACTCTGTCCACATATCTATTCAAGTGACATCATCATAGGACCTAATCACATCAGCCATACCATCAGGGGCTCGTTCACCTGCACATCTACCAATGTGATATATGCCATCATGTGCCAGCAATGCCCCTCTGCCATGTACATTGGCCAAACCGGACAATCTCTACGCAAAAGAATTAATGGACACAAATCTGACATCAGGAATCAAAATACTCAAAAACCAGTGGGAGAACACTTTAACCTGTCTGGTCATTCAGTGACAGACCTGCGGGTGGCTATATTACAACAGAAAAACTTCAAAAACAGACTCCAAAGAGAGACTGGTGAGCTAGAATTGATATGCAAACTAGACACAATCAACTCCGGTTTGAATAAGGACTGGGAATGGCTGAGCCATTACAAACATTGACTCTATCTCCCCTTGTAAGTACTCTCACACTTATTATCAAACTGTCTGTATTCGGCTAGCTTGATTATCACTTCAAAAGTTTTTTTTCTCTTAATTAATTGGCCTCTCAGAGTTGGTAAGACAACTCCCACCTGTTTATGCTCTCTGTATGTGTGTATATATATCTCCTCAATATATGTTCCATTCTATATGCATCCGAAGAAGTGGGCTGTAGTCCACGAAAGCTTATGCTCTAATAAATTTGTTAGTCTCTAAGGTGCCACAAGTACTCCTGTTCTTCTTTTTGTAAAAAATAAAGTTGAGCATAGGCAGTGTGTGGACAGAACATACTATAACCTATAAAGTAACCAAGCCAATCCCCAAATGTGTGATGCAATGTTTAGTAAATGTAAAGTAATTTGTAAACATATAAAGGAAGAGGTTTGCTGTGTAACTTTGAATGTGTGGTATGCCTTATACCCAACTCAGTGTAGACTTGCTGTATGCCAAATAAAGATGCCTGAGTGACGAAGTCCAGTGTTGAGCTGAGTTCTTGGGAACAAAGTGGATACGGTCTCAGAGGCTACTGAGTGAATAAGGTCTCAGAAGCCACCTGAACATATTCCTGAGTGGATAAGGTATCACAAGCTACCCCAACATTAACAAAGCCTCATACTCTTTCAAACTGCATCTGCTCTAAATATTGAATGTGGAGCAGGCATTTGAGATTCCAGTCCAGAAATTATAACTTGTAAAGCATCAGCGGACCAGTATGAAACTACAGGCCTCCTATTCATCAGCTCCATGCTGTATGAACAAGCCCCATTTCTGTAATCAATCTTTTAGTGTTTGTAACTGGTACTGAGCATCTTTATGCCTGTGCTATGTTCCAAGTGAAAACCAACCAAGGAGAAAATAGATTTCTCAATCAAAAGTTTTATTTATATTCTGACACACAAATCAGCATCCTTCATTTCTTCATGCAGATTCGTATTCCCTAATGCTCTTTTGTTCAGAAGATACTATGTACCTGTCTCAGCTATAGCCTTTTACTGGTGACATTAGAATAGATTTTGGATGCACATTGTGAAGATTGCTTACTAAATTACTACATTTCAAGCCACATTTATTTAGAAGACTATTTACAGATTTCCTTTTGGGGGGCAATGGAGGGGTGTTGTTAAAGCCAGGCTGCTTCATTTTCAAATTTGGAAAAATATTATTTCTCACTGAAGAAAAAAAATCCCACTCTGGACAAGTCTGACATCAATTATGTGGAAATTTTTAGAGCATTCAGTGTAATGGATGATAGTTTTAATTACTTAAATACATAATTGCCTGACGACTAATCCTGATCATGATTGTGTTCCCTTTTCACCTGTACAAGACACTTACAAAACGAACATTGATGCATAATTGTTTATTTTTATGCTATGTTGGTAATTGCATTACATGTCATTTGTTGAGAATTTTAAAATAGCAGGTGGGCTTTGAAAGTGCCTGGGAGCTGGGCCCAATGAAGGCATGGACTGGACCAGGAGGATTGGCATGCTGAAAGTATCACAGCCTGTCTAGTTAATGGCCATTAATTGAGCCTGGATGAGCATTTTAAATTGTGCCCAGCTAGGAAAAAATAATGGCCATTTAACCAAAAACATAGAGGTACTATTTGATGGTTCGGCTGATTTGCAAAGGAAATCTCCTCTAAGGAGGAGGCATATTTTCTGTGGCTTGTGACTCCTGGCTATATCTTGTTTATTTTCACCACGAGCTTCAGTTGCTAATAATGGATGGCATGTTACTTCTGCATGAAATTTCAAGCCTTAGAAATAGTGACATATTGAGCTAGAAGTGGAGTTTACAAGTTGATCTACGCAAAAGGTTTGGGTTCTTAAAACACATTAAATGCATAGAAGGAAAATACATTAAATGCATAAAAGGAAGATTTATTGTAAAGTTTTAATCCATTTTGTTCAGCTGTCTATATTTAATACACACCTCTGGTTTTGGAGTTCTGTTCCTCACCGTGCATGTAATAAAGTTAAATGCAACCATGTGACCATATGAATTGTTACAAACACTGTCACCACAAAGTCACTATTGCACATTAGTGGTTAAAAGTGAAACACTCTTTCAAAGCTCCATATTTTAAAGATCAATAAAGGGATAAAAGTTAATGAAGTGTTGCCGCAGGTGAATAATGCACTAAAAGGACATAAGCAAGTAAACAAAATGGCAAAATATTAGCTAACTTCTAACTAACTTCTCCTCTGCAACCAAGGTCCACTGGATGCAGGGAGAATACATCTGGGGAAAGATATTGTCAGGGAGCTGGTTATGAATTCCTGATACTGGAGGCTGATCTATGCTAGTCCCAGCATAAATTAGCACAGTGTAGGGTCTGTAAGGGAGGATCACCAGAGCACAGCATAGCTCTCCTGTGACTTTCCTCGCTCCCTACCTCTTTTCACTCCCAACATACTCCTTACACCAAGGAGAGAGGGAGCATGACTGGCACCGGAGCCAGCCTTATGCCAGTACAATATGCCTCATGTTAATCCTTCAGGGGAATTCTTCACTGGCCATTTGTAGCTAGGATCATGATCAGGAGCAGCCCTAGCCATTCTACCAGCCACCAATGGGCAGAAAATAGTTTTGCTCTTCCCGAGCAACTGAACAAAAGCAACCAATCAATGAGCTAAAAAAGCCTAGAGGCACAGCAATGTGGAGCCTCCTGAAAGTTGGCATTCAGGGTGACTGTCCTGCCAGGGCCGGCTCTAACTTTTTTGCTGCCCCAAACAGCAAAATAAAGCGCCGCGCTGCCCCCCCCCCCCCGCCACCCCAAGATTGGCCGCCCCTTACCAGGTGCCGCCCCAAGCATGTGCTTGGTTGCCTGGTGCCTGGAGCCAGCCCTGTGTCCTGCTTGCCTACCCCTAGAACTGGCCCTGGTTAGAATGCTGTCTCTTTGCATGGCCTTAGTGCAAAAGGTCCTGATCTTAAGGGCCAGTCTGGCCCCCTGGGGTTATGAACTTTTATTTTTGAAAAAGGACACCAGGGCTGAAATCCTCAGGGATATTAAGTATCTAACTCCCATTGACTTCAGTGGGGCCAATTGCTCAAAACTGAAAACTCTTACCCACCTGTCTAGTCCCACTGATGTCACTGAAAAAAGAAACTCCTGTATTTAAATCAATGTGATCACTCTCACGAGTGAGAATCAGGTCATAAGAGATCACTTCATACTGAAAAGTAAGTTGTTTGAAAGCTCTTAACAAAATATACAGTGTGTGGACAGGATCAAAACCACAGTGATTGGAAGGAGGCATTACAACAAATTTATCAAGCTTTTGATTTGGGATTTGCTTTATTGCTGTCGCAAATGCATCTTTATCCTTCCACCGACTATTAGCAAATGCCAAAACTAACTAAATAAATAAATAAAGGGAAAGACGCATGGACATGAAGACTTTTCCATTTGCTCTTCACCTCCTTTATCATTACAGTTCCCAGAATTTCAGGGAGGAGTACTTTGCTTGATCACTTCTTTAAATTGCTCAGCTACAATGCTCTGTTTGTCCACAAATCACCAAAATGCATTTCTCTGAACAGAATATCTTTTAGCAAGGAAGAGGAAATGAGTACAAATCCTCCCACTACACTTACAAATGGGGAAACCCAGAAGGCAATCAAAAGGGTACAACATACTGAACTATCACCAATCATTTATTTATCTCACGCATGGCAAAAGAATAATCCCTTTGCTCACAGCAGCATTTACAAACACCACGGATTGGGAATGGAACATCAGACCTGACTCTTTGTGATTAGCAGGCAATTAGTTTTAATTTGTTGTTAGTGATAAAAGAATTAGCAATGGTGGTTTCTCGGACCATATTTAACCATAATTTTTGGTAAGCCCAATTTTGTATGATTATATAACCTACCATTCCTGGTTACATTATTGCTTCCTGTTCATACAGGCATAAATCTTTCACGGGTAGTGTAGTCTATTTCTAATGAAAGTCTTAAACCTTAGAATAAGAAGCACTCAATTGAGGTGCTTTAGAAACAGTATCTCATTCAAACTGCTTAGGAGGCTGCTTAAGTACCTCGCTGCCCAAATGACTTAGGGAAATTAATGGACCAAATTAAAGTAAAAACCTCGATATTCCTTTCTTGTTACAAAACCAGGACAACCTAAAATTGCTGGGGGAGATTGTTTATATAATCAGCTGCTAACAAGGCTTTCCTAAGTGAGCCAATATATCAACATTATTTGGAATTCCAGATTTCACGGGGAAGAGCAATTATATTAGTGAAAAGTAATGGGGTTTAAAGCTTTTCAGGATTTTAAGAATTTTCCTTATGTAGCTAAGTAAGTTTTTTTTTGTAATCTATATAAGTTTATTAATTCATTTAGATATGGTACTAATTAGAACTGGACTCGATCAGCAGAAATGTAGATCCTGATTCCCAATGTCTCAAAGTTCTGTGTGTTTGGAGCCAGGTGTGCCATATCTATATGAATTTATAAACTCTATTTTATATTATGTGTTCAAAACATGTCTGTGAGTACTTATTGTATTGCATTTCAGACAGTGTCCTGCGCAGAAAGGGCACCTCTGTGAAGGACTACTGTGGAAAAACCATCAAGATAGCCATTTTGGGCCATCCATTTTGAATTAATCAAATGCTGGCCCACCTCCATGAAACAATGTTTTTTCTACACAGGGACCTACAGGTAGATCATGCCCAGGAGTGAAAGTAACATTGAAAACTTACCGGTATGGGGGCCAGCTCCGCCCCCCCGGAGGGGGTGGGGCCTTGGGTGGAAGGGGCAGGGCTAGGGGGTCAGCATCCCCCTGCCAGCCCTTCCAGGCTGCCTGGCCTGCACCGATTGGGGCCCCAGTGGCGATTTAAAGGGCCTGGGGCTCTGGCCGCTGTTACTGCTACCGCAGCAGCGGCGGGAACCCCGAGCCCTTTAAAATCGCTGGCCCCAGGGCAGCTGTTCCTTTTGCCCCCCAACCCCGTTGGCAGCCTGTGGGGGCAAAAGGGGCAGCAACGATAAAGAGCTGCTGCAGCAGTGCTTTAAGCAGGGTACTTGAAGCGCTGCCGTGGCAGCGCTTTAAAGTAAGGTGGTAGGGGCGGTACCAGCAGCCACTTTTTACCGATACGCCGTACCGGCCCGTACCACCTTACTTTCACCCCTGGTCATGCCTGAGTCAGTGAGGGTACTGAAGCTTCCCAGAGGATCACATAGCAAAGAGACAGAGGCTAGGTCTGTGCTACAAACTTTGGAACATAGCTGTGTCAGTCAGGGGTTGTGAAGAGGTGTGATTTGTGACTGACGCAGCTGGGCTGGCAAAAGCTCCTAGTACCGATGCAGCAATTTTGCTTATATGAGTTATTTTACTGGAGGGGCTGGAATAAACAAAAGCCAAGCTTTGCCAGTATAAGCTGTGTCCGCACTTAAAGCACTTTGCAGGTGTAGTACACTAAAAAAAGTTATGTTTCTCGAATAGCTGTTTTATCCAATAGCCCAGTTTTAATGTGGAAATTAATATGCCCTTCAAGTAAATGATAAAACCTTTGCAATAATATTAAATGCATTAAAATTACTGCTTTCATTCAGTTGTGATTAGAGTGCTTTTTAAAAGCTATAAAATAACAAGCCACAATTGCACTTTATTGATTTACATTTTTAATTACAGTTTATAAAATGGAAAATTAATCTGGGGATGATTATCTAGTTAGTAAATATTTTAGCTAATTAGAAAATTGGAAAATCTCTTGGGCTATGTAGGAAAGAAAAGGGTGAGGAAAGGGTTGACAGAACAAGATGTTTTAAGTATTTTGACCATTATATACTTGTTATGCAGTTTTGTGATGTCTGCCAGTGCCAATGGAGTTTAGACTCATTATTTCCACTGTAAAGACAGTTTCCAAG
Source organism: Chrysemys picta bellii (assembly GCF_011386835.1). Classification (NCBI taxonomy): domain Eukaryota; kingdom Metazoa; phylum Chordata; order Testudines; family Emydidae; genus Chrysemys; species Chrysemys picta. The sequence goes on along the minus strand of NC_088794.1, from coordinate 70,112,840 downwards.
GGCCTATTTATAATTTGGCCTTGAAAATGTTACCAGTGAGAAAACAAACATGTACATCTCAGTTAAGATTTTTTGATTAAGTAAAAGAACCTCTAGGCTAAAAATCAGGACAACCCTCTTGACTGTTTTCCAAGGGAAATCAGGGAAGTCCCATCTCTGGAAAGATTTAATCTAGACTTGGAAAAGAACCAGAAAAAATGCTGGAGGGAAAAATCAAGTAAATATGGGGATTGGTATGAGAAGGGACTGAACAGATCTTTTTCCATCTCAAATTTCTGTTAATCTAGCATTTTATTTTTGTAATTAAATTTGAAGTAAAAAAATTTGGTCATTTAAAAAAAAGCATAGTGTAATAGGAGTGTTGTGGCTTCAAATGTATTTCTTTGCCTTTTGTAGATTAAAAAAAAAAGAGGGCTGAATGTAAATTTTCCAGGCATAAGGTCTATATTGGACTAATGTCTCTGGGTCATTTTTAAATGGTTTAAGATTTAGGATATAGCAATACATGTTTTATATATGGGAATTCACTGCTTTTATTTTTGCTTGTATTTTAGCTTTGATTGTATTACCAAATTTTGCCACCTTCTTCAACCGGCCAAATGTTAGTTTGCATGCCAGCAGTCTGGGTCCATTGCTGCACTACAACCTCCAACCTCATAGGCGATTTCCCTGATGTGTAGAGGCAATCAAATGGTGCCTTGAAATTCTGAGAGCAGCAGCAAATTGACTGGATCAAACCAACACCTTTGTGCGGGCCTTAGTATATAACCTCCTTTTTCACTGTACAAATGATTCCCAGCATCAGCTCCAGCATCAACTGGTAGGCCTGAACCAGGTTCCTTTTAGAATTCAAGTAATGCTGACCCTGTTTTTGTCTGACATTTGAACTCATGTCCTGTATACAGAGCAGTACTGAAAAATTCTACTTACCTCTTTATCTGGGCAGAGTACATTTTGGGGGAAGGAGAAGAAATTAAATACTATTAGCATAATTTTCTTATTGTTATCATATTGTAGTAAAATGTGTAGATTTGTGTCTAGGCTGATAAATTTCCATAACTATTTTGGTAGGCTGATGTAGTGTCTGATCCAATGCCCACAGAAATCACTGGGCTTTTCACTGACTTCAAGGAGCATTAAAAAAGTCCAAAATGCATAGCAGGACCAGGCTTCATAAAGATTTTTCTTATGCCTACTCAGTACTTGAGCAGCACCGAACATCAGTTACACAGTACATTATTGCTTTTAAAACAATGTCATTATAGACCACCGCTTTTCAATGGTTGAAGAATTGTCTCATTCTTCTAACATTGCCAATTTCCTGAAAGAAATTAACTGCTGATGTAAATGTATCACAGAGATGGTGATGGGAGCTACTTCCCCAGCTTAAAGCTATTGAGCAGGGCGAACAGCTAAATAATGTGGCAACCTGTGCAAGCTAAGATCAAGAGGAAAGTGGCCAGCAACCAGTATTCATTAACCCAAGAAGAGCATGGCCACTCTGTGCAGGCTTTGATGCTGTGCTGAAATCCAGACATTCTACACTTGTTCTACAGGTGCAATGGCTGCTGGTCACGAGGATGCTTCCCTCAACATGCCTGGAGGCATTATGCTTATCTCCAAAAGCATAATTCCTTCATCCGTTGCTGCTCAGACAGTGCATTACCTTCTTCCCACCCAGCACACCCCAGGATCTCAGGGAATGTCAACACTACCGTTTCTCAAATGCGGCCACCAGGGGGTTTCTCTGCAGCCACAACAGCTTCCTGGGCGGTGATGTGGGAGGCGGCAAAGTGTCGGCCCCTCTTCCTCCCTCCCTGTTGCTCCTGGATGCACCACTCTGCACGTCTCTGGAGACAGGTGGGGCATAACACTGAAGAAACAAGGTGAGTTCTCTACTGGGGTTGGGGGGGGACCGGAGGCTTAGTGGGGCTTGGACTTCAGCCCTGGGGTGGTTGGGCGGCAGGGATTTAGGGAGCCTGGCTGCAGATTATGGCTTCAAGCACGGGGCTTCAGACTTCAACCCCTAGTCATGTAGTGTCGGGCTCCAATCCTTGGCTCTAGCCGTATGGTGCCAACCCCCAATCCCACTAGCAGCCACTGGCCAGAGCCAGGGATCAGAGCCCACCGCCGCACGGCCAGGGGTTGGAGTGTGTTCTGACCCCCAGCCCTAGTCACTGACCCCATGTGCTGGCCCCAGGTACCAACCCTGAGCTCCAGCAGCTGCTGGCCCTGGGTGCAGATCCCCGGTGCAGGTCTTGGGCTCTGGTGGGTGTTGGCTGTGGATGGTGAACCCTGGCCATGTGGCAGCAGGTGCAGACCCCAAGCGCCAGCCCCAAACTCTGGCGGCAGTCAACCCCCAGCGGCGCTCTCTGACCTCCAGCCCTGGCCATTGCTCTTGGGCACTGCTCCTGGATGTTGACCCTGGGTTCGGCAGGTGCTGGCCATGAGCGCCGATCCCGAGCCCCAAGTGCCCGTCTCAGGTGCAGATGCCCAACCCCGGGCATGCATCAGCAGGCACCAACTGCAGGCTCCAGCGGGTGCTGGCCCAGAACACTGACTCCTAGCCCTGGCTGTGCAGCAGTGGGCATGAACCCCAACCGCCGACCCCCAGCCCTGGTCGCACAGCAGCAGGTGTCAGCTCCGGGTGCCGCCCCTCGGCTGCATGGCAGTGGGTGCTGATCCCTGGCCCTGGGCACACAACTGCGGGCACCGACCTGGGCAGCTCCAGGAGCCAACCCACATCTCCAACCACACGGTGGTGGGGCCCCCCATCCATCGCCCCTGGCTTCTGCTGCCTCACCCCTCCATCCAGGTCTTAACTTGCCAGGATTTGCTGTAAAAAGTGATATTAAACATACCAATATCACTTTTCACAGCATTATTTTATTGAGTCTGCAAAAAGCCCCTACATAAATAAATTACAATGATCTGGATGTGTACGCATGCATATTTATTTGTTTTTCCTAAAGTTAATTAAGTATTTTAGGAAAAAGTGTCAGTGCAGCCACCAGCAAGAGTTGGTGACTGCACTCTGTGAGAACCCCTGGTCTACACTGCAATTAGGCAGCTGTGGCTGGCCCATGCTATCTAACTTGGGCTTGCATGGCTATTTAATTGCAGTGTAGACGTTCTGGCTCGGACTGAGCCCAAACTCTGGGACCCTTCCACCTTGCAGGGCCCTAGATCCTAGCCTGAGCCTGGAAGTCTACACTGCAATTAAATAGCCCGACAGCCCAAGCCTCATGAGCCTGAATCAGTTGGCATGGGTCAGCCATGGGTTTTTAATTGCAGTATAGCATAATTAAGCCCTTTAACTGTACATAGAGTAGCAGGATCCAATGTGAATGTTCAACAGCAATCCACAGAATCAAATATCCAGAGAGGGTTTTGAAGTACCACATCTGAAAAGAGTTTGTAAATGAGGAGAGCTCAGCATCTACTCACAGACTCCAGTAAATCATTCCCACCACTTTGATTGCATCAGATAATGTTAGAATGTTTCAAGTCTGAGGCTCACAGAAGTTAATCTACTCTTTTAGAGAACTAGGCAGATAATCTCAGTCTTCCTCTCTTCTGTGTTGCACCAAACATTTGAAATTTGCATAGCTTATTTTTCAGTTTAATCCTATCTAAATTCTCTTCCACTTTGATTTATTTTAATAAAATCAATTATGTGATAGTGTGATTATTTTTGCTTTTATAAAACCAATTGTAGTGTTCTTCATTAATTTCACTGTGTTCTAAAATGAATGATTATATTAAATGAATTAAATCTGTCTCTTTCTGTCTCTTCTATCCTCTCCCATTTCAGTGCAACTACACTACAGAATTAACTCAAACGATCCACCCTTGTGTTAAGTCCCTTGTGTTAGCCTGTCATACTACAGGCCATACTACAGAGAGTAACAATCAACTGCTAAATGTCCACATTGGTGCTGTACTCACTTGTGTGTGGCAGGAGGGAGGGAGGCCCCATGATGCATAGCCCCACAGTAACAGTGCCACTATGAGTGCTTCCACAAGGTATTGTGGGAGAACTTGTCTATACCTTCTGGTGATTGTAGCAATGTGCAAGGAAATTGGAGGGAGGCATACAGGTAGCTGTAGGAAAGAGCCTAAAGGAGGCATCGGGAAGCCAATCTATATGCACATAACTTTAATGCTAGCAGTAGTTGCAGCACCTCTGTATATAGTTCTCTTAGTAGAGAGCCAGGTTAGTTTTGGAGAAGCATGGAGTCCTCTTGTGTTATTACCCAGCATATCGTATATGAAACAGTGATCATGGGCAGAAATGATATGAACCTGACAATTCACAAAATTAAATCAGTTGCAGATTAGTACCCTCTAGATTTTTCTCTGTGGTAAGGACTGGATCCAACTTAGAGCAATGATTTGTACCAAATATTGACACTAATACAACTCTAATTTTGGCAAGAGGAGGAAGAGTAGGGTATAAGACATAATGGTGGGTATTTTGGCAGTGTCTTGGTATAACCGATACAGAGGTGTCTCCCTGAGACTTCAGATAGCTTGAAATGATAGCTCTGAGAAGTGAGCAGTCACATTCAATTCAATAGGTGCTAAATAGGATGCCGGTGATGATACTTTAAAGGTTAACATTGCTTACTAAGGGCTTGTCTTCACTGCAGTTTTAGCTTGAGGCACAACTTGAGTGTTGCTACCAACTCGAGTCTTCACCACACCCAAAGATCTCTAGCACAAGTTAAGTGATGCTTTAAACTTAAGATAGCTGCCCCATGCTTGATCCGACACTAAGGCTTTGGCTACACTGGCGCTGTACAGCGCTGCAACTTGCTGCGCTCAGGGGTGTGAAAATGCTCCCCCCCCCCCGAGCGCAGCAAGTGCAGCGCTGTAAAGCACCAGTGTAATCAGCGCCTGCAGCACTGCACGCAAGCTCACATCGCTGCAAGCTATTCCCCTCGGAGAGGTGGAGTACATACAGCACTGTGAGAGAGCTCTCGCAGTGCTGGTGGCACGACTACACTCGCGCTTCACAGTGCTGCCGCGGACAGCGCTGCTGTGGCAGCGCTGTGAATTCCCAAGTGTAGCCAAGGCCTAAGTAAATGCATTTTACGCATACACTTCCATGATAAGAACCTTACCGATGTCAATTTTTACAACAAAATAAATCTAGTTGTCTAATCAATGGATGAGCTGATTGTGGTACTTAAACCCTGGAAAACTTTGTGACAAGTCAGCCTGAAAATGAATTGGGGTTAAAGTAGAATTCTCCTAGTCAGCGATTTCAAACATGTTGCAGACTCTAACACTATAGCGGGTGACCATTCACCCAAACTTTGGTGATTTAACCTATCTCAGTTCTGTTGTCGATACCATGGGAAGCCACAAAAAAGAAGTGGGAGCCTGAATTGCAAAAGCATCATCAGTAACTGGGTGCCTCATCAAGAATGTCTTTCACAAAACCGAATACCGTGATATAGACAAAACTGCTTTAGGGGTCAGTATTCTGACCTACGGGTCTGAAACATGGCCCCTCACTGTCAAGCTTGGATCCCATTCAGATGAAGGATCTGCAAAAGACTAAAAACATCAAATGGTATGAATTCAAGTTGAATTAAGAGATCCACTTCCTAACTTAATGGGTCCCTCTTGCTCAAATGGTCACCCAAAACTCTCTACCATGGTACAGTTATATGCACCAAATGCCTACCGGCTTCCTTGTGAGAATCATTTTCAACTTTGACCCAATGAAAGCAGGCTGGAAATGACCTCCAAGAAGACCTAAAACATGATGGCTGGACAGCATCAACAGACACCTGTCCCTCACAGGCATTCTACCCCATAATGTGCCAGATTTGGCCCATTGCATTAGGTGGCCACTACACTATTCAAGCAATAGCATGAAAACTAAACTAGCTGACCTGTCCAGGGGAATGGGTTGAAGCTTCAGTGCTGCTGCTGATCAAGCTGGTAATGCAGCAGGGAAGCAGCTACAGGCTACAAACTTGAGTTAGCACAACTCATCAGATGTTAATCCAATCACTCTGTGCTGCAAATCTAACAATTCTGCATAGCTCAAGGGTTGCTTTGCAGTGTGGCTGATCTCATTCAAGCTAGGCTAGCTTGAATTGAGTAACTCGAATGTAGTAACTTGAGTTAACTGTTACAGGGAAGACAAGCCCTATGTTACTGTTCATCAAGGGCATGTAAGAAAGAGCAGGAAGTATCACATACTGAAGATCTAGACTAGCATTTCCAAAAGTGGTGGTGGTGGTGATGGGTATTGGGAGGGTGAAGGGCTGGCTGGGGATGTGAAAGATGTATAAATTAAGATGTGGGACTTTAATAACACATGTTGCGGGGGGTGGAGGGGCATAATTAGTTTCATTCTCCAGAAGGGGGACTGAGCTTTCAAAGTTTGGGAAACATTATTATACAGTATTGTAACAGAGTGGGAAGGCTTTTAATGACCCAGCCTGTCAGTAGGTGTTAGAACCCTGAAAGCTGCTTAATTTTTCACTGTCTAATGGGGGTAGGTGTTCTTCCAACTTGGATAGAATGATATGGAAGTGGATCTCTAGAGAACAAGAGCTAAGAAGCTAGGACAGAAGAGGAACTGGAGGGAAATCCTAGAGATAGCCAAGCTCAGGCAGTGTCATGTCCTGGTTGTGGGCGGTGAGACCTAGTGGTCAGAGGAGTCGGGAGTCCGGCTGAGTTGGGTAACAGTGGGCAAACCAAGAGTCAGGCATCAGTAACTAGTCAGGGTGCAAGTTACCAGGAGGTCAGAGTCCAAGATAGGCCAGAAGGTAAACCAAGAGTCAGGAAGCAGGCAGAGTGAGAAGCCAGAGTCTGGGATTTTACATGCACAGGGTCTGAAGCAAGACAGGCAGACAGTCTGTATTGTTGCTCAGACAACTCCCTTTCAAGTCTTCCTGGCTTAAGTACAGGTGCCAGCCAATCAGTGGGCTGTGAGGAGCTGCAAATGTATCTGGAGATTTATTTTATACTCATAAGATCAAGAGTATAAATGCTTAGTTAAGAGTCTCTAGTGGGTAATTAGTGTGCAAGCACTTGTATTCAAAAACCATATATGTTAGTGTAAGAAAGATCGAGATTTCATTCTAACAAAATAGAAGTGATTAGTGCTAAGTGAAAGATGTAAAGACTGGGGACCAGAGTATCTACAGTACTGAAGTATTAGCCTATACAATAGTAGCAACGTGTTTTCTATCTAATTAGCATTATTAACCACTGGGTATTTAAATTAAGAGTTTAAGTTAACAGTTCTAAGAATAACTTTTAGATAATATCCAATGATTGATGGTTATGACAGGGACAAATAGTGCTCTTCCAGTGAAACAGATATACCTCTACCCCGATATAACGCTGTCCTCTGGAGCCAAAAAATCTTACTGTGTTATAGGTGAAAGCGTGTTATATCGAACTTGCTTTGATCCGCCGGAGTGTGCAGCCCCGCCTCTCCGGAGCGCTGCTTTACCGTGTTATATCCGAATTCATGTTATATCGGGTCGCGTTATATGGGGGTAGAGGTGTATTTGAAATGCTGGCTAGTCCTGTAATATTTTAATGTACATTTTAGATGCATTCCCACTTAAGGTTCCTAATTAAAATGATATCCAGAATCTCAGGAGATGGGTGTTTTTCCTGTTGTTGTCTCTGATAATTTGTGCTGTGTACCTCATTTGTGGTGTTCATCATATGTCTTAAAGGCCATTGACGCATGATGTGATATAGTCAGGTTGAGAATCTTGCTCACTGAAATATTTTCTCTTTCTAGCTTCCTCAACTAGTTCATTATTGCCTGCTATGATAGGCACACAATTACTGTGTACATACTATGGCTGAATCAAGTAACCTGACCTCAGTGGTCATGCTTGGGGAGCTATTGAAAGGAAATTCTGCAATCACTGGAAAAGGAGAGCTTAGGTCAGAAGCTTTAAGAGTAAAGTCATGGTAAGATAGTGCTCTAAAGAGTGCTGACCACAATTAAATTTGTTTTTATTTACTACTTCACAAATACTTCAATGTAGCTTTCCTTAATGTTCCCAATTTGTTTTTGTTGAATTTTGGGATGGGGGTAAGGGTTGGTGCTGTGTGTATATATCTGAAGTATATTTTGCTAAAAGTATTTTAAAACAAATTTAAATAGTGGAGACCAGGACATGAACTTGTATATCCTCAGTCACATTTTTCTCTACACCTATTTTAACTGTTTTTTTTTTCCTGCTTGTGTGGTGTGACGGGTTGGATCACAGAAACCCCCTTGGGAGCTGCCACCCGATGTGCAAAGACTACCCCTGCTTCTGTTTTCCCTGCCAGCTCAGGACTCCAACACCCTGTCTTGCTGAGCCAGACACTCCCGTCTGGCTCCAGACACAGACCCAGGGACTGAATCACTTGTCCCAAAGCTGCAAGTTTACCTGAAAACAGCTTACAGAAGTGCACTTGTCTTTAGCACTCAGATGCTCAACTCCCAATGGGGTCTAAACCCAGATAAATCCGTTTTACCCTGCATAAAGCTTATGCAGGGCAAACTCATAAATTGTTCGCCCTCTATAACACTGATAGAGAGATATGCACAGCTGTTTGCTCCCCCAGGTATTAATACATACTCTGAGTGAATTACTAAATAGAAAGTGATTTTATTAAATACAGACAGTAGGATTTAAGTGGTTCAAAGTAGTAACAGACAGAACAAAGTAAGTCACCAAGCAAAATAAAATAAAATGCGCAAATCTATGTCTAATCAAACTAAATACAGATACTCTCACCCTCAGAGATGTTTCAGTAAGTTTTTCTCAGACTGGACACCTTCCAGGCCTGGGCACAATTCTTTCCCCTGGTACAGCTCTTGTTGCAGCTCAGGTGATAGCTAGGGGATTCTTCATGATGGCTCCTCCCCCTCTCTGTTCTCTTCCCCCCTTTATATATCTTTTGCATAAGGCGGGAACTCTTTGTCTCTCTGGGTTTCCACCCCCACCTCACTGGAAAAGCACCAGGTTAAAGATGGATTCCAGTTCAGGTGACATGATCACATGTCACTGCAAGACTTCATTACTCACTTGCCAGCACACACATATACAGGAAGACTCACAGGTAAATACAGCCATCTGCAGACAATGGGAGTCATCAAGATTCCAAACCATCATTAATGGTCCACACTTTGCACAATTACAATAGGCCCTCAGAGTTACATTTTATATTTCTAGTTTTAGATACAAGAGTGGTACATTTATACAAATCAGATGATCATACTCAGTAGATTATAAGCTTTGTAATGATACCTTACAAGAGACCTTTTGCATGAAGCATATCCCAGTTACGTTACATTCACTTATTACCGTATTTTCTCTAAAACCATCTCAGTTACATTATATTGACTTATTATCAAGTTTTTATAAAACCATATAGACTAGTGGAGACCAGGACATGAACTTGTATATCCTCAGTCACATTTTTCTCTACACCTATTTTAACTGTTTTTTTTTTCCTGCTTGTGTGGCTTTTAATTTTAATAATTTAAGTTAGGCTTTTTTTACAAACAGCATTTTTTCCATAGCAAGTCTCCTTGCACATATTTTAAACCCTCTCCCGCCACCTGCTTTAGCCTTTACGTGCATTTAGCTGCAGTTCTTTATCATTTCTAGGGACAGTAATGCTACTTATCTGTCACTGAATTGGGGCTGCTAGGCCATTTAGTTAACAATTAGATTTATAAATATCTATTTTCTTTTAATACGTCTCTTTGCACATATTATAAAATCTCTCTCTCTTTTCATTTTAGCGTTTAGTTGTGTTTCTTTATCATTTCTAAGGGTAAAACTCCTTGTCAGGCACTGGTTTAGGCATTATTGGTTTCCCTCCTATGCAAGATGAGCCTTCTGGTTGCCTGGCAGGGGTCAAAAAGGATTAGGCCAAATCCCCGAAGGACATTTCCAGTGAAATCGCCATTCCTGTGACATCTTCATTTTTGGTGACATCACTTCCAGTACAATGAAGTAAAGTGGGACTTTTGGTTAAGGGGGGACTTCTTGTGATGTCATTCTTATCCATCTATTTACATTTGACTGATAGTAGGATCATCCTGCTAATAATAAATACTGACAGTTTCTTAGCTGTTGCAGCAAGTAAAATGCAAAGATAATAGGTTGTGAAGTATTTAGAAGTCCCGAGAAAGAACTATTAATAGTTTAAAATATTGATAAAGTGGCTTGGAAATTTTTTCTGAGTATATTTGTTTATAGATCATTGATTTTATTGCTAGTCTCTTCTCTGTCTCAGGACTGCTAAGTCTTACTTCTGATTATCGAGCCATAATTCTGTTTAGACCAAAACTGCCTGTTGAAATATCCCCTGCAATATCCCTGCGGATGTCTCCAGAAAAGCTAGAGGCTGGACCAATGTTGTGAAAGGGAGGGGGTGAAATGCTGATGTAAATTTACTATTAATTTATTTTGGTTGCTAAAGGACATGGCTGACAATGATGTTTTTCTTTAAAAGAACAATCACCCTTCTGTTACTGAAGTTATGAGAAGAGATTATATCATTAGAAGCCCAGTCCCACAGTAATGTCTGTGATTTCTTCACACTTACTTTCTTGGAGAAATGCTACAGAACATCTGGCTTTCTAGAGATATGAGATAATCTTTTGCTGTTTAATTGAACTTCCTGGAACATTCAGGAAGGAATGTTTAGTTTATCCCTACTCTAGGATCTGTATATTTTGTAAATTGCACTGAATTTTCCTAAAGTGTTTTTTTTTTTAATTTTTTTTTTTTAATTCAAGTCTTTCATGAATTGATCTTTACAACTATTTGTTTCCTTTTCTGCAATGGCTCTGCAATCTGCCACATCCTTGTGGAATGTAAACCACCACACAAAAATAGGTGCTCCAGACAGGGCCGGCTCCAGGCACCAGTGAAGGAAGCAGGTGCTTGGGCGGCCAATAGAAAGGGGCGGCACCCCGTCCGGTATTGGGGTGGCACGTCCGGGTCTCTGGTGGCAATTTGGTGGCGGGTCCTTCACTCCCCTTCTTCTTCTTCTTTGGCGGCACTTTGGTGGCAGCTCGGTCGGGTTTTCCTTTTTTTTTTTTTTTTTTGCCTCTTGGGGCGGCAAAAAAGCTGGAGCCAGCCCTGGCTCCAGATACTTTACATGGTAAAAATATGTTATTTCGGTACTCAGCACTGTTAATTCTCTTCAAGGTCTGAAATGCTGTGATTCCCAGCATTCATTTTGATTGTATTTGATTGTATTTCTTTTTCTTTTAGAACTCCAGCAGTTTAAAAAGAAGAAGACTGACAAAATAAAATACACAGGGTCACATCAACTGACAGTGACAAATGTGTCATAATGCACAATATATGACTCATCTTAATGCACAGGAGGTTCAAAGTTTCCTTTTGTTTTGCTCCTGTTATGTGAAATTCAGCAGAGTGATTTTTTTTCTATTGCACATGTGTCTCAAAAGTTGGCATTTTTGTTTTCCACCTATCTACATACTTATTGCAAATTGAATCTTATACCATGTATGTACTAAGCAATGATTCACTGCTTAGTATTAGTCATGGGCTGGAAAGCACAGAGGTCATAATGATGACTTTTACTTATTTTTATTTCAAACATTCATTTTCTTTTAACTATAGCATTACTGAAGCAGACTTGCTTAAGAGACAGAGGTTTGCAGAAGGAAAGCCATTACCACTAGGGAAATCCATTGGCTGGTGCTGTAGGTAATCTAACATAATTAATGTACACTCTCTTGACTGGTACCGATAGGCTTCTTTTCTGACTTATATCAATGTAAATCAGGACTTACTGTATTGAAATCAATGTAGTTCTACTGATGTAAAACTAATGTTAGTGAGAGGAGAACCTTAGGCCCATTGATTTCAAATAATTGACTCAGGTACCAGGGTATTGAGTGTGATAGAAATCCCTACCTAGACAGACAGTGTGGACTGCAGAATAGGACAATTAAACATTATCTTAAATGCCTATACACAAATGCGAGAAGCCTGGGAAACAAGCAGGGAGAACTGGAAGTCCTGGCACAGTCAAAGAATTATGATGTGATTGGAATAACAGAGACTTGGTGGGATAACTCACATGACTGGAGTACTGTAATGGATGGATATAAACTGTTCAGGAAGGACAGGCAGGGCAGAAAAGGTGGGGGAGTTGCATTGTATGTAAGAGAACAGTATGACTGCTCAGAGCTCCGGTATGAAACAACAGAAAAACCTGAGAGTCTCTGAATTAAGTTTAGAAGTGTGAGCAACAAGGGTGATGTCGTGGTGGGAGTCTGCTATAGACCACCAGACCAGGGGGATGAGGTGGACAAGGCTTTCTTCCGGCAACTAACAGAATTTACTAGATTGCAGGCCCTGATTCTCATGGGAGACTTCAATCACCCTGATATCTGCTGGGAGAGCAATACAGCGGTGCACAGACAATCCAGGAAGTTTTTGGAAAGTATAGGGGACAATTTCCTGGTGCAAGTGCTGGAGGAACCAACTAGGGGCAGAGCTCTTCTTGATCTGCTGCTCACAAACAGGGAAGAATTAGTAGGGGAAGCAAAAGTGGATGGAAACCTGGGAGGCAGTGACCATGAGATGGTCAAGTTCAGGATCCTGACACAAGGAAGAAAGGAGAGCAGCAGAATACGGATCCTGGACTTCAGAAAAGCAGACTTTGACTCTCTCAGGGAACTGATGGGCAGGATCCCCTGGGAGAATAACATGAGAGGGAAAGGAGTCCAGGAGAGCTGGCTGTATTTTAAAGAATCCTTATTGAGGTTGCAGGAACAAACCATCCCGATGTGTAGAAAGAGTAGTAAATATGGCAGGCGACCAGCTTGGCTTAACAGTGAAATCCTTGCTGATCTTAAACACAAAAAAGGAAGCTTACAAGAAGTGGAAGCTTGGGCAAATGACCAGGGAGGAGTATAAAAATATTGCTCAGGCATGCAGGAGTGAAATCAGGAAGACCAAATCACAATTGGAGTTGCAGCTAGCAAGAGATGTTAAGAGTAACAAGAAGGGTTTATTAAGGTATGTTAGCAACAAGAAGAAGGTCAAGGAAAGTGTGGGTCCCTTACTGAATGAGGGAGGCAACCTAGTGACAGAGGATGTGGAAAAAGCTAATGTACTCAGTGCTTTTTTGCCTCTGTCTTCATGAACAGGGTGAGCTCCCAGACTGCTGCACTGGGCAGCACAGCATGGGGAGGAGGTGACGAGATCTCTGTGGAGAAAGAAGTGGTTCAGGACTATTTAGAAAAGCTGGATGAGCACAAGTCCATGGGGCCAGATGCGCTGCATCCGAGGGTGCTAAAGGAGTTGGCGGATGTGATTGCAGAGCCATTGGCCATTATCTTTGAAAACTCATGGCGATCAGGGGAGGTCCCGGATGACTGGAAAAAGGCTAATGTAGTGCCCATCTTTAAAAAAGGGAAGAAGGAGGATCCAGGGAACAACAGGCCAGTCAGCCTCACCTCAGTCCCTGAAAAAATCATGGAGCAGGTCCTCAATCAATTCTGAAGCACTTTGAGGAGAGGAAAGTGATCAGGAACTGTCAGCATGGATTCACCAAGGGCAAGTCATGCCTGACTAACCTAATTGCCTTCTATGATGAGATAACTGGCTCTGTGGATGAGGGGAAAGCAGTGGATGTGCTATTCCTTGATTTTAGCAAAGCTTTGGTCTCCCACAGTATTGGTCTCCCACAGTATTCTTGCTGGCAAGTTAAAGAAGTATGGACTGGATGAATGGACTATAAAGTCTATAGATCGTCAGGCTCAATGGGTAGTTTTCAATGGCTCCATGTCTAGTTGGCAGCCGGTATCAAGCGGAGTGCCCCAAGGGTCAGTCCCGGGGATGGTTTTGTTCAATGTCTTCATTAATGATCTGGAGGATGGCATGGACTGCACCCTCAGCAAGTTTGCAGATGGCACTAAACTGGGAGGAGTGGTAGATACACTGGAGGGTAGGGATAGGATACAGAGGGACCTAGACAAATTAGAGGATTGGGCCAAAAGAAATCTGATGAGGTTCAACAAGGACAAGTGCAGAGTCTTGTACTTAGGACGGAAGAATCCTATGCACTGCTACAGACTAGGGACTGAATGGCTAGGCAGCAGTTCTGCAGAAAAGGACCTAGGGGTTACAGTGGACGAGAAGCTGGATATGAGTCGACAGTGTGCCCTTGTTGCCAAGAAAGCTAACGGCATTTTGGGCTGTATAAGTAGGGGCAATGCCAGAGGATCGAGGGATGTGATCATTCCCCTCTATTCGACATTGGTGAAGCCTCATCTGGAGTACTGTGTCCAGTTTTGGGCCCCACGCTACAAGAAGGATGTGGAAAAAATTGGAAAGAGTCCAGCAGAAGGCAACAAAAATGATTAGGGGTCTGGAGCACATGACTTATGAGGAGAGGCTGAGGAAACTGGGATTATTTAGTCTGCAGAAGAGAAGAATGAGGGGGGATTTGATAGCTGCTTTTAACTATCTGAAAGGGGGTTCCAAAGAGTATGGATCTAGACTGTTCTCAGTGGTAGCAGATGACAAAACAAGGAGTAATGGTCTCAAGTTGCAGTGGGGAAGGTTTAGGTTGGATATTAGGAAAAACTTTTTCACTAGGAGGGTGGTGAAGTACTGGAATGGGTTACCTAGGGAAGTTGTGGAATCTCCTTCCTTAGAGGTTTTTAAGGTCAGGCTTGACAAAGCCCTGGCTGGGATGATTTAGTTGGGGATTGGGTTAAGGGTGACCAGATGTCCCGATTTTATAGGGACAGTCCCGATATTTGAGGCTTTTTCTTATATAGAAGCCTATTACCCCCTACCCCCTGTCCTGATTTTTCACACTTGCTTTCTGGTCACCCTAGGATTGGTCCTGCTTTGAGCAGGGGGTTGGACTAGATGACCTCCTGAGGTCCCTTCCAACCCTGATATTCTATGATTCTAGGATTCTATGAACACATACATGGAAAGTGCTCTTGTAATATAAGGTGAATAAAAAAGAAACAGAGAAGAGGATAAGAACAAGAAAATAAAATGAGGAGAAAAAAGAAAAAGGCATAGCTGTGTACTCCAGAGCCCATTGGAGGCATCAGGAGTTCTTTCATTAACTTCGGTAGACTTTGGATCAGGCCCACAATGAAATATGTAGGAAAAATCTTCCAAAATAAGAGTATCTTTGAGGGATAATCCTAAAGCATGCCTGGGACACCAACAATAAGCAATATTCAGACATGCAAACAAAAGATCTGTAACTACACCCCAATATATAATGTAGCTAGTAGTGTTAGGTCCAAATTATTTGCAATATTTATGTTTCTTTAACATTTGTTTTTCCTAATGTTATAATTTGCTCCTAATTATTTCTTCTTTTCTGACAAAATTAATGTTATGGTCCTTAATTCAGACTCCTTTATTCTTGTTAGAGATGGGTTATTATTTTATTCCTTTTTTTTTTCAAATGATCATAAGTAATACATTTTGGAAAGGAGATTAGATGCAGGAGAAAATTTGGGCTAATTAATTCAATCAGACATAATTCTACCTGGCAATCTCAACTGGGAAATTGTCAAGAAATCTCAGTCTTGGTCATTTTTCATTTTGGCATGCCTGGAAATGTGGAAAAACTAAGGTAGAATTTTATTTTCTGTATAGACAATTCACAGTAGCCTTACCAGAATGTCCTCCATATATCATCATCTTTAGCTGATTATTAACTAAACATTTACTGATTCTTTGACTTTTTTAGTTCATCCACAACCTCTATGGCATGAATCTATTGCCAGAGGCTGTACTAGATTTTTTAAGACACAAAAGTGATGTCTCTTAATCAAGTATGAATTGAGCCTGAAATGTCAAATCTTGGGAGATCTTCTTTTCTCTCTGCTTCCTAGCCATCTCCCAAACAAACCTCTTCCTCCTGTCCCCATCTTTACATTGCTTTTATCCTCAGCTCCACCTTCCCAACCCCAAACAGACTCAGTAATGCAGTTCATGTTTCCTAACCCAAATAGTAGCCCTGGACACAATTATTTAGCCTAGTCCCACGATTGGTCTCCCAACTCAACTTCTGCTCAGGACTGGTACTATTTCTGCTGGGCTCTGACTGGAGGCCATTGTGAAATCTTGCACATTATGAGGATTATTACCTGATGTTGCATTTCCCCATATCTTTGCTTTGGAAAGTTCTGAAGTCATAAGAATTGAATATAGCACTCATCACTAGTGTCTATATCTGCTGAGATTCCAAGATAGATTTCACCAAAACTGGGCTGGGGTTGGGGGCTCAGAAAAGGGAGAGATTAAACTTATCAGAATAGTTTCAAACCTAAAAAAGATTCTTTCTGTTCAGTTAAAATGTTGAACAGATTCTTATTTTCTTTACCTGGCCATATTATTATGGATCCCTAGGGTGAGCTTACTTCCAGCCTTTATACAGTCTCTCAGGGAGCATACTCTTTTTGTTGCTAGGTCCTGAGTCTCCATTTGTTTGCAAGAGGGAGACCTCTGGCCCCCACTACCACAAGTCTGGGCCCTAACTTTGGCACCATTGTTTCTCACCATGGCTTCTCCAGAGAGTCCAAAAGAACTTGAACTCCTGTTAGAGGCTTTACCCCATTGGGAGCGATGCAAACAGCAGATGTTTGCAATGGCAGAGGACAGCCTTTTCCAAGAAGACAGCTTTTATTAGTCAGCTGGAATACAATATGTTAGGATTCTTAGGTTAGAATGAAACAGCAAAGCTTACACACCTGTCCATACTGGCAGCACTCCTGCCATTCTAGCCCAATTTTTAATTTAAAAATTAATGGAGATATCTTATCTCCTAGAACTGGAAGGGACTTTGAAAGGTCATTGAATCCAGCCCCCTGCCTTCACTAGCAGGACCAAATACTTATTTTGCCCCAGATCCCTAAGTAGCCCCATCAAGGATTGAACTCATAACCCTGGGTTTAACAGGCCAATGCTCAAACCACTGAGCTATTCCTCCCCCCAATGTTTTTCTCTCTGCACTGGGCAGCAAAGTTCTTATAACATTTCTCTGACACCTCAGTTCTTCATTTCAAGCTCTAGTCATGCTGTTTTTATATGCTCTGCCTCAGCCTTGGCTGCCAGTCATTAAAAATATCTGGTCATTGATCTTTTCTTGTAACTCCAAGGGAAGGCTAGTAATGTGGATAGTTCTTGATAGTTCATTCATACCAACCCAGACATGCCTATGTGACCAACACCCATCTCTTAGGGTTTGTCTACCTGAGAAATTCATAAGGAAGTTAGTGTGAAATAGTTAGGGTGTAAATTTAAAACACAATTACTACTCTGCACTAACTGTGCCTCTTTAATACTTATTCCTCATTCAGAATGCCTTTTGGGAAGTGGCTTAACCTAAACTGCACAAAGACATTCATAGTGTGGAATATGAGGTCCCATATGGGGAGTTAGAGTGGAATAACTATTCAGCTATGGCTATTCCAGGCATTTCCCCCATGTAGACAATCTTTTGTCCCAGAGAAGAAATGAATCCCTTTCAGTCCTAGTAGATCACAATAGAAAAGTGAGTGGGTAAACCAAGTCTCATATTTTTCATAAAAATTATACAGAAATGTCCTATGTTCTCCATACTTACGTTTTACAAATATAGAACTGGCATTAAACAACACAATTTTAACCTTTTAATTATGTAAGCAGACTCATCTGCCTTATACTGTGGGTTAGATTCCAAAGTTTCTAGTCATTTCTTACTCAGGCAAAACTTCCATTGATATCATTGAGAGCTGTAGCTGACTGGAAACCCATTAGGGACTTCAGGATACACCCCTGTGATCATAAAAGCATGTGATCTCAGACATTGTTATGGTGGTACAAGAGCAGGTCATTGGCTTTTGTAAAAGAGAAATTTGCCTTTATAATGATCCTGGATATATCACCACACTCAAAGAATGACTGAAGGTCTTGCTTTCTGAGATTATAGTAGGCAGCTGTCAGTGTTAGGTTAATTCTTTTATTAGTCATCATTGCGCTAAATATGTTCAAAAACCTAGAAAATTTCTTGTGAAACAGGAAAAGACTCTTCTATTCACAGCACTTAAGCCTTGTTTTTGGTGATAACACCTGTTCAGACAACTGGCAGAGTAAATGCAGACAAACCACCAATCCTGGTTAGAGATCTGTAAAGTCTCTCAAATAGAGCGGGTTGTAAAAGGGGGACTTTATTTTGTGGAAAATGTATCAATTTCAGCAAAAACCTGAAAACTGAAAATGTTTGTCTGACCCCCTCCCTCCCCCCCCAAAAATTGTCTGAAAACTGAAAAATCCAATTTAGAAATGCTGCTGTGGTGCCTCAAAGGAGTTCTAGTTCAGGTGCTTCCTATCCCCTTTGTCTAATGGGGTAATAATAGGCCTGACATGGATCCCAGGCATAATAATGGAGTGGCTGATAAACAGGGGAATCTCGAGTAGGAGTCGAGAGGTTATTTTACCTCTATATTTGGCACTGCAACTACTGCAGGAACAATGTCCAGTTATGATGCCCACAATTCATGAAGGATGTTGATAAACTGGAGAGAGTTCTGAGAAAAGCCATGAGAATGATTAAAGGATTAGAAAACATGCCTGATAGTGATAGATTCAAGAGCTCAATATATTTAGCTAAACAAAAAGAAGATTAAGGGATGACTTGATTATAGTCTATAAGTATCTACATGGGAACAAATATTGAATAATGGGTCTTCAGTCAAGCAGAGAAACATATGGCTGGAAGCTGAATCTAGAAAAATTCAGACTAGAAATAACATGTAAATTTTTAATGGTGAGAGTAATTAACCATTGGAACAATTGACCAAGGTCATGGTGGATTCTTCATCACTGATAATTTTAAAATCAAGATTGGATATTTTTCCAAAAGATCTGCTGTAGGAATTATTTTGGGGGAGTTCTATGGCCTGTGTTATACAGGAGGTCAGACTAGATGATCACAATAATTCCTTCTGGCCTTGAAATCCATGAGTTCACCAAACCAGTCTGTGCCAGTGAAGGGGAACCACCTTATAACAGGACACATTTGGAATACTAGATAATATAGATACAGATTTGTCAATACCATATCTACAGTTGCCCAGGATTTTTTAAGGGTCTTGAGTGACAAGCGAGGCTGATTTTAATCCCATATAAATTGCATGCTAAAGCCTATGTATTTGAGCAAAGAGTGAGGGAGAGACCTTGAAAGGCAATAGACTAATGATATGTCAATCTTCGACAGATATTCATTTTGGCCATTTCTATTCTCCCCAGTAAGGATAGAGGGAAGGGATGCCACTTCTTCACATCTTGGAAATTTCCTTTAATATATAGTCCATATGTATAGAAACTATTTTGGGAAGATTAGGACAAATTTTAATACCTGAATACATTT
Source organism: Chrysemys picta bellii (assembly GCF_011386835.1). Classification (NCBI taxonomy): domain Eukaryota; kingdom Metazoa; phylum Chordata; order Testudines; family Emydidae; genus Chrysemys; species Chrysemys picta. The sequence goes on along the minus strand of NC_088794.1, from coordinate 70,093,412 downwards.
TTTCCTTGCTGGATTACTGTGTCCAGTGTTGGGCACCAGCAAAGATGTGGACAAATTGGAAAAAGTTCAGAGGAGAGCAATAAAAATGATAAAAGGTTTAGAAAACATGACCTATGAGGAAAGGTAAAAAAACTGGGCATGTTTAGTCTTGAGAAAAGAAGACTGAGGGGGGACCTGATCATAGTCTTCAAATATGTTAAGGACTGTTATAAACAGGATGGTCAACAATTGTTCTGCATGTCTACTGAAGGTAGGATGAGAAGTAATAGGTTTAATCTTGTGAGAGAGACTTAGGTTAGATATTAGGAAAAAATGTCTAACTATAATAGGAATATGCTTCCAAAAGAGGTCATGGAATCCCCATCATTGGACACTTTTCTGTTAGGGATGGTCTAGGTTTACTTGGGCCTGCCACAGCGCAGGGGGCTGGATTTGATGGACTTAGAGATCCTTCCAGACCTACATTTCTATGATATTTCAAATGGAAAATGCTGAAACTGAGAAGGATCTGATCTTTTGGATAAAACCATTGCTTAGGCTGACCATATTTCCCAAAGTAAAAACTCCCCCACACCTGGAGTCTTGCCCCTTACCACCTGGGGATGGGCCTGACTGCCTAAGCCCCATGCAGCTGGGGGCTGACAGCCTGAGCCCCCCTGCCTGGCACCTCTTGTTGCTGCTCACCTCTGCACCAAATGTTCCTCTGTGCCCCCCTAGGGGGAGCACCCCACTTTTTTGGCAAACTGGGCATTTGTTCTATTTGCTTTTGCCAACTGATGATCATGTTTATAGTCACACCTTCAGTGCTGATGTATGTATATTGCCAGTGGTTCAAGAGAGATTAAAAAGGAGGGGTGAGGGAAAACAGCCCTGTTATGTCTCTCTTTCTAGTTGAAATGTGGGACAAATAATTGCATTAGTTTATAGTGAAGCAAGGAGTGAGTTGTATAATACACTGACCCAATTCAGGAATATTCTTCCAAATCTGAATATTTTAGGACAATCATTAGATAAGGCCATTGAACCTTATCCAAAGCTTTCTCTGCATCTATAGGTAAGGCTATAAAGGGAACATCTGAGCTAGCTGGATCACATGAGCAATTTTTCTCGTATTATCAACAGCCAGTCTTCCTTTAATAAAACCAACTTCATCTGCATGTATAATTGATGGGATGATGGTGTTCACTTGTGTTGCTAAAACATTTTCAATTATTTTTTAATCTGTGTTCAATAGAGATATGGGGCAGAAGTCACCTCAATTGTGACCATCTTTGTTCTTCTTTAATATTAAAGTAATTAAAGCAGTTCTCATCTTATGAGACATGCTTCCTTTTTCAAAGAGACTAAATTAATAAAGTTCTAAAAGAGGGTAGTATAATGAATGAATAGAATGATACAAAATTAACATGGCAAACATTAAGTGGATTAAAAATAAACAAGGAATCATAGCTGAACAGATGTATTTCTAGTGGGATCCTGCAGGGAATGGTTCTTGGCCCTATGCAATTTAACATTTTTCTCAGTGACCTGGAAGATAACCTAAAACCATCACTGATAAAAGTTTGCAGATGATACAAAGATTGGGGGAATGGTGAATCATGAAGGAAATAACCTGGAAACAAGCAAACAATACATGTTTTAATACATCCAAATGTATACATCTAGGACCAAAGAATGTGGGCTATGCTTACAGGTTGGGGGGAAATTATCCTGGGGAATAGTGATCTCAGTGAGGCATGTTGGTAATCAGTTGGCCATGACCTCCCAGTGCAATGCTGTGGCCAAAAGGGCTCATTGAATCCTTGGATGAATCTATGAGACCAGCTCCCTGGCCAGGTCACATCTTCTGTGATGCACTATCTCTTCTCTTGCTGAGCCACTGACAGTTCATGAGAGATGTTGTCAACTTGGGAACCCATCCCATTGAGGAGAATGGGATGATGAGGCACTGAATAGATATTTTTCAACTGAAAACCAAAATCTTTTTGGGTTCTGGGTGTTTGGACAGTAGACACTTTTTGTGAAAAAGTTTGTTTAGACAAATACAATTTTATTTTTTAAAACCTATTTTGATGGAGAATTTTTGACCAGCCCTACTCTCAACCTCTATAATGTATTCAAAATATGACCAAGTTTATGAAAACCAAACGCACGTAATTATTTATATCTTAAGGGAAACTTGTCAAAGAAACAGACAGCCTATTAGGAAAAATATGCTTAGAATGAAGTCTATTCAATTAGGCAATAGTCTCCAAGGGGTGTGAAATGGAAGCCCATCAGTGGAAGTCACCATTACATGATCATAGATGATAAACATACACAGGAAAGGGGGTGAAACAGAGCTCTTCAGATTGTCACATGGCATAAATCAGTGTAGCACCATCGCCTGGGCCTATGCCGATTTACAACAGTAAAGAACCCGACTAACCTGTGTCATATGTCTGAATTTTTTAAATGTGCAATATTCTTACTTTAAAAAAAAAACAGCTCTGGATATAAACTGGCCAGATTCAGAGGAGTGCATAAAGGAGTCTAAGCTGTAACTTCCACTTTCTTCCAGTTTACTCTCAAAATGTAAGTTACACCAACTCAGAATCCTCTAGATCTACTTACAAATCTGTAATATATAGCCCTTTATTTATCACGGCTGAATTTGACCTTAAGACTAATTCAAAGGCACCTCTCTTTTTTCAGGTCTCACAGGAGATGAGCTACTGAAAAAATGTCAAGCACGTTGGAACTGTGTGACAGGGTTACAAGAGGAAGAGCCTTGTGGGATTCCAACTCTCTAAGAATGCTTGAGGGCTGAACCTGTTTGAAGCTTTAAACTTAATAACACAGTTTAAAAAACACAGGTGAGGTGATTACTGTTATTATTTTTAAATAAAATGCAAGCAGTACCTATTTGGACTGTCACTTGTAGCTGGTTTACTGTAATTCATTTGTTAATCTCTTACAATACCAATGTCGCCCGTCCTGTAAAAGGCATACAATTTATATGACTTCAGCCTCAAACTGAAATAGTTCTGTTAGTTAAACAGAACCTATATCGTTACTTAGGGAATTATAAATGTCAAAACTAAATGATCTATTTTATCTATAATTCTGAAAGTACTAATCACGATTAAAACATAGTCATGGACTTTTTTATTAGAGCTATATGTTTCCTAATTTACTTCAAGGAATGTTGAATAACCTGACTAGTGTGTATCCAGAAAAGCATTTATCACAAGTTCAGTTACTTCTCGATACTTTCCCACTTGGATTGCTCCCGGCAGAGCTAATCGTATCTCAATGGAAATTTTATTGGAAATCCAGCTACTAAAGTTACTGATATAGAAGTCACCTCTGCCCTTTGTTGCCCTCTGACACATATTTTCTACCTATGTTTTCCCTTCCCCCACCAAACAGCTCTAGTTTTGGCCCTATCTGGTTTCCCCATTTTTTGTTTGTATCAATCTTCTCCATGTTTTCTCACCTTTGCTTTCATTGTTTTTTTTTTCTTCTATAGCATTCTTTATTAAGAAACTGAGTGGAATCATAGTACCATTCTACAACTACATGGATGTTCCCCCTGACCCAAGGTGCTGATATATTGTTTATGGTGGTTAGGATGAAGCAAAGCCTTTTGTGCATCATTAAAAGCACTATTCACGTGGAAGCAATAATACAGAGTGGCTGATTACAACAGTTCTGAATAAAAGATCTGGAGCCACTAGGTTCTAAACAAAAAACCAGTTCAGGGGATGCTGTTAGTAGGACCAAGAGCTCTGGAAGGCGGGACAGCAGGGAGCCCTGAAAAACGATATCTTTGTTGCAGGTATGGAGTCATCCCATAGTACTTTGTGAGCCTATCAGATTATAATAGAAAGTTTAGCAGAACGTGATAGGTGAGCCTCAAAAGATTTTGAGTTGGACAACTGCTATGGGCAGTCCTAGATGCTGCAATATATGTATTGCACTTAAAAACCTTTACCATCTACATTGAACATTCATGATGGGATTATTGAAGGCACCTAAGGGAGTTAGGCATCTAATTGGAACAGCTTTAATGTTTAAAGAACTTTTAAAATATTGAGACACATTCTCAGCTGGTGTAATCAGCATAGCTACATTGATTTCATTGGAGATACATTGATGTACACCAGCTGTGGATCAGAACTAATTTAATTTATCCTCACCACTTCTGTAAGTAGGCAATATTAATTTCACAGATGTGGAAAGGCTAAGTGAATTGCCCAAGATTTCAGAATCACTATCAAAACCAGTGTAATAACTCATCAGTTCCTGATTCCCAGCAGTAAGATGCAATTACAAGAGTACACAAGGTCCTATCCAATTCCCAGTGAGGCCACAGGGCGGCTGAATTGGGCCTATATAGAATCCTATATAGAATTTCATAGAGAAACCAAACCTCTTACCAAATCTGCAGGAACCCACTTCTGTGAACTAATCCTTCAGTGTCAGGTATGTTTAAGCATGCAAAGTATGATACTACTTGGACTTGCTCATTCCAATAAAAACTATCCACCAGTTCTGCAGCAGAGACAGGATGCAGTAAGTCAAAGTCACAAAAGCAGTACATAATGACACAAAGCTCAAGTATTGACCCAGTGATGGATATTTGAAAAGCTGCTCACTTGCTGGTGCAAGAAACAGAGGCTATCCCCACCACACCCTCACCCAGAAAAACACACAAATTAGTTTTTGTTTTTTAGCTATCATACTCCAAATCAATTGGAAGCTATGCAACAAATCTACACAGCTGACTATGTGCTGCAGTTGATCCATCTGCTACACAAGCCATATGTCAGTTGCTTTATTTAGTGTGGTTAGGGAGATAGAAATATTCTGAAAGGCAAATTAATTCTAATTGCTGTGAATCTTAGAAACTATTAGAGACCTAAACTTGCCAAGCAATTTCATATCTGTTAAAATGATGTGCATACTAAAAAGCATCAATCTGCAAAAAATTGCATTAATTATGTCATCGTATAGTAAAAGGGTCTGTAAATATTTCATACCAATCAACCCAAACAGAGTCTTTGCTTTGCTGACAACCACCCAAGCCACACAACTAACCTCTCCCTACTATGTTTTTGCTCCCACTCTTATCTTTGGGCTTCTTCCATGTGTCTCATATTCCTGGAACTCTCACCCTAATTCATTTCATCATGGCTCTTCCTTCTCTTCCTTCAAGTTCGTCCAGAAAACTGACTTTTAAAAGAGAGAGACAAGGAGGAAAGAGACAAGCTTTTGTGCTAGAGAGAGTTCTTATTCTTCTGAAGAAGAGATCTCTGTAGCTTGAAAGCTTGTCTTTTTCACCAAAAGAAGTCGGTCCAGTAAAAGATATTACCTCAACCACCTTGTCTTTCTTATATCCTGGGACCAACACAGCAATACTGCAAATACATTCTAAAAGAGCCACAGTTTCTATCCTTCTCCATCAGAGAAGAAACCCCAAACACTTTCAGAACCACTCTAAAAATTACACTGTTCAGTCTCATGGCTTTTGTTCATACCCCATCCCTCAATTATTTGGCCATTTTGATTGCAAATTCTTTAAAGCAAAGACCGTGTCTTCCCCTTCCTTTCTGTAAGCTGGCCAGCACATTTTTGATGTTGTAAAAAGAATAAATAGATAATTATTCAGAATAAAATGTCTATTCAGGTCCTGTATTAGCTGATCCCAAATTTTGCTTCTTGAGCTCGTCTCCAGTTATATACAAAAAACTTTCATGCTAAGAAGCTCAGATTCACCCAAAGATGCATGGCACAGTTTGATATGTGTCCCCTCTCACCCGCCGCCGTACAAAGATAACTTCAATCTACTTTTGTGCTTCCAAAGTCCTGAAACCAATGAGCCTGAAGGTTGCATTAAGTTGCATCTGCTGTCAATGCCGTCCCAACGGAAAGGGATTGCCGGGGTTTAAGGACACTCTGGGTATGCCTCCTTTCTCCTAGAATGCCCATTATGCAACCAAACAGGAATGTGGTTGGCATAGTGGCTCTGCGCCGCTCCAGGATACCATTACCCAAGGGTAATAAAAAAAAGCCAGTTCCACAGAGGCTTGGTCTTATTTCTGTCAGGAGCATTATGCCAAAATGTAATACATAGTAGATTTGCAGCCTTTGTATTTTAGCTGATAATTCCTAGCACTGAAATATAGGAGCCAGCTCCTCAGCTGGTGTAATTCAGCACATATTCCTTGAAGTCAATTGGTCTATACCGATTTACACCAACTATGCGCTGGCTGCTTATGTTTCTGAATATTTGATGTATAGCAAGAAGCTGTCATTCTGTAAAAAATCTGAACGTTATTGAAGTCAAGAAAGAAAATCCAGTTAATCCCTCACTTTTCGTAAGTAAATAAATAAATAGCAAAATGATTAACATAAAACTCATTAGATAAGGGTTCAGGAGCCTGCTGCCTCATTCGTATGGAGAGGCTTGTTTTGAAAGTGAGCTAAGAATAGCAATAAAAGGTAAACAGTTCAGCAATCATTTGTTTTAATGCTAAAGGGAAACTTTTCAGGATTTTGTCAGGGTGGTCACCACTAAAAAGTCAAAGGAATGAGGGGTACTTGTGGCACCTTAGTCAAAAAGTCTGTATTTGCCCACAGTGGTTCAGATTCTCTGGCAGTTTCAGATTCTTTGCAATGCTCAAATTGTGCAAAAGTGGTGGACTCTGCCAGCAGCTGACCAGATAAGAATCCCCCCTCCCATGTAGGGGAGCTCTGAGCTCTCACAAAGCAGCATAACCAATTCCTACACCAATTGCCCCCCACTATGATGTAGACAGCATGTTGGGGGGGAAGAGCACACCTGTACTTTGCCAGTTTTAATCTGGGATACAGTCTGTTGGGGACTGCAGTTAGCTGGCATAAGTTAGAGCAGCCCTGAAGGTGCTGAGAATCAGGTGGCCCTGCACTTCTCCTGCCACAAGTGTCTTATAGTGAAAGAAAATCTGGGCTACCTACCACTCACAATGGTATCTGGGATTACCACAATTATTCCCTATATCTAGAGTATATGTGTCTGTGGTGATGCCTGACAAATGTTGGCTTTTTAATGGCTTATACTGAAGAGAGGCAAATGGCCAGATGAAAAGCAAAACAATACACCAGCAGCAGTTGAAATCTCTCTGGGAGTCTCAACAGAGAGACCAATGGTTTTGTCACTAGCTGTGGCCCCTCCAAGTCAGGGTTTAGGCACATTAGCAGGGCAATGTAAGAGCAGCTTGCATTGCCATACCTGATCCGAGGATAGAAAGATTTCAATCCTCAGGCATTTCAACCTCAGCATTTTTCACTGCCACTAAGTCCTTTCACTTTAAAAAAACAAATAAAAATCCTAGAACTAAAGAAAATAAGTAATAAACTTTCAATGTGGGGTGTTCAAATGATTTTGCATCCTCTCTGTGTCCCTTATCACAGAATCACCACTGTAGCCAATCCCTAGATTACTTGTGTGGCATGTAGACACATCATAGGTTAGATATTTGTGTTTTTAATATACAAAAAGATAATACCAGACAAGGGAGCATTGTGATAATTTGCAAGTTCTGATAACTTAGAAAAAGGAGTGGAAAATTCCCTGAAAAAACTACTCTCTTCAGCATATTAGATTTGCATATGTAGTGATCCATTTCAGAGTTGAACCATCAAACCCTAGGAGGCTAATTTATCCAATAGACTGTTATAATCAACCGTATCAAATGCATTGCTCAGATGCTTAGAGACTGCAGAAGTGAAAAAAATGGTATTCATACAAATTTTTATGTGTCACACATCCTTGCAAAGGAAGATCTAATATAACTAGACAGTTCTTTCCAGAGAAGGCTGGGGACTGTATGAGCTAGTGGTGTTCTCTTCTGCACCTGGATTCTTTTTGGAAAGAAACAGTTCTGACTTTTTGGTGTAAAGCCATTCTTTTTCATTAGATGAGCTGCTGGTTTATCCAAAAGTTAGTAGAGGGAATATGTCTGTATGAAATAAACAAATACAGCTTTAGTCCTATAGTTATTAATGCCAGGAAGAGTTTGTGATAGACTGTGTGGCTGGCATAGGGTAGTATACACAAATCACACAATGGTACAAAATTGTACTATTGTGCTTTTCTCTTAATGGAGTAAAACGCCCATTATTTGGCACTGTTCTATTACTGTCCATTTTAGATTTTTGTAAATAAATAGAAGTTTGTGAAGTGTAGAATGAAAGTGAGGGAAGCAGTGAGGGAAGCACGATGATTGACTGCATTACTGATTGCTCTGTACTTAGTCTATATCATATTGATGTTGTTTAAATTGCCTCATGACATCAGGTACATGATATTATCCATTGAAGCAGTATGATGTCCTAGTACCTTTGCATGCTTCCTCACTCAGCCAGGATGAATAGTGCATCTAGAACCTGAAGGCACCTGAAATCGGAATGGATTCAGGTACTACATGTGAACGATCAGTCTAAGCCCATGAACACGTGTGGATCTGGGTTCAGGACCGACCTTAGGGAAAATGGCACCCTGGGCAAAACTTTTATTTTGGCACACACCCATTGCCCCTGACCCCTGTGGGCTCCCCACTCCCCCTTTGCCCCTAGCTCCTTCACTTCCAACCCTTGCACCTCCTTCATCCCTAACCCCAGCCCCCTCCAGTGCCCTAACCCCTACACTGTGTCCCCTTTGCCCTTAACTCCTGTGCTCCCCTCCTGTGCCCCTGGATGCATGGAGCAGCTGGCATTGCTGCTTGCTCCTCCCTGGAATGCTGCTCCTCCATGCACCGCTAGGGGGTTGCGGGGCTGGGGGAGAGGAGGCGGATGTGAAACAATGTCAGATCTCCCTGCATCCAGGTCACTTTTCTCACCTGTGCTGCATAATGGGAGGGCAGAGAGCAGCAGCTTCTGATGCCTGCCTCACAGCACAGCCCAGGTGGGGAAAGTGACCAGTATGCATGGAGCATTTAGTGTTGCTCCTCGCTCTCCCCCAACCCTCTATGGGGGCACAGAGGAACACTATGTGTGTGTGTGTGTGTGTGTGTGTGAGCGCTGTATCTGTGTGTCACCACTTTCCCCCCTCCCTCCCCATGTTCCTCCACTGGGAAGAAGCAGGGAGAAATCTGGGAGCTCCCCCAGGAAGCAGTTTCTGTCACTACACCTGCAGCACGCCTTTGCACTGCTGGACGGCACCCCTTTGACCACAGGGTGCCCTGGGTGGCTGCCCGGGTGGCCCACCCCTAAGGCCAGCCCTGTCTGGGTTAACATTGCTGGCACAGCTGTAGGTTTTGCTTCATGTTCCCTCTTAAGTGGCTCCCTCAGGTCCCAAGAACTCTCCCTCCCTTTGTCTCACACACCCCACAGATGTTTTCTTGGGAGCTGGTAGACTGATCCTTCCAATCCCTGATGCTTTCTGGACATGAGGGTTGGGTTCTCCTCCTCTCTCCTTCTAAGGGATTCTGGGTAACTATTTCCAGCACTATTCATCTCCTGGAATGGTAGATAATAGTAGTTATGTAGCATGAGCATTGGCCATATAAAGCAATTATTTCCAATAATCATTCAGGAAGAACAAATTTATTTGGGCATAAGCTTTCATGGGCTATAACCCACTTCATCAGATGCATGGCACATCTGATGCATCTGATGAAGTGGGTTATAGCCCACGAAAGCTTATGCCCAAATAAATGTGTTAGTCTCTAAGGTGCCACAAGGACTCCTCATTGTTTTTGCTGATACAGACTAACACAACTACTCCTCTGAAACCATTCAGGAAGAATTAATCTGTCAGTTTAGGGACAGCATACGTAGATTAAAGTGATGTTAGGAGTTAAAAGTAAGGCTTAGAGGAAGATTCCCAAATCTCTCAGTGAAGAGCACTAGCTTGGAAACTGATGGATTTTTTGTGTCTGAGATGCGCTCAGGATCCACCTTTTCTCAACCGTGGAGCCTGGGATATATCAGAGGATCTGAACAGTACTTCCAACTTTCCTTGTTGGGTGTATTATTCACAGCGTACACCACTGATATCTGTCTTTGACCGCCCACTGGAGCACTTACCCTAAAGGTAGTTGTTGCAATGTGCTGAACTCAAGTGTTTCTTCTTTACAAGGAAATTCTTCCAACAGGATATGAAGATGCATAGGAAAGCTCTAATTGATCCTAGATTGAATGTTGCCCATTCTGGGGCTTCACACAGATGCAATTTTGGGGAAATGTGTATTGTTGAGGTGAAAGATATAATTAGTAGGGAAATTATACATTTGAGGGGAGAAGAAGGAAACATTTCTCTGGCAGCTTGATTTTGTCAGCTCTTTGAAGGTGCTCAAAGGTTAAGCGTGTTTTAGCAATTCTTACAGAGATAGATTAGTGAGCAGAGAGCAGGAGAGAAGATAGTGAAAGATGCACACTAAATTCATTTATCACATAGCTCGTCATTTTATTATTGTGGCTTTTTATGTTATCACATGGATCTCACCTACAACACCAATGCTGACTCAGTATCCACCCTTTTTGGTATTCCAGTTCATAGACAGCAGTGGGCCCATGTTGGTGAATGGAGCTATGCTGTTGAAGTGGTGATTATGGAAAAATGATAGAATTGAGGGATTTAAAAAAAAAGGCAGGAAAAGGAAAAAATAGAATGAAAATAAATTTATTTTTAAAAAGAGACTTCTTATAAATGGGCTCCCCTGTAGTTCAGTGTTACCATATTCCATGGCTATAGAATTAGAGATGACTAGAGCTGATAATATTTGCATGAGGATGTATTAAATCTTGCTGCAGTATTGGCTTACTGTTGCCACAGAAACTAGCTCTGAAAAGAATCCCAGGGTATATGTGATATTGGAAAAGAGATTCCATAGCATTTTCAGTTCACCCTGTAAGAATCAAGTAAAATGTTGTAATAATACAGCCATTCTTAGCTGTACAGAGTGACTTCTATTGGTTATACATATTTTGTGTTGCTGTGTATATAGGGAGAAATTTTGTCCTGGGCCAGTGACAGCTATTCAATACATTAAAAAGTGCCATGACTTTGAAGGTCATTATTAAAGTTTTTGTGAAAAATATGTCCCTTTTTAAACATCTGAATTTTCCCAACAAGCTCTTCTCATCATCTTGTGACCCTGCAGGCCTAGATATCTGACACCTCCACTGCTGGGAAGGGGAAGAGGAAATTTCCAGTTTCCCATTTAGGATTTGCATCCCAGTAGTTCCCAGAGGCCCCAATCAGATTTGGAGCCCTATTTTGTTGCAACTGTAGAAACACATAAGGAAACATAGGTCCTGCTCTAAAGAGTCCAAATAGGAGGCTTGTTGCTCACCTATGGCTCTGGAGGTGAGATATTGGTAGGATGTGATGTGTACATGTGTGTTGGGATAGTGTTTGTGGGCATCCTGGAAAAAATAAACCTTTAGGAGAGACTTGTGTGAGGAGAGGGTTGGGGCCTGGTGCAATGAGCATGAGAAGTTGTACCATGCAAATGGACCATCATGAAAGAAAGCTTTGATACAGGTGGGAGAAGGATGAGAAGGAGGTTCCAAGGATGGCAGCAATGGTGGAGTAAAGAGGGCAAGATGGCAAATGATGGAGCTGATCAGGGCCTGGAAGGTGAGGATGAGAAATCTAAACTTCATATTGTGGGTAAGAAGAAGCCTGTGAAGGGATTTGAAGAGAAAAATAGCATGATGGGTAAAGAAAATAATTTTAGCAGCTGGATTTTGAATTTAATGGAGTGACATGGGTATCAAGAGGACCATGGAGAGGGTGAGTACAATAATCTGGGCAGGAGATAACCAGGCCACAGATGTTTTCTTTCTACCAACTTGTGGAGTAATAGTCTCCAAGCGAGCTCATTCTCTCCCTCTGGCTCTTCTGCATGGCTACAATCCAGACATGCCAAATGGAGCCTGTATCTTCTAGTCTGCTGTTACTCAATATCTAGCTATTGGGTCTGGAATTTACAGAGCAGTTGCTTAAAAGCCTTAAATCAGTCTGGCGTTTGAAAACAGAGAATGCCATTAGCAGCATCATTCTTAAGCATCTTGCTTAGTTGGCATCTTTAATTAACACAGTTAAGTACCTTAGAGTATTAGCCCAGACCTGGATGACAAAAGTAACAGACAAAGAGAAAGATTCTGACTGATGGGAAATCTTATCTAAGACACCTGCATTATGGAAGGGCAGCCAAAGTGGTTAAAATCTATTGAAACAATACAGCAAGAAACATACTCGTTGTTGCAGAGAAATTCAGTTTAGTGATCACTGCTTCCGGTGATGGAAAACTTTCTCTCCAAAAGCCATTTTCTGTGGATTATGATGCATTTACCCTTTACTCCTGCAAGCTGTTGAATACCTCCTGTGAGATGCTGAGTGCCCTCAAGACATGCCCTCAAGTCCCACTGAAGTTGATTGGATGGGCAGGATTAGGTCCATGGCCATGAGAAGAGCATTTGTCTGTAAGAATTTGTTTGGATGTTATTTTCCCTATGTTTTTGGGATTTTTTTAGCATATTTTTGGTATATTTTGCCTCCAGATGAATCATGGAAGGTAGCTCATTCATTTATGGATCAGGGTCTAACACTTCAAAATAGGATTCCACACTACCCAGCCTTGTGAACCACATTTGAACCCTGCTGAATAGCAGTTCTTTGCCCTTCTTCCATAAGAAGCATAGCTATACTAGTTAATGATACATGATGCACTGAAGACAAACATCTAAAAAACAATGTTCTGGAAAACTGACACTTGTGTCCTCCACTGTGAAACTTTTGCTCAGTTTCACAAAGAGCCAGATGGATTTATAAATTCCATTTTGATTAGTTTTTGGCTAATATTTACAGCTATAGAGTCTGTGTGTTAAGGATGGAATCAATTTTTTAAAGTGCGATCTTCATTGGAGCCAAAGGCAGTTAGGCACCCAAATAATGAGATTTGGACACCTAAATTCCTTAGGATTTTTTTCAGACTTCTAGACTTAAAATATACCTATCCAAATTCTCTGGTGGTGTTATCTTAATTGAAGGCAGTGGAGTACAATGACCAGAGAATTTGGCCCAGTATACTTACTTGGAAAATGAACCCACAAGACATAGTCAAAGATAACAATTAACTTAGTGGAAAACGAAAAATTAAATTAGTGCCTGGTTACTTATTTTGTCTTTTGAGGTGTATCGAGTATGCCCTAGCTGGCTTGGGATGTGCCTCTTTAGCATGAAAAAAATAACAATCTAACAGTCTCAGCACCTCAGCACCTGAAGGGGAAAAATATGTTCTCTTCTGCACTAACCAGTTTATATATAATTATGTCATAAAAGAAAGGATAAGTTCTCCAAGTGTGGATCTTTCTTAAATTGGATGTTAATGAGAAGCTGCTAGTGTAAAACGGAAGTGATATATTGCAGCACATGGAATTGCTCAGAAAAGGTGAGTGTATGGAATGAGGTGCATGGAACAGACACAACCTATTAAGAAGAGTTGTGATAGTAATTCCACTACTTTCAACTGAGCTGAGTCTATTTAATTTTAGTGATACCTTGGAAAAAAAAGGGATGGAAGTTTGGGCTCTTCTGGCAGATTACGAATCTTAAATCTCTCACTTTTTCCTACTGATTGAAGAAATTGTATTAAACTACCAGATTTACCTGGGCATTCCTACCTCAACTTCCGAATCAGGCTTATGAAAAAAAATGTGGTCACCCATTTCGGATGCCTGTAAAAGGTTGCCTCTATTCATGTTCCCACGTTCCTGAAAGCTATAGGTCTATGAAATACTGATAAAATAATGAGGCTTGATTGCAGGTTTATGAATCATACTTAGAGCAGTAATTCCAGGAGCATTTAGAATCACTGGATTAGAGTGACTAGAAATCTGTACACAGTGATACAAATTCAATATAATGAAATAAGCATTTATTATAATAATAGAGTTGTGGCATTATTAAAAGGAGGAAAGAAATGTGGTCTGGAGATGTGCACTCAGAAGTGGCACCCTGGAGCTATTGAGTTCTAATGAAGCACCACAATATTGGGGGAAATTATTTCATTTGTGAGGCTTAGTAAAGTAACTGTACTAATTAAAGATGGCCAATCATTTAAAATGAGAAAGTAGGATCTGAACATGCGAAATAAGAATGATCTAAGGCTAATAATAACTAATCAACAGTTCAAGTGAGACAACTGCTTCACTATTAGAAACAGCAGCATGCTCACGTTTATCATTTTCTACATTGAGACACTTATTGAACTTCTCTGGGATAGCTTGGCATTTTGCAGTAGAGTGGTCTTCAGGATTCCCAGTACTTTTACTGATTTACAACTATTCTCAGAGCTGGTGCCTTCAAAGTCGTCTTGCCCAGACCTTTTGACTGGTTGAACTAGGACTTGCATTGGATATAATGCCACAAGCTGGAGGATACAAGCAGAAGCAACATAGATCAACAAAGGAAAGAAAGAAATCTCTATTTGAAGAGGCGAGGAAGAGGCACCAAATACTGAATGCTTTGTAAAAGGTAAGACAGATATACCTGTGGTACCAGCAGGCAATTCAAGTAATTTTTATTCAGACTTAATGACTGCACAGTAGTCACTCTGAGGGTATGTCTACACTACGAGAGTAGTTCAATTTTACTTAAAGCGAATTTGTGGAACCGATATTACAAAGTCGAACATGTGTATCCACACTAAGGACAATAATTCGACTTTGTGAGTCCACACTAACGGGGCAAGCGTCGACATTGGAAACGGTGCACTGTGGGCAGCTATCCCACAGTTCCCACAGTCCCCGCTGTCCATTGGAATTCTGGGTCAAGCCCCCAATGCCTGCTAGGGCAAAAAATGTGTCGAGGGTGGTTTGGGGTAACTGTCGTCATTCAACCCTCACTCCTGCCCTCCCTCCGTGAAAGCGCCGGCGGGCAATCAGTTCGCGCACTTTTCTGGTGATTGACAGCGCAGACTCCACAGCACTGCGAGCATGGAGCCCGCTGCAATCATAGCTGCAGTTATGGCCATTGTCAACACCTCGCACCTTATCATCCACCTTTTTCAGAGGCAGATGCTGAGAAAACGGGCAAGGAGGCTACGGCAGCACGGTGAGGACATTAAGTCTGAGAGGGGCACAGACATCTCACAAAGCATGGGATCCCGCGCTGTGAACATCATGGTGGCAATGGGTCATGTTGATGCTGTGAAACGGTGATTCTGGGCCCAGGAAACAAGCACGGACTGGTGGGACCGCATAGTGCTGCAGGTCTGGGATGAATCACAGTGGCTGCGAAACTTTAGGATGCGTAAGGGAACTTTCCTGGAACTTTGTGAGTTGCTGTCCCCTGCCCTGAAGTGAAAGGACACCCAGATGCGAGCAGCCCTGACTGTCCAGAAGCGAGTGGCCATAGCCCTCTGGAAGCTTCCAACGCCAGACAGCTACCGGTCAGTTGCGAATCACTTTGGAGTGGGCAAATCTACTGTGGGGGTTGCTGTGATGCAAGTAGCCAACGCAATCATTGAGCTACTGCTCTCAAAGGTAGTGACCCTGGGAAACATGCAGGTAATCATAGATGGCTTCGCTGCGATGGGATTCCCAAACTGCGGTGGGGCTATAGATGGAACTCACATCCCTATCCTGGGACCGCCAGTACATTAACCGAAACGGCTACTTTTCAATGGTCCTGCAAGCACTGGTGGACCATAGGGGATGTTTTACCAACATCAACGTTGGATGGCCGGGCAAGGTTCATGATGCTCGCGTTTTCAGGAACTCTGGTCTGTTTAGACGGCTGCAGGAAGGTATTTACTTCCCGGACCACAAAATAACTGTTGGGGATGTGGAGATGCCTATAGTGATCCTCAGGGACCCAGCCTACCTGCTAATGCCCTGGCTCATGAAGCCCTATACAGGCGCCCTGGACAGTGAAAAAGAACTCTTCAACTACCGGCTGAGCAAGTGCAGAATGGTGGTGGAGTGTGCTTTTGGACGTCTGAAGGGGGGATGGAGAAGCTTACTGACTCGCTCTGATCTCAGCAAAACCAATATCCCCATTGTTATTGCAGCTTGCTGTGTGCTCCACAATCTCTGAGAGAGCAAGGGGGAGATGTTTATGGCGGGGTGGGAGGTTGAGGCAAATCGTCTGGCTGCTGATTACGCCCAGCCAGACAGCTGGGCGATTAGAAGAGTCCAGCGGGATGCGCTGTGCATCTGGGAAGCTTTGAAAGCTAGGTTCCAGAGTAAGCAGGGTAACCTGTGACTATTAAGTTTGTTTAAACAGAAGCTGAACCTGCCCCCATTTCTTTACCCAGTTAATGTTGACTATCCTCTCCAGTTACCAACCCCATTCCCCCCCCTTCCAACACACCTTTAAAAATGAAATAAATGAAACTTTGTTCATTAACACCGTTTTCTTTCTTAAGGATTTCGTGTTAAAGTGTTGAAACTGGGACGCAGACTGTGGTGGGGAGCGGGTGTAGTGATGGAAAGGACGCTTCTAAACTCGAGGAATGACAGGCTCCTGCTCCTAGAGCGGTCTGCAGTGGTGGACTGGTTGTTTCAACAGAGTCTGCCACCCCTCCTTTTCGGGACTCTGTGTGTGGGGGCTATGTGACTTTGTGGCGGGGGAGGACGGTTACAGATCCCCTGCTGCGTGGCTCTGTCATCCAGGCTAAGGACCGCTGCATAAGATCTGTAACCGCCCTCCCCCGCCACAAACTCACATAGCCCCCCCGCACAGAACATGAAAACCACCTCCCAGACTGACCAGGGTGCCTAGTGACTGCAATGTGTGTGTGACCTTCTGCTGAACCTGCCCCCTTGTCTGTACCCTGGTAAAGGTGACTGTCCTCTCCAATTATCAACCCCCTTCCCCCTTCAAACAAACTCTCCTCTAAAAGAACATGACGGAAACAGTAATTAACAGAAACGTATTTTTTATTAACAACTACACAGTTAGGGGATGAAACTGGGATGGGGGCTTGGGTGAGGTGCTTTTGGAGTGAAGGAAAGGACTTATCAAATCTTTGGGAATGAGAGCTTTCTGGTACTTGAGCAGTCTGCAGGGGTGGAGTGACTGTTTTCACGGCCCCTGCCGCCCCTCCTTCTTGGGACTTTGGGTGATGGGGAGATAGGACTTTGTGGCGGGGGAGGGCTGTTAGAGATAGAATGCAGCGGGGCTCTGTCCTCCTGCCTCCGGTCCTGCAGAACATCTACAAGGCGCCGGAGCGTGTCTGTCTGCTCCCTCATTAGTCCAAGCAGCATTTGAGTCTCCTGCTGGTCTTCCTGCCGCCACCTGTCCTCCCGTTCGCTGTGTGATCGCTGGTATTGCGACATGTTCTCCCTCCACTGGGTCTGCTGGGCTGCCTCGGCTCGGGAGAAGCCCATAAGTTCTGAGAACATCTCGTCCCGTGTCCTTTTCTTTCGTCACCTGATCTTTGCCAGCCTCTGGGAGGGGGATGCCGGGGTAGCTCGGGAGACACTCGCAGCTGTGGGTTGGGAAAAAGGGAGTGAATTCCTCACAAAGATACAGTTTTGTGAACAATGAATATAGTCTCTCTCTGTGAACAAAACCATGCACAGTACCTATCACATGCGCAGTCAGCACAAGGTCGAATTTTCTGCCTTCCCATTGAGTGTCTGGGGTCTTGCTGTACAGATCACACAAGCGGGGCCGGACAACGGAATTCGGCTACCAGGCGGACATGGTAAGCCATAGACTTTTGGCTGCTTAAAGCTTAATTTATAGCAGTGCCCTCCTTTCACGTTCCAAGCAATGCTCCTAGCGTTGGCCAGTTCCTGCTGCTGGCAATCCGGCCAGCATGAACTCTGCCCCTGTCCCACCCCCCTCGCGGCTGTCCCCGGGAAAGATCCCTGCATGCTGCCCCTGTCCCGTCTCCACCACGTGGCTGTAAACTGCCAGTTACAGTTATGTAAAGGAACAGGCAATCAGTCCCAATACTAACATTCCCCTAATTCAAAGCAGGTCACCATGAGTGATATCGCCCTGATGAGGATTTCGGAGACAGAGAAAGACCGCATGCTGCATGAATGCCAGCAAACATCAGGGCCGTATGCCACCATGCTTTGCGAGGCAATGATCCCGGAGTACTTGCTGCTAGCCTGGCGCGGAAAAGTTTCCTACCATGAAGGATGCAATAAGGCCGCTCTCCCCAGGAACCTGAGGCAAAGGCTTTCACAATACCTCCAGGAGAGCTTCGTGGAGTTGTCCCAGGAAGATTTCTGCTCTATCCCCAGACGTATTGACAGAATTTTCCAGTAGCTGCACTGGCAAGGACTAAAAACTAAAGCACCTAGGGCAAACTAATCATGAAAAAACGGACATGTTGACAAACTTTTCCAGTAGCTGCACTGGCAAGGACTAAAAACTAAAGCGCTTAGGGCAAACTAATCATGAAAAACCCATTGTTAAGATACCATTCCTATTCTGTTCAAAATAAATGTTTAAAACACTTACCTACTGATCCTTCCCCTGATTCACGGTCCGGGTTACTGCCTTGGGAGGATTGGTAGGGGATCTCCGTGAGGGTGATGAAGAGATCCTGGCTGTCGGGGAAATCAGTGTTGAAAGCTCTGTCGACTGCCTCATCCTCCTCATCTCCTTCCTCATCTTCCCCGTCCGCGAACATCTTCAAGGAAGCGGCCGTCGACAATACCCCATCATCACAGTCCACGGACAGTGGTGGGGTAGTGGTGGCGGCCGCACCTAGAATGGAATGCAGTGCCTCATAGAAACGGCATGTCTGGGGCAGGGATCCGGAGCGTCCGTTTGACGCTTTGGTCTTCTGGTATCCTTGTCTCAGCTGCTTGATTTTCACACGGCACTGCGTTGCATCCCGGCTGTATCCTCTCTCTGTCATGGCTTTTGAGATCTTCTCGTAGATCTTTGCATTCCGTTTTTTCGATTGCAGCTCCGAAAGCACGGACTCATCGCCCCACACAGCAATCAGATCCAAGACTTCCCGATCAGTCCATGCTGGGGCCCTCTTTCTATTCTGAGATTGCATGGTCACCTCTGCTGCAGAGCTCTGCATCGTTGCCAGTGCTGCTGAGCTCGCCACTATGTCCAAACAGGAAATGAGATTCAAACTGGCCAGACAGGAAAAGGAATTCAAATTTTCCCAGGGCTTTTCCTGTGTGGCTGGTGGCTGCTCAGAGCATCCGAGCTCGGACTGCTGTCCAGAGCGTCAACAGAATGGTGCACTGTGGGATAGCTCCCGGAGCTATTAGCGTCGAATTCCATCCACACCTACCCTAATTCGACATGGCCATGTCGAATTTAGCGCTACTCCCCTCGTTGGGGAGGAGTACAGAAATCGATTTAAAGAGACCTCTATGTCGAAATAAATAGCTTTGTTGTGTGGACGGGTGCAGGGTTAATTCGAGTTAACGCTGCTAAATTCAACATAACCTCCTAATGTAGACCAGGCCTGAGAAGAGAAAGAGATTAATTACTAAAACTTGCTCATGTGAATAGTCACACTGAAGTCAGGTGAATAGAATTTGGCCCTAAGTCATTAGCATCCACTATAAAGACCCTGGATGAAATCCTGCTCCATTCAATGGTTTCAATGGAGCCAGGATTTCACCCCCTATTTCTGCTTTCTTAGGTTACTCACCAGTTTTATGGTGTGAGTAACACGTGTCACCACTTCTCCTCATAGTCTTTAGTCTTTCTCAATTTGTGAACTATACCCATTTGTGCAGCAACTTGCTATGGTCACTCATGGGGTACAGTACACTGTGATACATTTACATTGACTGTGAGTCCATACAGTGTGCATCCATAAAGGCATGGGTGGGGGGGAGGGGAGGGCTGCTCTCATGTATATGGGGTAAAATTTCCAGCAGAGCCTAAGTGGCTAAGAGCCTACATCCCATTGATGTTTCAAGTGTCTAAATTACTTGGTGGCTTTGAAAATTTTACTCATAGGCCCAATTCAAAACCCATTGACGTTTATAGGAAGATTCCTGTTGGCTTCAATTGGGCTTTGAATCAGGATCTACGGTATATCACTAGGAAACAGAAGAGATTCACAAAGCCCACTTATCACAACAGCTGGGTGAACACTGCTAGAAAAACATTGAATGAATATTCTTTTGAATTTTTAAACACCTGCATTTGTCACTTTTTTGGGGTGAAAGAAGCTTCTTGCAAATGGGTTTAGTGAGAACCGTGTTATCTAAAACAGTGAATATTCACAGAAAATGAATTCCAAATTTGCAAGCATGAGTGTTCACATTGAAATCCAATGCTCATCCAATCAGAGAAGAGAAACATGCCATGTAATATATGTGTCTGCTGAAAATGGCTTGAATACTGAAAATGCACAAAGGACTGTGCACAAATATTGCACAGACCAAGAATTATTCATAAATTCTAAACAATGATTCCATGTGATAAAATCATGATCTCATTGTGGACTGAAAAAGAGGCAAAATTCATCCAAGAAATTATTCATTTTGCATTTGGCCTCATACATTGCACACATAGTTCTTGTTCTAAAAGTGCAAGCTGCAAATTTGGAGTAACTCCATTAAAGTCACTTACTTCATCATATGTCAACTGGAACTGCAGCAGCAGTATACAATAAGCAACTTTCAGGTAGTTGAAGTTAATGGAGTTACTCTGGATTTGCACTGGTGTAACGTTGAACCAGAGTGTAATACACCTCTTTCTCCTTTGTATTCTCATTAATTGGGGGTTGATTGCACAGATCCATTTGTCACTGGTATACCAAGAACATAAGGAAAAACAAAGAGGAGTCCTTGTGGCACCTTAGAGACTAACAAATTTATTTGGGCATAAGCTTTCATGGGCTAGAACCCACTTCATCGGATGCATGAAGTGAAAAATACAAGAGCAGGTATAAATACATGAAAGGATGGGGGTTGCTTTACCAAGTGTGAGGTTAGTCTAACGAGATAAATCAATTAACAGCAGGATACCAAGGGAGGAAAATAACTTTTGAAGTTGTAAGAGAGCGCCCCAAGGACGCCTCGTTGTTTTTGCTGATACCGACTAACACGGCTATCACTCAAGAACATAAGGACCAGCATACATTATAAAAATCAAGTTAATAATCTTTTGCCTGTGACAGGTCCATCATGTTTAGAATCTATTTCATTCAGATTTCCATGGTGATTAAACTTTTCATTCAATTGAATTCTCTTGTAATCTGTCAAGAATTTCATCAGCATTAATAACCTGCCATTGCACAGATGCAATAATTAAGGGTCTTGTTTTGACTGAATTGTTACAATACTGGCACCCTTCAAAAAACGAAAAAAGCAATTTATTTTCCTGGTCTTTACTAAACTAGAAGCTAAATACCATTAAACTCAGAGTGCCAGAAATTCGCCACTTCTTATTGCTAGCTATAATGTTAGATGTTTCTATTATAACAACACACAGTACAATTAATTTTTCCTTTTACAAAGGGTGGGGAATATACATAGTCCTTTCCCATCCAAACTCAAAACTTGGCATTCAGAGTAAATTGATGATGTTTTATATTCAGTCCTTTATTCATCAGCATAGCACAAAGAGGGCAGCATGTATGAATATAGACAGAGCCCTCAAGTCTTTGGATTTACTACCATTTTGCTGAAGAAATTTGAAGAATCTTGTTTTCTTTACTTAATCTAGTTTTCCTGGGAAATTTTAGTACATTATTCCAAAAGAAAATTTTGTGAATTCGAATAAAAAAATTCTATATAATCTCTCTGCAGGAAGTCTTAGAACTTATTAGGATCACCCCAAATTAATATTTTTCATCTGCAGGCAGATGTTTCCTGCAATATCCAGCAATTCATAACTCATGAAGAATGGCTGTAACCTCTAGACAATGATCTCAAACACAAATCAAATTTCACAGGGTTATATGGATGCCTGTCAGTAATTTTGTGCATTTTATTTATTCTTGCAGTTTTCATCTCTGCTTAGCCAGCACAAATGAGTCTAAGAGCACAAAGAGGGGAACCATTATATTATACATATATTTTATGTCACTGCCCAAAATACTAGCTTGGCCACCTAAGCATTATCTGAAATTTGTGTACTGAGTTATTTTATTTCAAGTCAACATACAATGAAGTAGGTGTAATAAAACCCAATGAGAAACAAGACAGAAGAATCTACACCAGATTTAATCTTTGGAAAGATTAAGGGCTGTGAATGAATATGCTGGCTCAGTATTTAATAAAAACAATGGATATTTTATGTAATCATTCACAAACAATATCCATTAAAAATGAGTTGAGGTGGAAAGTGTGTTTCAGTGGAGTCCAGCTGGCACCCAAAATCAATATATTACACTCTGTTATGAATGGGAATTGAAGGCACTCAGCTGCCCTTGGTAGGTGCTTAGCACGTTGTATGATTGGACCTTATAGTTATTTGGACTCATCTAGACCACAAAAAGATTGAGTCAGAGGGCCCGTTAGACCATGACTGTTCTCTGACTTGGTTAGAACATGGTTAAGTGTACTTGTGTAGACGGGAGCTAGCCATGTAGTACCCAGATCATACAACTATTGTCTAAGGCTTTAGCCTGGTTATATGACCCATTTACAATGTGAAAAGCAACAGAGAGTCCTGTGGCACCTTTGAGACTAACAGAAGTACTGGGAGCATAAGCTTTCGTGGGTCAGAACCTCACTTCTTCAGATGCAAGTCATCCCTTGCATCTGAAGAAGTGAGGTTCTGACCCACGAAAGCTTATGCTCCCAGTACTTCTGTTAGTCTCAAAGGTGCCACAGGACCCTCTGTTGCTTTTTACAGAGTCAGACTAACACGGCTACCCCTCTGATAATTTACAATGTGGTTAGTGTAGGCAGATCCATTAAGTGCTCCTGGGCCCAATGTCTTTTGATAGAGGGCAACCGCATTCTTTCAATAATGCTCCTAAGTATATTGCTAGGTTTTCACTGCACAGGTACCTTTCCCCTTTTAAAAAAAAAATTCCTTCATAAAATTGGAATGAAAGATATAGAGTTTTCTCAGAGATGCATGTAACATTAAATCAATGCTCTTAAACTGGAGAAAATGTACTTGTTTACCAAGAACATCAATATATATTTACACAACATTACAGACTTAGCTGTGATTGTCTCATATCACTAGATTACCAGTTTGTTTATGAGTGGTAGCCCAGATAATACTAATTAATATTAATATCTGCTTAAGAAAATGCAGTATATATACAAGATTGGTTCAAATTGAAAAAAATATTCTTTTCACAGGCTTGTTCCTTTGTCAATTATTGAAATGGGTTTCAATATATTATACTATTTAAAATTATAGTCTCTGTGCAATGGACTGAGCCTGTGTAAATAGGATATTACTCGAAGTGTGAATCTCTAGTTAGTTTAGGAGGAGGTGAAAACTTCTATCTTTTCCCTTCTTTAAAGCTCTTTGGCTACCAACGCCCCCTGGGTTTCAAGAGACTGATGTTAGGAGAGAGTCATCAGCACTAAATGATTCTGTAAGCCCTCCATGTGTGGAACTCTTATCAACCTAAATGGGAAATCCATGCACTGAAGGCATTCAGAAATGGGCAGCAAGGGTCATTCTAGGAGTGAGATTCTGCTCAGTTATACAGGTGTCAGTTTAGAACAACTCCACTGAAGCCACTATAAACTTACAACAGTGTGTCTGAGAGCAGAATTTACCACTAAGAGCTTAGTAAATGAGTTCCAGGGGGATATATTAGAGTCCTGTCTGGGCCAAATCTTGAAGTACACTCTCATTTTTACTTAGACTCCACTCAGGCAAGCTCCCAAAGGCAAACACACACACAACAGCTCATCTCTCTATCATGCTGCACTTGACAGTCCTTCACTTAACTGCTTTCATTAGATTTCACTGGATTTCTAATACTGCTTCCATGAGCCAGGATGGGAATTGTCAAGAAAGAGACTATCGAGCCATCTAGACTGTAGTGCACTTGACAGTCTGGCAAACAGCTGTTCCCAAGTGTATGCACGTGTCTGTGGGTGTAACTTGCAGGGAGAAATTCTGAGCTCCCAGGATTCTGTTGCTGGAACAATACAAAACACCATCTGAGGTCCATTGCAGGCAAAATTTGGATTGGTGTCAGCACTCACTCCTAAAAAAACAACAAGGAGTCTGGTGGCACCTTAAAGACTAACAGATTTATTTGGGCATAAGCTTTCGTGAGTAAAAACCTCACTTCTTCGGATGCAGTTTTTAAAAGGTGAGGTTTTTGCTCACGAAAGCTTATGCCCAAATAAATCTGTTAGTCTTTAAGGTGCCACCAGACTCCTTGTTGTTTTTGTAGATACAGACTAACACGGCTACCCCCTGATACTTAGCACTCACTCCTAGTTTCCCCAAAGAAAAGATGAAAATGACCAACTCCCAGCCGGCTTCTAGACATATTGCTGCTTTTAATTTGTTTTCAAGAACAACTTTGACACATTTCATGACTTCAGTAAAATTGCCGGGCAAATGCTAACGTTTGTTAAATGGATTTTTTAAAAGATGTATTTATTGCTTCATCTGCAGCTGGTGTAACAGAGAGGTTGGGGTGGTGGGAGGGTGATGGAAATGTCTAGTTGGAAAAGCTTCTCTAAAAGTTTGCATTTTACTTTCACTGCAACATCAAAGGAGATAGATGGACTTTTCTCTACATTTGCTCTTTTATTTTTTGTTTTAATAAAGTATTTAACTGTATTTGTTAGCAGGAAGTTATGCTGGACTCTATGGGGACTTGATAATTTAATACCAGCAAATGGAATTATGGATAGCAATGTTGATCTAGGATTTGGCAGGTAGGAAAATGTTGAGCCAACTAATCTTACGTTAGTCTAGCGAGGACCAGCACTGCATCATGTTGCTCAATCTTTTCATCATCAGAAATAAATCATAGGGATTGTGTACATAGCAACCAGCAACAGGGCAAGGGGCTCCTAGTAAATCTGAAGGATTTGATCTGTGTAATTTAATGTTAGTCATTTTTGCTACTGTGTTATTTGTAGGGTCCTGTTAGAGCTTGGGGAAATCTGGCCTGATAAGCAAGCTTTCTTTTATTTACTTATTTTCGTAAGCAGTGGGCTTTGGAAGAACATAATTATCATTATAGTTAACGGAGCCCTTTAAAGTGAGGTGGGTGATGAAGGATAAGCAAGGACCAATCTCTATCAAGAAATGAGAGGAATACATCAGAAAAAAGGAGAACAGAGCAACGAGGGTGAAAATAGAGTTTTCTACTTTCATTATGAAGTGGATTTTCTTGGTCGTGGATACAGCTGAGTGAATAACACACACAACATCATTTATTGGATTGTTAACATTGTTATGCATTATTTCTATTACAGTAGTGCCTAAGGTGCTGCAAAAATCTGCCAGATCTTCAGTCCCTCCAGAGGCTCTGGAGTGGTGAAAAAGGGGAATGAAAGGCAGGGCTGTTTTAGGGCAATCCAGGGCCCTAGACACATAACAACATGCCTCCACCAAGTGCTCTTCCTCCCACTTGGGGTACATCAGCACTGCATCTGGGAGCAGACAGGCACATGGGTAACTCTGCTTAGGTAGACAGACACACACTAGCATGACTCGAGCTAGTGAACTAAGAACAGCAATGTCGCAAGGGTAGCACGGGTGGTAGATCATGCTACTTGCCTGACTACAACCCTGTTTGGACCCCCTTGGTATGTACTCAGGCAGCTAGTCCAAGCTGATGCCCATGCTATCCCTGGCTATAATGCTGCAGTGTAGACATACCATTGAACGTCTAGGTAGAGTAGGGTTGGGTGCTTGCCTCCCCTCACAGAGAGGCAGGGGCAACAGCATGAGGCCCTTTTCCTCCTCCAGAATGCCAGAATGGCTGCAGGAAGCACTCCTCCCCCGAGGACCTTCATGGGTGTCAGCAAGGGCCCCTGCAGTACAGATCCATTGGGGGTATATCTGCTTGGGAGAGTAGGTGAATCCCACTGCACTCTTTACCTACCACAAAGTCCCTCTTCAGGGAGGTGTTTCTCCATCAGTTACACTTGAGTCACATTTTCAACCTTTTTGTTGCAATCAGGAGTGATAGAAACTTACTTGGTTTTAAATGAAAGCTGAGATTTTGACATGATGATATGACTAGCTAGAGGCACAGTCCTCCAGTATGAGTTTGAGGGCAACAGAAGCTGTTGGAAGCTAGTGTGGGAGGAAGAGGTACCAGAGAAGGAGAAGGCAGCAGGAGGCGCTACGGTGATGAGTTGTGCCCTGTCACACATGGTGGAGAATATGGGCACACAGTCAGTCCTGATATAAGGGGAGGATAGAGGACTGATTGCCAATCTCAGAGATTTGAGAGATAGTAAAGGTGGGGATAATGGAGTTGGGGTATGCAGAGGCCTTCTTTGCAGAGGGTTCTTCCCGGACTGAACTCCAAAGTCAGTGCCCCTGCAAAAAGAGGCTGACAAGCAGCAAGGGTGGCTTCAGGCCCTGCTGCTGCAGGTGCTCACAACCCAAAAGAGACAATGGGAGGTACAGGAGTACCTGCAGGCCTATATGACCCGACTAGCAGAGCAGCAGCTGTACCTATTCAAGTCGCTGCAAGGGGAGGTCTATAGAGGCCGTAGAGAGCGAGAGAGGAAGCCAGGTACTGGAGCCACGGGCTGGGTCAAGTGAATGTTATGCCTGTGGGCAACATGGACACTGGAAGAGAGAGTTCTCCTACTGGGGTGGGGGACAGAAGCCACTCCCAGAGACTGTTAAGGGGTGAGAGCCCAAGAGAGTCCCTCCTGTGAGGAGAACAGGGAGGAGATGGGCATATTGAACCTGTGGGCAACTGGGACACCTGAGGAGGAGTGCCCTCTTAGTTGCAGGGCCGAAGCTAGCCCAGGGGAAGGGGCTGAGGAAGGAAAGGACAATGGGAGGCCCATGGCCAAGGGGAGGCAAAGGGCTTGCTTCTGGTGCCATGAAGAGAGCCGTATAAAAAGGCACTGCCCCCTTTGGAGAAGGTGGGATAAAAAAGGAATGCCTGAGAGCCAGGCTGGGTCAGAGACTGCCCAGAGGGATGGGGCTGTGACAACTGTAGACCCGGTGGGGAGCATCTTCCCACACCCAGCAGGAGTTACCACAGTGGTGAATTGTGCCCTCCTCACAGGACCCCAGGAAATACCATGAATAAAGAAAATACCATTTTGCTTACTGAAAAAGGGGGAAGGGGGAAATGAAAAAAAAAAAGATATGCAGGGAAAAATGAGAAACCAAAATCCTCCCAAAAGAACTATGTATTTCTTTATTTTTCTTTTCAATTTTGTCAAAACAAAACAAACAAACAAAATCCAGTTTTGATGAAAAATGTCCTATTTGAAAAATGTTGATTAGCTCTACCAAATACTGAGATTACCTAATTGAAAATCTAAGTTATCTAAGGCAACTGGCAAATTTATAATGGCTACCACTCACTAGGCTATGTTGAGTTCAACTGTATGACAGATTCTGTGACAAGTTAACTAAAATTAAAAATAAAAAAGAGGAAGTTTCATCTTCATTCTTTTTCCATCAAGAACAGGTGTGTCTAGGTCATGTATGTCTAGGAAATGTATGTATTCTGTCTTAGTTTACTATCTCTTCTATTTGATACAGCGACTTGAAAGCTGCCTTTGTGGTTTTACAACTAGAAAGAAAGGAAGCACATAGAGATCTAATCTGAAGGTATGGTAGCCAGCGGGGAATAAGTAAGTTCAAGGGTAGACTTAGCATCACAGCCTTCAGGTCACTGGAGCAAAGGACATCATAAAACTGCTTAGTTCCCAGGGGGAAGTTGTGGTCTCACTCGACTGAGCTAATCATCCACTCAGCAAGCAGTGAGGAAGCCTGCAGCAAATGTAAGGAATGAGAAAGAGGAAATTAGTCAAAGGAACAATATTTGTCTATCAAAATATTTCTAATTAATTTAGTAGCTTTTCAGCTCTAGCATTAAAAGCACTAATATGAACTGGGTAAAAAACCGAATCCCAATAACCGATCTAAACCTTAAAGAAAGCAAGAGATTTCAGATCAAATTTGAAATTGTTAGAGCATGGCAAAGGTGCAAATGTTTTGATGTTAATGTGGCTCCATGTGTGTGTGTAAAGGCCTACATTCACAGAGCCCAGTGGACTGTACTTCTTCCCACAGTGTCCTTCTAATCAGTTTTATGTCAGTAGCAGTTCAAAAAAAGGAACTTATCTCTTCTTATTTTTTTGACTAACACCCTAGGTTGTCCAATTCGTTACAGCATCTTTGATAAGTACCAAGGAGCCACAAAGATTCTTCTACATTGCTGGCATATGTCATTCCCTTGGGATGTGAAACTCACCCCTGTGCAGAGTGTAAGAACAAGGCGTGCTCATTACATACCACTGGAGTCTCATTTAAGGATATATTTAGGGCTTATGTTGAATCTAAGCACTATATAGTCCTTGTACTGGCCCTCTGCACAGGGATCAACTGGACCTCCACAGAACACAATTAGATCTTGTATGGTAGCACATCCCCAATTCAGTGTTAGTGTGTGTTAACCCTTATTATGTCTTTTTAGCTTACTCACTTATAGTATGGTTGCTTTAAAAGAAGTTAAATCTTTATGGAGCTGCGCTGTTCTCTTTACCTTGGTTCTTTAAAAAAAAAAATTTGCAATATGTACATAGGTCTAACTGTCCTTTCATTTACACTGATGTAAATCAGAATAACTGCTTTCAAGTTAATGGAGTTACCCTAGAGTAAAACTGAAGAGAGTTTGACCTTATAAGGTGAAATCCTGGCCCTATGGAATTAAGTAGCCAAACTCCCATTGACTATAATGAGGCCAGGATTTCATCCATAATATAAGTAATATACGAATTTAAATAAAGTTAAGCAAGAACAGTATGACTGATAAGGGTAATTAATTGCATTTGCTCTTGTATTTTCCATAGAACATTAATACAGAAGTGTAACATCCCACGGCTGAAGGATAATGGTAGATTACTGTAGACTTCATTCCTATGGTATTGCATAGTTCATGCATATTAACATCATTAAAATGACTATCAAAAGAACCGGTATTCTCTTGCCCCTGGTTCCAGAATTAATGCCCCTTTTCTCCCAAAGGTATGAAGGAAGTGGAGAAGGAGATGGATGAGGAAAAAAAGAATGAAATATAATGTGTTTCTGAGAAAGCTGATCATGAATAAAACTTTCTCAGATGGCATGTGCTGATGCATGTGGTGTTTGACAGAGTGAGCGACAGAGGATATATCTGGGTGACCCTGAACAAAAGCATACATTAGGCATAATGTTGATAGATTTGAACCCAAATTGGGTGGTGAAAAATCCATATATGCCTGATCTGTGATTGAAGGGTGAAGAACAGTATCTGAATATGTTTGGGATCGGATTAAGGGGACTAGAGTAGACAACAGATGTTGCATGCTTCCTTAACATGTTGTCTCTTTCCCAGGAAAGCAAAGACAACATAATCTGTCTCCAACTCTATCCTGTGCCTTTTCTACCATTTTACAAGTAGAAGAGCAATTATAGTTTTGATTATAATAAGTTTTGTGGCATGAAACACTTGTTTTCAGGTAGCAAACAGTCTGCATGTAGTCGTAGATGACATTTTATTTAATTTGCAGAACCTCAATTGCACAATGCAATTTACAAGCTTCCCTATCCCTCCTACTGTTTAGCTTCTTACAATAATTCACATATTTGTTATAATTCTGCTCAACTGGTATATTTTACTGAAAGTGCAAAAGAAAATAAAGTAAAATAAGTGATATTTCTTCAGGTGGTTTGGAAATAGATTGGTTGCCAGTTCAAAGGTATAAATATGACGGGAAATAATGGAAAAATCTTGGAATTAACTTTTGTTGTTTAATAAGAGTGATTTTTAAGTGTATATATGGGGTTTGTCAGCTTGTTTCCGGATATTGGCTTATCTCTGGCTGTTTTATGTCTTGATTCCAGAAAACGTCCCTATTCAGGACAGAATTTACGCATATGCTTAAATACTGTGCTGAACAGGGACAAACTTAAATATTTGTTTCAGTGCTTCCCTGAATAAGTGCCTTAATTACTAGATTGAGCTATAGGGCCAGATGTGTAGCTGGTGTAAATCAGTATAGATACACTGAAGTCAATGGAGCTATGCCAATTTACAGCAGCTCAGAATCTGGCTACATATATAGTATTAATTTGGGTCCTGTCCTCTGTACATTTTGAAGGACTTTTTCATTGGAATAGGTAAGCATGCCTGGAAATAATATGGAAACCTCTTAAGATGTGTATATATTACATGGGTAACTTTATTGTGTGTGAAATCAATTTTTAAAATTACTAGCATTTTTGTTATATTATATGTTCACTAATTTTTAAATGAAGCTTTATGTACGTGATGTGTAACTACTGGATTCATATACAAATCCATTTTCTTAGGCAATTACACATTCTTGTTGGAAAGTTTAGTAGCACTAGGTAACATGAGTAGAGTCACAAATAATTGAGCCCCAGGATAACATTAAATTTAAAACAGCCATTCAGTGTTGTTGTAGCTCTTTTAATAAATATGCAGATTTCTGTGTCAACACATTTGCCTCTCAGATGCTTCTCATCCTAGAATTATGCACCCATTGATTCATCCATCCATAATTCAGAGTTCTTTTACACATGGAGAAATAAAGGTGGTTTTTTAATCCAGAAACAGACTCTTAATAGGAAAATCTTCATTCCATTTTGCTTCTGTGTACAGATACAAGCAATAATTTAAAATATACTAAGTGCATATTTAGGACTAGGGACTACTAGCTTTATGTAGGGAAAAAAATAATGTTTTCTAATCAAGAAAGCATACATAATTTAAGAGGTAATTGACCAGCTAGGGTTGTGTGAGACTTCTTTAACCCAATTACATAAGTCATTTATAAAGTGGGAATATAGCTAGAGTCATCATTTGCTGATAGGAACTATAAATAGTGACCGTTAAATGTTTGCTTGCTTCCATATCACCTCAGACTCCTTTTATTGTCAAATGTCATAAGATAAGAAAATTAGCTTCTGCCATCATGAAGTCACAATTCTTCTATACAATCCTTGCATACAGTCTTGCTGAACTAAGTGAAATTCTCAATGAGCTCACGGGTCTGCCCAAGTAGCTCCAATTGCAGGATTGCGGCCGTAGAGATGAGACCTCACAGGAAAGTCCAGGTGCAACCAAAAAAATTGGCCATGACGAATCAGTAGTGAATCAATAGCATTAAGGGGTAATGAGATGCTAGGGTGTCCATCTTTAGGATGAGATGTAAACCCAAAGTCCTGACCACTGTGGTTATTAAAAGTCCCATAGCATTTTTTCCTGTGAGTAAGAGCATTAGTCCCAGTGTCCTGCCTAATCTCCTACTGAGTAATAAATGAAAGAATTTCAATTGCATATCTTCCATTTTCTGTCCTGTAGTGCTATTGTATACTGTTTAAAGGCAGGGCTGCAGTTCAATGAAAAGTGATATGAGCCCAGTACATAAAAACACATTGGAGTGAAGTTTGTATAGCAGTTTATCTTATAGCAGCAGATGAAAAGATCTGTATAATTTTTAATTACTGTTATTAAGTGACATGCATGTTTGGTACTGTAAGCAAGACATTAGACTGAAAGCTGTGTCTTGCTTGTGCAGAAGCTTTTACTGTTCAAACTCTTTTCCTGTACAGAGAAACTCTGCTTGTTTGAGCACTGTGTGCTCATTTATTAGCAGACTCTATCAGTGGACTGACTACTCCTCAGGGGGCAGTGGTGATTTAGTTACTTCTGTGCAGAAGGAAAGCATTTGAATACACAACCTGTGGTGATGATTCATCTTTGTGCCTTTCCAAAAGCTATTACGAGTAATTTCTCAAGAACATTCATGCAATTATAACAGGGTCCATAGCTAGGATGCTTTGATTTGGACTCGCATGCTATTGTGAGAGATATGGCAATTTCCTGAAATATCTGTGGGAGATCTTACTGCATTAAATTTAAGTATCTTTGTGGGCCAGGATTGCATATAATTCAGGGACCACAGCCCTCCAGGAGCTAAGAACAGTGAGGGATGGTTAGGCAAATTCACTCAGGTTGTAACACCTCCAGAGTGACTGGAGGGACTTGTAAGTACTGGTTCAAATTGGATTCTCCAGAGACCAACAGGCAAATGGAGGACTTTTGGATAAATAGCCTGAGTTTAAACTGACTCAAGGCCTTCTTCCTGATCCAGCAAATGGACAGAACCTTCTGTCCAAGATTCATACATTCCAAGGTCACAAGGGACCATTGTGATCATTTAGTCTGTCTTCCTGTATAGCACAGCCATAGAACTTCCCCCAAATAATTCGCAGAGCAGAGCTTTTAGAAAAACATCCAATCTTGATTTAAAAATAGAGACTCCACCCTTGATAAATTGTTCCAATGGTTAATTGTTGTGTGTCAAAAATTTACACCTTACTTCCAGTCTGAATTTGTCTAGCTTCCACTTCTACCCATTGGATTGTGTTATATCTTTCTCTGCTAGATTGAAGAGATCATTACTATATATTTGTTCCCATGTAGAGACTTATAAAATGTAATCAAGCCACCCCTTAACCTTCTCCTTGAGTCTCTTTCCCTAAGGCATGTTTTTAAACCTTTAATCCTTCTCATGGCTCTTCTCTGAACCCTCTGCAATTTATCAGCATCCTTCTTGAATTGTGGGACCTACAACTGGACACAGTATTCCAGCAGTGGTCACACCAGCGCCAAAGAGAAAGGTAAAATAATTTCTCTAGTCCTACTTGAGATTCCTCTGTTTAAGCATCTAAGGATCACACTAGCCCTTTTGTCCACACTGTCACTCTGGAAGCTCTTGCACAGCTGATTATCTATCATGACCCCAAAATATTTTTCAGAGTCACTGCTTCCCAGGATAAAGGCCCCTATTCTGTGAATATGTTAGTTCCTAGATTTACATGAAAATGGATATTCTTTGCTTGTTTACCAAGCGATCCAGATCCCTCTAAATCAGTGACCTGTCTTCTTCATTATTTATCTTTCCCCCAATTTTTGTGTTATCTGCAAACTTTATCAGTGATGATTTTATGATTTCTTCCAGTTTATTGATAAAAATGTTAACTATCATAAGGTTAAGAACTGATCCTTGTGGGACCCCACTGGAAACACCTGCGCTTGATGACTACTCCCCATTTACAGTTACATTTTTGAGACTTGTTAGCTAATTTTTATTCCACTTAATATGTGCCATGTTAATTTTATATCATTCTAGTTTGTTAATCAAAATGTTGTGCAGTACATAGTCAAACACCTTACAGAAGTCTAAGTATATTACATTAGCACTATAACCTTTATCAACCAAACTTGTAATCTCATAAAAGAAAAAGATATCAAGTTAGTTTGGGGTGACCTCTTGTAAACTTATTAACACGCATAAACGCATGTTGATTTGCATTAATTATATTACCTTCCTTTAGTTCTTTATTAATCGAGTCCCTTATTAGCCGTTCTATTATCTTGCTCAGGATTGATATCAGGCTGACAGGTCTATAATTAGCCAGGTCATCCCATTTACATTTTTCAGAATTGGCACATTAGCTTTCTTCCAGTCTTCTGGAACTTCCCTATTGTTCGAGGCCTCCTATCTTACTTCCTCCAATTCCTTGGTGGTCAGCTTCATTCTTCCTTGAATTTGGGGTACTGGTATTTCTTGAACCTGGCTATCTAGGAACATCTCAACTTCCCTGATTTTAAGTAGCATGTCTGCATACCCCTCCAATCCATGAATCTTTTCCTCCAGCACAACCACTAACTTGGTGCGAGGTGTGTTTGGTCATTCTGTGACTTCCACTTTATGCAGAGGAAATCCCTTCTGGCTTCAGACAGGAATGAAAACATGGCACATCCGTTGCAGGTCAACACCACTGTTCTATCAATGTCCATCTTGTTGTCACACATTTTGCTGAAACTGGAAGGAAAGCCTCTCACACGCCCCCTCTCAATTCCCTCTGAAACTCTCCTGTCAGCAGCTTCTGTTTGTGGATCTCAAGTTTGCTTAGCTGGTGACTTTTTATTCCAAGCCTTCCTTGATTAGGTCAGCTCAGCCACGCCCCTCACCACCAGTAAGTGATTAACTACTCAGAGACTTCAAACAGCTGGGTTGATCAAAGCTCTGAGGGTTGGAGCCTTGGAAACTTTAGCAAGGCACCCTCCTTTAGTAAGGCCCCACTATGCAGCCCATACATAGAGAACAACAACAATAACAACAACAACAAAAACAGTCAACCAAACAAGCCATAGAGTTGCCGAAACACATCACTCACCAAGTCCTGCTACCTCCAAGCACAAAGTCTGAATCTACTCTGTCTGAAACCCTCCTGCTAGCTGCCTCTCTTCGCAGGCAGAGTGGGGGTAATCCTTGCAGAAGGATTGGAATGACTTCCACTAGCTAGCGCCCCTTGTTGGAGTTGGGGTGATCTCTGGTAAGCTTATTAGCATGCGTGTGGGTTATTTTATTGTTTTTAATATGTTTTTGTTCTGTAATGCTTTAATCTTAAGAATAAATGTGGTTGCTTAGAAAGAGCTGTGTAGTGTCTTAACTGTGGGCAGTTATGTTGTTCATAGATTTCAAAGAGAAAACAAAGGACAGATGCTGGCCCATTTAGGCAGTCTGGTTTGTTGGGAATAATAGCATAGGCAAAGAACTATGCAGCCTGGAAATACCTCAGTCAGGAGGGGGAGAGACACGCATCTTTGCCCAAGAGAGGTGATGGCTGGGAGGCACAAGTCCAGAGTTGGTGCCCTTGCTGGAGAGGAAGAGGGAATACAGGTACAGATGCTCTGAACTGTGACCACTATGTGCTAGCTACATCTACAAAACATTGTGTACAGTGGAAAGTACTATTTTCCTCTCTACATATTAATACAATAGTTTTTAAACTCTCCTTGTGAAATCCGACAGCTCTCACCTTTCAGATGCTCGTTACACATAAACTTGTGTTGAAGAGTGAGGTCACTGGAAATGAAGAGAGAAGAACAATAAAATGGAAGAGTTTTATAAATCTAATCCCCAAAGCCAAAGCTGAAACCAAATGATCTAAACCATTTTTGTTTTTGTTTTTTCTGAACATTCAAACCAGGTATTAGTACCAGTTTGTTGGAACTGAAACACAGCTGCATCCATCAATGAGGAATTAAAATCACAGACAAATAAAATAAACTAACCGTTTGTCACTGTAGTACAAGGTTAAGCAAAGTAATCTGATTGGAAGAATCACTTTGTAGTCATCATGGTAGCATGTGCTAACTTAATTCTAAAAACCTTGTTTATCTTTCCTTTGTCCAAGAAACATTAACACTGTCCATGCCTACTGCCTTTGTTTACCAGTGCATATCCCTCTGAGCACAATGTATTTTGCTCAGGTCCTTACTTCGATCTGAATACTAATTCAGCCACAAGATAAAAGGCTGAAGTTTCCCTTAGAACAACTGTGGTAACATTTAAAATGTAATTGGTTTTGGAAACTGACAACTAATTATCCAAAAGCAAAACGCATGTTGGGCATTTAGATAATGAAATGTCAATCAGTATAATAGTGTCACTAATTTAATACTTTTTGGCTTCTGAAATTATTTTATCTGCTTTTAATATAGATCTTCATTATATATATATATATTATGTGTGTGTGTATGTACACACACACACGTATACATATATATAAAAATACACACATATATAATCTTTTTCTATACACCCACCCACCCACACACACACACACACACACACTAGGACCATCTATCTTTGAAAAAAAACCTAAGCACTAGGCAACAACTGCATTTCTGCAGATAGACATGAGGGTTTGTTCAGAAAGAACGGCATTGCCCTTGACATTGAACAGTGCTGGAAATCACACTCCAAACCATCAAGCGCGGATTCAAAAAGGAGCAACAGAAAGAGATTTTCCTATGAATATTTATGTGAAATCCTGTTCGACATAAGCAGAAATGATAAGGACGTGCCATTGATAATGATGTTGTAATATATTTTTTTAACAATTAAATTTGGGGATATGAAAACCCTGGCAATTTAATAAATTCAGGAAAGCAGAACTTCATTCTAAGGCCCTGATCCTGCAATTACGTATGTGTATGAGTAGTTCCATTTAAGTCAATGGCACTACTCACATTAGTAAATTTATGCAGCTACATAAATATTTGTGGGATCAAGGCCTAAATGTTCCATTTGTTTTATTACAGTGAGAATAGCAGTGATTGCTATTGTTAGGGTGGCAAAATTGTTTCCACAATAAAGCATTATTTTCACAAGGACATGACTTTGTGAAACAGTTACCATTTGTGCTGAAATTTTCTGTGCCTGGTGTCTACCCAAGGATGATTCTTAAGTATTAGTTTATTTTTTGGAGGAGGTGGATATTTGGTAATTTGAGCAAAATGATTCAATCTTTGTTCATGTGAGGCGGATGAAAAAATACTTCCTCATTCTAAGAAAAAAGTTGTGACTTTCTTTTGAGCAGCACTTTTGCCAAAGCAACTTAAGTTTGAAAATAGCAGTTTGGCATAGAATAATCCTTATTGAGGAGCAGTGCATGGCCTTGTTCTGAAGGAAATTGGTTTTGATTTGACTGAGTTATGAGCATCTAAAAATGGTGTAACAGGTTTGACCAGCGGTTTTTATTAAACTCATGAGGCACATAACCTAAGGAATGACATGCTGGTCACGCATTTGTAGCTAACTTACTTACATAGTTTAACGCTTAAATCACAGAAGATCTCCAAATCAGTCACAGATGTTTTAGGAAATTCAAAATCTGACTGAAGGAACTTCTCTTTCTGCTCATACTCTTTCCCCCCACCATAATGATCCCTCTGTCTCTAGGAGCTAAGGAATAGGAATCTGGAGGGTCTGTATCCTAGCCCCATACCTTCAACTGATTAGTATTCCTTATTCTCTGGACAACCCTTACTTAATGAGCCCTGAACAGGGCTATAGCCAGAATGGTTGAAGTTTGTCTCTAATCTTAGAGGGAAAATTGTGTGGTGTTCTATATATGAAGGTTACTTACCTGTAACTGGAGTCCTTTGAGATGGCTCTACATAGTCACACTTGTGGGTACTGTGCCGCCTTGTGGTGCCTTATGTTAAAAACCTCTTCTAGCAGTGTTTGCTAGGGGCTCTCTTGCCTCACTCCGCTTACCCTCAGTGTCCCTAAATGTAAAAATCCTAGGGCGGCTTTTGTATCAAAGTCCAAAAGCCCATAAACAACCATTCAAACAGAAAGTGGCATATAGCCCTTCTTTATTCAGGGCAAGCAGTTAATCTCTCTTCATTTCTTTTCCCCCCGGGGGTGGGGAGCACTAGAAGGAACCCTAAGCTCTTCTCTCCTCTTCTTTCAGGGAGGCTTCCTTTTTATAGACATCTCCCCATTCAGGAGGCATAGTTGTCAATTCCACCTTTCAGCAGTTTAATGAGCCTCAGACACCAGATCTTCTCTCCAGGTCTGGCAGACTTTCAGGGCTACTCTTCTTTCTACCCAGCGATGGCATTTAAACTCTTCCTATTTTCAACATACACCTCATCACAGAGCTGGTAGTAACTTTGCAACATTCTCAGTTGGAAGTCAATCACTATTATACTAGGTACTCATTGCTGCATGAGTTCAAAATCTCCAGCAAAGAAGGCAAAGCGTTCTCAGTAGGGATGGTGCCTACTGACCCTAAATAATGGGGAAAAAACTATAACAGATGAATTCTGGTGCTTATGGACAAAAGGAAATGCAATTATACAGAGTTACATTATCTGCTTAAAAATTCTACTCGCATATAATGAACTCACTGAATTTTTGGCACTGTTTGCAAATATCCTCAGAAGTTAGTGAGAAAGAACATAAGGATCCCCTGGTGAGTGCCTTCTTAAGATAACTACCACAGAGGAACCATTCTTAGGTCTCATGATAAAATGTAATGGCTGAATTTTCACAACTAATAGGAGTACCCTCCCCAGAGCTCTGTAAATAGAATGCCGGTGTAGTTCAACTACAGAAATCTTAGAGTATTAAAATAAAGAGAGAGAGAGAGAGGGAAAAAGAGAGAAAGAAATCAAGTTGCTAGTTCACCATCAGAAACATAAACTGACCAGTTGATGCTCTGATAACTTATAATTTATTTGAAGATAGAACTCCAATGTGTGGGCTCCAAACCGTCTTTGTTGCATTCACTGACCCATTGAAGCAGAAAATGGCACTATGTTCTTCCTGTTGTAAAAGCTGCTGCTAAACGAAACTTGGGGT
The DNA here is from genome assembly GCF_011386835.1 of Chrysemys picta bellii. Taxonomy (NCBI): domain Eukaryota; kingdom Metazoa; phylum Chordata; order Testudines; family Emydidae; genus Chrysemys; species Chrysemys picta. Next base: position 70,055,108 of record NC_088794.1, on the reverse strand, counting down.
TTTCTGATACTGGATAATTTGTAAAACACCATTGTAAAACTAAATGCTGCAAGAGGGAGGTTCTGGTGATCTGAACTATATGCAAAATATATAAACCTTCTGAGTTTGCAACATTTATCTGGAAATCTCATGATTGTTTGATGAGATTTCCACACCTCTGGCAATTCTGAAGAGCTTCTTCCCCCTCCCCACCCCCGAACTGACCTATAGATCAAAATAGTTCCATCATTTATACCTAACTGCATGCAAATCCAGCAGGCCTAATTCTGCTCTCAGTTACACCAACCCAAATCTGAAATAACACCATTGAGCTTCATGGAGTTCCACCAGTTTAAACTCAAAGTAAGTAGCAACGCATTTGGACCGAACAACTTGGATGGGCTGCAGAGGGGTAAATAAAGGGAGAATTTGGCCCACAGGGCCTCTTTTGAAAAACAGCCTGCATTTTTACAGGCATAAGTCTGTGGCACCACTATTTGAAAGTACAAATGCTGTCAGTTAGATGTCTCACTGTGACAACTCTCACAAAAACAGGCCAGATTAAGGCCTTTTCAAAATCAGACCCACAAAGACAAATCCCAACAATGGACAGATTCTGCATTCTGTAGCAGAGAGCAGAATTCACACAACAGCGGTGACCTAAGATCAGCTTACTCATGCATTCAGCTCCATGGCTTCAGTGGGACTACAGACCTGAAGGGAGAAATTGAATCCTGACCAGAAGTCTAGCACAAGGCTTATCTATTGCTGAAAGAGGAGGGATGAATTTCACAATCAGAGTTTACACTGTCCTATTAGAATGAAATTCACCCCCTGTGGAGAGGAGCAGCATAAGGCCCAGGCATCAATGAAATCCCATGTATGTCATAATATTTCAAGGCATTTCATCCTTAAAGAGGTTCTAAAAGATTCTTTATGGGATGGTGTTCCTTCAGATTTGCATCCCACAGGATGAGGACTTTGCTTACCTGAACAGCAGGTGCTTCACAAGTGCAGATTTAACTATAGACTCCCACAGCAGGCACTTTTTTGTGAGTATGGGCGAGGGGAGTGTTATATTCAGAGGAGATAGCAACCTCAAAGGAATCCATCTTATATATCAGCACTGAAACAAACAGTTACTTGCTATTTTTTAAAATGTTTGCCTTTGCTGACCTGCCAAATATTTCACTGAATAATCTAATGGGGTTTCACTTGTTATCTTTCAAGAATTAACACTTTGACATTTGCAAGGCATTCTTCTTTAAACAAAAGATAAGGAAAAATGTATATATGACTAAAATACTGGGCCAAATTCTGAACTGTGATCCTATTAAGAACTAGATGGTACCTTTAAAGTACAGCCTGACTGGAAGTGGTGGGTGAAGGGGACTGCATTGCAGCAGGAGGCCCGGGAAGATTTCTGGCAGACGCAGTTGGCATTCCTTCATGGCTCCTGGACACCAGTGTTGCCATGGAATTTAGCTCCCCACATTGTTTTAAAAGGCACAGTGTATTCTGTTCCTCTGGATAGGCAAAGGGGTCTAGCACCATCTCTGGCCCCTTTATATAAGAACATAAGAAAGGCCATACTGGGTCAGACCAAAGGTCCATCTAGCCCAGTTATCCTGTCTTCCAATAGTGGCCAATATCAAGTGCCCCAGAGGGAATGAACAGAACAGGTAATCACCAAGTGATCCATCCCCTGTTGCTCATTCCCAGCTTCTGGCAAGCAGCTTCTGGCAAACCCTCCATGCCCATCCTGGCTAATAGCCATTGATGGACCTATCCTCCATGAACCTATCTAGTTCTTTTTTGAACCCTGTTATAGTCTTGGCCTTCACAACATCTTCTGGCAAGGAATTCCAAAGGTTGACTATGCATTGAATGAAAAAAATACTTCCTTTGTTTCTTTTAAACCTGCTGCCTATTACTTTCATTTGGTGACCCCTAGTTCGTGTGTTATGAGAAGGAATAAATAACACTTCCTTATTTACTTTCTCCATACCAGTCATGATTTTATAGACCTCTATCATATCCCCCCTTAGTCGTATCTTTTCCAAGCTGAAAAGTCCCAGTCTTATTAATCATTCTTCATATGGAAGCCATTCCATACCCCTAATTGTTTTTGTGGCCTTTTCTGAACCATTCCCAATTCCAATACATCTTTTTTGAATGGGGTGACCACATCTGCACATAGTATTCAAGATGTGGGCGTACCATGGATTTATATAGAGGCAATATGATATTTTCTGTCTTATTATCGATTCCTTTCTTAATGATTCCCAACATTCTGTTCGCTTTTTTGACTGCCGCTGCACATTGAATGGATTTTTTCAGAGAACTGTCTATAATGACTCCAAGATCTCTTTCTTGAGTGGTAACAGCTAATTTAGACCCCATCATTTCATATGTATAGTTGGGATTATGTTTTCCAATGTGCATTACTTTGCACATTGGTTTTTTGCTGCCCCAAGCAAAAAAATTAAATTTAAAAAAGCCTCCAAGAGCGCAACTGCTGAAGCAAAAAACAAACAAACAAAAAAACCCTCCCAGAATGCCACCACTGGAATTGTGCCGCCCCACGCACGTGTTTGGTTTGCTGGAGCCTAGAGCTGGTCCTGATTTCATCTGCCATTTTGTGGCCCAGTCACCCAGTTTCGTGAGATCCCTTTGTCACTCTTCGCAATCTCCTTTGGACTTGACTATCTTGAGTAGTTTTGCATCATCTGCAAATTTTGCCACCTCACTGTTTACCCCTTTTTCCAGATCATTTATGAATATGTTGAACAGTACTGGTCTCAGAACAGATCCCAGGGGGACATCACTATTTACCTCTCTCCATTGTGAAAACAGAGTTTATTCCTACCCTTTGTTTCCTAGCTTTTAACCAGTTATCAATCCATAAGAGGACCTTCCTTCTTAACCCATGACAGCTTACTTTGCTTAAGAGCCTTTGGTGAGAGACCTTGTCAAAGGCTTTCTGAAAATCTAAGTACACTATATCCACTGGATACCCCTTGTTCACATGCTTGTTGACCCCCTCAAAGAATTCTAGTAGATTGGTGAGGCATGATTTCTTTTAAAAAAAAATCATGTTGACTCTCCCCCAACAAATTATGTTCATGTATGTGTCTGACAATTCTGTTCTTTACTATAGTTTCAATCAGTTTGCCTGGTTTCTGTGGAGAGTCTAGTGCAATGTTTGCACTCTACAGTCACATTGTGACTGATTCCTGAGCAGCAGTGCAAGGAGAAAACAGCTTCTTGCACTGATACCCTGTCCCTTTGTAACCACTCCTCGTAGGGGATTGGACAGGTCAGAGCAGAATTTGCCCACTGAGTCAAATTTTCAATTTTGGTAAGCTAGGCTAGGCATCTAGATCTGGCATTTGGGAACTCAATTTGGCAGTTAGGTGCTTAAATTTGGTATTGGGAACCCAAGTATCTATTTAATCAACCAAATGGGGGATTTAAATGCATAGTTTCAATATCTAGGCTTGAAAACTCAGCCCCCAGCAACATTTTTCTCTGGATTAAAAACAATTAGAAAACACCAGGAGAAAGGAAACCTTGTAAATTAACAACAAAGAGTCCTGTGGCACCTTATAGACTAACAGATGTATTGGAGCATAAGCTTTCGTGGGTGAATACATGCATCTGACGCTTGCGTCTGACGAAGTGGGTATTCACCCATGAAAGCTTATGCTCCAATACATCTGTTAGTCTGTAAGGTGCCACAGGACTCTTTGTTGCTTTTTACAGATCCGGACTAACACGGCTACCCCCTAATACTTGTAAATTACAAGTGTTCTAAAAATCAATACAGCTAACTACAGCCTCAGTGAAATCTCTTGATTGCACACATGCCAAAATCAGTATGGAAATAGCCACTTATCCAGCATGCAGGGGTTCCCCCTGCTTCACTTAGCAGTGCTGTACATTTGTTTTATCACCTTAAAGATGCTCCAGATATCTGCACATTGGTGTAAAAATAAAAAAAAGAACAAAATACCCTCCCCATAGTAGAATAACCATCCATATGTTCTCTCCTCATATAATACAATGCATTTTGTTTGTTACCAGCCAAAGCAGGTTCGTGTAGCATAAAAAACCAGTTATCATACCAGAATTGGAAGTGACCATGGCCACACAAGTTGCTCTGGTATAGCAGGGCATTTTACCTATAGTTGTTATTATATGTGCAAAGAAACCAAAGAAAATCAGAGGTGATTTTTTGTTTTAATTTCTTAAGGGTGTGGTCACTTGTCTAGTGACAAATGTTTGAATCATGCCCAAGGAATCCGAGCTCTAAAATACACCTAATTTCCTCTGCCAATATAATGCTTATTTTGTCTCTACTTTATTAATTGTTAACTGATAATGGTCTGATCCTGCAAATTCTTAGTCAAATTAACTGTTCAATTTACCACAAAAGTAATTGATGCTACTATTTGTAGCATCTAATAACTGTGGATTGTGACAGATAATAACAATTATATGTTAAACAACAATGGGACAGATTCTCTTCTGCCTTGCACCTTGTGTAGTCATTTACTCCTTGGCAAAATGAGTGTAAAATGCTAACAGATCATAATGGCAGCATTTTAAACTCACTTTGTACAGATGTAAAGATGCAAGCCATGAAGAATGAGAACAAGTAACTTTAGTTAGGACAGAAATAGAAGAAACAGCATATTATGCCCATCACAATCAAAAAGCTTTGCATAATCGTCCTCATAATACAGGTTCACTGTAGCTGCCTATCTTTATTTTATTCAAAAGCAATATACAAAATTCAGCCTTTTGTTTAGGAAAATCATCCTAGAGTAAATGCCATACCAGCATTATTTAGTATGCTCCCTTTCCTTTTTCTGATTGAAATATACATGAAGTAATTATACGCAATTAAACGTATTCTTTTCAATGCTATTTCCTGATCTCCCTTTTCATTACTAAAATTACACTGAATTTCCTCTTACTAATCAACTCACACTTTCCAGGCCATTTTGTATGCATTTACAGTTGTTCATTATGCACTAAGGGGGACAATACAATATTTTGTTGCTCTTTCAGTGGATCCATCACCTTTGCCATTGCTCTTTGCATTGGGAATTTTGAACAAGATAGATGGCTATTTAGTTTTACACCAGTCTTTCACATTTAGTGGTTATTTATAAACGTAACTTGAGCAAGTAACTTTAAAAAAAAAAAAGAGAGAGAAAAGAAGAGCAGACTCCTTCTCAGTGATCTGCTCTGTGGATGGTTGTTACATGTACAAAATTTGTTCTGTGCATGTACCTCTCTTTATCATCAGTATGTTAGTACCTATTAGTAAATATTCACCCTTTAAGTCCTCTTTTTCCTGTATATGAAATTCATTTACATATGAACTATTCTTCCAAAATCTTTCTGGTATTAGCAAAGAGTGCATTTGAATTCTAAGGCCCAGAGCATTGCTTCTTAACATGTGAGTGACTGATATTCAGGAATTTTATATGACTGAGTGTTGGCCTGTATCTAATTATCCTCAGCATCTTCAAGTCTGTGGGAATCCACGTGTCCAGAGAAAAGACCCCCTCAAACTACTACAATAGATAAAACTGGGTGATTGATAAGGGATACTTGTTATGGCAGATCTTTTCTGTTAATGGAATGGATGATTGATATGGAATAATTGTTATTACAGGTGAGTTCAACAACAGCTGAAACAATGACCTATTGAAAGATTTTTTAACTCATTAAGAACTGTCACTTTTCATAGCCATTAGCAACAATGACCAGATTAGAGATTTCTTTTTACTCAAGAATCAGGTAAACTGAGGACCATAAAAAGAAATTTCATCGGTAATTTGAAAAACAGAACACATAGTAAATGTAACCATGGTAAAGTATTTTTCCCTTAAAAAAGGGGGTTTCTATGTCTCATATCCTATAAAAAAGACAGGTGTTGGACGTTAGGTTGGGGAGTGCAAATTGCCAGCATCCTACCACGTATGGAGGAGAGAGATACAGAGGCCAGCTCATTACCTTTCACTATGGGTGGCAGCATCTCTATTCTTCCTGTATAGTGCTGTACTAATCTCTAATTGATAATCTTTGATTAAATACTTTCATTGGAGTTTATTTGACAATCTCAAATCGTTATTAAATTCAAGCACGGGACAAATGGGAATCCTACATGTGAAATGAGTGCAGAATTATGCAGCTGAAGTTGCAGAATATGGACAATGCAACAGAGCAGGAATGGAATACTCAAATTACAGTGTGGACTGGAGTGAAGAATTTATTTGTCTTATAGTATGTGAGCATTAGCAAGAATCATTAACCATAGGAAGGAGCTTCACACGCTACAAGTTTATAAAACACAAATGGTTTTGTTTACTTAAGACAGGGATTCAGGTAGAGAAAAGTTATCTAGTATGCTCTGGGGACAGTTATCCAGTATAGGCTGCAGTGAATTATTTAGATTGTAAACTCTTTGGAGCAGGGACTGTCTTTTACTCTCTGTTTGTACACTGCCTAGGATAATATGGCTTTGATCTTAGTCAGGGCCATTAGGTGCTACCAGGATACAAATAATAATAATAATAATCATATCCAACCACCACCAGTCAGGTTTCAGTGATTCATACAGTCAGAGGTGACATCTGTTATCAAACCAGTAATTGTTGCAACTTTGCAGAGCACTACCCTGACATTAATTAGCATGAAATGAAGACCAGGATCCTTTCTTGTTTACATAATCTAGTAGTGAGAGTGTGTTACAGGTCTCTCTTTGTGCCAGTTTTCAGAGGCCAGAAGTCTGTTTCAGCCTCACCTGCAAGGTGCCTCGGCTCTTTAGCTTAAGCTGTATCAGCTCATGCTTTTATTCTCTGGAGGTCCCTAGTTCAGTTCCTGACATGTTGGTCAAACCGATGGCGTCACACTGACGTTCTCTTTCCTAAGAAAAGCTTACAGACAAAACCAAAGGAATTGAAAACTAACATCTCAGTTTTGGTGTCCGCCAAAGAATGACAATTTCTTCCAGTCTTGTCTCCCACTGTGTTCTGCCACAGGGATTGAGGGACACAAAGCCCCACAACAGAACCCCTCCCACAACATATCTCCATGTTCCCAGCATGTGGCTGCGTTGTTCAAACTTCTCAGGCATGTTTGGGTGGTCACGAAAGTGACACAGTTGTTATAACCACCCTTTAAAGAGAAGACACTCTTTCTCTCAACACCTGAGAATCCACCACCCTAACCACCACCCATGCAACCACTCAATTGGAAGGTAGCCCTCTTTCAAGGGGGGTGTTTATCATCCCAGAGATTGTCCCAGCACAAATTAAAACAAGAGCGACTGCCAAGAAATGCCAACAGCAATGGTGATTTTGTTTTATGTAGCCACCTGTGCACTGGGAACTTGATTGAGAGGCACTCATTTTACATAGACTGCAGTCAACAGATGGTCTCAGTGTTCATTCACTAACAAACTGGGATGAATTCTGAACCAGTGGCCTTGGGGTGAAAAGCTCTGTCTCCCATTGCCAAGCCCACAAGCCACCAAGAAGGTTCTTAGCTAATAGCCCTGTAAATGGGTTTCTAGTCCTTATGTTTTCATTATGCCATGATAAGGCCTTTTCTCAGCTATAAGTGTTCAAAATGTGAAGTACAGAGTCAGCAAGGCAAATTCTCCTATCAGTTGCCCCCCTATATATTGGGAGTAACTCCACATAGCTGAAGGCAGCCAAGAGCAGAATTTGTAGCTGAGAACAGAATTCGAGCCATCAGCTCTTAGACATACAGTTAGGGAATTCAGAATCACATGGAGGGCAACATTTCCAGCTGTCGGGTTTAACTGAGTGAGAGAAGAGTAATGATTCCATGCAATTAAATGTGACATTGACAAGAAAACAATATCTTTATGATTATTTTATTAAAGTATTTTTGTCCTTAGTTCTCTCTTCCTTTCTGTTATTTTGTTCCAGCTAACTTTGAATCAGGTATCTTCGTTGTGCCACACGCTGATTGTAATCATGCCCAGAAAAATACTACAGTCCCTTATCGTAAAGCCAAAAATACCATCATACCAAGTTGCAGTGTTAGGGGTTGTTACTGAAGAATCAGCTGCTATTTTTACGAGCATATTTAAGGAGCAATAGGTTATTTGATCAGCCATCATTATTGCATTGAGCCCTAAAACCTCTTATTGGAACAAATTTAGTCCTAGTGGAGCAATTCCATGGATGCTTATAAGGAAGTAAAAATGAGCTTGTGGTTAAGGCACCTCACTAGGATTTGCATAGGAGACCTGGGCTTAATTCTCAGTACTGCTGCAAACATCTTGTGTGACCCTGGGCAAATCACTTAGTCTCTTTGTGCCTCACTGTCCCCATCTATAAAATGCTGATGTTACAGGGCAGATGTGAGGATACATCCAATTCTGGAAGTGGTTAATCACTGTGGAGATGGGGGACAGGAGGCAAATAAGTACTGAGATACGTATGAAGTTGAATCTACTGACGCTAGATCTGAATTTGGTTCAGTTGTGACAAGAACTCCACAACTCTTAGGGAGTTAAATCCAGTTTTCTGAATAGAAAAGTGAACTGTTTTTTGTAGTCAGTTAAGGTGGGGTCAAATCCCTCTTACCATGAAGCAAAGGATGCCATTTTATCCCCAGAGGTGCATGAATGTGGAAAACAGTGTATTCTTTCACATATCCTCATCCATACAGGAGCCTTTCTTTCAGCTTTGTTGATTTCTGAGTGATCCTTCTTCCCCTATTAGCAGCGTCCCATTTGCACCTTAATGATGGGGGGAGTGACACGATTGCATTCCTCCACCTGCTAAATCTCATTCAGTGAATCAGCCAGAAAGATTGGTGTGAGCGGGAAACATCTGCTGGCCACCTCTTTGAACATGTTTCCTCTGTGACCTACACAGTCTCTAGTGGGCTTGGGGAAGGAGAATCCCAGACCTGCTGCTTCACTTCACATGGCAGCAGTGTTCTGCATTCTAATGCTTCTGTGTCCTGTCAGACATGTTCTGTCTTTTCTCTCTGAGACTGTGTGTTATTCTACTGCTGTTACTGGATTATGATTTCAACAGCATCATCAACCTTTGGAGTGTGAGAAACCACATAATGCATGAATATCATTCTGGTTTCCTACTTATAGCCAATTATTCACTGAATTCACTGGATTTTCCTATTAATCTTTGAATAAATTATTCCACTAACAATATATGACCAGCTATAAAGCTGTTTGGAAAAAAAACTATTAATTGAAAAATACTGGGGAAAATATTGGAAAAATATTAATTCAATAATATTATTTTATCAAATAATTTGTTCAACGCATAACAGTAAAATTCACAGGATAATTGTATATGACAAATTAATGTTTGACCAATTCTGCTTAGAAGCTCAGATGAAGTTCTAATTCCCACTGGATATTTGCTTATCTGATGTTTAGCAGACCCTATGCCATATTTCCCATGATTCTACTTGGCCATTGGGTGACCGTGGATGAGTCACTCAGGCCCAAATTCTCAAGAGTAGCCTCCAATTTTGGGTGTCTTAGTTTTTGAGTGTCCAACTTGATATACGTAAGGCCTGATTTTAAAGGTGTTGACCATCCATAGCTCTCATTAACTTTAATTGGAGTTGTGAGTGCACAGCAACTCTGATCATCAGGCTGTGATGTTATTAACATGAACTGTGACCATATAGACATTGTTGCAACCAAGGTCCTATAGTGGCACCAACTCTTGTACAAAGAGCAGTGCCAGCTCTGGCTTTTTGCCCGCCCCAGGCATAAAAAAAAAATGGGGTGGCCAGAACGGCAAAGCAAAAAAAAAAAAACCTGCGACGCGGCCGGAGCGTGGTTGCAGGGGGACCGGCTGGGGGGGGCAGCAGGGGGAGGGAGCAGGCGGAGAGAGAGAGAGAGAAGGGGGTGGCCAGGGCTACAGCAGGGGCACTGCCACGCGGCCCCTCCTGCTGCGCCGCCTCCTTCCGCCTGCCGCGAGGGCTCCGCTCTGGTCGGCGGGGAGGGAAGGAAGAGGACCGCCCTGCAGGGCACTCTGGTTCTCTGCGCCGCCGCCCCCTACAGGGCGGCCGGAGCGGAACAAGAACCAAAAAAAAAAAAAAAAAGCGTCTGTGCCGCCCCAGGATTGGGTAGAATGCCGCCTCCAACAATCTGCCTCCCCAAGCACCAGCTTGCTCAGCTGGTGCCTGGAGCTTGCCCTGCAAAGGAGGTCAAGTAAGGTGTCTATGAAAAGTTTATGATTTGCTGGTTATGATTATACTATCTGTATGCATGTATCATTTCTGTATTTTAAGTTATAAGTATTGGCTCTATACTGTCTATATTTCAAACTTGTGCTGTGCTTCTGGGTGACACCCCACATAGTTTGGCATCAGCACTGCCTGGCCTGCTTGATGGCCCATTAAGGACCATCAGCTATAGAACTGACCCATTGAGAGAAGGCAGATACATCTTGTGACTCAGCAAGGCATGCGGGGACATGCCTATAGACAGAACGCTAAGCTTTTTCCATGCCATGTGCTGGATAGCTTGTGTTTGGAACAAAGGAAGCACAAGCCACATGGCAAAAGGACTATAAAAGGAAGCTGCATCTCCTCCATCTGGTCTTCAATTCTGCTTCTTACCCCTGGAGGAACTTTGCTACACTGAAACTCTGAACAAAGGACTGAATGACCCATCCAAGCTGTGGATGTACTCCAGGAACTTGATTTGAGCCTGCAGTTTATTCCATCACTGCTACAAGCCTGAGCCAAGAACTTTTCCATTACTGTATGTAATTAATTCTATTTAACCAATTTAACTCTCATCTATATTTCTTTTTTTTTATGAATAAATCTTTAGATTTTAGATTCTAAAGAATTGGCAACAACATGATTTGTGGGTAAGATCTAACTTGTATATTGACCCGAGTCTGGGGCTTGGTCCTTTGGGATCGGGAGAACCTTTTTTCTTTTACTGGGGTATTGGTTTTCATAACCATTCATTCCCATAAGAAGCGGTGCTAGTGGTAATACTAGGAAACTGGAGTGTGTAATGGAATTGCTTGTATGACTTCTGGTTAGCCAGTGGGGTAAAACCGAAGTCCTCTCTGTTTGGCTGGTTTGGTGTGCAAAGGACCCCAGCCTTGGGCTGTGACTGCCCTGCGCTAAGCAATCTGTCCTGAATTGATACTCTCAGTAGTGTCCCACCAAAGGCCGCATTGTTATACAGGCCCTTGAAGACTCCATTTGGGAACCCAAAAACTGATCACTCTCAACTTCCAGTGAGGCCAGTGGGACCTCCAGGCAGGGCCAGCTCCAGGCACCAGGCAACCAAGCACATGCTTGGGGCGGCACCTGGTAAGGAGCAGCCAATCTTGGGGTGGCGGGGTGCGGCGCGGCGCTCGGCGGGGGGGGCTCAGCGGCGCGGCGCTCGGCAGGGCGGCGCTTTTTTTTGCTGCTTGGGGCAGCAAAAAAGTTAGAGCCGGCCCTGGCTCCAGGTGCCTGGCAACTTTGAAAATCCGGTCACTTTAGTAAAGATGAAGAGAGGTGATTATGAATCATTTGGAATTCAGGTATCTAAATTGAGACACATGATCCTGAAATATTTGGAGCTAGGTATGTAAAGATGGATGCCCAAAAGTGGAGGCACTGAGACTGCTCTAAGTAACTCCAGGACCCCAAAGGCTCCAGTTGTCCTAAGGATCAGGTGAATGGAAATGATTGAGACCTTTCTTTTCTCTGACCCTAATCTGCATGGAATGGAGCTTGGCTGTATCTGGGGATCTGGTACATATGTTTTATATCTCAGATTGGGTGTAAATTACCAATGCATAACAGAATCACTGCCCTCCAGATTCATGCCACGTTTTCTGAATTTTGCCATAAATAGAAATTATTGTGTTAATGGTGTGCCCTTTTGCTCCTATCTCCTTCCCCAGCTGGTTGTCAGCAGATCTCTTCAATAGGGGATTATCTGATTCCTCCCCTCTCAGTAGAATCCATTCACCACTTTACTATGGGGCTAATGTGCTTTGAAGATTTTGGAATGAAAATTATTAATAACTGTTATTAATTCAGTTCTCTGCTTGGTCAAAATTCACTACCTTTTCACTACATTTTCTTCCTTTTCTAGCTACAATGCTGACAATTTTAGGATATTAGCCATCACCTTTGGGAGAAGAGCACAATTATTTAAATGGAGGGGGGCCTCTGACAGAGCTATAGAAAGTTGTTCTCCATGGATTTGAACCTGAAGATCATGAACCTAGAGGTTGGCAGGAAAAAGGTGGACTTCCCTTTCCGTATGCCTATTATGCTTGTGCTCACTAAGCCTGAAGAATCACTTAACTGAGATCAGAACTAGACACCGTGGGGGGTGGTCAGAATTGACAGACAATACAGAGACTTTGCATTATTTCAATTTTAACAAATCAACAATATTCCTCATCAATAAGAGGGAGGCAGGGAAGGGGAAATAGCTTGCGCTCCTCATTCTGGTGGAGTACCAGAGTCAACAGGAGAGCACTCAGCGGTCGATTCATCGCAACTATACTAGACGCGATAAATCGACCCCCGCTGGATCGATTGCTGCCCGCCGATCTGGCGGGTAGTGTAGACAAGCCCTGAGTTTAAGTGGGCTGCAATGGCATAATTATGAAATGAGTTCTTTAGCTTGCATAGCAACAAATGTTAACAATGGTAATATGTTATCAGGCCATATAAAGTCAATGGGATTTCAAAACAACATGGATTTGAGTCTAAATTCACACTGGTGTAACTCCATTGATTGCAATAGAGTTGCACTTGATTTACTCTATTATTAGAAAGAAAAGAATGAAGACCTCAGTGAATGCATATCCAGTTCCCTAGAAAAAAAATCCTTTATTTCTACTCTCACTATGCTATTCTGACCTTCAGTTTTGTTGTCTTTTCTATTGTTAGTCAACATCTCTCTGAACTGCTGTTCAGGGATACTTTGGAACTTGGTTCTCCTTTAATTGGTCTCTATCACCATTTCTTTACATATATCTGAAATTTTCCACAGTGTCAAGCATATTGTGTTATAAATTTCCAGCTGAGAAACACAAAATATGCATCTTATTCAAGCCATAAATATGAGATACTTTAGGACATTTCTAAAAAAAAACATTTTGTGTCCTACATGAAATTGGAAGCAGAAATTTACTCCCCGTGAGACATCACCAAAACATGAAACTTCAGTTTTCAATCAAGTCATTGTACATCTGTGCAATGTGCAAAGAAAAAGCTGAGCATAAGATACCTTTGCAAAATTATTAGACTATGCACTCTGAGTTGCCTTTAAATTATTTTTATAAAGCCTTAAAAGAATTTAGTATGTTGGAAAACAGTGAACATCTAAAGCAATGAAAATCTTACATCTGATATTGAACTCATTTTGTTTGCATCGGTTTTTCACTGGTGTTCCACCACTGACTTCACTGGAGGCACTCCAGATTTATATCTTTGGAAACGAGTACAGAATCTAACTCTATATACTACATTCTTTTCCATGCCTAGTCCACAGTCAGGAAAGTCTCCAGTTGAGCAATAAGTGTGGCTGGAAACTGGGGTTAACCCTCAAAATCCCTTGCATATCCTTATCTACACTTAGGGGTCAGCACTAGTGCAACTAAACCAACTGCTGAACTGGAGTTATATCCTAAGTGTAGACAAGGCTCCAATTATACTTCTGTAGATCTACAGCAGTTCCACTAAAACCAATAGATTTATTCCTGATATAACTGAAATTCAACTCTCAGTTCCTCCTTCTTCTTACTACACACGTGAGCTGGCTTGGACTAATTGATTCTTCTAAAACCCAGGTTGACTTCCTCAGGTGGCTTTCCATAATCTTTCAGGCCCATCTAATTTTATGAGTGATTTCCCATCATATAATATTAGTATTGTTTTATCAGATGATTTCATTTATTTAGCAGATACAATATGAAAACACCTCTGCATATTAGTGACTTTTCTGTCACAAGGCATTAGTGAAGCAGAACACTAATGAGATGTGATGGGGTGGAAAATTGTTAGTGATATAAAAGATGTTCACACTTTAGAATAGACATGTCACTCTTCACTGTTGTAAAAGAAGTTTGGGGTTTTTTAAGGGTGTAGGGGTCTTTCTTTCTTTCTACCATGTGGTACTATTATAGGACTGGATTTACAATTCATATGGTGAGTGATTAAATAGCTTTCGTTCTCTGGATGTTGAACGGTGCTGCAAATTGTGGAGGCATTTGGGGGTAGTAGTATTAGGAAGAAACTACAGTTGCATTATCTTATCCACGGCATCTTTTGTTACTTTAAAAACATGGAAAAGTATGTCAAATTGTGGCAGAGATTGTGGTTTTATCTAAAATAAACGTATTAAATTAGACACTGTTTATTATCAAGTCAGAAGCCAAGCGTTCCCTCTTTTTGAATACCAAATAGAGATCAATGTTCATTATGCAGCAGTGTCAGCTGAGATTGCAGAAGACCCAAGGACAGCATAAAGACTGTGATTTACTGAAAATATTTCATCAGGGTAAGAGCCCTGAGATGAAGCGTAGTTTGCCCACAGAATACATCCTCACTGCTTCACTTTTCAGCATGCATTTAGCAAAGCTACTTGCACAAACTGTAAAATGTACTATTCTTGTTGCAACTCCATTACTGTTGAGCTATAAAGAATTGTTCATACATTCTAAGCAGTTCCTCTAAGAATAAAAGAATCTTTATGGAACATCATATATTGCCATTCAATGCTAGACAACATTAACAATTTTGTTGTTGTTACTTATGACAGTTGCCCCTACACGAAAACTTAACTGCAGAGCAGTGTGTTTCCTTTACTTCTCTGCAGCACTTGAGAGAGAAGGAGAGAGGATATCTTAATAAATCCATGTTCACCTAATTTTCATAATGCTGCACACCTCACTAGGATGCTTAGAACATCACAATATTGGCCCTGCTTTGTCTGGGAGACCTGAGAAATTCAGAACTCAAGCTGTGATGGCTCCCTGCAAAAAAACTGCACAACAAAATAAAAAATGGGACACACACACAAAAGTACAGAGATACTGAACTGAATATATCAACTATAATGAAATATAAAAAGCTATGCATTATGCAATTAATGCAAAATCATCTCCACTGTATTGCCTCATCTTCAGAATGACTATTAGAAATTATTAAAAAGTACATAAATCTCAGTATTTTTTTCAACAGCATAATTCACTACTATGTGGAGAAATTCAGATTAGTGAGAAAAAAGTGCTCACCCTAAGTTGTTTGGTGAAAAGAATCAGGTACATCATGTAAATAATGAACTTTGTATTCAGGAGGCAGGGGCCAACCACCCTTACATGAGTCTAGTAGACACCAACCTTGGAAAAACCCTGGATGATAAAAATTGGAATGGAGGTGGTGAATAGGTAGGAAAAGTTATAGATATAGACATATGGCTAAATTCTAACTGGATCTAACACTTGTACAATCCTACGGACTTGTGGCGTGCACAGGGAATAAGTCAATGCAGAATATGGACCACATAAGGCAGAGCAGATGCCTCCAGAATAAAAGAGTGAATTTTGTCAAAGTAAAAAATAAAAATCCAGTGTTTGTGCATAAGGACAAGGAAGAGATTGGGGCTAAGCCACAAGTGTGTGCAACACAGAGATCTATGGGGTTTACTAAAAATGTCTCAGAACTCTTCTTTTCCCACTAACACAATTATTAACTACTTGAAACATTGTAAACTGTCTGATGCAGTCTTGATCTATTGTGAATCTGTAAAAAAGGCAATTGACTGTGATGAGGAAGAGAAAAGTTAATTTGGCTTTAGACAAAACATACTTTAGGTATCAGTTAGATTTTACAGCTTTTCCTTCATGCTTAGAACCCAACTAACTATTTCTATCAAAATTTCAGTGGTGTTTTCTTTGTGTATCAGATTTTATACCTCCATTCAAGATTTTATAGCTCTGTTACAGTTTAGGAACAATATCGTTTCAAAAGTGTGTGACATTACCCAGGGTACAATCTGGACTGTTGAACAGCAGTGTCCCCTTAACTCTCTAGCCTGGGGTACCTTTTACACTGCTTTGCTGTCAGAACACCTATTCACACAGGGTTTAGCATGCAAATTCAGTCCCAGCTAAATACAGTAAAAGCTGTGTTATCTGCCACTTTACCAACCAGAAAGCTCTATAAACAAGCATTTCTGATCTTCATTGAAAGTCTGGTTTACAGTCAGGCTGGCACGGGGCTGGCAGGCTCCCTACCTGACTCCGCGTGGCTCCCCGGAAGCGGCGACATGTCCCTGCTGCTCCTAGGTGGAGGAACAGCTATGAAGGGTTCGGAGTGTGGGTGCGGGTGCGGGGCTGGGGATTGGGACATGGGAGTGGTTTTGGGGTCCCAGATCCAGGTGACACTGACTTTGGGCAGCTCCATCACACCTACTTTGCTTCAGATCACGCTCAGCTCTTTGGTGCAAATATTTTTGTAATGGTTTTTAAAATGAAATTAAATATGTACAGACAGGTAACACTCAGTATCAGTACCTGCAAGTTTTATTGTTATCTTAGCAACAGATCCTGATCTGTTACAAATTTCTTTAGTGGTTTTTTATTTTATGTGTTATACTCCTGGCTTGATGAAGTCCTTCCTTATACTTACATACAGTTTATGTGATCTAGAAGTTACTGTTTGGGAATGTATGTATTAAGAATGGGTTGGTGGGATATGTAGAAATATTTAATTTCATTTTAAAAGCCATTACAAAAATATATGGACCAAAGAGCTGAGCATGATCTGAAGTAAAGTAGATGTGCTGGATCGCACACCTCAAACCCAAGCCACTGGGCAGTAATCAGGCCATGACACCACCACCTAGCAGTTCATCTAAGTAACCAGAGAAGTGAACCTTCCCTCCAAAGCTCCTTATTGGGAGAAACACCAGCACCCACAATTGGCTGAGGAGCTCTCTATACACCAGAAAGCAGTACAGGGCATTGTCTGAGCAACTAGAGGAATCCCTGGCTGGTTGCTACTATGGACCTCTTCTGCTTTCCTGAGTCCTTAGCCTTGCATTCCTGCCTGCTCCTGGTTCCTATCCCTCTTATCACAGACCCCCATCTACTTCCAGTTCCTGCTTTCCTGCCATATTCCAGATCCCTGCTCCTATGTCTTATCCCTGGCGCGGTCCTTTGGCTTGGCACCTGACTGACTCTGGCTCTGACCACTAGGCCTGCCTGCCCATGCCATGGTAATTGCAGCAGGAATGGATTCATGTTTCTGGTGTTTCTGGAATATAGGCCAGAGTCACACTGCCAACTATGATGATTTGGCTGGCACTGTGCCCGAATACCTTTGTTACATAGGCCAACTGCAATGTCAGATGGCAGTAAACTCATGGCTGGCCAACTGTGAATATTATAGATGGAAGACAACTGAAAAAGATAATTTGCTCAATGTTTATAAATGCATTCATGCCGAGCATCATACCAGTATGATACTCAGTAATGAATGTAACTGCATCTGTGGCACAATTGTTAGACAGTATGGCAGGTGAAACATGTGCACTGAGCCTATCCTGTGGAGAACCTAGTGTGAACCAAAAGATAGCATGCAGTTGAATTCCTGAGTGAATTATTCCTGAGGATGTATACAATTTGTATTTTTAACAGTGAGTAGCTGGAAACAAAGTGCTAGGTGGTGAGATGTGGGATTTTAGTGCTTGGGGAATCTACTGAGCAGGCCTTGTTTAAAATCTGTGTAATGATTTGAATGATGCGGGAAGGCTATGAATGAACCAGATAGTAGAATGAGCGTAGTGATGAGTGAACGGCAAAGAAGACAGCAGAGGCTAGTTCATCCAAAATTAAGAGGACTTATCAGAAATAAGTAGCAGCATCTGGGGCACTGTGCACTCTAATGTTCCACTACCAGAAAAACATTGTTGTTCTACTGTGAAATCTCCCCAGTTCATCAAAGTACTTAAGGGTCTGGTGGGATTCATTATTAAGGGAAAATTAAGAGAACAAAATATATAAAAGTTTGCCTAAATTATGACTGAGGGGTATGAAATAACCAATTCTTCACACTCACAGGTTAAGTTACTCCCAAGGAGCTATAACTAATTGAGCAGAAGAGAACAAAGAACAGTAAACAAAGTCTTCCAGCACTGAGGTCTATTAGTCTGTGGAATTTTAAGATAATTAAACCTAGGCTGGAAAAGAGGCTTGGGAATATACTGTAGAGTTTCAAAGAACATTCCTGCATCTATCCTACCATACCATGCACTACGCAGGAAAAACTCATTGCAGGGCCAGGAAACTACTGCATGTCCACTCGGCTTTCTACAGACTGTTTGTTGGGGGAGCGTTTGCCCCATACAGCAGCTGCCGATGGCATGAGATCCACGGGAAAAATCCACAGGTAGAATGCAGGATCACTTGCATAGTGGCACTGGGCTGTACACAGCTTCCCAGAAACATCCCTTCCCCCATGACAACACAGCTTACTCAGAAGCCACTTCCCTGTGATCCCTGCTGGCATCTGCCCTAAATATCCCCTCTCCCAAGAGGAAGGGGAAGAAAGGAATGCAACATGTGGTAAGGGAAACAGCTTCAGTTAATGTTGACAGTATCAGTCTTGTGCTGTCTTGCACATTCCCTGCAGATTTGAGATGGAATCAAAGTGGCCATCAGCTCTTTCTCACCCTTATCTCATCCAGATACATTCCCCACCCCAGCTGTTAAGGATGGACTTCTCAGGGCTTCCAGAGAGAAGCAACAAGTTATTGCTTTCTCTCTTCTATGGTCGCAGGGACATTTACATACCTTTTATCCTCTTTTTACACTCTCCTCCATAAAAAGCAACATGAAGTAGGGTCCTATGATTCTTTCATTCGTGTGATGTGATCACATTAGTGGTAGTGGAGTCGGGAGAGCGAGCGAGTGAGCAAAGACTGGGACCCAGAGGTGAAAAAGAGAATTAAAAGGAGATGATGCTTGGAAAGACATGTATTGAATTCAATAGTGTATAATATGTAGGCAAAGAACAGTCAAGCAGGTCAACAAGAAAATATTGGGCAGTGTTCCAGACTTCCAACTTTCTCTTGCTCAAGCACTCCATATCAAGCATCACCAGAAATTAAGTGTGAAGTCCACTGCAATAGGAGCTGCAGCACTCTCTCTCTCAAGACAATGGAGCAATGACAATGAAGTGTATGCAACATACAGTAATATCTAAATGTATATTCCAGGACATCAGAATATACTTAATAATTATTCAGCACTGCATTATGAAATATGTTACAGAGACCTTGCAAATGTTTATAAAATCCTTTTGCTGTTCCACAAAGACCAGGAAAATTCTGACCCAGCTGGAAGGTGAAGGCAACCAGTTTAAAATGTCAGCTCCAGCAGGAAGCTCAAACTTGTTGGAACTCAGTGTTCTATATGTTTCAGGGGCGTTATGAAAAACAAAAAGCCATATGTGCTTGCAGCATGTTGGCAAGCAACAGATCAAAAAGGCAGATGCTGTCCTCCCTACCACCCACTCAAATCATGTTGTCAGTTCAGTTAACATCCTCCATCCATTTGAAATGGCAACTTGAAAGTGACAGTGATAATACAAGCATGATCTTTCTGCTGTCATTTGTTCAGTGTGTGGTGAAAGTGATTCTGAAACCACCAAGGAGAACAATATTGCTATAGTGGCAGGAAATAACTTTCAAGCTGTCCTCGGGAACCTTACAATCAGTGCAGTGCTTGAAAGTGAAGAGTACACGTTGCAATATTGCTTTGTCAATGTGTCAAGGGGATCCTACTACCATCCAATGCAGACACCCAACAGATGACTGGAAGGATGATCTCATAAAGAGCTTCTGCTCCTTTCCCGCAGCGTCTATCTGCCATATACCTCTTGCAACAGTATGTCTAGTATTACAAATGATACATTAACAACCCCTTGGATGTGCTAGGACCAAGTGTAAAAAGTATATTAATTTGCTGTGTAACAAATTTCAAATCAAATAAATAAAAGCTGTTGTTGCTGTCTGCAAAAACATTTATGTTGGTTGAGCAGCATATTCAAGACAATGCCAGTCCCAAAGCTTTTATTCATTTCTCTTTTCCAGATAAGAGGGATGATGATCATGTTATGCTCTGAGTATATAACAGAACTCAAGGCCTCCTCCTGCTCCCACTGGAGTCAAAGGAAAAATTGATTCAAGGGCCTTATTGAAGAAAAGATCTTTGGTAGTGGTTGGCAGTGATCTTCATTAATGTACAGGAGAGACAAGTTATGATTCTGTCCCCACTTAGTGGCTTGCCAGCTCAGCTGGTGCTGGAAGCAGTACACAGTGGTGGGGATGGGAGTGACTCACGGCCAACCACGAACAGTAGCATTTCTCTGAAAACAGCTATACCCAGGTTGCCTTGGCAAGGCACTCCTAGGTAAAAGACAACTTCACGTTGATTACATGGCAAGTTCCTTGGTTTACTACCGGTTCTCAAAGGATGCACAGGGGAGATTTTGCTTAAACTCACACTGGAGATTCAGCAACATTCTGACACCATTAAGTCATCTCTAAGTTGGGAATACCTGCTTTTATTTTTAGTGTGTGTCTAGAGACATAGAGGGGCACATTTCTAGCAGGACCTCCTGTAGCTCCAAGGGTTGGTCTATACTACAAGTTTAGGTTGAATTTAGCAGCATTAAATCAAATTAACCCTGCACCCATCCACACAACAAAGCCATTTACTTTGACATAAAGGGCTCTTAAAATCGATTTCTGTACTCCTCCCCGATGAGGGGAGTAGCGCCGAAATCGACATTGCCGGTTTGAATTAGGGTTAGTGTGGACGCAATTCGACGGTATTGGCCTCTGGGAGTTATCCCACAGTCCACCATTGTGACCGCTCTGGACAGCGATCTGAACTTGGATGCACTGGCCAGGTAGACAGGAAAAGCCCTGTGAACTTTTGAATTTCATTTCCTGTTTGCCTACCATGGAGAGCACAGGTGACCACGCAGAGCTCATCAGCACTGGTAACCACGCAGTCCAAGAATCAAAAAAGAGCACCAGCATGGACTGTACGGGAGGTACTGGATCTGATCACTGTATGGGGAGATGATTCTGTGCTAGCAGAACTACCTTCCAAAAGACGAAATGCCAAAACATTTGAAAAAATCTCTAAGGGCATGATGGAGAGAGGCCACAATAGGGACTCATATCAGTGCTGTGTGAAAGTTAAGGAGCTCAGACAAGCATACCAGAAAACCAAAGAAGCAAATGGAAGATCCGGAGCAGAGCCGCAGACATGCTGCTTCTACGCTGAGCTGCATGCAGTTCTAGGGGGGCCGACACCACTACCGTACCCTGACCGTGGATTCCGAGGAGGGGGTACTGTCAGCCATGCCTGAGGATTTTGCGGATGGGGAAGAGGAGGAGGAGGAGGAGGAGGAGAATGAGCTTGTGGAGAGCACACAGCACTCTGTTCTCCCCGACAGCCAGGATCTTTTTCTCAGCCTGACTGAAGTACCCTCCCAACCCTCCCAAGGTGGTATCCCAGACCATGAAGCCATGGAAGGGACCTCTAGTGAGTGTATCTTTGTAAATATAAAACATGGTTTAAAAGCAAGTGTTTTTTAATGATTAATTTGCCCTGAGGACTTGGGATGCTTTTGTGGCCAGTACAGCTACTGGAAAAGTCTGTTAACATGTCTGGGGATGGAGCGGAAATCCTCCATGGACATCTCCATGAAGCTCTCCTGAAGGTACTCCAAAAGCCTTTGTAGAATGTTTCTGGGCAGGGCAGCCTTATTCCGTCCTCCATGGTAAGACACTTTACCACGCCATGCTAGTAGCAAATAATCTGGTATCATTGCATGACAAAGCCTAGCAGCGTATGGTCCCAGTGTTTGCTGGCATTCAAGCAACATCCGCTCTTTATTTCCCTGTGTTATCCTCAGGAGAATGATATTGTTCATGGTAACCTGGTTGAAATACGGGAATTTAATTAAGGGGACAGAGATGGCCGTTCCTACTGGGCTGTTTGCCTGTGGCTGAAAAGAAATCCTTCCCTGCAGTTAGCCAAGCGGTGGGGGGGAGGGGGCATTGGCGCTGAGCTTTTCGTGATTGGCTAGCAGGGATCTTCCTTGATACCAGCCACATGGTGGGGGGAATGGTAAAGCAATCATCCCAAAGAATTGGATGGGGTGGGGGTTAGTTTGGTTTCTGCTGCTGCACGTTAACACGAAAACCGCAGCACTCTACGGGCTTTGCTTGGTATGGGAAAGGAGGGCGCTGCTTTTATGAAGGTTGCAGAAGTCGAAAGACAATGGCTTATCATGGCCGCATGCAAGCCGAATTCTGTTGCACAGCCCTGTGTCTGTGATCTCTAACACCAAAGCCGCAGGCACTCAATATTAAGATGCGAAATGCGACTTTGTACCGAAATCACATGTGCCATGTAATGTGAATAGTGTTGTTCGCTGTGAAAGAGTATAAGCATTGTTCTGTGAAATGTATCTTTTTAAATACTTCTCTCCCTTTTTTCCCCTCCCGCAGCTGCAAATTTTTCAAGCCTCCCTCCTCTGTCCCAAAGACTATCTCAGATAAGGCGGCGAAAAAAACGCATGCGAGACGAAATGTTCTCTGAAATCATGCAACTGACCCGCAATGAAAGAGCTCATCTGAATGAGTGGAAGGACATGGTATCAAAGTACAGGAAAGCTGCCAATGAATGTGAGGACAGGAGGGACGCTCAAGATGAGAGGTGGCAGCAGGAAGATCAGAAAAGGCAGGATGCAACACTGGGGCTGCTGCATGATCAAACGGACATGCTTCGGTGTTTGGTGGGACTTCAGGAACAGCAGCAGGATCACAGAGTGCCACTGCAGCCCCTGTATAACCACCCTCCTCAAGTTCCATAGCCAGACGCCCAAGAACGCAGGGAGGGGGGGCTCTGTGCACTGCCACTCCACCCCAGTGGACAGCCCAAGCAAAAGGCTGTCATTATTTTGAACTTTTGAAGTGGCCTTTTCCTTCCCTCCTCCCCAACCCCATCCGGTCTACCTTGTCAGTTCTCTCCCTATGTTTATAATCAATTAATAAAGAATACATGATTTTTAAATGGTAGTGACTTTATTTCCTTTGAGAGCAAGCTGTGATCGAAGGGAGGAGGATGGGTTGCTTACAGCGAATGAGTGAATCAAGGGGGCGGGTTTTCATCAAGGAGAAACAAACAGAACTTTCACTCAGTAGCCTGGCCAGTCATGAAACTGGTTTTCAAAGCTTCTCTGATGCGCAGCGCTTCCTGGTGTGCTCTTCTAATCACCCTGGTGTCTGGCTGCGCGTAATCAGCAGCCAGGTAATTTGCCTCAACCTCCCACCCCTCCATAAACGTCTCCCCCTTACTCTCACAGAGATCGTGGAGCACACAGCAAGCAGCAATAACAATGGGTGAGATATGAGCGAGTCAGTAAAGTGCGCCAGTGACCCTTTAAAAGTCCAAATACACATTCTACCACCTTTCTGCACTTGCTCAGCCTGTAGTTGAACAGCTCCTGACTACTGTCCAAGCTGCCTGTGTATGGCTTCATGAGCCATGGCATTAAGGGGTAGGCTGGGTCCCCAAGGATAACTATAGGCATGTCAACATCCCCAACGGTTATTTTCTGGTCTGGGAAGTAAATCCCTTGCTGCAGCCGTTTAACAGACTAGTATTCCTGAAGACGCAAGTGTCATGAACCCTTCCCGGCCATCCCACATTGATGTTGGTAAAACGTCCCTTGTGATTAACCAGTACTTGCAGCACCATTGAAAAGTATCCCTTGAGGATTATGTACTGGCTGCCCTGGTGCTCTAGTGCCAAGATAGGGATATGGGTTCCATCTATCGCCCCACCACAGTTAGGGAATCCCATTGCAGCAAAGACATCCACTATGACCTGCATATTTCCTAGAGTCACTACCTTTGGTAGCAGCAGCTCAGTGATTGCTTTGGCTACTTGCATCACAGCAGCCCCCACAGTAGATTTGCCCACTCCAAATTGATTCCCAGCTGACCGGTAGCTGTCCGTCATTGCAAGCTTCCACAGGGCTATCACCACTTGCTTCTCAACTGTGAAGGCTGCTCTCATCTTGGTATTCTGGCGCTTCAGGACAGGGGAAAGCAAGTCACAAAGTTCCATGAAAGTGCCCTTATGCATGCGAAAGTTACACAGCCACTGGGAATCGTCCCAGACCTGCAACACTATGCGGTCCCCCCAGTCTGTGCTTGTTTCCCGGGCCCAGAATTGGCGTTCCACGACTATAACCTGCCCCCTTAACAGCATGATCTCCAAAGTGCCGGGGCCTGCGGTTTGAGAGAATTCTGTGTCCATGTCCTCATCACTCTCGTCGTCCCCCCGCTGCTGTTGCCACCTCCTCCTCGCCTGGTTTTTCAGGTTCTGGTTCAGCATAAACTGCACGATAATGCGTGAGGTGTTTACAATGCTCATGACTGCTGTCTTGAGCTGAGTGGGCTCCATGCTTGCTGTGGTATGGCGTCTGCACAGTTCACCCAGGAAAAAAGGTGTGAAATGGTTGTCTGATGTTGCTTTCATGGAGGGAGGGGGGAGGATGTACCCAGAACCACCCGCGACAATGTTTTTTGCCCCATCACGCATTGGGATCTCAACCCAGAATTCCAATGGGCGGGAGAGATTGCGGGAGCTATGGGATAGCTACCCACAGTGCAACACTCGGGAAGTCGACACTAGCCTCGGTACTATGGACGCACACCGCCGAATGAATGTGCTTAGTGTGGCCGCAGGCACTCGACTTTATACAATCGGTTGCCCAAAATTGAATTCTGTAAAATCGGAGTAATCCCGTAGTGTAGACATACCCCAAGAGTTCAGCAATTACTCTTTAAAGAAGCCAGACACACCCTGCTCTGGGGAACATAATGCTGCTGTAGGTAATAGCTGTGTGGAATTCTTGCATTCAGGAGGTCACATTGTATTTGGCCCATGCTCAAAACTGCAGAGAGAATCAAGGTTCCCTGCACCCTCACCAGAGGTGAAAGTAAGCTAGTCCGGTCCAGTACGGAGTACTGACAAGAGCCGATATGCCGTGCCGGACCGGACTGGCTTCCCCAGGCTGGTGATTTAAAGGGCCCGGGGCTCCCTGCAGCGGCCCTTTAAATTGACTCCCGAACCCCGGTGCCAGAGCCCTAGGGTAGCGGCCGCAGGGCTCCGGAGGTGATTTAAAGGGCCCAGGACTCCTGCCACTGCGGGGAGCCCCGGCCCTTTAAATCACCGCTGGAGCCCTTCCACTGCTACCCCAGGGCTCCGGCAGTGGGGCTTGGGCGGCGCTTTAAAGGGCCTGGGGCTCCCCGCAGCGGCCGGGGAGCCCCGAGGCCGGCGACAGGGCTCCATTGGCAATTTAAAGGGCCCAGAGCTCCGCTGCGGTAGCGGTGGCCAGACCCCCGGGCCCTTTAAATTGCCTCTGAGCCCCAGGACTCCCAGCCACCTCTGCAGCTGGTAGCTCCGGGGGTGATTGAAAGGCCCTGGGGCTCCCAGCCGCAGCCAGAGCCCCGGAGCCTTTAAATCTTGATTTAAAAGCCATGCCTCTTCCGGTTGAGGCCACGCCCCTGCTCAGGACTCCGGCATACCGGTAACTCCTTTAATTTACTTTCATCCCTTACCCTCACCAATTTACAGCCCTTGTGCAGTCATTCAGAGCTGAAATGATCCAGCCCACAGGCATTAGGCACTGTGGAATAAGCAAAGTGGTTGACATAACTTCTGATACAAATTGTTTCCAACCTAAATTATCCAGCACATGCTGTGCCTGCATCTTTCTGGTCTTGTTAACAGACAGAAGCTCCCTGCCTACTGTAGACAATACAGAGCATCTTACTTAATAGAAGAACAACATGAGGAACTAAACTTCACAGACCATGCATCTGACCTTAAACCTCTGGAGGGCTGGCAGTCTGGCCTGAAGGAGAGAGACCTGGCTCTGTGGCCCCTTCCATCTGAGGGAATGGGCCTTTTGTTTTGCTGGGCTCCACCCCACCCTCACTGGATTTCAAATAGGCCCTTCAGTGTATATTTTTAATGGTGAGAGTAACTAATCAGTAGAACAATGTATCAAAGGTCATGGTGGATTCTCCATCACTGACAATTTTTAAATCAAGTTTGGATGTTTTTCTAAAAGATATGGCCTAGGAATTATTTTTGGGAGGTTCTATGGCCTGTGTTATACAAGAGATCAAACTAGATGATCATAATGGTCCCTTCTGGTCTAGAAAGAATCTATGACCTAAAGAAGAAATAGCAGCACATAGGGGAAAATTATCAGACACATCTAACTCACATCTCTTAACCTCTTCTAATATTTAATCCATCACTCACCATGCTCCACACTGTTGTTTTTGTTTGTTCAGCCAACAAAAGCCTAGAGATATTAATGAGCAAGACATCAAGTACAACAAATAAAAAATGACTTAAGAATTGAATCCAGGATAATCTTGTTAGGTCCAAGGGAACCTGGAGGAACAAAATATAGCTTTCATATCTATGCTATGTATGGCTCTGATATGCAGTGTGGTATCTTTGAAAATAGGACTCAAAGCTTACTTACAATCATTTTTTTTTCATTGCTGCATTTAATGCAAAGATTTTTCCTGAAAATTGGGCTGTTATCCAGACATGGCAAATTAAACTTCCAGCTCCACAATTAAAGGCAGCATGCTGATGAATGGAGCAGCGATACTGATTTACTTTGAGTGGTTCTATGACTCAAAAATGTGATGTACAATATCTTTGCCATCTTGGCAGAAGCAGCAGCAGTCTTGAAAAGCCATTGCCACCCTGTTCTCCCTTGCTATCACTCTCACTTAGAAACCTCTACTGTTTATGATCATGAAGAATTTGTGAACAGCACCAATTCTTTCATTCTTTAATTTTTTTTCTTTTAAAAAGCAAATTAAGTGCTTGTGAATGGCATTATGTCGATGGCCTGCTGGTGGAGGTAGTTTATTTATCCAGAGGAAGGTACAGAATAGGCAATGCCCATACAATTTTCTCCATACTACCCCACTACTGTGAATAAACTTTGGTCACAAAACAACCTCTTTGTAAAGGATAGGAAATGTCAGTCTCCAGGCCCATTCCATCTTCCATTTCTCTGATGAAATTGCCAATATTTGTGTTAGCAAGAGGCTGAACCTGTAGAGGCTGCTGAAGCTGGAGGGACAGGATTAGATTAGTCTGGAACTCAGTTCAGAACTGGCATCTGAAACAAAATGGTGTAAATGCTACCAGAACAGACATGTAAGAATCTAGCAAATTTGCAAGGGCCTCTGGAATTTGTAGTTCAAATGAGTGATGCTACCAGCAAGAAAACAGTGCTACTCCTCCTTTTCGATTATCCCCTTTATTTATTAAAGAATAATAAGTATCTAATGAGTTGTTTAACTAAATAATTTTCAGTTTAGTTGTTGCTGACAAACTCTTTACTTTGAATATTCAGTATTTATTGATTGATATTTATGTTGGGTGATTGGTCTCATGGTATTTCTTCTGTTCCGTGATAGGATAACTGAACGTTTTTAAATGAAAGACTAAAGAATGAATAACAAATCGTGTAACAAATTTTCAGATAACTCAATCAATCAAGATAAAAGGTGCGAAACTTCCAAGAGTCACAAACATTTTCATGAATTCATGACAGCCATAAATACTTGAGAATAATCCCAAATCATAGTGCACTAACTCTGTGCTTTTATTTGCAAAAGATGTTTTGCAACTCAAATGTAACTCCATTCATGCCAGAAGAGTTACACTAACGATGTACGTGGCAACAATACATCCTGCCATGTTCAGTCTCTCTTATATGATGTTTTTAATATGTATAAGAAGGAATAGGGAGGCTGAAGGCTTGAAACTATTAGAATGCTTACATTTCCAAATTATTAAGACACATGTTCACATAGGTTTAAAATCCTGCTGAATAGTTCATCATTAATATACAAAAGGTGCTCTCTGACACTGTTTTCGAAAGGGTAAATAAAACTGACATGGAGAGTTTCAGTGCTTAAGAATTAGTATTAACATAATTGCTCTAAAAAAATTTAAAAGATCTGAAAAAAGCATTTGCTGACTCTTCATCTGTAAGAATATATTGAGGTTGGCATCTATCTCTTGACAAAGGTGTAATCAGACCTGTTGCAGTCCCAAGATAATACAGTGGTGCCTGCCAGTGCCATTACAGTTAAGCTTCTGTCAGCATATTCTTTATTAATTCTTGTTTTTGCAGATTTATAACTCCTTAATACTCAGGCATAAGGATAAGATTATGTCACAGAAGTCACAGATTCTGTGACTTTCATAGACCTCCGTGACATTTTCTGAGCTGTCAGCTGGTGGGGCCCCTGGAGCTCTCAGCCGCTGTTGGTGGTGGGGGACCCTGAGGGACCCTGGAGCTGTCAGGTACCCTGGAACTCTGAGCCACCAGAGTTCTCAGATCTCTGAGCTGTTGGGGCTCTGGAGGGGGCCCCAAAGCTGTTGATCACCACTGTGGTGGGTGCTGGACCCCCCTTCCCTGCAATGGGGCTCAGCCTCTTTTTCTCCCACTTGGGCTTCAGTCATTCCCCCCGTCATTCCCTCCCCCCATGTTATTTTTAGTAAAAGTCACAGACAGGTCACGGGCCTCCGTGAATTTTTGTTTATTACCCACAACATGTCTGTGACTTTTACTAAAAATAACTGTGACAAAATCTTATCCTTACTCATGCATTACTATTAACTCCTGGATGAAACTGGGCATAGAGCATACTGGGTTTTTTTGTCTGTTGTTGCTTTTTGTTTTTACTATGTGGAGAAAAGTGAGGCATATTGTTTTTAATTTTTAATAAATAAATGCTTTTACATTAGAAGTCAACAGCTAGAATTTTGAAGATTTGTCTTTAAAATTCTACAGTGCCTACCATTCCTGCTATGTATGTGCATGGAAAACAATGAATGTTTGAAAACTGTTGAATACTCCTGGGTAGTAACTTTAGTTCCATAAGGTCTTTGCATATACCTATTCGTACTGACAAGCTAATGGATCCATAATATGGACACATATGTTCCCCCTACTGGATGAAATTCAAAGGGTCCATACAAGCGCCTCCACACATCACTTAATCTCATTTAGGGCCTTATTTTTAGAGATGCTGAAAATCATCTGTAGCTTAGAGTTTTGGTGCTCAGCAACTTGGCAATGCAGGAACTTAATGTGGGGTTTGTGTGAGGCATAAATATTGTGGGGGCCTTGAATGGACCCTGTGAACTGGGATGTATTTAACCAATAAAAGAGAGTAGAGTTTTGACCTCACTCTGCAGTTATTAACTTTTTAATACTAGTATCTGTATAAAAAGATATTATGGAACAATGCACTGGGATGAATTTCATTCTCTATGCATGATGGATTTTAATTTCATTCTCCTTCAAGTCCTGGATCTCCCCACAGGAGTACAATATTGGAGCTGTGATCAGCTATGCAGATTGGAAAGTGGAGTTTCGCCTTTGAAGGGACTTCATAACTAGGAAATATGTTAAGATCCATTTAATAATACTATCATAAAATGGACTAGCATAATACCAAAGGAATACATATATAAGATACTAATTTGTTCTAGAGGAAAAATAATACACATTTAGGCACTTATTGCTTGCATCGTCAAAGCGTTTTTCACAAATTAACTCATTAATTCCTCTAAGTAATTAATACTAATTATTTATTAGGCTATAATTATGCCAGTCTACTGCCATAATACTAATTAATTGTAAATGTTTTTATGATACACCATAATGTTTTATATGCAGTTGTTATGGTCTGTCATAATGTGCATCTTGAAAAGTTCCTGTAATGCTCACTCCAAACTAGTCTATTATGTGTTTACATGACATGTTGCGAATATTATACTCTAGCAGATGAATAATATACGTTTGCTAAAGTACCTGAAAAAGTCTTTGTTGAACAGTCATTTTCATTACAACACATTTAGGGATGGGAGAACCAACATGGCCTCCTTCCCTCCACTATTTACAATTTTTGGGAACATGAAAATGCTGAAACACCATTTATTAATTATTATTGTTTAATATCTGTATACTACAGCAGCATGTATGGGCTCCTACGAGTTTGGGGCCTCATGGTGCTAAGCCCTGTACAAATGCAGAATAAGAAACAGACACTGTCCAGGAGAGTTTGCAATCTCAGTAGCAAACAGACAAAGGATAAGGGAGGAAACAGAGACCCAGAGAGGTGAAATGACTTGTCCAAAGTCACACAGCAGGTTAGTATAATGCCATATTCACTAGGCCGTGCTACCTTCATTTGAAAGATTTTTATTATGGAATTTTTTATCGAAATGGAAGTAGATCGTACTGGAAATCTGTTCTTCAATCGCTAATGGCCCGTCCCATTGTCCAGGAATAGGACTGGGCCCTAGAGTCACTGGGTAAATATATATTTAGATATTTTTTGAATATCTGTTATAGGAACTTTAGAACATTAGAAATTTCAGAAAAGAAAATAACAGTGAGATGCGCAATGTGATTTACACCAACAAAAGTATGGCTCCATTTGGTTGAAATTCTTGCTTCCAGAGAAACCGTGTCTCTCTCCATTCACTGCCGTAAAGGTTGAGGTCAATTTATGCACACTCTTAAATTGCCCCCAGATTTGACTATATAAGGGCTGTTGGCAGGGGCTATTCAGTGCAAGGTCTTCAACTCTGGGGACAGGTCTATACTACACATTCTTGCCAGTATAGCAATATCAGTCAGGTGAGTGATTTTTTGTGACATTTTGTGACTAGATGCTACACTAGTACATAGCTATACTGGCAAACCTTTTCTAATGTAAACCAGGTCTGGGATTTTTTGTCAAGCATTAAAGCCCAAGCTTTCAGATAAATCCCAACTTCTTAACCTTCAGGTCATTATGCAAAACCCACCGATTTGACAATGGTTTCAGATGTTTACAGTTCTAGTCAACAGTTGGGGAAGGTGGCTCTACTTTTCATTGCGGCAGTCCAAATTTCAACAGAGCCTTTTTTAAAGCACACTGTTGGCACAGCAACGTGATTGTGGTTACATTGAGGTGATGGGCATGTGTATTTTATAAATCTACGGATATGTTTCCACTAGACTGTTTCACCTGATTGTCAATTAACTCAAGACATTTAGGCTATCATGACCACACCTTTGGGGGAGTGGAACAAATGCCCCTAGTGTACTGGCAAAACTACACATTAGCTAGTAGAGCAGGTTTTGCTTGGGGGCTGAAATAAGCTGCACTGGCAAAAGGACATTCGCACTAGGAATGCTTTGCTAGTAAAAACAACAAGGAGTCTTCTGGCACCTTAAAGACTAACACATTTATTAGAGCTTATGCTTATGCTCTAATAAATGTGTTAGTCTTTAAGGTGCCACAAGACTCCTTGTTGTTTTTGCTGAAACAGACCAACACGGCTACCCCTCTGAAACTTGTCACCTTGCTAGTAAAGTACGCCAGAATAGCTGTACTGGCAAGGTGCTCCTAGCGTAGACCTGGAATGATGGGCTATTCTTTGCTTCCTCATTTGTGTTTAGCTATGGTAACTGTCAAGCTGTGTGTCAAGTTTGAAGCTATAGTGGGAAACCATGCAAGAG
Organism: Chrysemys picta bellii; assembly: GCF_011386835.1. Taxonomy (NCBI): domain Eukaryota; kingdom Metazoa; phylum Chordata; order Testudines; family Emydidae; genus Chrysemys; species Chrysemys picta. Next base: position 70,023,401 of record NC_088794.1, on the reverse strand, counting down.
AAGGGATAGGCAGAATATGCTTAACTTTACACAAAGAGACAGAATAGCTTAGGTACATTATTATTTCCCTTATTCAAATCAACCTCTATGTTTAGTGCCAGAAGACAGTGACACTTTCTGAGATTCTTCACCATTGTTGTGTTGACAGTAGCTGATGCAGGGATTCTTAAAACATCTTTGTACCCTATGTTCTGCAGTAGGACTTCAGAACCACAATAAAACATAAAATTTTAGCCCTGAAGTGTATTTATAGTTAGAAAAGTGATGCTGTAGAAATGACTTTGTGGGGTTCCATATTTATTCTCTCTCAGTGACTCTAGATCGAATCGGGCTTTGGAAAACAAAAGATGATGTTTTCAAGTGCCAGCTCTGGCATACTCAAGCAGCAGGATCTGAAAGTGAAGCTGTATTCTCTCTGTCTCTTATATCATCATCAGTCATAAAAATTCTGCTGTAGGAATTTAAATGATAGCTTTTGACAGTCTAGAATCCTGCTCACTACTCCACAGCTGTACTGGCTTTACATTGCTAAAACATCAAAACATTCATTTCCATCAGTAAATTAAGCATAAATGACTGGAAGATACAAGATTAATTTTCCATTAATTTGGGCTCAAATACTGCATTCCTGATGAATCCAAAAGTGCCACTTATTTCAGTGGAGCTTTAGATCTACAAGGAATGCAGGATCAGATCCTTTAGCTCTGAATATTTTAGCTCTTAATTTTAAAGAGTGAAATCCTGGACTGAGTTATGTCAATAACAACAAGCCTCCCATTAACTTCACCAAAAGGTCTTAATTTAAGTCAAATCTTCTCTAATATGAAAGAATTGTCATATAAACTAAACTATATTACAATGATGCTGCAGTCAGAATGGGAGCTTCATATATGTATACAAGTGCACAAGGGACCAATTTACTTAACACTCTGGGTTTGATATTACCACCCTTATATTTTGTAGTACCTTACTCTGCAATTTATGCTCTGGAAACCAATGAGACTCTTGCAGCACAAGGTCCTATTCTGCATGAGGAAGGCTGGAAGAATCTGGTACTTATGCAGGAAGTAATCCAAGTAAGAGAAAACACTTATCTAGAAAAAGCGCTTTTCTTGGAACTGTTTATTGTTTTATTTTGGTTTTCAAAAATGTCATAAATAGATATCTTTTGGACATTTATCAGCATGTGTAACACTGGTGTGCCACCTTGAGCTACACCAATGGAGTCTGTCAGCTGAACATTTCAGAACAAAGTTTTAGAACAATCCAGTAGCTTCTAGTGGGTCTTACAAATAGATATTATAGGTCTCAAACTATAACTAAATGCAGGGCAGGCAATGCCCTCAGACGTCCCCTGGTAATTAATTACATAGCCTTACAAATATTGGCATACTTAGTCATCCCTAATAACTGTTAGCAATATACCTAATTTTCATAAGTAACAAACACATATCTACTTTTAATCACTGTTCAATTAACTTATTTCAAAGCCGAATTCTTTTTTGAGTTGCACTATGTGACTTCAATAGGCTTGTACAGGGTATAAATCAGCTCAGAATTTGGGCCTAACTTTTGAGCAATGGGATGTGTTCTCTGACTTGGCATGCAACGCAGCACTAAAGCCTTGTTGTCTTGATCTATGTAAGCCTGTGTTTTTTCTTCCCAAATTTCTGTTGTTGCAGTCAGATGAGTGGCTGAATACTGAATTGATATGAACATTAGAATGCAATCCATAATCCCATAACCAGGATTCTAAAAAGGTGGGAGTTATTTTTAAACCCATCTGGACTTTCTCATATTATGTCCTCTTCCGCCAAAACCTAGAGAATGGACTTTCCATTGATAATTCTATGTCTGGAAAACTAACCTTATAGAGGAATATACCTCTCCTCCAGGACCTGAGCATAGTATGAAGTTTGAGTTCTTTTCTAGAGGTGAAATAAGCAGCATCTTTTGTTGACAAGTAATAAACATTTTTTTCCTAGATACATAACTTTGATTAAGTAAATTAAAGAAGGCTGACAATCAATAAATACACACAAGGAAGAAAACTGAATAAAATAAACTGGTCTGTTTGTTCTTAGATGAAGTTCATATTTTTATATTTAAAGGGAAATACTTTCCAAGTTACCTTTATGGAAAAATTATATAGAATGAAACAGTGATTAAACCAAGTTCTATAGTTCTATAGATTTGTAACAGGGTATATCAATACTATAATGCTCTAAGACCTATAGAATTTAATAAAGAATTACAATTTTTGTATAGTTTTTTTCAAATATCCTCCACAATTCAATAGCAGGGATATAATTTTCTATTAAATTCTGTGTGTGTGTGTGTGTGTGTGTGTGTGTGTGTGTGTGTGTGTGTGCGTGCGTGCGTGCGCCTATATGTTTTGTATGGGTCCTGTTAGATCTGGGCTTTTTCTCAAAGCTCAGATAGCAATTGTAAAAGAGCACATTTTCTCCTCTGGTAAGAGCAGTGTGATTGTTTCTTTCCAATACAGACCTTGCTACAATAAACGGTACCATTTGTCACCATGAGATTAGACTATTGCAGTAAAATCTATGTAGTCAGGGCCGGCTCTGGCTTTTTGGCCGCCCCAAGCAAAAAAAACAAAAAAACCTGCGGCGCGGCCAGAGCACGGGTGCAGGGGGATTGGCTGGGGGGAGGGGGAGGAGGAGGGAGCAGGCAGGAGAGAAAGAGAAGGGGGCGGCCAGGGCTACAGCAGGGGCGCTGCTACGCGGCCACTCCTGCTGCGCCGCCTCCTGCTGCGAGGGCTCTGCTCCAGTCAGCAGGGAGGGAAGGAAGAGGACTGCCCTGCAGGGCGCTCTGGTTCTCCCCGCCGCTACCCCCTACAGGGCTGCTGGAGGGAACAAGAACAACCAAAAAAAGAAAAGCGGCCGTGCCGCCCTAGGATTGGGCAGAATGCCACCTCCAACAATCTGCCGCACCTGCTTGCTCAACTGGTGCCTGGAGCCGGCCCTGTATGTAGTGTTCCAGCTAATCAGGGTAGTGTTTAATCCACCGATGTTTTTGGATACAGTGGAAAGTCTCAGAGGGTCCTGTGGCACCTTTAAGACTAACAGAAGTATTGGGAGCATAAGCTTTCGTGGGTAAGAACCTCACTTCTTGCATCTGAAGAAGTGAGGTTCTTACCCACGAAAGCTTATGCTCCCAATACTTCTATTAGTCTTAAAGGTGCCATAGGACCCTCTGTTGCTTTTTACAGATTCAGACTAACATGGCTACCCCTCTGATAGTGGAAAGTCTGTCTCCAGGTTTCAGCTTCCACTTTTATATACTGTTTTACAGCAAATTCAACTGTTTCTTCCTCTATATCTCTAAAAACACACCATTCCTCACTTTTCCCCCTTGCTTAAATCTAGGATCATGCTTTGGTCATCTCATGCATTGACTGCTGGAATTCCTTTTGTGTCTTTGCTTCGCATTCCACCATTCTGTTTGAACTGCTGCATCCTCCATTCCCACCCCACTCACCAGCTCATTCCTTCCCTTACTGAGCATCATCATTGGCTTCCTGTCTTTCCCCATATCAACATCAAACTCTTCATCCTCACCTTGAAAGTTCTACACAGCTCTACCCACTTCACATCTCTGCTCTCATTTCTTACCACTGCCCCTCATACTCACTCTTTTCTCCTGAATGCTCCCTTTGTCTCTTTCTCTCACTTGCGACTATCTCCTCACTGCTTGAAAAAGCACCAGCCTTTCGCCTTCACCTCCTCTGTTGAATCCCCCTTCAAAAGTCATTTATTTCTCCTAACTTTCCACCCCAAAAATCCACTTCAGAATGCAATACCTATTCTTGTGCCCTGACCATTAGAAAGCATTAAAACAAATTACATGATCTTTTTTCATTGAAAAATATCTTCTCCCCACAATACTTTTCTCTTTCTCCTGGCACTCTATTCTCTTGCCTCCTTTCCTTCTCACTCTGTGGTTTATTGTCATGATTCATTAAATTATCTGTCTAATTTAGATTTTAATAATGAACCTTGTCTTCTTACATATCTATACAGAGCAAACCACATTCAAGAAATGGCAATTTTCAACAACTCATAACTTGTCCAAATCTGAATGGATTGAAATGGGGTAACAAAAGGCTAATTATAGCTCCTGCTACAAATCAGTGAGGCACTAGAGCTCTTAAAAACAAATTGTAAGAATTTTTATAATGGAAAGTTTTGGGAAAACTAAATATAAAGGTTGCTACCACTCCCTTTACTAAAGTGCCAGGCACATCAATGGTGCTGTGTAAATAACAGTAATAATAGCTGAAACATCAGCTGCATTGTACAAGAATGATTTTTAACAATTCATTCAATAGCTACATAGTATTTACATACCACAAACAAAGCTTTTATACATTTGCTCCCAGGGAGAAGTACAATTGTTTACAAAACAGAAAAAGAATCATTAAGGTATTTATAAAGCACAAAAGAAGATGCTGACAGCAAATTTGATATACCCATTGTAATTGTATTTATTATGTTGTAAATGCGAATATGCAACAATGACATTTGCATTCAAAATGCGCAGAAAGAATCTTGCATAATGGAATGTACTAAAGCTTATAACTATCTGCACAATGAGCATTAGGTAGTTGGAGCCATGATAGCTGGGAAAATGACCCTGGTGTGAAGGAATAAAATTATGGTATGTTGTATATACCCAAAAGCCCAAGGTTCAATTGAAAGACAGCCCAGGGTTGCCAGAAGGTCCCTGGCTATTTGTGAGCCTTTTAGCAAATCTGGGCTGAGTTTTAGATTGGCAGTGAAACCCAAAACCGACAAAAAAACTTAATTTATAGCTTATTATGAAGGGTATTATTCAAATTCTCAGGGCTTGATCCTGTAAGGTGCTCATCACCTTGCAAATTTGGGCTCTAAATTCATAGGGTTAGATCTGATTTAAGCTACAACATTGTATAATTAGGATAACTGCAGTGGAGTTACTCCATATTTACAATGCTCTGTAGCATGGTGAGTGGCATGTCTTTATTAAAGCGACATTCTTTGTGAAATAATGTCACTTCGGCTGTACTGCAGAGAACAACATGGCCCTGAATAATATAGCACTTGGGAAGTGATCTGGAGAAAAATACCAGCCAAAAGAGAGCACTAAGATGGACAACTTAAAAGTAGCTCAATTTTTCCCTCTGTGCAGATAATTTTGAAAAAAATGTCCTCATCTGAGTTGCCCCAGTCAATCTGTTCTTTCCAGACTTTCAGATCTGTAGTTATTAAAAGTCAGTTTCACTCCCAAAGGCTATATCTGTAGCACACAATATACTTTTGTAAGCTAGGTTTTACAGCTGGGAGCTTTTTCATCCTCATTTTTCCCCCCACAGAAAAACGCTGCAAATTATTGTCTCTCTTTGCCACCTAGTGGGAAACTTGATTTTACAGTTGCCTTCCAAGCAGCAACTTCCCATTAAAAATAAGGTCATGGAATTCTATGTGAGCACAGAACTGAGAAAAGGAAAAGTTCACGGTTTAATGTCTATGCTGAGTTTTCTGCAGGTGCAACATAGAAGGAATGGGATCGAAGGTGGGGAGACAAAAGGTAGCTTTAAGCCATCTCTGGACCTAGACTTTGCATTACTCTGAGGGCCATTGTAAACACTGGCAGCTCAGAAGCCCCCATCGTGCAAAATGTTTGGTGCTAACCCTTCCTGCCCTGAAAAAAGCCCCTAACACACCCCTGGCAGGAGAGTATATGGCTGCTTATGGTAGCCCTACTGGGGGTATTCTCTCTCAGCTTCTTCTGGCATAGTTTTAGTCTTTATCTTCCATGACAGGGTTAGAAAGGGATCAGTATTTTGGCATATCGGAGATGTCATGAAGATGCTATCCTTGCTGATAAGTGCATTTAAAGGAAACATATACAGAGCCTAATTTTGATCTCTTTATATTGGATTTTCATTACTGATTTCAATGGAGTTACTCCTGATTTTCACCAGTGTAAGGGGCAATATTCCTCTTTGCCAAGTTATAGATTTTGAATGTTAAGATCACACAGATATGAAAAGAATCTGTTTACATGCTTCAGTTAAGTAATGGCATATACTGAAGTGTGAGAAGATTGTCCTCTCCCAAGTAAATGGGAAAGCCTTTTTCAAAGCCCTATACTAACTCATGGGCTGAGGGAAATCAAGGGAATTAGAAACACTAGGGAAGTCTAATCTCAGTGCACTGCCCTGGCCTTATTGTTTTTTTTTTTTCCTGGAGAGAATATTGCAGTGAGATAAAAGATTGATCCAAAACCCCAGCTTTTCAAAGGTATTGAGACACCTGAAGATGCAAATAGGATTTTCAAAAGCACCTAGGAGCCAACTCCCACTGAAACCACTGGACCCTTAGAACAGGATATGATTTCACATATCAAAAGGGACACCAGGGGGCCAGACAAGATGATAGACAATATAATAGTAAAGAGGCCAACTCTGATACTAGTAGTTGATCCCTTGAAAAGTAACACAGACCTGACTCAGGGTAAGTTCTAAAGTACCACTGAGGTGGTTTGAAGGTCATGGATGGAAAGGACGTTTTCTCACATTAGTGAGAGAACCAAAGTTATGGTGAACTTGGAGGAAGGAAGAGGTGGAGACTGGGGTGGTGGTATCTTGAGGCAGGACTTTTTTGGTTTTGTGGATAGAGAAAGGTTGTTAGGAGAACCTAGAAAGGTGGAATTTGCATAACACTGTGTGAATGTGAAGTGCGCTAGTAAAGAGCAACCTTAAAATATTTGTGGATAATTAGGAAGGGCAACAAATGTGTATCCAATTTTGATGAAAAGCTAACAGACAAGAACTGACACTACTTTCTGCCAGCTAGGTGAACGTGAAACAAGGTTAATTTCAAGTGCATTTAAAATATGAATCAAATGTTTTCACTTCTCTATTCTCAATCTATCATAATATGGCCACAAACCCAGCCATTTCAACTAGTCTTCTTAAATCAATGAAATGGCGTATGACATACCCTGAAGATGTCTCAGTACATATAATACTAGCAGGAACAGTATAACAGGTACTCAAGCTGATACAGCACTGTCAGCTGGTAGCTGCCGGTAGACAGCTAGACATTTTTCAGGCTGTTACACAGAAGGAAAGTTGTCTATGTCCTCAAGTCCCCCTCCTATGTAAAAAATTTACTTAAACAATGGCCTCTTTTCTCTCACTTTCTATCCTGATTCAGAGCTATTCTCAGATTGCCCTTCTTCTGTAACTGGGATTTCAAATGGTCAGTGCTAGAATTTGATAGACACAGAAATGGTAGCTGATTAGTTTCTGTCAGGTCAATATCAGCTCTTGCTTTTGCTCCTTTCTCAGTGCTTCAGTGAAAGTTGAGAAGGAGGGAAAGCACAGAAGGTCCTTAATTATGTTCCAGAGTATCAAAGCTATGAACAGCCTCACAATCTGCAGAATATTATTGGCATGAGTGAATTGCCTGGAGAGGCAATTTGCAAGCATAATATGTCAAAGCAAGTGTCTTCCTTGGCAACACATTGTTTTGGTGGAAAGACAGAACATGGATCTGATTCACCTCTCAGTTACTCTGATGGCAGTTCAAGTCAGTGGAGTTACCCAGGTGCCAATGATTGGGTGAATGCAGCCTAATAGCTTTAAATATATCTAGTGAGCTTGAAAAACATCCATACTCCACTTAGTGGTGCTGGCTTTTGGGGACTTTTGTCAGAACAAGGTGGCAGTGGTAATTCAGAAGGACAAACTTTACGTTTGTTTTATTTTTTAAATTTCCATCCCTCCATCCAACATCTGGCATATTGAAAAAAGTGTTTTCTAGGTATAGGTTATATAGCCCATAAAATACATTAATCATTGTGTGGACTTGAAAAACATTTTAAAACAACCAGTTTTCATGATCTCTGAAATACATCATCTGACACAATGCTTTTTAAATGTATTTAATTTGTAGAATGTCATATTAGAGTGAGTTCCAATAACATGCACAGCAGTGCATGAATCCCTGAATATGCACATACATTGATCATGCAGTTGCTTGTAGAAGATGCTGTTTAGAGGACTAAATGTTCATGTAATTACTTGTATAAACAATGCCTTACATGTTTTTCTCAGAATTACAATGAATATGTTTGTTATGCTGCTTGGAGTGGCTTACAGCTAAGAATGCAAATTCAGGACAGACTGTCAGAAATTAGGGCAGACCCTCCAAACTGATGGTATATTCTGTCATTAGATTTCACAAAGTCAGTAACAAATGTGTACTCCTGGATCACTATATTTGTCTTACCATTGAGTTGCAGACATTCCTCTTAAGCATTCCCACCCCTTTTTACCACCCGTACAAACTGGACTTTATTACAAAAAGTTATTAAAACCAAATTCACCACATATTGGATTACTTCCAGCCCCAAAGAGCCAGTCACTTACCCCCAGGTCAAAATATATTCAAGATCTCACTAAAGATAACACTACAACCAAAACCTTTAGGAAACTAACTAAAAGTTTATTAACAGAGGAAAGAAATGAGAATTATTAAAAGGTTAAAGCAGATAAAATACATTACAGCTGGATCAGAGTACGTAGTCCAAATGGTAGCAGAGATAAAGTATCAGAGGGGTAGCCGTCATCTACAGCCAAGCACTGAGGTACAATCGCATCTGCTCCAAACCCTCAGACAGAGACGAACACCTACAAGATCTTCACCAAGCATTCTCAAAACTACGATACCCACACAAGGAAATAAAGAAACAAATTAACAGAGCCAGACATGTACCCAGAAGCCTCCTGCTACAAGACAGGCCCAAAAAAGAAACCAACGAACTCCACTGGCCATCACCTACAGTCCTCAGCTTAAACCTCTCCAACGCATCATCAGTGATCTACAACCCATCCTGGACAATGATCCCTCACTTTCACAGACCTTGGGAGGCAGGCCAGTCCCACAGACAACCCGCCAACCTTAAGCATATTCTCACCAGCAACCACGCACCGCACCATAACAACTCTAACTCAGGAACCAACCCATGCAACAAACCTCGATGCCAACTCTGCCCACATATCTACACCAGCAACACCATCACAGGACCTAACCAGATCAGCTACAACATCACCGGCTCATTCACCTGCACGTCCACCAATGTTATATATGCCATCATATGCCAGCAGTGCCGCTCTGCTATGTACATTGGCCAAACTGGACAGTTACTACGCAAGAGGATAAATGGACACAAGTCAGATATCAGGAATGGCAATATACAAAAACCTGTAGGAGAACACTTCAACCTCCCTGGCCACACAATAGCAGATGTTAAGGTAGCCATTTTACAGCAAAAAAACTTCAGGACCAAACTCCAAAGAGAAACTGCTGAGCTCCAGTTCATTTGCAAATTTGACACCATCAGCTCAGGATTAAACAAAGACTGTGAATGGCTTTCCAACTACAGAAGCAGTTTCTCCTCCCTTGGTGTTCACACCTCAACTGCTAGCAGAGCACCTCACCCTCCCTGATTGAACTAACCTCGTTATCTCCATACTGATTTATACCTGCCTCTGGAGATTTCCATTACTTGCATCTAAAGAAGTGAGGTTCTTACCCACGAAAACTTATGCTCCCAATACTTCTGTTAGTCTTAAAGGTGCCACAGGACCCTCTGTTGCTTTTTAGAGATAAAGTAATCTACCAGTCTCTTAGAGTCTTTTCATAAGACCTCAGGCCCAGGGCTTCCCAAAATGGGGTTTGGGGGACCTTTTTCACTGCATCTAGAACCCCTCTCTCAGCATTCAGGAGGATTAAAGGTGCAGAATCTCTCCCAGTGTGCTTTCTTATAATTTAAGATGGTCTAGCAATTGTCCTTAGCCCAACATTTGTCCTTAGTCTTCCCACAGTGAAACATACAATGACCCCTCTTTGAAGTTAATCTTCTACTTCTCAAGCATACACAAGTAATCCAGGTTTCAGAGTAGCAGCCCTGTTAGTCTGTATCCACAAAAAGAACAGGAGTACTTGTGGCACCTTAGAGACTAACAAATTTATTTGAACATAAGCTTTTGTGGGCTACAGCCCACTTCATCGGATGCATCTGGTGAAAAATACAGTAGGAAGACATATATATATATATATATATATACACACAGAGAACATGAAACAATGTGTGTTACCATACACACTATAAGGAGAGTGATCAGTTAAGGCAAAGCTTTTATCAGCAGGAGAGAAAAAGAACTGTTTGTATTGGTAATGAAAATGGCCCATTTCTGGCAATTGACAAGGAGATATGAGGAACTGTGTGGGGGCGGGGAGAGGGAATAAGCACGGGGAAATAGTTTTACTTTGTGTAATGGCCCATCCACTCCCAGGTCTTTATTCAAGCTTCATTTAATGGTGTCCAATTTGCAAATTAATTCCAATTCAGCAGTCTCTCATTGGAGTCTGTTTTTGAAGTTTTTTTGTTGTAATATTGCGACTTTTAGGTCTGTAATCGAGTGGCCAGGGAGATTGAAGTGTTCTCCAACTGTTCTTCAAAAACACACATTGTTTCATGTTCTCTGTGTGTGTATATATATATATCTTCCTACTGTATTTTCCACTACATGCATCCAACAAAGTGGGCTGTAGCCCACGAAATCTTATGCTCAAATAAATTTGTTAGTCTCTAAGGTGCCACAAGTACTCCTGTTCTTTTTACAAGTAATCCATTTACAATGATTTACTAAGGCAATTACCGGTCATTATAACATGGATAGATAAGTGAAGACAATACAGGTAATATTCATTAGTTTCATGCAGTGTATACATATCTTTGATCTTAAGGTTAATTAAGTACAGGATACAGATATGAAAAAGGACATTGCAACAACAGGTTAATTTAGTTACTTTAGTACACATTAAACAGGATACATACACAATGTAAATAGCATTCAGCTGGTTACAGAAAAGTGTAGTCAATATCATTAACATTCAACAGACTAGTGAATTGGGACACTTAACACTGCTTTGAGGTCCTGACCTGAGCTCAGCTAGCTGCTAGCGCCACAATGTTCATGTCAAGTCAATCATTTGTTAAAAATATATTACAGTGCTATTTTCTATGTTATACTTTATGGCATTTACTAATCGTGGAATAAAGAAAACCTGACAAATGAGCAAAATCTCATTATTGTTTCTGCCTATTCGCTATCTAGAGTGATCACAGTATAAAGAGCAGCCTGTGGGGTCTCAGGTTGCCAAATTATGCAATCGACCAGGATGCTGGCCATTGCAATTTAATGAGGCTAACACAGAACTGAATGTTCTTTATATGCAGACATGGAACAAGTAGTTAAGCAATGTACACCTAAGTGGAGTGCATTGTGTACAACAGATCTTAGAAATTTATTGATTTTTTTAAATGTGGAAATGGTTTAAAAAAATTAAAAATGGAGGCTGAAAAGATACTTACAGCTAAAAACTCACCAGGGAGATTATCAAAGGCACAAATGGGAGTTAGATGCCCAATTCAAATTGATTTTCAATGTGTTATCTAATTATATTCAGCAAATTATTTACTTCTATCCCCCCCGCCCAAAAAAGATCTATATTTATTAAGCAAGAAAGAAGAAATCTGCTACAAAATCAGAATCAGTTCAAAATAGATAATTTAGAAACTAGAACATTTATGGTATTGGTGAGAGTAGTCCACAGATTATGAAAATTCCCATTGATGTAAATGAGGGCGGGGGTTTGCACAGGGACTGCAGATATGACCTTTTAAAGAACTGTGGTTTCTCTTGTAGTAGAGAAGTTGCAGGGCTCTCTTGTAATGAATCAAAAGGGAACTATTTTTACTGAAGCTGTTACCCAGAGACACCTTGTTGCCCATCCTCACTCTCTTATCACCGAGACTAATACAGACTCAGTGCCCTAGAATCACAACTCAGGATCTCCATAAATTTAGAACTGAATTAAGCGGACATGGTAAGGATTGTTACCTACACAACAGGATCCTCCTAGAATTCTGAACAGGAAAAAAATGTATATATACTTCAAAACTTTTCCTCAATTACAAAAATAAGGCAAATTTCTGCTCAAATTTGCAGAAAAATACATATCTTGCAGTAATTCCTTGCATGGAACTCTCCAGGCCTCTTAATGTGTATTATGCATGTATTACAAATACATTACATGTGACAAGGTTTCCCCATAGATCATAAAGGAGAATCTTCTCCAAAGAACCCACACTGACATTTTCTCTCCAGACTGTTACAATAACTGGATATCCAGGAAGAGATATGAAATTTCAAACTTGGAAGCTTTCTGCAAGTGAGCATTCTGAAGGCACTAAACTTGAGGATATTAGGAGGAAATTATGATTTAATTAAGGACATGGAGCCACAAAAAGGAGATTACACTTAAAGCTAATATAATATAGCTGAGAAAGAAACACACATAGTATTAATTAACTAGCATAGGAGAAGCCATGGACATAACCAATTGGCCACAATGTATTACACATAAGAAGGTCGGTAAATACTTCATTGGAGTTGAGCTAATTAAGTGGATAAAGAGTTGGCTTTTAGAGAGAAGAGAGAAGGTATCAAAGCAGTATGGGATGAAGGAAATTGGTCAGTGAAGTGCCACATGCACTTGTATTTGTACAAATATTAACATTAAACATTAGCAGCCCGAAGGAAGGGGAAAGGAAGGTGATTACATTTGTTAATGAGTTTAATGTAGGGAGGGGTAATCAATATAAAGCAGGAGGGCAATAAAATTTAGAATGATGTGAACAGATTTGAAGCCTGGGCAGGACTAAGTGATTCAGTGTGGAGAAATGTAAGATAATGAGCCTGGGGATAAAAAAGGAGGATTGGAAATACAGCCTTAATGGCCATATGCTCCAAAACATCAAGCAGGAATAGGATCTGGGGGTAGTGGCGGATAAAACTCTAAATACTCTTGGCACAATGCTGAACACCAGTAAAAAAGAAATGCAAACAAAACAGTGGAAGATATTGTACCAAATTCAGTTGCAGAATAATCAGGCACAACTTAAGTTAATGAGAACTGTGTTCCAGTACTACAAGGCTGAATTTGGCCCACTGAATACAAGCCATGAGGATTTGGGCAACATTTTATAATGGAGAAGAGGCAAAAATGTCAAATACATTTGCGGTTTCTCTATGAAAAGTTGTGATTTTCTCCATTTTATTTATTGGATATTATTCACCAACAGTTCAGAGAATAATTCTTGGCATGAAGCCTGTAATCTTTGTACAAGGAATTATTTAGTCTGTGGAACCACTCATCTACTTATGTGATATCTTTCTGTCCCCCAGTTTGATAATTCTTAGAATCAGGTTTCAAATATGAATGCATGTGGAGTGAATTTTAAATGTATTTTCCATTATTATGCTCTAAAATTTATTTAAAATTGGTAATATAGGTGAAGTGTTTTGCTACACCTTTAGTTTATTTGGTGCCACAATTCTGATTTATATATCTGCCATAGCTTTTAAATTGTCACTGTGTATAAAAACAAAGCGCTTCAGCCTGGCATATACATTCTTGAATGATGACTTGCAAATACTAGGTGTGAGTGCTCTAATATTCCCTCGACATATGGTACTGCATTGTCTCCATAGATTGGCTGGTATGGTGTATTGATTTATTAAAGACATCAATTTAGAATAACCTTAGGTAAACACAATTGTCTGCTGATTGCGGAGGTTGCAGCTTTACTTCAAGGTGAAGGTTACATCAAAATAGGTTCATCCATCATCTTAAATCATGGTGATTTGGTAATTGTGTGATATAATACATTATTAACAATCAATAAGGCATAATATTTTGTGCTACTGTTGCACATTCCATCTGAAAATAAAAGTGGTTTACAAACACCCATAAATTTGGCTCAGCAACATTGCTGTGAGATAAGCATTATTGTCCTATTTTTTCAACTGGGTAAACTGAGGAACACAGAGATTTTAGGCCTATATTTTCAAAATTGTCCATTAGATGCGAGTCCCTCACTCTTTAGGTACCCAAAGTGAATGGCTTAGATCATTTTACAGAAATGATGAACATCTGCAGCTCCAAATGAAGACAATGAAAACTGTGGTTATTCAGCACCTATCAAAAATAGGCCCCATATGGTCTGCTTTTCAGCAGTCTTTAATACTCACAACTCTAACTGAATTAGTGATTGAATTCCATCAGTAGGGATTGACCTTCAGCACTAAAATATGAGCCTTTGCCACTTGAGCTAAAAGGACAGCTACTTATCCAGCACCAGCAGTAGGCTGGACCAGATGAGAGGAACATGTAACGTACACTTAGCGGTTCTGAAAATCAGACCCTACGGCACATGTAATCAGTAGACATTTGAAGATTTTGACATAAATTACTTGACTTTAAAAGTCTGTGGCAGAGATGGGAATAGATCCATAGATTCCTGATTCCCAGTCCTTTGTTTTAACCACAAGACATCCTTCCTTTCATGTACATAGGCAGCAAAACCTCTAAATGTTTAGTGTAGATTTCAGATTAAACCAATGATACATATATTTCAATAGTATAATTAGAAGGGAAGAATCACAATGATAAATTAAGAATCAATCTGTGTTTTATTTATTAAAACAAAGACATGTCATACAAATAATCTGACTGAAAGAAAAGGAAGTCAAGTCATTTTCTGCATGGTGTGTGGTGGAGTCGTGGCAGACTCTAGACAGAGGAACACTTTCATCTACCTGCAGCTGGTAAATCTCGCTCAGGACCGGCACAACCCATTAGGCGCCCTAGGCGCCCTAGGCAATTTGGGGGGTTGTGACCGCGGCAGTATTTCGGCGGCGGGACCTTCCGCTGCCTCTGTGGGGGGCGGCATTTCGGGGTGGGACCTTCCGCCACCTAGGGCGGCAGAAAAGCTGGCGGTGCTCCTGATCTCGCTTGGCCACAGAGCAGAGAGTGGGATTTTACTTACTTGTAATTGTAGCTTAAGAGCATATATTTAGATTCTATTGCAGTTTGCAATAAATGGTTAAAACCACCTGGTATCTCTGGAGCTTGATTGAATTGCTCTGGGGGAAGGGCAGTTTGTAACACCCCTTCCTCCAGACTTTAAAGACCTTGTTCTTGAAATACTGTGACAAGGTCTATCCTTGTAATAGCCACAATTCAAGATAATTAAAAGCCATTCAGTTTCCTCTCTCACATTAATTTTAATCAAGCTAAACCATGACACGGAAGAAGAATTGAATAAATATATGTATACATTACATTTTGAAATACTCTAATAAGCAGGAAGCTTTCAATCTATTAATTAGTCTATTATCACAGGTAGTTGGAAAACAAAAGTCTGAATCCAAGCATAGTAATTTACAAATGGGGAAATGCAAGATTATCATTTGCACAGGCACATTTTGATGTTGACTTGCAGCACAATTTCCTAAATTTAATGATGTATTGGAACAAGTTAATATTTGAAAAAGAGAATGGAGATATTTCACTATACTGTGGCACAGATATTCCCTTTGACAGAGACATTATTGGTAATGGCCTTTAGCCAGTATCTGGCTGTTATCTTATTTGTACAGGGCTGCACTTGAAAATC
Organism: Chrysemys picta bellii; assembly: GCF_011386835.1. NCBI lineage: Eukaryota > Metazoa > Chordata > Testudines > Emydidae > Chrysemys > Chrysemys picta. The sequence goes on along the minus strand of NC_088794.1, from coordinate 70,007,801 downwards.
AACTTTAAATGCATTATTTTATTGAGTTTAATCATTTTGTTTGTCTACACAGGGGTTCTCAAACTTCATTGCACCGCGACCCCCTTCTGACAACAAAAATTACTTCACGATCCCAGGAGAGTGGACCAAAGCCAGAGCCTGCCAAGCGTCACTGCCCTGGGTGGTGGTGGTGGGGGGAGCAATATCTGCATTGTGTTCATTCTTTCTCTCTTCAAAAGAACAGACAGGAACAGAGGCCGGTTTAAAGAAATTCTAAGTTTCCTTTGGCACTTGGTTTACAACAGCTTAGAGACTATATGGAGTTTATGGTCTGGCTTGATGATCAGCTCCCTGGCCGAATCCAATTAACCTTCATTCATATGGTCTCACTGACTCTTCTAGAAGCTTCTTCCACTGTAGCTACATTTGACCCTGCCTACCTGCCCCCGCCCCTCCATTCCACCCTTAGTGCCAAGGGTGCTCCAAATAAGAGATGACCAAAACTATATTTAAAATTATTGATGGGTTCAGAAGTTCACGTTAGGCAAGCATCTAAACATTCAGATGCTCAGACAGACCAGTTGAATCTCTAGGGAATGCAAAACTGAGCTAACAATCTCATCAGAAAGGGAACATACACCAGATTTCTGGCACTTCTGATTCAGCTTTGGCTGCAACCCAAAAGTGCTGAGGTGAGCAAAAGTAGGAGATCATTTTAAGTTAACACAGCCGAGTTTCTCAAGTAGAGGAGTGACTAATGTCTTGCTACATGGTTGCATGTAAATAGAATGGATGATGATACATATGTGGGATAGTGATATTTGACAATACATTATTCTTTTTCTCTCTAGGAAGCCCTGACCTTTAATTCTAATTTACATCCTTCTTTAAGGGGGAAATTCATACAGAGATGGGCTGTATGGGGGGACTCCCACTGGGATTTAGAGGAATTCTTCACATGCTGGAATAGTAACTACTGTTGCCCTCAGCTGGGTCTCTGTGCCAGTGGATCTATGCAACTATTGATCTTATCGCCAAAAATCCAACATCATTATTAATTAATTATTATTATTATTTGTGTTACCGTAGTGGCTAGGAGGGGAACATGGATCAGCGTTCATGTCATGCTCCCCATCAGTACATGGCCCAGATCGGGGAAGCAGACCAAATTCTGTGATGAGTCTTGGTCACGTGCCACCTGTGGAATGTTGCACATAACCTAAGAAGAAGTGCCTAGGAACTCTAGTCTCTACCAGGACTTCACTGGGCTAGGTGCTGTACATGCACAGAATAAAAAGACTGTCCCTGCCCCAAGGGACTTAAAATCTAAGCATGTTCCAGCCTATTTGGAGCTGGCACTGGGACTCTCTCTGGGAGTAATTAATCTGTATTTCTGCAGAGAGATTCCTTAAAGAACACTTATTTTGCACAACAAATGCATCATAAAATATAAAGATGACCTCTGACAGCACTTGATCACTAGCTTTCAACTACCCAAAGATGTATAGCTTGTTATCTTACTGCTTAAGTGCTGATTCAAAGTACCAAGATCAATGTATACAAAGCAGTTGAAATGCCACACTCTGGCTTGGAATAGTTTTCATATCATTTCTGTCATTTTTACCAGGCATTTCAAGCTACATTGACCTCTGTGACACATATATAGAAAACAGAGATGTCCACTGGTGGGAGGCGGGCAGTGGAATTAGCCAAAAAGACATTTTTCTATGAAAGAGATTGAATTATTCTGTTGCAGAGAAAAAAATGGAAAAACAGATTTCACTCCATAGAATATAAAGAAAGTGTTACCATGGTACCAGCAGAATCCCGATACATACACACACATGAACCTTTCCCGACAAAATAACAACAACATAAATATACAAGGTAAATGATTTTCAGTTAAAAACTTTTGCATAGTGTTCTTAAGTAAATGTGTTTCATAAATGTTTTCATTCATATGTATAGTTAACACATAGGAAATCATCCCTATCAGATCTTGCTGTTCATCTCTTTTATTAGCATATGATGGGAAGAGTGTACCTTTGCACTGGCCAAAGTAAAACAAAATATGCTGCACTAACATTATAGAAATATATGGCCTCAAAAGGTGTTGGATGGCTCAGGGGACTGAGAATGAAATACAGATATTTTCACTTCTCGGCTGTTCCTCTGAAATGGTAAAAAACTATTCTCATTTGATCAATTAAGTGGATGTGAGGTAGATGACAAAGTTATCAGTGATGAAAGTGAATGATTGGGGGTCATGTTGCATTCCAGTTTATCCATCTTTATAATGGGCATAAGAATGCTTTCCAATTTCACAGGAGTGTTCTCAGACTTAGGTTTTACTGGGGAAGTATTTAGAGAGGAAAAATTATTATTGCCTGATGGATGGGAATGTGATGTAGAGGTACCATGTCAGGATGGAACTGGCAAAAGTTGTTACTGTCAGATGGCTGTTCAGTGGCTTAATATGGAAATAGTTTGGTGTGTCCAAATCTAATTCTAAGTAGACAGGTGTCCACATCACAAAACCAAACAAACAAACTGTCCCAATTGTCATTAATGGCAATCTCACTTGAAGGACTGACTAAGCATGGTGACAACATACCTTCTCACACCTGCATCTGGTCCCTCCAGATCAGGGTTGTAGTAAATTCATGAGCACAAATTTTAAGTTCAGAAAGGACCGTTATGATCATGTATTCCAGGCCACAGAATTTTACCCTGTGATAGCTGCATCAAACCCATAACTTCTGGATAAGATAGAACATCTCTTTTTAGAAAGGCAACAAATCTTTATTTACTCAAAGACTTGCAGTGATGGGGAGGCCATCAGATCCCTAGGTAAACTGTTCCAATGGCTAATAGCCCTCACTTAAAAAATTGTGCCTTATTTCTAGTCTGAATTTGTCTAGCTTCAGCTTCCAGCCATTGATAAATGAATCCTCTACTAGCAGAAATCTTCTTTCCATGTAAACTGTGATGTCATCTCTTAATCTTCTCTTGGATAAAGTAAGTAGTTTGAGCTACTTTAATCTTTCGCTGTAATGCAGGTTTCCCTGACCTTGAATCTTTCTTATAGCTTTTTTCTGAACCCTTTCCAATTTTTAAACATCTTGTTTCAAGCATGGATACCAGAAGTAGACACAGTCTTCAAGTAACAGTCTCACTAATGCCATACACAAACGTAACACTACCTCTCGACTCCTACTTGATATCACCCTACTTATAAATACAAGGATTGCATTAGGTCTCTTAGTTACAGCTTTGTACTGGGAGTTCATGTTCAGCTGGTTATCTACCATGACCTCTAAGTCCTTTTCAGAAACAATACTTCCCAGGATATAGTCCCTCATCCTGTAAATGTGTAAATTCTTTGTTCGCGAATGTATGACCTTGCATTTGGCTATATTAAAATTCATGCTGTTTAAATGAGCCCAGCTTAACAAGTGATCCAGATCACTCTGTATAATTGACTTATCCTTGGTTGGGCAGTATATGGAGGCTTACATTCTCTCTGCAATATCTCTGTGCTGTGGATAAAGAAAGGACTTCATCCTCCAGTGCTGTCTGTTTGGCACTTTTCACTGGCATGAAATTCACAGAGAATGTAATGAGCAAAATATTGCAATGCTTAACATTGCTATTTTTAACCCTTTACTTGATCAATTATCAATACACACACACACACACGCACACACAGTGTCCTTCCATTACACCTTCCCTTTGATAAAATTATCCCCTTTGGATTTCTGAATCACACTGCACACTCCAAATCTGAAACACACATTCATTCCCAACATAGCAGTGTCCCATCACTCCCTTTCTGTGATTCTCTCTCCCCTCTTAGTGAACAGTTGTAGGCAAGCAACAGTAAAACAGATGTGTGCTTTGTTACTTCCTTTTCAGCCATGCTATATATTATATGCTGGTGAGAAAGAGTATAAATAGAACAGAGCTTCTTTCTCATTACAGTGATTGTAATGAGAATGATAAATGGGTCGAAATAAACCCATTGAGGCTACAGAGATAAGACTTATCTCATCCGATGCTATATCTAACCCAATTTCATTATGTCATTATCTTCCCTGAAATGTAATGGAATTTATGGCAGTTTAAAAGATCTATCCTGGTATATTTTATATATGGTATGATTTCTCTGGCAAAGGAAAGCTCCCATCATCTGATCATGCTGATACTACAAACTTTAACTTACCTGAAATTCTGCTTTCACAAATGATAAAATAACTAGCTACAGAATAGTGTGTATATTGATCTGCACATGTATAGCCGCTATTGCCTTTTGGTTGTTGGTTACTCCTAAAAGATCCGAGATCATGTGTTATGACTTGTACTGAGATAAGTCATGTAATTAAATGAGACCCAGGAGAGACTGGGGGAAACTGCCTAAAGAGCAAACTCAATTGTTTTGTTTTTTGGGTGGAGTTTGAGAACAGGCTGCCAAATTCACTGCCTTGGAGAGAGCCTAACAAAAGTCAATAGAGAGTTTACAGGTGGAAAGGATAATAAAATACACATACAGCATTAAATTATGTCAAGATAAATTTCTCTGCCATCAGCACAGAAAGAGCCTGGAGTTCACCAGCATCTGGTTCTGTTGATACAGAGAAAGGGGTGTATCCAGGAGAAAGAATGGTAACTGAGAACTTCAGTTAGAGCAAGTAACGTGGGGGCACATACGACCACATTGGCATCGTCTCATAACAATAATACTTATTCCGTACTGCCAGTTCTCATGATTGTATCGTGAGTCTAGACATATTTGGTGGTTGGAGTCACACCTCCTGGAGTCAGGTGACTGCTTGAGAATCTCAGTTTTCATTTAAAAAAAGAAGTCTCTAGTCCTCATGGTTGTGGAGGAAAACTTGAAAACGTGACCCCAAACTCAAAACACAGAAAACAAATAGAGAAAACCCAACGTTTATTAATTTTTAAAAATATCTCATGATTTTTTAGTCTTGATTCATGATTTTTTTTAACAGTTGGCCATCCTACTTACTGCTTCTAAATCACCTGTTCGCTGAGATCTCACAATGGTTAAATTGGTCTGACAACACCCTGATACTCTTGGTAAATTATAAGTATTTTCCAGAAGAGTATACTGAGCCCTAGAGAGTTTAACTGAAGCCAAACAGCAAGTAAGTGGCAGAGCCAGGAATAGAACCGAGGACCCTAGTGCTAATCACTGGATCATAATTCCTCCCAAATTGGTCTAACAGCACAGTAAGTCTGGTCACTTTGTCCTTGACATAACTCGTAGGAATAATAAAAGGAAGCCTCTCAGTGAATGGTACTGTAATGCAGTATATTCCTTCCAGGACTTTCCAGTAAAATGGTCATCCTCTCTGACAAGAGAAAGAAAACCAAAACTACACAGAATGGTACACAAAACACACATATCCACATTTACTCCGACCTACTTATCTAAATACTGATTCAGTTTTCATGTAAATTTAGGCAAATCCAGCAGGATTTACACAGCTCTTTGTCTTTCTGAGATTGATAAAGTTTGTTCAAGAGAGGGTATTGTATGTGGGATCAATTTAAGACAAGATCTCCGACCTCCCTCCCACCCCCCCACCCCCCCCACGAATTAGGTGTATTAGCAAGCATTAGGGATGGGATTTCAAAAGTGCTCAGCTTGACCTGAAAGAGCTGATAGCCCTTTTCATAAAAGCCAGAGCTTTGTCCTGGAATTAAAGTGTCTCCTCTCCTCTCCTCTCTACTGTACTTCAGCAAGCTCTCTGTTGTCTTTCCGTTCCAAAGGTGGCTACATAATTCCTGCATGTACAGTCTGTATACAGTAAAGTGCTTCAACATGAAAAGTGCTGTATAAATCTAAGCTATTGTTAATTATAGCTGTCGAAGGAACACCTAGGTAGCCTAGTCTCCAAACTGAACCTACATTAAAGCTGCTATCCTGTATATTCTAAACATCCAGTGTCTTTTTATATCCCCTGTTTAATTCTTGACTCTGTTGTCAAAGAAATACAGTCACAATTCCTGCAGAACCTCTAAAACCTGTGTGAGCCCTCCCTGCTGACTCAACAGCAGCAGTTGACTAATAAACACTATTCCTTTTGCTGTGCTGAGACTGACACTGCTAGGACACAAAAAAAGAAAGATTGCTTTATATATAGCTCTAATACAAACATGAGCTGGGAGTAGAGAGCAGGGGGTGGGGGGAATCAATGGTTGTCAAATGAAAAAAGCTGAAGCTGCTAGAAAAGAGGTTCTGTTTTCACGTTTCCAAGAGGTTAAGCTATAATATGCCAGTGAACAGAGAAGCAGGTGAATATAATAATCATAATAATGCTTTGTTCTTCTATAGCATCTTTCATGCAGAAATTTCAAAACACTTGAATTAAGGCTTATGTGACATGCCTGTGAGGTAGCTAAGGGGAACAGAGGGGCATCTTCACCCACCATTCGGGATAGAAGATGCCAGCAGTTAAACATTGCAAATCAACATTGCATAACAATTTGAACAGTAAAGAACACAGCATACAGTGGGAAAGTCAGTCTACAGGGGAATTAACAAAGGCAGGATGTAATTGACTGAATTTGAATTGGGTCAAGACAGCAGCCCTAAGATCCCTAGTGCTGCAAAAAGTGCAATAGGATCATTAATGAGTTCACCTGCCAGAGGTGGTGGTGGAGGTAATAATATTAGTCCCTTTGACTGAGGAAGTACATCTACTCCTAGTTACTCAGACTAGCAACTTAGGGTTGCTGCTGCTACTTGATGATGATATTACAGTGATGACCCGTTTGCTTTCTACCATCTGTATCTGGCTTGGAGGTTATGACTCTTCTTTTTGGACACAGGCTTTCCCCTGTTATCCAGGCACTTGTTACCTTAAGATTAGACTGATCCAATATGCTCTACATGGTCCACAGCTTAAAACCATTTGGAGACTGAAGCTAAGGCAGAATGAAGCTGCTTGCTTAATGAGCGGGGTATCTTGCTGGAAGCCTGTGACCCTAGTGCTCCAGGATCTGCATTCTCTGGATGGAGTTTAAGGTGTTGGTTATGACCTATAAAGCCCTAGATGGCCTGGGATCAGCTTACCTGAGGGATCACCTCTATCTCCATGCCATCCTGCCACAGTGCAGTCAGCCAGGGCACTCAAGCTGGATCCCTCTTGCTGATAAGGCATTCACTGTGAGGGTTCTGGAACTTGCTGCCTCTCTTGGTTTGAAATAGTCCAAAATCAGTGACCTTCCAGACATGCTGAATAAGACATCTGCTCAACTAGGCTTTTGGTTGAGTTTGAGGTAATGAGTACGAGTTGACGAAGGGACAGAAAGGAGTTTTTGTAGGTGGCTGACTAGCTGGCTGAGCTCCTGCTGAATTGATCATTTAATGCTGCTGAGATTTAAATTGTATCATTAATGCACCTTAGGGTGCCTAGTGCCTTGAATAGGCAGCTTTTTATTTATTTATTTAGATTTAAAAAATAAATAAGATAACTTGGATTTCAGTTTTACATCGCCTCTGAAAGACAGTATCTCCAGCAGTACACAGCCCCATGCCAAGGTATTGGTTTACTGTTGATTTGGGGGGGAGAGCACCACCTACTGAATCACCAGCAACACTTCCTGCTGGCTCTAGGTGTTTTGTGGAGGTCTAACTGTTCAACCAGCCCAGTCCAGCTTCACTTGAAAGACCAAACATGGCCACAGCACAAGGAAGGCATGAAAAACCTTTACTTGTACACAATCACAGCAGCCCATAAACCCAAGGTATTAGAGTAGCTGACCTAAAGTTGTGGCTTTTGTGTAACCAATCCTGGGATCCTGTTTTTGATATTCACCTCCATCTGGGTATCCCCAGGCAAATAAACAGAATCTAGCCAATATAAGGCAGTTGCAAGCTTGGTGGGAAGATTGGGAGTCTCAAACTGTAATATTCCACATGATAGCCATGGGCAGAGATTGGGAGGGGCATGTAGGGGCATTGCCCCTCCCCCAACTATATACTAAAGGTTTTCAAACTGCGAGCATCCCCTCTAGGGGAGTGCAGAGGAACATTCGGGGTGCCACCTAGTGTCGCCACTCATCCCCCCAAATGTTCCTCCACACTCCCTGGGGGGGGTGCACCCCATAGTTTGAAAACCTCTGGTATAGTTGAGGGGGGGCAAGTGGCAAGGTCAGGTGGCTCAGGCCAGCCCTGTGTGGCTGAGGGAGGAAGGAGTTTGGGCCAGCTCCGCATAATGGAGGGGGAGAGTCTCGGGCCAGCCCCGCATGGCGGGGTTCAAGGAGTGCAACCTCCACTCCCTGACTCATTCATTAAGTACACTGTAATTTAAGTACCACTAACTATCGGCAAATCCAGAAGTTAGACCTATACCTATTAATAGTATTAAGACCCCCATCTCCCCAAAAAATATAGAAATCACACTATGCCTATGATAATGACTCAGTTATTAGTTAATAGTGGAGAGGATGAAGAACTTTTATTTGGAAGCTAAAATAATATACAGATCCAATGAAAGCTGAACAACAACTATCATAAAACCAACCACAGCACCATCAGTGAGTTTAAAGTGGCTCATAAGCCTCAGTTTATAAGCACTTTTGGTGCCCAATACCTCTATTACTTTCCCAGAATTTCTGCAACCCAGCCAGGATCTACACACATGGAATCATAGAAATATATTGCTGGAAGGGATCTTAAGAGGCCACCTAATCTATTCTCCTGCTTTGAAGCAGGATTAAGTATGCCTATAGCATCCCTTACAGGTATTTGTCTATCCTGTTCTTAAAAACCTTCAGTGACAAGGATTCCACAATCACCCTAGGTAACCTATTCCAGTGGTTAAATATTCTTATAGTTAGAACATTTTTCCTAATATCCAACCTAAATTCCCCTTGCTGCAAATTAAGCCAATTACTTCTCATTCTACCTTTGTGGGCCTGGAGAACAACTGATCACCATCCTGTTTATAACAACCTTTAACATATTTGCAGACTTATGTCTTCCTTCAGCCTTCTCTTCTCTAGACTAAACATACCCAGTTCTTTCAATCTTTTCTCATAGGTTTTCTAAACCTCATCATTTTTGTTGCTCTCCTCTAGAATCTCTGATTTGTTCACATCTCTTTTAAAGTGTGGAGCCCAGAACTTGATACAATAGTCCATCTAAGGCCTCACCAGTTTTTAGTAAAGCAGAACAATTACTTCTCATGTCTTACGTATGATGCTCCTCTTAATATATCCCAGAATGACATTTGCCTTTTTTACAACAGCAACACACTGTTGATTCATATTCAAATTCTGAACCACTATGACCCACAGATTCTTTTCTGCAGTACTACTGCCTAACCAGATATTTTTCATTTTGCATTTCTGCATTTTATTTTTCCTTTCTAAGTCTAGTACTTTTGCACTTGTCTTTATTGAATTTCATCTTGTTGATTTCAGACCAAGTCTCTAATTTCATTTAATCCTGTCCTCTGAAGTGTTCACAACCCATTCCATCTTGATCTCATCCATAAATGTTATAAGTATTCTTCCCACTCCATCACTGAAGTTGTTAATGAAGCTATAAAAAATAGTGTCACACCCAAAACAGATCCCACTTGATACATCTTCCGAGTTTGACAGACAACCATTAATAACTATTGTCTGACTATGGTCTTTCAACCAGTTATAGAAACACTGTTACCCAAAGCACACTACATTCATACCCTCCACACTATTGTAATAATCACAAAATATGCTTGGAAGGTACGATTTGAAAACTAATAACTCATTCATCATTAATATTCTTGTGTGATTTATGTACGCAATGTATATTAAGAGTTATGAATATATGCTGGAAGTATGACTAAAGTGTGTATAAACCAGGCATGTCAGGGGGAGTTGTTAAACAGGTCTATCCTAAACAAAGGAATATGTGTTTACCTCGATTTACATATAACCAGTAAACTGTCAACAGAGCAGGAGGAGGAGATGGCAGGAAACAGAACAATTAGCAAACACCAATGGGGAAAAAGAACATGGGGCTTCCTTCACAACCAGACTCCATGTCGCCTTCCTCACAGCTTGACTGGACTTTACTTTGAGGGGTCACCTTCAGAAGAATCCATTTCGAAGCTTCACTGGACTATAAAAGAAAGGGGCTGAGAACCCCGGTCCTCTCTTTTACCTAAGAAGACAAAGGAACCGCCATTTTGAGCATCTGAAAGAGATCCTGACCCAGGTGGGAATCAGCCACCATCTTGCTGGAAGCTGATGGGTGAGAAACAGCATCTTGAACAAAGCCTTGAACTAAACCTTGCTACATTAAGTTTTAGACTTTTAGATGTGTGTTTTCACTTTTATTTGTTTGTAACCATTTCTAACTTTATCTTATACTTGAACTCACTTAAAATCCAATCTTCTTTTGTTAATAAACTTGTTTTACTACTAATTGAAACCAACAGTGCTGTGTTTGAATTAATGTGAATGTTAACTCCAGTTAATGTGGCTGGTGGATTTTGTTTCTTTAAAGGAACAAACAGAACTTATTATTTCTTTGAGCAGCCCAGCAGACAGCTAAACACTTCAGGGCACGTGGTTTGCGAAAATTCAGGGAGTATGTTGGAGTCACTTTTCTGATTGTAACCAAGGCTTGTGGAAGCCAGAGTGGGGCTGTAGACAGGCTGCTGGGGTCATAGTTCCTGAACAAGGGTTGGCTGCATAGCACACAGACACTTGGGGTGTGACTGCCTGCTTGTTGCTGACTGTAAATGTCCCAGGCAGAGAACTACAGTGGCAAAATATTGTGAAGCACTCACCGTTACAGGGTAAAAGGTGACAAACCTCTCATCAATCTGGATTGCACCCATAACATAGCATATATCTTACAGTAATTTCATCTAGACCACATTTCCATATGTTGCTTATAAAAATTTCAAGAAGGAGCATAGGTGCCGACTCCATGGGTGCTCAGGGGCTCAAGTAACCATGGAAAAAAATAGTGGGGGGAGAACAGTGGTTACGTAGCTCTAGGGCTAACCTCCAATCAGCTGTTTGGTGGGCCAGGAGCTGGCTGTGGCAGGATCGCAGGGAGCCTTGGGGCAGGAAGAGGCTGAGTGAGGGCAGGGCCTCCGGGGAAGAGGCTGAGTGGGAGTAGGGCCTTGGGGCAGAGCAGGGGTGGAGCACCCACTGGGAAAAACAGAAGTCAGAGCCTGTGTGAGGGAAATTGTCAAAAGCCTTACTAAAGTCCAAATAGATCACGTCTACTGCTTCTCCCCTATCCACTAGGCTGGTTACCCAGTAAAAGAAAGAAATTAGATTGATTTGGCATTATTTGTTCTTTGTACATCTATTTTGGTGACTACTTTTCTCCATTTTATCCTCTAGACTTGAACAAATTGATTGTTTACTAATTTGTTCCAGTATCTTTCCAGGTATTGGAGTTAAGGTAACCGGTTTGTAATTCACTGGGTCCTCCTATTCTCCTCTAATTGCCCTTCTCCAGTACTGCCAGACCTCAGCCGTCCTCTATGAGTTCTTGAAGATAATCACTAATGATTCCTAGACTGTTTCAACTAATTCCTTAAGGACCCTTGTCTGTATTTCACCAGGGCTTCCTGACTTAGATACATCTAACTTATCTAAATGTTCTTTTAACCTGTTCTTTCCACATGCTGGGCTGCTGCTTTTCTATTGCAGCATGCACGTCGGTCAGGGGTTAGCGGGGCCAACTGGCCGTGCTAGGGCTGACACAGTGCAGCATCTCTAGGTTTCACTCAGTTGCTTCTCTGCATATCTGGAAGCTTCTCTGTCTCAGTTGGCTGGCTGGGAATGACATCATTCCACTTCTCTACTCTTTTCTTCCTTAGAAAAGACAGCAGGTCAGAACAAAGGAAACACCTCAGAGTCTCCACTCCCTGATACATACAGACACCACCTAGAGCAGTGGCTCTCAACCTTTCCAGACTACAGGAGTCTGATTTGTCTGGCATACCTCAAGTTATACCTCATTTAAAAACTATTTACTTACAAAATCAGACATAAAATACAAAAGTTTTCCAGAGTAGTGTACTGTGACATTGCTTACTTTCTCATTTTTACCATGTAATTATAAAATAAATCAATTGGAATATAAATATTGTATTTACATTTCAGTGTATAGAATATAGATCAGTATAAACAAGTCATTGTCTGTACAAAATTTAGGTTGTACTGACTTCGCTAGTGGTTTTTATGTAGCCTGTTGTAAAACTAAGCAAATATCAAGATGAGTCGATGTACCCCCTGGAAGACCTCCGTGTACCCCCAGTGTTATATGTACCCCTGGTTGAGAACCACTGATCTAGAGGCTGGGATGAGTGGCAATCAAAGGAAACCTGTGACACTTGGTGTGAGTTGGGTGGATTTGGAGTCTTAATGTTTGCTTGATTTTCAGATTTCAACATTGAAATGATGGATTTTTATTTTATTTTGTAGAGAAAAGATAGATATTTAGAATCAAGATGTTATCATATAGTCTGATTAATGCTACGGAGATCAAATTTCAGCGCTAAACTTTTCACAACATAGTCACATCCCTTATTTAACTGACATTACACTCACTAATCAGTATCCAAAACTATAAAGTAATGTATTAGCTTCTATGTTATTAACACATTTGCCCTCTACTGGATAGAATCAGAACTGTAGAGCATATATATGTGGAATCCAATGTTATTGTTCATGAGCTGACAAAAAATAAAATTGATGCTTATTTCCAAAGTGGGTTTATTTTAATTTTTGCCATTTTATGTCTTTTATTAGCATAAAAATAAATGAAAAACAGATACTGATTTGCCCGCCTCCAAATTAATAATTTTGAATAAAAGATAATCCAATAATTTAATTGCTGTACCATAATTATTGTTTAGTAGAATGGAAAGCAGAAGTTTTATACTAGTATAACATAGCTAGTGTTTTAAAATTCCCCTTCCTGTACATTTGATTATTAAAAATAGATATTTTTTGTGTGGAGGTAGAAATTACCCATTATGAATACTGACATTTAGCAATTTCAACCTAATTCATCCAGACCTATTTATAAGCAAAGTTCAAACTGCTCCCTGAAATCAGATTGTGTTTTTAGAGCCAGTTTGTGCATACCATCCCTTCCCCTCCCCTCCGACACATCCATGTACTTAGATGATCACCATCATGTCTATGTAAATCTGCTACCGCACAAAATTACAATACAAACATCTAGTTCAGCAGATGCATTTACTGGGTCAAAAGTTTCTACCATTAAGAATGTTGCTTGTTATTTTCAGTAGAGATGGAAGTAAATGAGATCACCAAATCCAAACATAGCTCAGATCCATCTCTAATTCACATTTTTCAGAGTGGTAGTACAATTTTGTGGCCAGACTGGGAAAAGTAGATAATGACTGCAAATTGTGTTATATTTGTGTTGAAGGTGGACACAGATGGGTTCAATGATTTATCCAGCATTTGATAGTGAGTCAATAAGGTCCCCAATCCAGGAGAACTCAAATTCCCATACCAGTCCTAGAACCACAAGAAAATAGGTATTTTATAAACATCCATTTTGACAAACCATAGGGTACCTGCATGTGAATCTGTGGCTTTTTGATGCTCTAGTAGCTACTGCAACATGAAAAAGGTATAATTCCATCATATTGGCACTTCCTTTTTTAATTTGCACAGGATTCAATAGTTTTTCCTCTTTCAGCTCTTTAAGAATTTTATAGGCCTTTAATGAGTAACTAAAAAGGGTGAACACTTGGTGAGCCTTTGCCAGATGTTTAATTATATGATCACTCTAGTCTTTGGGGAAACTAGATGAGTGGGATTGTACTTTGTGGTCTGGTCTATGTTCTTTTTAAAACATAATTGTTTCAGTAGTTTGTCTTGTGTGGATGCTACACAGAGGAAAAGAACTCTGACTTAATTGGCAGGCTATTTTTTTCATCTTGTCTGTCTTACATTTACAGCCACCTTGTGATTATACAGTGCATCATTCACATTTAGATACCCAGGCTTACTCTCTATGGAAAAGTGAGGGTATATAGCATAGTCTTTACCATGTCTGCCTCATCATAAGAGAAGTGGTTTCACCTAGCAAACATTAATGATTTTTTGCTCTTGCCACCATGTGTGCTTTGAATGGATCAGGTATCTTAATCCCCTCTATCTCACATGCTTCCTTTATACCAGCAACTTTATTTGCTCAGGGACAGGAATAATTTTCATTTCTCATAGCACATTCCTATTACATTTAGTTGTGGCTCACAAAAATACATGCATGCAGTATAGTTCTAGCACTCTAGGTTGCCTGCCTTGCTTTATGGGCTCCTTATTAATTGCACAGTAGGTCCTTCTCTCTGGAAAAAAAATCACACCTTTTTCAGCATAAACCTGACATCGATTTTTATCTGCTGAGTCCACTCTTCTCTTTCAGCCCTTCTTCCCAACAATGACAAACCTTTCTCTAATCACACTTAGAAAAAATAACCCCTCTGTTTCTCCACTGTACTGAATTTAAAAGGCTTCATTAATCCTTGATTACTGATAAACACAGCACTTGCTCTGCACATTGTTGTTTAAACCCTCTACTGAGGCATTTCCTTTAGGCTCATAACTTTCTAGGCTGTTTCTACAATGATTGCAGCTGACTCTAAGCTATTCTTTTATAAGGCCCACTGGGGGGAATGCTTCTCATCCCAGGACCCAATCAGGTTTTCTCATTAATTAGGCTGCTTGAAAGCAGCAAGCTGAACATGTTTCCTAATCATATTAAATGCTATGCTAGGAGCCTTCCTGTGGCTCCTACCTCTTCTGCCTCTCCAAAAGTGCCTTGAAAATGCTTCCTTGATAATATATTCTTGTCTGGGTTAAATACAATTCTACAATGAGAAGGATTCTACTATTCTCTGTGGAAGTGGGGGAGAACTTTTTCTGATATACCCACTGTCCCCCTATGGCCCCTAAATTTCTGCTCCTTAGATCCCCCTTTTCTTCTCACTCCTCTGGGGTGGCTGTGTAATCATGTCTTTGCCTTACTTCCACATACCTCAGACAGGGGGGAGGGGCTTTTAGCAGTGGGGGAGCTAGTGCCCACCCATGTTCCAGCGCTCAAAAGGACATACCTCAGACAGTCCTGTTTGCTTGTTGCCCTGTAATTCTCTTCTTATTTCTGTGTTTCTTGGTCCCTCTTTCATTTCTCTTGCTTCCCCTCGCTGGTCTCTAATTTTCATACTAGTACCCCTTTTTTCTCGTCAGTTGAGATTTGCAACAAATCCATCATACCCTTCACTAGTTTGCCCCCTCAGGAGTTTGATTGTTTTTTTGAAGTATAGAGGAGTTCTTCCTGATCATAGCCTGAATTCCTTTACTCTCCTCCACAAAAGCCATCCTTTGTAAAGGTTGCTGGTTCAGGGAGGCAGGGCAGGCACAGCCATCTGTTCTTGGTTTGCCTGAGGTACCCTAACATTGATAGCAGGGGGTGAAAGATCAAAACACAAACTGACAGATTCTGATTTCAGTCATGCAGGTGTAAATCTAGAACACTCCTACTCCTTTTGAAGTTTATGGACCTGATTCTTAGTTGTTCCACTCCTGTGCTTGGGGCAGGGATGAGGAGAGGGGACAAAGGTGGCTTTAAATAGCCTTTGCATTCCTATAATCTGGGCCTGTGGATGATCCTGCCTGTCCCCTGGCAAACATCAGGACAGCCTCAGGGCTGCACTAATTTACACTCTTTTCCCCAGAGCTCTCTCTAGGCCTTGGGAAGCAGAGAACAGCTTTAGTGAAATGCACTTTTCTGCCCACTTTGAGTTTCTTTTATACCACTCTAACAACTTAAAGGGATCCGAATGTAACAGAATCAGGGTTGATTCACACTGGTGTAAATGAGATTGTAATCTGGCCCAAGGATTTAGGAACTAGAAGACTTCTCAGCAGAGAGTATTCTGGAAACTTTTTCTAGAGAAACAGTAGTAATGAAAATAAGGGGGAATTAAAGATTGCCACCATTTTCTGGGACACTTTCATGAGGTATTTATTATCCATTTTTGGTATTAATGAAGCTCCCATTACCATGTTGTCTGAGCACCTCACCATCTTTAATAATAAATGCAGAAAATAGTATTTCTCTACCTTAACAGGTGGAGAAGTGAGGTACAAAGGTAGCATGTAGCAATGTAGGGGATTGAACTCAGGTATCCTAAGTCCTAGATAGCAGACCTAACTACTGGACTCCTCTTCTTTTCATCCCTGCTAGGCCTGAGTCTCATTCTTAGTGGATAGGTAATTCCATCATTAAACCAACATCTGTATCACCATCAAATGACACCCTTTTGGGGAGTATCAGTAGAAAGGCCACGGTTTAAGAATCTGATCTTCCCACTGAAGTCAATAAGAGTTTTTTATATTGGCTTAAATGGAAACAGGGACAGGTTTTAAGGGTTTGACCAAAAGCCCATAAAGTTAATTGAAAGATGAAGCCTAAATTTTGTATAGGCACTGGAGTACCTTTATGGTATGTCTATGCTGAAATGTAAGCCCAGGGTTTGAACTCAGGCTCAAGCCTAATCCCCCTGCTATCTACATACAAATTGCATTAAGCTAGGGGGAGGACCCAGGGTCCCAGAGATGGGGAGGGCTTAAGCCTGAGTCAAGCTGGGACCCAGGGTTCAAACCCTATTGCTCTGCAGTTAGATACAGCCCCACTTGACCCATGCTCTGGGAGGCTGCCAAAAGTATCCCACACTCCCAACTTTCTTTGTCCTCTGGACAGGTAAGTTTGGTGGACAGTCAAGTTTTCCTACATTGCACCATAAACAAAGGGCTAGAGCAGCCACATTTTGGGAAAGTGCTAGGAAGTCTGGGATATGGTGCTTGATCTCAGGCCCACATAATGAGGTGTAGACACTGGAGCCCCAACTTAGGACCCAGGATTCAGCAATTCCTGACCTGGGGTTAAAAATGAGTATAGATGCACAAAGCCCTAAGTCAACATTCTACTAACCCTGGGCTTACGTGGCAGTACAGACATAGCCTGCAGGTATATCTACACTGCATTAAAACACCCATGGTTGGCCTGTGTCAGCTGACTTGGGCTTGGGCTACAAGGCTGTAGAATTGCAGTGCAGATGTTTGGGGGTGGGTTGGAGGCTAAGCTCTGGGACCCCAGGAGGGGGGAGGGTCCCTGAGCCCAGTGTCGAGCCCAAGCCTGAACACCTACACTGCAATGTTATAGTCCCACAGCCCGGTCCCCACCAATGGGACTCAGCTGACAGGCCAGCCCCAGGTATTTTATTGCAGTGTAGGCATATCCTTAGAAGTTACTATTTATTTCAGGGTTGAGGCTTTTCTGAGGAATGCTGCCCTCAACTACACAAGCTCTAGGGTAGTAAAATGCACTAGAATAACACCTACACATAGTGGCAATTGGTGCTACATAAATACCTTAAATAGATAGACTTGCTAGCAAAGCCCTCCCAACCTGCAGTAGAGACAGAGCAGCAACATGCCTGGAGCTTATAGCACACCTTGCTTGTGGTGCAAGCTGGGACAAGAGTAGGTGAGTATACACTATGTTCCCTCCACTCCAGGCAGTTGGTTGAAAAATGGAAAAACAATTTGCAAATATTTTGAAATTTCAGACTTTTTTTCTGTTTTGCAGGGTTTGAAATGGAGAAATAATTTTATTTAAGAAAATTGAAAAATAATTTGAAAAAATCATATTTTTATTTCCTTCCTTTTCACAACTGAGTACAATAAAATTAGCAATATGTGTGTGTTGGGGGGTGTTTTGTTGTTTTTCCTTTTTTAATTTTTCCTTTTGATATTTTGCAATATGTCTAAACTCCTCAATCTTTGGAAAAGATCCAGACTGGCAGAGTTAAAGTGTTTTCCTTTTGCTTTTGATACTGTTGCTTTTCCATAACTGACGATGTTTTGAGAAGGTATAGAGTGGAAAAAGAGTCTGGGAGGGTGGGCAATGAAAGAAAAAGGACAGAAAAACTGAAAGCAAAACAAAACCAAAGTAACCCTATACATCATCCATTTTACTGCATTCCATGGTAAAAAGAGGAGAAAGCGAAAAAAATTGAAAGAAAGGCAAAAAACAAAAATCCAAAGACTCAAAATGTTGAAGTTTGAAATTTTCAATTTTACTGGATACCTGGACATTAAAAATGTTCACAAAAATCTTTCAATTTTTTTTAATTTTAAAAGAGGCCATTTCTCATTTTTTAAAATATATAATGAAAAATTTCAACCAGTGAGGCAGATTACCATGAGGACATTTGCCTGGAACTGACTTCTGGTTCTACCAACAAAAACATCCTCAATAGACTGTAAGCCTTCCCTGGAGAATGGTGCAGTGTCAGGTGAGGGGTAACAACAACATGGCTTCTAAGGTTGCCATAGGAGAAGGAAACCAGGCTCTTGCCTGGGAGAATATTATAAGATCTTCTTGTTGAAGAAAAAATGCATTGGAGCGAACTTCTGCACTTCGATCCACACACAGAGATTCCATTGGCTTCAGTGGAACTCACACGTGTGTCAAAGGGTAGAATGCAGCTTCTAGAGTTTCATTTGCACTGTGGAATCTTTAATCGCTTACTCTACCTTTTCAAAAGAAATTAAAATGAGTATATCCCAAACTTTTTTTTTAAACATTGAACATCTGATATGATACTGCAGTCCTATGATAAAGTCCTGTGTACAGTAGGTATCAGAAATGCCACAAAATAAAGCTATGGTAGTTGCTTGGAGTCTAATATTCTTTTGTTGCATAGCACTCATTTTCTATTTCCTTCCAAATAGAGGGAAAGATTGATAGAAAGTCCAATTTGCATTTAAATTACATCATCCACATTTTCTCATGCCCTTTAGGGTTTTTGTCACTTATGGCATTAGTTGTAGAATCATAGTCATAGCATTTAAGGCCAAAATGGACCACCAGATCATCCAGTCTGTACTGCTGTATATCACAGGCCACCAGCACCATCCAGCATCCACAACCTAAACTCCACAACCAAAATGAGACCAAAGTATTACAGCCCACAGAAGACTACACTTTTATGTGTCACACAGGCAGAGAATAGGAGGGACTGAGGTGCACCAGTGCCTGAGGCCCATGCAGTGGCAGGGAAGTGATTAAGTGAGATATACCCAGATAATCCTGGCAAGTGATCCACACTTACACGCTGCAGAGGAAGGTGAAAAAGGTCACTCCCGATCTGACTTGGGGAACAGTTCCTGACTCCACAGGTGGTGATCAGTTAGATCCTGAGCATGGGAGCAAGAACCAGCCAGCCAAGTACCTGAGAAAGAGGATGCTCAGTACCATCCTGGACCTTGGCCCACCCCTCCACTATCCCATTTCCAGTCTTAGTCATCTCTGATGCTTCAGATGAAGGAGATAAAGAAAAATCTTCCACAACATGATAGGGTGGAATCCCTTCCTGATTCCTACCCCCGATTTGGGGTAGATGTCAAGAATCCAAGGCTCTGACATTATGGTCATCGTTTTCATGAGTCAGCACTCCAGAGACCAGTTTATGAACTCAGTTTCACCACTGTAAATCCAGAGTCCTTCCACTGCCTTTCCTGAAAGCAGATTTTTTTTCCCTACTAAGGAAGCAGCTTCTGCTTATTGGCCAATAACTCTTCCCACTTAATGCCGGTTGTATTAATTTAGATGGACTACGTGGGCCCAAAGAGTAAAATGTATTAACATAATCCACACGTCCAACATTAAGCAGTTTTAAACATGGTTTGGGATTTGGAATACAGAGTCCTCAGCCTCCCATGGCAAACACACCATTAAAAATCCTTTTAACCTTTTATTACAGATACAGGAAAAGAAGGAAAAACAGTTAAAGAATTTGAAATGTAAATTGTAAGGCTTTCATTTTAATAACATCTCTTGCTCCTTTTCCCTTGGGCTGGAAAGAGTTTTAAAAATAACTCTTCTTCCCTCTTCCCCCCCTCCCCCCACCCTTGTTTGACAGTCTTCTAGATGGTATCAAAGATGGTAAAAACTGTCCTTTTTTGAGAAAAGTGACGAAGTTAGTTGAGATGGGCCAGAAGGTGGTGTTATCGCTGCTGTTGTTGTTAAAGTCTGATCCCGTTTCCTAGAGGACAAAACAAGAACAACACACAAAAAGCGGGAGAGAAAAGAACAGCAAAGATTGAAAATGCAGCCACTGATGTTGTCTTTCACTTGCAACCTCACAGCTGGAAAAACACAGGTCCAGCACACCATATTGTCAGCTACTCCGAGATCCGAACAACTTGTACCAGCAGTGGGCTGTTTGGAGTATTGATTTTAGTTGCCTCTCTGGTCACAGGCTTACAGCAGTGTTGCAAAATATGTAGTCTTGCCAGACTCTTATTAACCAGAAAGCAAAAGGAGAGAAACAGGAAAGAAAATAAATAAGATGGGGGAAGGAAAAGGACACACGGGCAGTGAGGGGGAGACAAAGTCTCACATCATAGGTGGTGTTCAGGATTGAGAAGGAGTTGGTGAAGGTGGCAGTCTCATCAGGGTCCCTCTCTCTGGCTCAGTGTGGTCAGGACATCTCTCAGGATCAGAATGATGAAGGCCTGGGGTCCCAGGAGATGGAGATGGTGGGGGTGGCAGCCATGATGATGAAGCTCTCTCCTTCCCCTTCTCTCATCTTTCAATCAGCCAGCATTTCAGTTGCCTGCTTTTCCTGCCCACAGTCTCTTTCTTTTTTTTAAGGATTCCAAATGGGAACAATGGGTGGAACAGCCCATACCCACTCTTCTCTTGTTTACCAGGCAGGAGCTTAACACAGTTCTTGAATTATATCAGTAGGCCTTTTTCTTTGGACTAATTCAATCTCTGTTTTGCAACTTTTCCTATCAACATTTGATGTTATAGGTTATCATGGCACTTTATAGGGTGACCAGACGTCCCGATAAAATCAGGACCGTCCCGATTTTTCGATGTTTGTCCCGTGTCCCGACCGATCTCTGGTCGGGAAGCAATTTGTCCCGATATTTCGCTCCCCCCTCCTGGTGTCCCGATATTTTCTTCCTCTCATCTGGTCACCCTAGCACTTTATGATCTTTTATACACTTTTTACAGTTGAGCTCACATTTAAGATAAATTTGTAGGCTCAATTATTGCAAGATGCCAGGCTGGTGGAAATTGCCGCTGGTGCACTTATAATAATAGCTATGCTTCAGGGCCAAATTCTAATGCCATTGAGGTCAATGACAAAACTCCTACTGAATCCAATAGTACCTAAAAGGAAAAAGTGGCACCTGCATATGGGATAGCTAGGGGCTAACTCATAACATTCGTACAACTCACTGTGCTTAGAGGGATACACACAGGGCCAGATCCTTGAACTCTCATAAATCCCACAGCTCAATGGAAACTTAAAACTGCCTTGAGGCAACCGCAGCATACCACTTACATAATGGTCCTCATATGGTGTGAGGCTGGCATTGTCAGGAGCTGCTTTCCATAGCAGATGTGTAGGCTGCGGAGAGAACAGGTCGGGGGCTAGAGATCCCAATTGGCAGAATTGCTCCTAGAGCCATGAAGGTGCTGTAACTTGCACTGGCGGGAGTTCAGCCTCTGGCATTCCTCAGAATGGACATGGACAAATGAGGGGTAGAGTATAATGTGGGTATAAGTGGTATAATGCCAACTATGCCTCCCCACTTTCCCAGGTTTGCCATGCATTGCTTGGGAGCACCAGGATTTAGCCCACAATTTCTTCCTTATTCTTTGGTGTGCTCTACTAACATGCTGTGCAATGCTGCTCCATTGATCCATTTCTCTACAGGTGGCCTTAGTTATAGCTAGAAGAAAAATGAACTACCATGTCCTTTTCAAAGTAACTTGTTCCTCTGCCCTGTGTAATTATACATGGTAAGTGAGTGGGAAGAAAATGGCTAACGTCCAACATTTTCCTTTGCAGAACATGACAGAGTTACTCGGGTTGTTGTTGACTAAGTCAGGATTCTGCCCTTTACTGGTTGTTTATTCCATGTGAAGAGCTCACATGTGGGCTCTGTCACTGATATTTGATTCAATTTGTTACTTGGGGCCATTGTCTTGCCTGCTTCAAACAAGCCTCCAGGCAGCTGTGGTCTGCTGCGATCTTTTCTGACACCCCAAGTAGTAGTGATGAGTTTCTATGCACCTGCGGCAATGCAACCTGTCTCTTTGGCAGCCAGAAATGACTCTGCATTTGGTTATTGCTTTTCGGCACGGTTCATGTATTCTTTTCTTGGCACAAAATTTTCAACAGGTGTAATCATGCCTTAGGAGGCCCAGGGTACCAGTCCTATAGTAATGGCTCAAAGGAGCTGTGCCTTTAGAAGAAATGACACTTGCATTGTTGTGCAGGCTGCTGATCATTGCCTGGCACCTATGCCCCCAAGGCAAGAATCCAAATAACTTGTGAGAAGGCACTTTGCCATCTTAGCAGATGGACATGAGTGCAAGCAGCCAAGAGACTATGTCTGTGCATCAACCATGGCATTGAGGGCATGATTCCTGGCAAAGAATATTGTAACTGCTGTTTATCTTTTGCTTACCAACCTAGGGTTCGGGGAATATGTCATTGCTAATTGAGGTCTGGGCTGGATTCTGTTTCAAAAATTTAAAATATGACTGTGTAAGACAAGTGTTTAGCTGGCTTGAATCAGGCAGAAAGTCTTGAGAGGGGCCAAGAGAGGGATCAGGATGAAATCTGCACTGGAGCAGCCCAAATGTTGTGCACATGAAGCAAAGCCAGAAAATGTTGCCATTGTATCAGAGTTATGAAAAGAATGGGGAGAGATGAAAAAAGGGAAATTGTTTTTCATTGGCTGGGTTCTTCTGTTTTCTTGTGGAACAAAAGGGAAAATTCACATAGTAAAGGGGGGAAGATGGGGAAAATTCAACATGAATATCAGGAAAACTTCCTCACAGTGAGCTGCATTTATTTATGGCCTCTCTCAAGGGAAGAGATGGAAGCTCTGTTGCTTGACAAATTTAATACTTGAAAGGACAAAACTCCGGTAACTATGGGATAGTGAACTTTCCTGAAGTGGCAGAAACATGGATTAGTTGACCTAACTAGTCTTACCTCTCTAGATTCTCTGATTCACACAGAGTGACTATCACCCTTGGGCAGAGGGCCAGCAGAAATCCTGTGCTGTGCCCCGGTGCCTATCAGTGAGACTTAAGTGAGGCAAAGGTCTCATCTGGCACTCTGTACTGGGGTGAATTTCACTCCTAGAAAGAGAACTAGAGAATATATTATCTTTGCTGTGACATGACACACTTTTGCTGGCTGGATTCACCTACATGATCCACAGCACCCAGACTCAGAGCTGAAAGAAATGGGAGACAGACTAAGTATATATTGACATGAAAACATAAAGAGCTTCCATATTGGGTCAGACCATGATTCATTTTGCCCAGTATCCTGTCTCCAACAGTGGCCCACCACAGCTTCTCGTGGAGTGTACAGGACAGGGCAATTATGGAGCAATCCACCCCTGGGTTTCACTCCCAGTTTCTGGTAGTCAGAGTTTTAGGGTTGCCCTGAGGATGGGGTTCCTTCCCTGATCATCTTGGCTAATAGCCATTGATGAACCTATCCTCTGTGAACTTAGCCAGTTCTTTTTTGAACCATTACAACATCCCATGCCAATGAGTTCCACAGGTTACTTTTATGTTTTGTAAAAAAGTGCTTCCTTTGTTTGTATTAAATCTGCTGCCTATTAATTTAATTGGAAACGCCGTGAAACGCTGAAAGGGTAAACAACACTTATTCTGATTCTGCTAGATAAGTTGAGTGTATGCTCAGCTTCTGCAGAAAGAGGTCCATCATGAACAAAATTGCAAACAGTTCATAGTTACACAGTAAAATATGGCATCTTTGCTTCATCTTGGTGCAGAAAATTCTGTATTAATAATAGTGAGAATATAGAGGACAGGTATTTTCCTTGCTGGTAAAAACTGATTATAAATAGGGGAAAAAAGCAAGTGAATAATACATGCAAAACTAAAACTGAAAGGGGACAATTGCAAGCTATTGCAATGTGTAATCTAAATATAGGACATAGCAATAGAGAGAGCCAACAAAGTGATGATCTAGGCATGCTAGATTCCAGAGCCAATGTTCTTTCATTCAGGTGGTTATCCATGCAGAATGAATAATAAGACTATATATTTAATCTAATCTTCTTTCATGTCTTTTCATTTTTATACCTGGAGTTATCTGAGTCAAACCAAGTTTGAATGCGTAGGGACATATTATGGCTGCCCCTCCATGGCTGTGATAGGTGGGGGACAGGCTGCAGGAAATTCCTCCCCTTCCCCTGCCCCCACCAGCACATACATGGGGAAGGCAATGATCATTTGTTAGCTGGGCTGGAGAGCTCACTAGTGCTATAGCCATGACCTGACTCACTCTCCCATCCCCCCCAGCCCACCCTCCACACACCAGCCAAAGCCTGATTGGTGCCATGGGAGTGAGCATAACTTATACCAACCACTGTCCCAAGAGATGCTGTACATGGCACACTCTGGGGCCTTTCCCCATAGGTATATGCTAGCCTCTTCCCTGCTTGACAGCCCAGCGTGCCTCCCCTTACCAAAACTCTGCACGCTGCACGAGAGGCATCATTTAGTGCTTTACTTCAAAGAGTCTTTTCAGCATCTTATTAGTTTTCTAAGAGCAATAGGTATTAAAATGTCCATCAGTATTTTCCATTTTTGTCTCATCTTTATCTGGCTGAGCAGCCAATTTCATTACAATTATGTTAGAATTTAGATTTATATCAATATTTGACTTTTTAAAAAAATCCCTGTTCAAAGAGCCAGAACTTATACCCAAAAGGAAATCCATAGGATGTGTGTCTGAAGTATCAAGAAAAAATTATATGGCCAGCACATGACCTTGCACTGATTAGTGTGACATTGCAGATATTTCAGGACACAAGATCAATGAGAGTAAGCCTGCAGTTTTGCCTCTTACTGTATGCTGGTGCAGCATATTCCCTATCATAAATATTTAGGGCCTGATCCAAAGTCCAGTGAAGTCAATGGGAGTTTTCCCATCAGCTTCAATGGACTTTTGACCAGATCCTTAAAGAGAACCAAGAGAGGGTCAATATATGACGTTATAAATAAGCAGCATCAGTATATATAGTTATTGTTTTCTGTCTTGGTTTTGTACTTGAGAATGAGCAAATTATTTCTGTTTGAATCTCCTTTGGATAGAGTCAATGGAACAGGGACATGGTGTCAGCTGCAGAAGTGAAGGCATAGATAAAGGAAATGTGGGGTGTCAGGGAGAAGGAGCTTCACTCCTGCTATAGCACTAAGAAACCCAGAATATTTAAGGCTACACTGTGACTTAAGGTTTAGTGCTGAGTAATCTGCACCACCCCAAAAGTAACCCTAGGAGGCATTGTGCCCCCAGGAGGCATTGAGACACCCCTATGAGATACAATATCCTCCCTGCTCTCTCCTGGGAATAATAATCTACTTTTAGCCCAGTGGCACACCCCCTCCAGAAATTTTTCACATGGTATGCACCAGGGATACCCATCACCCCCACTCCTGGCCAGCTCCTCACTGCAGGCACTCACCGCAGCTTCCTTTACTTGTAGCAGATCTTGAGGCGATCACTGAGTCCTGTGGGCAGAGCAAAGGGGAAATGGGCTGCTGAAGTGGAGTGATGCCAAGCATGCTCCTCGGGGTGGGGAGTCCTGGTGCAAGAGCCAGCCTCAATGCCCACTCAGGTTTGGCTGCATGACCTCTGTCTTGACAGGGGAGGTGATGGGGCCAAAATTGGGTGAGTGGTCTTGCGACCTGGTGCACAGGGGTTGCAGTACCACTTAAATTTGGGAATATGTGCCCTCTGGCATCACAAGGGTGGAGTGGCCAAACCTGAGTGGTCTTGTGACTGCTGTGCACCTAGTTTCAAGACCACTCATCCAATTTTGGCCCTGATACCCCCATCATGAGGATGTGCCAGAGGACCAATGGTAGACATTGTGTGTGACATGGCACCATGGTTTAGCCTATCCTAACAGTAATTTACTATCCACCCTTGCTTACTCAGCTTCTTTAGCCCATGAATAGGGGGTGGAGCCAAAGCTCTGTCTGTTCTCTGCCCATCCCCCAACTCCCCACCCACCTGTTTCAGATAGGAAGTAAGTGGGACAGTAGCACAGCTTACATCCAGGAAACTATATAGGCACAGGTGCTGGAACTAGGGGTGCTGCCACATCCCCTGGCTTCAAATGGTTTCCATTATATACAGGGTTTGCAGTTTAGTTCAATGGTTCCCAGCACCCCCACTATACAAATAGTTCCAGCACCCCTGTATATAGGAGCATAAGGCAGCGTTCTTACTCCTTTGCACAGGCATGCAATCCTAGTCAGACTCTAGCCCTTCATTAATAAGGGGCTAAGCAAAAAAATTAAGTTAGGTGCTACAGTAATTACAGGAAGAGAAGCAGTTTGTGGGCCAGATGTTGTCACAATCATGACAGAGGTAGCAACAGTAAAGGCAGGGCAGCTGCTACCACAATGATGATGAGGCACCAGAAAGAAAGGCAGAGAGATGCTCTAGTTATGAAAGAGCCAGAGATGGGAGAAAGGGAGTAGATAATACAATCAGGGAGTCCAAACCTGCAGTGTTTTCTCAGACAAAACTCCCATTGTGGCTTTGCTTAATAGTGCCGGTAGGATCACACAATAGTAAAGGTACAGTAGAGATAAGGGCACATGTTCCAGTAATGATAACGGTTGGGGAAATTATTGCATCATTTGTAAAGTTAATACCATTCATTTGGATAACTCCTTCTGTAATGGTAAAAACATTAGTTTACAGCAGTATGTTGGACTGTTACTGTAGCATACTGGGGTTTTTTGTCTTTTAAGTGAAGCTGTAGTATTCCTCTGTAACTTCTCCTTATGTTTCTACTCAGAGCAAGCAGTAGCGTCCCAAATTTGTAATCAATAAAAACACTTCTTGTGAGAGCTTGTGATGCTATTCATCATGGATTATATTGAATTTTTAATCATGAACACAGTCATTGGACCAGATCCTGATCTGCTGTAAATTAGTGCAGCTCCATTGGACTTCCCAATGTATATTAGAGTATCTGGCCTGTTATGTATAAGTACTTGCTGAATAGTTTATGTGAACAATTTTCAGCATATGAGTTATTTGTGAACTATTCTCCCTGAATTTTCATTATTTGTTATATATAGTGTGTGATTAGTCACCTAATGGGTTACCTAGGGAGGTGGTGGAATCTCCTTCCTTAGAGGTTTTTAAGGTCAGGCTTGACAAAGCCCTGGCTGGGATGATTTAGTTGGTGTTGGTCCTGCTTTGAGCAGGGGTTGGACTAAATGACCTCCTAAGGTCCCTTCCAACCCTGTAATTCTATGATTCTAAATTGCACGCTGTTGTTTCCCCTCATTCATTGGTTGACAAACTCTTTAAACAGAACAATAAAAAATGCCAAATGCCAAATAACATATTACAAATAAAGCACTGTTTAATATGAATAAATTCATGCTAAAATAGCAAAACTCTCAGGATTAGTGAACACTTTTACAAATAAACTGTCAGTCACAGTCTTGAATAAACTCTCATAGGTTTGACTAAGGGCTTGTCTACACTGGCAAGTTTCTGCGCAGTAAAACAGCTTCTGCACTCAAACTGCAGATGTGTACACGCTGCCAAGCCATTTTGTGTGCAGAAACTCCTCAGTTGCAGCGCTGCAAAAAATCCACCTTGACGAGAGTCGTAAGGCTATTTATGCAGAGGCTCCAGCGCTCTATTGCCAATATGAACACTTGATTGCTTTCCGCGCTGTAATTGGCCTCCGGAGCTGTCCCATAACGCCTCAAGTGACCGCTCTGCTCATTGTTTTGAACTCGGCTGCCCTGGAGACATGTGCCCCTCCCCTTTCAAAGCACCATTTCTGACAACCTTTAGGTACCCTGCTGATCTGCTCCAGGACACACAGCAAACCATTAATGTGGAATGCTCATGCTGTTGAACACAGAGGGGTGTGCGTGTGAGAGAGAGAGAGAAAGAGGGGGGAGAGAGAGAGATTGCTGTGCAGAGAACTCAGGGAGCGAGGCGGGGGCTGATGTCGGGATTTCCCCCTCCCCCTGCCTCAGGACTGGTTGCTTCCTGCCGCTGTCTGAACTTACAAGACAGCATGCTGACACACTCTCTGTCCCCCAAAACACACTGTCTCTCTCCCCCACTCCATACACACACTCCCTGTCACACACTGCTCTGCTCCCCACTTCAGTTGAAAAGCAGCTGGCAATGTAGTAGGATGCCCATGGAACAATGGGATTGGGAAACCTGCATCATGTGACACTGTGCCTGCCCCATGAGGCATTGCAAACCCCTGCGGCCAGTTGCACAGTGGGATAGCTACCACAATGCACTGCTGTCTTTGCTGCTGCAAGAGCTGCTAATGTGGATGATCTCCAGCATCACAAGGAGCACAGGGTGGACATGCAACAGTGATTTAATTCCAGTATTTTAATAAAAGTGGTATAACTTGTGGTGCAGAAACTTGCCAGTGTAGACATACCCTAAGTAATACTATTGTCCCACAAAGAACAGCAGTGGGAAATCTGCCTGTTATTTACTATTTTCACAAACATGTTTCTTCATAATACAACCAATTCTACATCTCATCCTAAAATCACATTCACCACCACCCCACACATGCATACAAACTAGCTGATGTGCCACACCTTAATTTTTTACGCTAGTACAAAGTGCCTGCAGCTGCATTGGAAGACCACCAGAAGTCCCCCACCAGGATGAATGAAATCAATATATTCCGTTTAGGATTTTCTTCAGCTATCAGCTGTAGTGTATCTGTATTAGCCTTATCCCCTTACTGTAGTAGAGGGTTTGTTTGTATTTTCCCATTCGTATCTCATAGGTACAAAGTGATTTGACCTGTTTTCTGAATGCCAAGAAGCAAAGCTAAAGGTCAGCACTGAGCAGCATTGCTGGGACTTGAATAGCATGAGGGAAAAGAGAAACATTAAGAACATAACCAGCAACTTAAATGATGATTAATACACTATGTCTCATTGGTGATGATGGGCATGAGTCTTTTTTTTTTATTTTTATTTTTTCTTAAGAGACATTAGTACAGATGAAGCTCTCAGCAGTGAGGGGGTAAATATTAGATATTAGAATAGGAAGTCTGGGGGCATGCTGCTGTGAATTGTCATGGCTCCATTGACTTCAGGGAACTACTATAATTTATACCAGGTGAGGCTCTGTCTGAAATTCTCTTAATTAGGGCCCGGGACTGGGACAAAGGAGATCTGTGTTCCATTCCCATCACTGCCTCAGACATTCAGTGTGGGTTTGGGCAAATCACTCAAGTTCTGTGCCGCAGTCCTTCCCACCCCCACAATAGCTGCAAATAAATTACAGAAAAGTAAAATGGGAAATATTTATTAACTCATATTACCCATGCCTAGTCCAGTGTAGGATTGTTTCATGCCAGTGCATGGGGTCAGTTTTCTGTATTGTTGGCTCCATTTATAGCTACTTCTGCAACCCAAATACAGTACATCATTATACAAATATTTTTAAAAGTGTTGTTTTGTGGGAGGTCGCATAATTGCCATCTGGACAGTAAAATATCATCAGCAAACAGTATCTTGACTAGTTTTAGTTTAGGATCCACTTTTTGTTCCTTTAAATTTTAGATTGTCATCATCATCATGGGTTAAGAATACCCTGCTCATAGAAATGTTTTCCTCTTTGCATCAGTATCATTCCTATTGCTGCCTATTAACAAAGAACAAAGGAGGGTTAGTAGGTTACAAACTGTTGTAAAAAGAACAGGAGTACTTGTGGCACCTTAGAGACTAACACATTTATTAGAGCATAAGCTTTCGTGGGTTACAGCCCACTTCTTCGGATGCTGTAGCCCACGAAAGCTTATGCTCTAATAAATTTGTTAGTCTCTAAGGTGCCACAAGTACTCCTGTTCTTTTTGCGGATACAGACTAACACGGCTGCTACTCTGAAACTGTTGTAAGGAGCCATCAAACCAGTGTCTCTGTTGAGCACATGATTTTTGCAGAGATGTTAATTGCCCACTTCATTTAACTGGTCTCCTGCAACATGTGTTAACTCTTTATGATTAACAATCTGTCCCACCTTGTATTTAACTGTGACACTTTGATTACTTTTTTCAGGCCTGAAGAAGAGCTCTGTATACAAAAAAGCTTGTCTCTCTCACCAACAGAAGTTGGTCCAATAAAAAATACTACCTCACCCACTTTGTCTCTCTAATAACCTGGGACCAACACAGCTACAATACTGCAAACTACGAAGGAAGTCAAGTGGCACACCTGGGAGTATAACCCAACTGCCTTGACTCCCATTCCTCTACTTTAACTACAGAATGACTGGATTAAACAGAACCCCGGTGTAATAGAAGGACAAACGGAGGCGTTCATAACAACACTAGAATGCCACAAAAGGAGTGTCTCGCAAGAAGGGCAAAATGTGTACAATACAAATTGAATGTACAGTGAACCCTTTTTAAATGCCTCATTAAATTAAAGTGATCTAGCAAAGCAGCTATTAGATGTTGCACAGTTCACTGGTCAACATGTTAAATAAATTATTGACTAAAAATCCTGCTGGGAACAATAGTCATTAGGCTTTGTCTCCTACTGTAGTTAGTTTTGAAGGATCTTAATAGAAAGAAGAGGCTATTGATGTATATTAGGATTATTTAAAAAATGTATTAAACATTCTATCTTAATAATACCTATTGGCTGTCTCTTGGTCTACAGTAGGAGACACCTGAATTTTCAAGAATAAATTTACCTTCTAAGAGCATGGCTACACATGCAAGTTAGAGCGCATTAAAGCAGCCCCGGGCGCTCTAACTCACGACGCGTCCATGTAGAGCGCCTGGACTCCGCGGCTAGAGCGCTCCTGGTACTCCATCTCGGTGAGTCAAATAACATTTGATGCGCCCCTGCTGGAGCGCTGCAGTGCCAGTGTGGACGCCCTGGTCTGTTAATGTGCTCTGATAGGCATTGTGGGACACTTCTGGAGGCTGATTTTAGCCACTCTGGTCATCACTTTGAACTCTACTGCCCTGCCCTCAGGTGATCAACTGTCAGACCCACCCTTTAAATTATCTGGGAATTTTGAAAATCCCTTTCCTGTTTGCTCAGCCAGGCATGGAGTGCTCTCAGCGAATCTTTCCAGGTGCCCATGCCTCCACGCACCAGGTGATCCCCAGTATGGAGCAATGGTGAGGTGCTGGACCTCATCAGTGTTTGGGTGGAGGAAGCTGTCCAGTCCCAGTTGTGCTCCAGCCGTAGGAATTACGATACCTTTGGGCAGATATCAAGGAACATGATGGAAAGGGGCCATGACCGGGACACACTGCAGTGCAGGGTTAAAGTGAAGGAGCTGCAGAATACCTACCACAAAGCCAGAGAGGCAAACCGCTGCTCCGTTGCTGCCCATGACCTGCCATTTCTACAAAGAGCTGGACGCGATACTTGGGGGTGACATCACCTCCACTCCGAGGACCACCATGGACACGTCAGAGCCCAGTTCAACAAGGCAGGAGGAGGAGGAGGAAAGCGGGAGCCAGGGTGCTGAGGAGGAGGAAGACACCCCAGAATCCCTAGATGCATGCAGCCAGGAGCTGTTCTCAAGTTAGGAGGAAGGTAGCCAGTCCTGGCAGCCGGTGCTTGGAGAAGGGCAAACACCAGAGGAGGTTCCCAGTAAGCGGCTTTTATTTTGGGAAGGAAGTTATTCGGTGCGGACTCTTGGGGTGAGGAGGGTTAGGGCTGCATGCATGCCTAGATGCAGAATAGGGCGCTGATGTGCTTTCTCACATTGCGGTAACGGGCCTCAGTGATCTCTTCAAAGGTCTAATTCAGGAGTTGAGCAATGCGCTTGCGCAGGTTTCTTGGGAGAGCCACTGTGGTCATTGTCCCAGTCAGGCTAACATGTCCGTGCCACTGTGCCATGAGGGGCAGGGGGACCATGGCTGCACATAGGCCAGGGCGGAAGCCGCATTGCAGTAGAAGACCCTCCCTTGCTTCCCAGGTCACTCTCAGCAGCGAGATCTTCCAGGACGAACTCCTGTGGAAAATATGGCGACAGTGTTCAGTATAGGAGCTCCCGCAGCTGTTGGCTCTCCCCAAGGCACAGAAACCCAGAGGACAGAACGGCCATGAAACAATCAGTTCCCCTTGACCCTGTGCTTACTCACCATTTGGGGGCTCCCGTGGGTTATGTGCGCTTGCTTTGGGACAGGCAAATTATGCTATTGTGTAGACTGTGCTTGCCCTTAAGTACAGGGGAATCATTGCTCTGTCTGGTGTGAACAATGCTGTCTCTGTTAAGTGTTGCATTTTGCCTTTACAGATGCAACCTTGAGATCTCAACCGTCTGTGTTATCACCATCCAAAAGACTCCAAAGAATTAGGAAGAGGCCATGTAGAAGCAAAGAAGACATGCTGCATGAAGTAATGCAGCAGTCCCTTAACGAGAATCTAAAAATGCAGGAGTGGAGGGAGAGTGAAAGGAGGATCCGCCAGCAGAATGAGGAGCACCAGCACAAAAATGCAGAATTCCAGCAGCAAAGCACAGATTGACTGATAAGTATCATGGAGCACCAAGGGGACTCAATCCAGGTGCTCATAGCCATGCAGGTAGAGCACTACCGCCCACCTCTCCCCCCGCCCCCCGCAGCCCTTGTCCCAAAACTCTTTCCCTTGTGTCCCCATGTCACCTCCAACCCACTTTCCCCAACATCTGGGTTTTTATCACCACCAGCTGCCTCCAACACCTGTAGCTTCACCACCCATCCCTAAAAACTACGATTCTTACCCACTGCACTCAACCCCCATCACCATGCAGTATAGCCATCCTGAAGTGCAGCACTCATTGCACAGCACACCAGACAGGACAAACGCAAATCTGTGATTGTACCATTCCCCACCCCATCCCCTTACCCTTTCTGTTTCCCAAGCAGTTGTGTTTCTTTTCAATAAATGAATTTTCTTTTCAATAAATGGATTTTTTGGCTTTGAAAACATTCTTTATTATTACATAAAGTAAAAGATACCTTAGCCCAGGAAAGCAACAGGCACTGCAAGTCAGCGTAGCAAACACAGATTCCTACTAACATTGGAACCACTGCACTTCACTCGCGTGCAGGGCACCAAACATTACTGGTGGCTTTCAGCCTCAAATTGCTCCCTCAAGGCATCCCTAATCCTTGCAGCCCCATGCTGGGCAACTCTAATAGCCCTGCTCTCTGGCTGTTCAAATTCAGCCTCCAGGTGTTGAACCTCTGAATTCCATGCCTGAGTGAATCTTTCACCCTTCCCTTCACAAATGTTATGGAGAGTACAGCATACGGATATAACCACGGGGATGTTGTCATCGGCCAGGTCCAGCTTCCCATACAGATAGCGCCAGCGGCCCTTTAAACGGCCAAAAGCATGCTCCGCAGTCATTCTGCACCAGCTCAGCCTGTTGTTGAACTGCTCCTTGCTGCTGTCAAGGCTTCCTGTGTAGGGTTTCATGAGCTTACATTAAAGTGTAAGCGGGGTCTCCAAGGATCACAATGGGCATTTTGACTTCCCCTACGGTGATCTTCTCATCTGGGAAAAAAGTCCCAGCTTGCAGCTTCCTGAACAGGCCAGTGTTCCAAAAGATGCGTGCGTCATGCACCTTTCTGGGCCAGCCTGCATTAATGTCAATGAAATGCCCACAGTGATCCGCAAGCGCCTGGAGAACCATAGAGAAATACCCCTTCCGATTAACATACTCGGAGGCTAGGTGGGCTGGTGCCAGAATTGGAATATGCGTCCCATCTATCACCCCTCCGCAGTTAGGGAAACCCATTTGTGTAAAGCCAGTCACAATGTCATGCACGTTACCCAGAGTCATGGTTCTTCTGAGCAGGATGCGATTAATGACCCTGCAAACTTGCATCAACATGATTCCAATGGTCGACTTTCCCACTCCAAACTGGTTAGTGACCGATTTGTAGCTGAAGTTTCCAGCTTCCATATTGCAATAGCCACCCGCTTCTTCACCATCAGGGCAGCTCTCAATCTTGTGTCCTTGCACTGCAGGATGTGGGCAAGCTCCTCACACAGTCCCATGAAAGTAGCTTTTCTCATCCAAAAGTTCTGCAGCCACTGCTCATCATCCCAGACTTGAAGGACGATGTGATCCCACCACTCAGTGCTTGTTTCCCGAGCCCAAAAGCAGCGTTCCATGGTGGTGAGCATGTCCATGAATGCCACAAGCAATCTTGGGTCATATGCGTTTCTTGAGTTGATATCATTGTCAAAGTCCTTACTGTCAGTTTGGATCTTAAGGAGCAACTCGACTGCCAAACGTAATGTGCTGGCGAGACTCATCAGCATATTCCTCAGCAGTTCGGACTCCATTCCTTCAGACCAAAAGGGAAGACAGAGCACGCAGTACAAAAAACATTGAAAGATGGCACCAAATGTGGACGGAAGCACAGGGACTGCTGGGATGCGAACAAGTGCATCATGGGGCGTTGGGACAGGACCCAGAATGCCCTGCACCCTCTGCCCCAGCATCCTCTGCCCCCTTCCCACAAGCCAAAGCGCCAGAATGGGAAGAGGTGCTCTGTGGGATAGTTGCCCATAATGCACCATTCCGAATGCCGCTGGAAGTGCTGCAAATGTGGCCACACCAGTGCGTTTGCAGCTGTCAGTGTGGACAGACTGCAGCACTTTCCCTACTGCGCTCTACGAAGGCTGGTTTAACTCAAAGCGCTCTATATCTGCAAGTGTAACCATGCCCTAAGTATAGTGAATTCCTATTTGATATTGATTTCTCAATGAGTTTTCACTACTCTTTCCTGCCATTTCACCCATAATAATCTGGGATTGTTTGGTCAATATATAGGCATGAGTAATTCAGAATTATATTGACAGTGCTAAATGCAAGGTTTTCAATTAGTCTGTGTTGCAATGAAAATCATATATATTTTTAATATGTGCTTTCTCAGATGCAGATGACACTGGCATCTCTGCTGCCCGTGGGAATACAGGAAGGGAATGCAGGAAGAGAAAACACAGGAAACCCTTACTGGAACAGACCAATGGTCCATCTAATCCAGAGTCCCATTTCTGACAGTGGCTAATACCCAGTGCTTCAGAGAAGTGTGCAAGAAAGCTCTAGTAGATAATTTGGGAATAAACTGCCCCGGGGGCAGACATTTCTGCCTAACCCCCATCAGTGAGTAGTGGGTTTATGCCATGAAGCGTGACTGTTTATATCCGTTTTAATTTTTTTTCCCATCCCATCTAATTTGATTGAGGGTTCTCATTATGCTGACGGTTGGCAATACTGGGATTAGTTAAACTCACATTCTCCTGTAAACTATTTTATGTCTATGCCACTCTCTTCCAACCCCTCAGCATCTAAGTTACATTAGCTTAGGCTCAGTTAGATCTCCTTCTACCCATTTACCAACATTATATATAAATTGCTGGTCCCTTCACTGCAGAATTCCTAAAAAAAATATAATGAAGTCACTCCCATTTTTTAAAAATTAAACTTATTTTGGTGGGCGGTGTGATCTCATGTTCCAAACTGGACAGGCTACAGTCTTCATTCAGACAGCAAATTGTCCCTTTCCATGTATGATTTATACTTAACTCTACATCTCTTTGGCTTTAGATTCAGGCTTTCTTATAGGCAGATACAAAGACCTTACTATCTCCTTCCCCTCTTCTCCCTCCTCTGCTCAAATAAACTCTCCCCCTCACATTCCTTTACAAAAGGATATTGAAGTCTGAGGTTGCAGCAGAAGCAAAGGGGCTATTTACTAGCTATCTCATCACAAAGACAGCAATGCAAGAGATTTCTACAATGCACCCTGTGCAACATCTGTATTCTCGAGACCCAATTGCTCTCCTCAGTTATTTCCATTTTTTTGGAATCATTGGAAATCAGTGGCCTTGATTATGTGTTTTGTCAAATAGATTGTGATGAGGTGAACTGCTTGGAAGGATATTTGACTAGTTCTGCATTTGTGCTTTCCAGCAGAAACAGCTCATCAGCTTGGCTGATATATTTCGGCAGCATCGGCAGAACAAAATGTCATGATGGTGTACAACATTCTGCTGAATGACTTGAAAGGTTTTCTGACCTAATTCACTTAAATTTTATTTTTTATTTTTCAAGTGGAGTCTGCCTTAGTAAACCTACTATCTGACTTTTACTACTTATTTGGAAGTAAAAATTATAAACATTACTTATGTGAATTACCATGCAGTTCATTGAGTGGCATTATAAACAGATGGTGAAATAATCTTTCATTAAAAGTATATTGGATGCTAAATTAATCCAAGACACACATATACTTTGTGTGTGTGTGTGTATACACACACACACACACACACACACACACAAAGTATATGTGTGTCTTGAATTAATTTAGCGCATATATATATATATATATATATATATATATATATATATATATATATATATATATATATATATATATATATACGGGGGAAATAATACACAAAGTTAGGAGTTTGCAATCTGTTATTTAAATGGAACATTCATGTAATAGAAGGTATTTGCTTGTATCAGCAAGACTACCATCATAAACTTTACAGAGTAATCTCTTGCCGTTAATAGCATTTCCCAGGACTCATTACAGAGAGCATAGGAAATGTATCCATACACATGTAGAGTGATGCCCCATGGATTTTCCCATCACATAGAACAAATTTGTTTCAAAATTAGAAAGTGGCCTGAGGTGAAAAGTTCAAACTCCAGATTTGGGTTTGCATCTCAGTTTCCCCCAAAGTTTGAGGGTAGGGTACTGTTCTAATTCCAGTTTTTGGTTCAACTCATAATAAAGATAGAGGACTACAGTGAAATTTAATCTGGTTCTGAACATTCACTCAAGTGGAGGAGTGTGTTCAGATTTGGGCTATTGATTTGGTTCCACCTCTATGGATAATACTGCACCTGATTCTCCTCTCACTTACACCTGCTAGTGCAGATCAAGAACAACTCCACTGAAGTCTGTGGGTCAGATCCTCAACTGGTGTAAAAAAGAGAAGCTTCATAGACTTCAGTGGAGCTACTCTGATTCACAATAGGTGAGGATCTGGCCCACTGGAGATATACAGTGGGTAAAAGTAATGCAAGTGAGAGAAATAAATCTGATTAATTATATGGCCTTTATACTTGGCCTGACAAGGTAAAGTACCAAATCTCTGTAATTTTACCAGTCTGAATTGTATGCTCCCAATAATGAAGCTATAAGGAACATTCAACCAGCTATTATTTGTATTCTTTCAGATCCTGAAATACCTAAACTCATTGTAGCCTGCTGGCTTTTGGTTCAATGTGGCTTTCTTATGAGCACCATGTTGAGACATCCTGGCTATCGCTGCAGCATGGAATTAGCCCACAGCAAAATCTGGATAGTGTAGGGGCCAGATTTTCACTTATATTAAGGAACTGGAGGGAAGGGGGTGTTCCCTGACCTATCCTTGCTTGTATTCTTTCCTGAGTTGCTTTTATGCTTCAGTAGGATTCCACGGTAGCTGTGATGCCATGGCCTGACATTACATTATTGTAATGACTATATTGAAAATGTGCCAGTTATGGACTTTGGGGACAATAAGTGTTCAATGGATTTCCTGGGGAATCCCTAGAGCAAAACTAATGCAAATTCCCCACCTCTGGTTATGCAAAAACCCAGCAAGTCTCTCAATCTGGGTTGACAGACTTGGGTTAGCAGGGCTTGTGCTAGTGCTCAAAAAATTGCTGCATAGACAGAGTTTGAAGTTTCAGTTCAGGCTGGAGCTCGGGCTCTGAAGCTCATGCCCCTCCCAAGGCTTCAGAGTCTGAGCTCCAGTCTGAGCCACAGCATCTACACAGATATTTTTAGTGAGGTAATGCAAGCCCCACAAGCCGGAGTCTGTTGACCCAGGCTAGAAGGTTAACTGCCACGGGCGATATAGTCATACATATCCCTAGACAGTTTGGCTTACTAGGGATATCACCGTGTAAATCAGGAAGCTGTGCAGATTTAAAATCCCCAGTCAGGAGGAAGTGAGACGTGGATGACACCTGGGGTGATGCTGGGAGCCGAAAGCCTCAAATGGGTGCTCTTGGTGGACCAGAGAGTGGAAATGCAGGTTCAGTTGCATTGAGGACTGTGACACTTAGTATTTGGGACATTCATCGCAGACCCAGATCAAGTTACTGACTCAGCTTTCTACGGCACCTTTAGAAACCCCTCAGGACAAGAGAATAAAACTAAAAGAAGATTTTGATCATTCATATTATAACACAGTCGGGCTTGAAGAACACCAACTCCAGCATTCCTCAGAACATTGCATCAATTTGATTATCTGCACTAGATGTTAATTATTCCTTCGACACCTGGCTTGAAGATTGAGCCACCTATGGCATATGTGGTGGGGCGATTACCCCACACCCAGAGAGACTGGGCTGCGGCAGACCTAGGCGCCTGCGTAGATGCGCGGCCAATCAGGAGAGGGCTTACTGGGAGCCAATCAGGGCCCGGCTTAGCCATATAAAAGGCTGCCCAGAGCAGGAGCAGTCAGTCTGTCCCAGGCCTTCAGAGGGGAAGGTCTGTCTCCAGAGCTGGGAGGCCAGCACCACGGACAGCGCAGTGCAGGCCAGCCTGAGAGACTGGGAGAAGGCCCCACTCCATAGCCTGCTAGGCGGCAGGCCTGGGAGGAGGAGGCCTAGCGTAGCGAAGGGCTGTTGGGGAAGCGGTCCAGAGGGATAGTCAGAGGAGGAAGGAGAAGGAAGACAGTGAGACTGTCACCCAAGGGCCTCTGGACCGGGACTCAGAGTAGTGGGTGGGCCTGAGTCCCCCCCCTTTTTTCCCCCTTTGTTTGCTGTGCTGTCATACGCACAGCCGTAGGCCGCAGGGAGCGGCTGGCCAGAATCACGCC
Source organism: Chrysemys picta bellii (assembly GCF_011386835.1). Lineage (NCBI taxonomy): Eukaryota > Metazoa > Chordata > Testudines > Emydidae > Chrysemys > Chrysemys picta. Next base: position 69,968,779 of record NC_088794.1, on the reverse strand, counting down.
TGGTCCTGGACTGAGAGGATCGGACTCAAAGATGTGGGGCCATTGGTTACACACACACACCCCCCCGGAAGGGGGTGTGAAGAGACGAAAGGGACACTGTCGGAGGACAGTGCTCCGGAAGAGGACTCCGTATATTGAGGGTGACGCAAGTCCGCGCACCCGATGCAGGTGGCACGACAGGCGGGACGCCACCCGAAGGGGCGCCCTACTGGTTTGAGCTAATTCCCCAAGACGACCAGGAGGAGGCGCCACAGCGGTGAGCTACTACCCTGTCACAGCATATATCCTGGAAATGTCAACCAAAGAGTGAGAACTATTATTTTTGGATCTCATGGTCCTTTCTCACCCATTTTATTTTGGACCAGGTTATTAGATTAGTTGGGTGGCAGGATTTTGAGTTTCTGTTAGTAATAAGCAGAGTGGAAAAAGAAGCTAATAGAATTTAAAAACACACTTCCCGGGGTGACACAGTCCAGTTCTATGGGAACAGGACATTTCAGAGAAGCAGAACAACAAAAACTACATGTAATTTGATGCCTTGTCAGAGAAAAGTTGTCATTGAACTAAATTTAACATTGTTCTCCTTCACCCACTGCCAGCTTTTATCTTTGTGTTAGTGGTCAGATCTCTCTAGTATACTAAATGCAATGAAAGATGATTATCTCTCTGATACCTACAGAGTTCTCACGTGCACTGCAAACAGCAAGTCGAGATTTTAAGAGACTTTCTTTTTAATTTACTTTGAAAGAATTAAAATAATTGCTGAAATGGATTCTCAACTCCATTTCTTAGGCTTTCCCCAACTGCATTAATTTTTACTTGAATGAACTGAGTTGAGTGAGAGAGATTCCCCTGCCTCAATTTTTACGAAACCATTGCCTATCATGTCAAATTGAACCTGGTTTTCACTAGCGACTATTTTCCCACAAGTCCAGGTTTATTTCAATTTGTACTATATCCAGCTTCAGGGAAGGAGTATGGTCTACTGGTAAAGGACAAGACCAACCTATTTTCTATTCCCAGAATCTTGCAGTCCCATGGATTGGATATTGGAGAGAGAGTTCTATTCTGTTTGTCTTGTCTTCTTAGATTTTAAGCAATTTGGGCTCTCACAAAATGTTTGTACAGAGCCTCGCAGAAGGGGACCCTCATCTCTGTAAGGACCTCCCTTCACTACTGTAATACAAATAATTATTATTATAATAAATATTTCCCAGTACCGCCACCAACATGCTGTATACTTGAGGCAACCTATCAGTGCCATAGTTTCCTCACCTGTAAAACTTGTATAATAATGTTTACCTACCTTACATGGATGTTGCAAAGCTTACTACATTAATGTTTTCAAGAGCTTTGCACGAAACATCTACTGTTAGACTTGTTATTTCTAAACAAGTATATGTGTAAAACGGTGACCCAATTCTATTTTGCCTCAAAAAGGTCTTAAATCAGGTAATTCTATAGAACAAAGTGCCGTGTCATAAATGAACAAAATGCTATTATTTTTTTCTTAAAAGTCTACACTGGCTGAGAGCAGTAGCAATATAATTGCAGGTTGTCAGGACTTAGTATTTCTTCAATACTCAGTTTAATTAGGAATAGTAGGGTCAAACTGACCTCACTCTCACTGAAAACATAACTTGCTTTCTCTTTTCTGTGTCTTTGGAAACACACTTTGTGCTATTAATGGTACATTCTTTTTCAGGGACACAAATTTCAGAATATTTCTGGATTAAATTTCAAGACAGTCATAAATCTATTTTAGAAAATACCTTGACTAGCTGTATAGTGCGTGTGTATACATAACACTAAATAGTGTTACATAGCTAATTATTGCTTCAAAATTTAAGGGCCACAATCAAACCTACTATAATCAGGTGCAATTTAATTGACATCAAGCAGGTCCATTTACACCACATCTTTATTTTGTCCTAAAATTTTAGGAAATATGGATAACATTTATGACCATGACACTTAGGGCCAGATATTTAAAGGAATTTAGGCACGTAACCAGACAAGTGCCTAAATACACCATGTAGGAACCACCAAAGTTTCTACCTGTTGGCATTTTCAAAGCAGCCTAAGCCTTGTTGCCATCCCACAGCTAAGAGCCCTAGCTCAAGCTGAAACACTGGAGGCCCTGCGATGGGATTTTTTAAAGGCATGTGTGTGTGACGGGGAGTGGGAGGGGGTCCAATCCTATAAGCATGCACAGAGGAGAAGCAGGCCACCAGTTGTTTCATCTTTAGGACTGAAATTTTCCATGTTTCATTTTGTTCAAAGGTTGTTTATTTATTTTTATTTTTTTTGCTTCTTATTCTTGTAAATTTCAACAAAATCCCTTAATCTGTTGTGGGACCAGATATTCAAAAGAGCTCAGCTCCGATTTAGTTGTCTGAATAAGGACCAGATGTTCCAAAGTACACCCAGCAGCTTCCATTGTGACACTTATAGCCAGATTTTCAAAAAAGCTTGACATAAGAGCCATCCAGAGAAGGGAAATCTGTTCCTGTGAAAAAATTTGCATTTTTACAATTTTCTGTCCCAAATCAAGTTGAAAACTCAAAAATGTTGATTTTTTTCATGGGAAGGAGTTTCTAGGAAAATCACTTTTTGGAAGAAATTAAAGGTATTTCTTCCTGCAAGTGAAATTGGCAAGATCCTTCCAGGCAGGCAGATGGGCAGCCTGTGGAAAATTTTGATTTTCCAAAAAGGGCATTTTCCATTGAAAAATTATTTCACCAGAAAATTCCTGACCAGTTCTGTTTAGCATGTAATGTGCTGAATTGTGGACAATGTGTCTGCTTCTTTGGGTGCCTGCCTAAATGACAGCTGAACTCTTAAAAATCCAGCCCCTAAGGTTTTTGAAAATGTAAAAGAACAAACTTTTCCCATATAATATACATATTTATTATATATAATATATAAAATGTTAATCACATTGATCATACAAATATGCCTGAACCTAGAAACAAGAAGCCTAGGGCCTGATCCTGCAAATATTTACAAATGAATTACAAATCAATGCAGCATTAAGCACTGCATCCAGTGGTAAGAATATATAGGATTGGGCCCTTAGATTGTAAATAGGCCTCCCTGAGGCATACTGTCATGAGTAAGTCTGAAAACAATTAGTTGACTAATAGTAATGTTTGACTAATGAAGCCCCACTGCCATGGCAGAGCCTGATGAAGCCCTGTTCTTTCTGTGACATGAAGGTGCTTAGCTGATCAAAGATCTAAAGTCAAAGATGTTGCTGCTCTTCAAGCTTCTGCTGGGACAATTTATGTGAGGAAGACTGTAAATCTCTCTTTGAAATACAGAGCAAAATTTTCCTAAAACATACAAATAACAGAACAAACTCTGCCTTAATAGTAGAAGCAGGAGAGAATCATGTGTGCCAAATGTCAAATACCTCCATTTCATGGTATCACCACAAATTTTGTTGCATTCTTTAATAATTCTATCTTGTCATTTAAAAATATTTTTCTTTTTCAGTTGCCAAGCTACAGCCACATAAACAGACGCTTTGCTAACCTAATGTTTTAGGAAACTGTCTCCAGGAGGAGGATCCAGTGGCTAGGAGACAAGCCTTGGCCTTGTGAGGCCAAGTTTCCAGCTCTGTGTGATTTTGAGTGAGTCACTCTCTGTGCCTACATTCCCTGTCTAGAAAATGGGGATAACAGTACTTACCTGCTTCAGAGGGGTGTGGTGAGGATAAAAACATTTAAAGACTGTGAAGGGCTCACACTATGGTAATGGAGGCTGTATAAGTACTAAAAATAGATGATAGGAGAACAGCAAAAGCAAACATGCTGCACACTTTACAGGACTCCCTCACCTAAAGTAAAATGCTTTTGTTCTTTTCAGTTCTTTTATGATGTGTAATGCAAAGTACTCTACTTAGGAAGGAACAATCAGTTGGACACATACAAAATGGGAAATAACTGCCTAGGAAGGAGTACTGCAGAAAGGGATCTGGAGATCATAGAGGATCACAAGCTAAATATGAGTCAAGAGTGTAACACTCTTGCAAAAAAAAGAAAAGAGAGAACATCATTGTGAGATGTATTAGAAGGAGTGTTGTAAGCAACACATGAAAAGTAATTCTTCCACTCTGGTCTGCACTGAGTAGGCCTAAACTGGAGTATTGTGTCTAGTTCTGGGTGCCACTTTTCAGGAAAGTTGTGGACAAATTGGAGAAAGTGCAGAGAAGAGCAACAAAAATGATTAAAGGTCTAGAAAACATGACCTGTGAGGGAAGATTGGAAAAAAAAATGGATTTGTTTCTTCTGGAGAAGAGAAGACTGAGGGGGGACATGATCAAAGTTTTCAAGTACATAAAAGGTTGTTACAAGGAAGAGGGAGAAGAATTGTTGTTCTTAACCTCTGAGGATAGGACAAGAAGCAATGGGCTTAAATTGCAGCACAGGTGGTTTAGGTTGGATATTAAGAAAAGCTTCCTGTCAGGGTGGTTAAGCACTGGAATAAATTGCCTAGGGAGGCTGTGGAATCTCTGTCATTGAAGATTTTTAAGAGCAGGTTAGACAAACACGTGTCAGGGATGGTCTAGATAATACTTAGTCCTGCCTTGCACGCAGGGGACTGATTAGAAGACTTCTTGAGGGTCCTTCCAGTCCTAGAATTCTATGATTCTGTGATGGAATTGTGGGGCAGTTTCTCTGCTATGTCCGCTTCTACTAAGTAAAGGTGAGCAATTATAGCTTCCTGATTCCCTATGCCGGCCCCAATGCAGGTAGGAGGAATCTGCAAGATGTTCTAAGTTGTGCCAATTCGGTATGGTCATACACAAGGATAGCTGAAGTGCATTGCTCCCTACACAGAAACACTCCCTGTCCCCTGAGCCCAGGACTGAATAGAGGTAAGGATAGGAGCTGGCTCTGTTAGCTCTCTGCTTGGTGGGGCTCCCTCGTGCTGGGGGTATCAAGTGGAGGACTAATGGGAGGATTTTGTTCCCTTTTTGCCACCTTGAGAATCTGCAGAATCACAGAGCATTTGGAAAGGAAGCCTTTGAGGGGCTGAGTTACTTTGCCTTCGCACTTCCTCAAAGAAAAGAGGTTTTAAGTTTCAACCTTCTGCATATGTTATAAAGAAAACATTCAGTAACAAAACAATAAAAGAACATGTATGTCCTAAAATACTTCCATTACTGGCAGTAAACAGCAAATTACTGCATATCTGAGAAATTTTGCAAGTTAATTTCAAATCAGATAATGGTTCTACTTCCTCAGTACCTTGAGACAAACTGTGCCACAAAATGACCATGACAATCGTCATAACATGGTCTTTGTACAAAAAGGATGCAATCATCCAAAGAGGCATAAACTCACATGGCAAATAAGGTGTAATGGACAAAGTCATACATGAAATTTTGCATTGTTTTTTCAAGAAGAACAAACCTATTAATTGTGTGGATGATGATTAATGCTAAAATTGATTTACTATCAAGTCTGAGTAGACTTGGGATAACACCAGTCGCCTTTGATAGAAATTTGATTCTATGCAGACTCTCTAAGCTTTTGATCCAGGTCAGGCCTTTAAAAGAAATTCAAAAATAAAAAGGAGCATCCATTTTTACCATGCAGCTTATGTTACAAATTATTTGCACTGTATTACTAAACAGAACTTTAAATCTAAAGAGGACACATAGAGGGGAAATGTTAAGTAGGGTCCACCCCAAATTTGACCTGCTTTAAAATTGACAGAGTATCTTGACTAATAATTTGCACATGCTAAATATCTTTCTGTCCTAATACATGGAGAGCTACTATTTTGTTGGATGCACAAAACAATCAGTGAGCTCCCCTTGCTGGTTCTGCAGTAGCATTAAGCCAAGAAACGGTTTCTTCAGAGAGCTGTCCACATGATGAGTGATGCCAGTGCCCAAATAAGGAAGTAAACAAAACAAGTCCTTTTCACCATTAGGAATACAAGGAAAAAATAATCATGGCCAGATTTTTAAAGGTTTCCATTTGGAAACACCACAAACCAGATTTTCAAACGTAAACACATACAGTTACATGCATACCTTTGCACATGCCTTATCCTTGCAAATACCCAATGGCCACATATGGCAAGTTTTCTCCCTATGAATAGAAAGATAAGATGATCATGTGGCTGACACTAGACATCTCTCAGAAGACCTGGGTTCAATTGCCAGCTCTACCCCAAATTCCTGGTGTGAGTTGGGGCAAGTCATGTAATATCTCTCTGCTTTAGTTTCCTTTCTATAAAATAGGGATGATAAATAGTATTTCCTTGACTAGTATTGTCTATTCAGATTGTAAACTCTTGCAGACAAGGGCTATCTCTTGTTATGTGTTTGTACAGTAGCTAGCACAATGGTACCCCATGTGGTTGGGGACTGTAGACATTATTGTAATTAGAAGTTTGTTTTGAGCATATGTATAAATTACATTGCCTACACCAGAAAGTTGGACCACTTGCTCTGAGACAGCTGCCAATATGTACTATGCATATTGCATAATTCAAGCTACTGTCTACTCGCTTGCTTTATATCATAATGTGGGGATGAAGCGGGCACTATGGAAACGGTGCACATCTCTTCTTTCCTAGGTCCTCCCATCCACTGCCTCTGGCTTATTGCTGTTTAGAGCCCCCTCCTGGACCGTAAGACTCCTCTTCCTTCCCATACCTGAACAAAATGAGGAAAAACTACACTATACATAGCAGTATTGGATGTATGTTGCTCTTTAGCTGAGAATCAACATTTCATAGAAGCAGTGCAGAGACAAATCGAGCTCCTGATGCCACATCATTTGGTGTATCCCACATTGGCATATGACAAAAACATAGAAAATGAATCAGACCCCTATATAACTTCTACTTCTTAGCTGGAGATTACAGTGGAGATATATATTTTCAGTCACCATTAATGTCAGCACTTTGTTTCCACAATGGGGATGAAATGAGAATAACAGGCACAGAAGAAACAGTGAGTAAATGGGATTCTTTGTAAATTGGGACAGTTTGAAATAGTTCCATTGCGTTTTCTTTAAAGGTTATTAGTCACTTGCAACAGGATGCACTTGATAAAACTGAGATTTAAGACATGGGGAGGTTTGAGGTCTAGAAAGTCAACACTTCTGCTTTCACTTCCACAACAACAACAGGAGAAAAGAGTCTTACTTCCAAAGTGACTGATCTGTCAAAAACTCAACACGAAAAGAAATCTCAGTTGTAAATGGATGAAAAGAACATATAAGAGCTAAATGGAGACCATAGAATCCATTTTAGATTTAACCTTAATAGGCTGATTCACACAACAAAAAAACCTTCTCTTCCTCATGCATACACTAAAGAAAGGGATGTTATTGTTACTAATACTAGCCCAGCATTGTGGACTACAGTAAATTGGGCCCATTCTATGCTCACCACAGGCTGTATAAGCAACACTTTTTTGGTACATATCTAGTTATCAGTAGACTGGGGATATCTAATCAGTACATTTATCAATGTCATCTAACTGTCATTTAAGACAGTCATTTAAGAGTATTACTAAAGTCAGTAGAAGAGACTTGTAAAGAAAAGAAAAAACAGATCCTCAGAACACTGTTAGTGCATACAGCCTATGTCAGACAGCTCTTCCAGATTAGAAACTCTTGCTGCAGGCACACAGTGTCTGACTGAGCGCAAGCAGCAGCCATCTTCCCTGATAGCATTTGGAATTTCACTCAGGAAGGCACACAGCAGAGGCCACCAAATTAACAATTTCACCTTTATTAGGCGCTCCAAGATTTATTACTCACTTTTCAATTTGAAAAGATTCCCCAGGGTAATTTCTAAGGAGTGCTTTATTTATTAGTCTTTATTAAGTTGGACCATTTGACAGCTTGTGTGTCACGTTTGAATAACAAAATCTTTGATAGGAGAGGATCAAGTGACCTCTGGTGACTGATATAGAGGAAATTAATTTGATTTGAGCACAATGCTCCTAGTTTCCATTGTTAACAGAATACAGACAGGTTAATTTACAATATTAATAGGATCCCTGAGCACAGTGTACACACAAAGGAGTCTGTCTGGGTCAGTCATGCAAATACTCCTTATGCCCACAAGTAGGCCCATGGATTTCAATAAGACTACATGTATGAGTATGGACTACTCATGTGAGTAAGAATTGTTGGTACCTAAACTTCGGTGTGTGATACTCACAGTGTCATTCCACTGATGTATGATAGAAATCTTTTTAGGGCCTGATCCAAAGCTGACTGAAGTCAATGTGAGTCTTCTCTGGTATTTTTGAGGACAGACACTGAATGATATACATATTTGTAATATGTACTGAAGCCTATCCTATGCAAAATGCATTGCTCATTAAACAGAAGTCGAGTTTATCATGTCACTGACAGTGAATGCATCAGAAATATGGCTGGTAATTCTATCATAAATATTTTATATTTCTTTTTATTGTTAATTATTGATACTCAATAAAAAACATGCAGTGAAGTATTACAGCAAATTTCAATTAAGCTTCAGCTGGCCTTTGGGGTAGACAAGTTATATATCTAATCCAATGGGCCAAATTCTTCTCTCTTATGTCTATGCAGCCCCACTTCAGTGGCCTTGCCTGGGTCTGACTGCTGAGTTTTGCAGAGAAGTAAAAGTAAGAGGCACCATGGTGAGTGGATGGCGAGTGGAACACCAGGAAACCTGAATTCTATTCCCGGATCTGTCACTGATCTACTCTGTGACCATGAGCAAATCATGTCACCTCTCAGTGCCACTGATTCCCATCCCACCTCTTGTCTGCTTAGAACATAAGCTCTTTAGAGCAAGGTCTATGTCCTATTACATTGTAAAGTGCCTAGCAAAATGCAGCTCTCCAGTAGCACTGCCATGTAAACAATAGTTGCACTGAAAAAACACACATTGAAAGAATGTAAAAGTCAAACACATAAAATTTAGCATAGGCCAGAATTATAGGTGCTCATGCAGACTTGTGCTTCTCTATTACGATACAGGAGAAGACAAGTTTCAGGATCAAGAGAGGAGAAGGAAAGAGGACTGTGGCAATGGGAGTAGGAGCAAGAGAGGCAGTCCCAGTTGCAGCAGGAGGAGTAAGGCACTGGGCTTTCCAGCGCCAGAGGTTTAGAGCATCATTATCATTAAAAAAGGCATAAAACACAAGGAGGGAAGTGGGGAAGCCTATTATCACAGGTATGACCCTGCTGTGAAATGGCCCTCTCAGAACCCTGATGAGAGAGGAACAGACACCAGTTACTGTGAAGCCTATCCCAATAGGGGAAAGAACTGCAGTTCCTTCATCTGTCCTCTCTCCCCTCAGGAGAAAGTGCTACATGACTTTTCCTGACTGAGCCAGGAGGACAGGAGCAAAGTGTCCACAAAAGTAGGAGACTGGTTGTCACAAAAGTAGCAAGTGCCAATGGCAGACATGCATGTCAGACCCAGAAAGGAGCTCTGAGCTTGGGGTAAAGATGATGGCTGTGTATGAATGGATGGATATAATGGACACCCACACTGTGAAAGAAAGAGGGGATGTACAGTTCCGCGAGCAGCTCCTGAAGGGGCATCGTAAAGAACTAAGGGTGCATCCCAAACTGCCCCCCGCCAAACTGCAAGCCTCAGGCGGGCACAAAATTTGCCTCCCAACACACAGCCCTATTGGCCTGAACGGAGTTGTCCACCCAAAATATAGAAGTCAAACTACATCTATGCATCCATTCAAAGGCTGCTCAGCTGGCTGAGTGGATTTTGGGCATAAAACCCTCCAGTGCTTGAGGGGATAGCTGAGGGAAATAAATCAGGTCACAAAGCTAGATCCAGGCATTGATTCAATTATACAAACAGAGTCAATCCCATGTGTGTGCACATGTACAAAAGCACAGATACATGTGGTAAGAGGCACACACTCAGGCACATGCACAGGCTCCCAGGTAGTCATGTAAAGACTGCACCAAGACAGTGCATTGGTTTTGCTAGTGGATGTTCCATACCACAGGCTATATAGGCTGCCTCCACACTTGCAGCTGTAGTGTCGTCTTCCTCCTAAACTACTGAATAATGACAAAACTGGCAATAGTTCTGACTCCTGCTGGGCCAGCTGACTTGGGGTGGGATGGTGCTGGCAGTTTGAAGGGGGTGAAATTAATGGGCTGTATTTCTCAGGTAATAAACTCAATTCATTAGCAAGCATTTGGAATACAGGGCCTAGCACCAAGGGTCTGAGTCTGGCTATGCTCCTTAGATCCTGTCACAAGACGAATGTTAAATAACAATAGCAATATAATAAAGTCAGACTGAGCCTCATTGGGTTGGGGCGGTTGGGATCAGGGTGCATGACTGGCACTACAACTGTAAGATCAGTCAAAATGCAGAATGCCATGTCCTTCCTTGCTAGGCTGTAGAGAGAACAGGAAACTGCATTGCTGTCAACCTGCTCCTAACACTTGCGGCTCTGCAAGCAGCCAATTACTATAACCAGATCTCATGTTTTAGGGCTACAGCTGCTCATTCACAAGATCAGCAAGGAATTTTTTCCCCCTGATGCACAATTGGCAAGATGCATTCTGGGGTTTTTCACCTTCCTCTGAAGCATCAGCTATTGTGCAGAGTTGCAGGCATGACAGAGGGACAAGATGGGTCAATGCTATGAGAGGGTACAGTGAATCCTGTATGCCTAGAAGCTCTGCTGGATAAATCTTGCTCACATGCTCAGGGTCTGATGAATTGCCAGATTCGGGTTGGGAATTTTCCTTGAGGACAGGGTTGGCAGGGACTGTAGTGGTTTTTCAGCTTTCTCTGCAGCATGGAGCAGGGATCACCTTCCAGGATCATCTGGACATATTTCACCTAATCAGTTCCCTGCCAATGAAGGGGCCTCAGGCATTGGTGGCATGTTGGTCTCTCTTGTTCACACCCTGTGGCACATAACAGTTTAGCCTTCTGAGTATTGGAAAGTGGGCAAGACATTTGCCTCTGATTTGGTCAAATAAAATCAAGTTGGAAAGATTCAGAAGCGAGTTATCTTTTATCCCTAGTTATTTCTAACATGAGACACAGAGAGGGCCAGAGATTTACCTCGAGTTACCCAGCAAGTGAGTGGCAGAGCTGGAAATGGAACCCAGCAGTCCTGACTCTGAGATGCACTAACCTTTAGAGCTGGAGAATTATTGACAGGAGGAAAGAATGTTCAGCATCAAGAAAGAAGGAGAAAGACTGGGCAATGGGAACAGGAGAGAGAAAAGCTGCCCCATTGCATCGGGAACAGTCAGTATGCTGGCAAATATAGAACCAGAGAGAGGAGAGGGGACTAAAGCAGCATGAAAAAGAACAGGCACAAAATTCAAGGGGAAAATGGGGAGTGGACAAATATAGATACAGTCCTGATATGAAATGGCCCCCTTAAAACCCTGACAAGGGAGGGATGGACACCAGTTAGTGGGAATTTGGAAAACTGTGTAGCCAGTTCCAATGGGGGAGGGAATTGTGGGGCCTTCATTTCCCCCCGCTCCTCTTAGGGGAAAGCTTTCTCTTCACTGAACCAGGAGGATGGGCATACAGTATCTATGTAAGTTAAAGATGGGGTGTTACAAAGATACCAAATGCGCATGGAAGCTCATGGCAATGGCAGACATAGCTCAGGCCCAGAGAAGGGCCTGGGAAAGAGTTCTGAGACAGGGGCGCAGATGGGGACCATGTGGATGAATGATTGGCAATGATGGATGCCCACACTGTGGAGGTAAGAGGGGATGTAGGAGCAGGAGGAGTTAGTGCAGTGGTGATTACAGAGCCAGAGAGATGCGAGGGTAGTGCAGAATGGTAAAACAGAATAGGCACAAAACTCAACAGGGAAAATGTGGAGGCCCATGAGGGGATGATACCCTTCCACATCCCATTTTCTGTGCAACCTTAATTGGCCCCCTGCTATAAATGCATTATAATACAGTGTTTAATTACACAATCAAACACTTTTTCCAAAAGACCTCTGCCTTGTGCAGTGTTCAGGACAGAGAGTGCACATGATTAGCTAATAAAGGTGGTTTTTTTATCCTCATTATTCAGTGTGTGCCTCTTAAGAATGTAGCTTAGTTGTATACTGTGCAAATACAAATTGGAGAAAGTGTCATTTGGCAGAAGATTGACTTTTACAAGTGTTACAGGTTATTATATCCAACACCCTCTCTATCCAATCCCTTCCATGGTCATCACAGTATTGCCAACCCCAAGCATTCAAATAATGTGAAAAAAATCAAGACTGTTTTAAAAGTCATGAAGTTTAAAAAAAATAGATTTTGGGTGTGACACGTTTCCCCCTGAGTTATCACCTGGAACTGGGGTACCACTGATCCCCCTGACCCACCAGCCTGGGCTCCTTCTAACACTGTACTGCTGTGACAAGCTGCAGAGTCCTCCAGCCTGCACTTTCACCAGCATTCATACAGGTAGGTATCACATACACACCCAGCTGCAGTTACATGCAGGTTCTCTGACCAGCCACTGCATAGGAAGGGTACAGCCAAGGCAACTCCCAGCTCCCCAGGCACGCACCCTCCCTAAAGTATAAACGTAAAATTATACCATCTTGTGCTGCACGGGGAGCTGTACAGCGCAAGCTCATGAAATTCACCCCCTCCCTCAGTTTGGAGAGGAATATGCAACAGCCTTTTGCCCTGAGCTATGATTCCCACACACTTCACTCCAATTCACTGGTTTAAGCAAAAGGAAAAGCAAAAAAAAAAAATAATTATTAACTACAAAAGATAGATTTTTAGTGATAGTAAACAGATCAAAGCAGATTACCTAGCAAATAAACCAAAACACAAACTAAGCTTAATGTACTAAATAGATTTGATATTCTCACCCTAACAGATGATGCAAGCAGGCTGCAGTTTCTTAAGGGACAAGCTTCACTTGCTTTACAGCTTGGAATCCCCAGGTGTTTCATTCACAGGCTAAAAATCCCTGTAGCCTGGGTCCAGCACTTCCCCTAGCTCAGTCTTTGTTCATCAGGTGTTTCCAGGAGTCTTCTTGTGTGGGGAGTGAAGAACACCAGATGATGTCACTCTCTGCCTTATATAGATTTTGCATATGGTGGGAACCCTTTGTTCCCAAAGCTTGGTTCCCAGACCAGTCTGTGGAAAAATACTGATATCCCAAGATGGAGTTTAAAGACATGTGGTCTTATCCACATGTCCTTGTAGAGTAATAGCAGCCATTACTTGGAGATTGTCTGTAGCGTTCTCAGGAAGGCTACCCAGGTGGGAGATAAGCTTCTCCTAAGGCCTATTGTTTTTTTCCTAATGGCTCATTGCCCTGGATGGCCCCTTCCCCACCCACTATCTAGACTGAAAGCATCTTGTCTAGTGGACATTACCAAGGTGTAGCTACCTTTTAAATACAGATACATAGTCAATATTCATAACTTCAGATACAAAAATGATACATGCATACAAATAGGATAATCATAGTCAGCAAATCATAACTTTTCCAATGATACCCCACATGACTTATCTTGCATAAAATACATCATAATTATGCCATAATATCACTGTGGAGAATATGGGGTGTGGTGTACATTGGGATTCTTTTTATTTGCTGCCTGGTTTCTGAGAATTGGGGTGCACATCAAGTTTTTCTCTGCAATTGTGAGGGTTAGAAACTTCCATTTTCATGAAAATTGAAAGCTGAGATTTTCCTGTAATCAGGTTACACCAGGATCTGGGATGTTAAAATTAATACTGCAAGACTCATGGTTATTGTGAGACATGGCAACGTGGCAGTCATTCCTATCAGGGCTATGCAATGGGCCAAATTCATCCTTGGAGTATCTCCTTTGGATGGGGAGGGGCATGTATTTTAGAGTTTGTTGGAGAAAATAAATTAGCGGACAAATATCTGTACACCTCCTTCTTGGAGTTACTGCTTCTTGTCTTTCTTATATCGATATAACTCCCCTGTCTTGGGTTGACTCATCCCTGATTTACTTCACTGGAATGAGGCCACAGTCCAGATCCCAGTGCCCTTCCTTCCTAACTGGAAGCATTGTGCCTGCCAGCCTGGAGTTGCAGGAGTCATATGCTTGCTGTGCTCTGGCTAATGGAAAAAGTTAGTGAGTGGCTGTGATTCTCTAAAACAGACAGAACACATTATGTGCCATTTGCACCCTTTCCCCCAAATGATGCAACATTGCATTTCTTCCCAACAAAACTCTGGCTGAGCTACTAACAGGCAGAACAACTCAAGAGAAAATGTTCTGCAATGTAATTCAGTGCAATTCTATTCATTACGCACTATAATGCCTCAGTGAATGAAAGAGCCCAGGCATGAATGCTTCTTGAAAGGCATCTAACAAGGAAGCAAGGGAGGAACACACCTCTTCAAATTAAACCAAATCATAATACCATGTTCAAAATGCTAGCTATAGATGACTAAGCCTTGTAAATTGTACAGGCATATTACGGAAAGTTATAGTCATTATGATATTGAGATCATAAAGCAAGAAGCACTCTGAATCAAAGGAGCAGCACATAAGATCAGCCTCATTCAAAGAATGATTGATTACTTGCAAAGAAGTAAGAAATTACACAGGATAGCTCTTTTCAGGGACTGTGCATTCTTACTCATGCTTTTAAACCCAAGACAAAGCCTCAGATAATGTTGTGAAATATTGATTTAGAAGAAGTAAAAATCACTTTAACTTGTTGCATCAAAACCCTGTGCTACAGCCCTTTCACTCACAATACAATGTTGGCTCTTCTCAGTGATAGTTATTTTTTGGTTCTGCCTTGTTATTTAAGATGTAACCACTGTTATCTAAAAATGAATACTTTGGACATTCTTCACTCTTTTTAAGTTTAAGTTTCAGTGATGTTATTAAAGGGCCACAAGTCCTGAGGAATTACTTCAACGGGAGTTTGGCCTGAGTAAGGATTTCAGGACTAGGCCCAAAGCGGGCAGACTGTGATACCTTTTCTTATGATGAATACTATTTTACTCCACCTTTGTGGAGAACCTAGGCGTACCAAAATCTGACCAATAGTGATAAGTTTCAGTCAAGCTGTCCTGAAGAAACTCAAGAAAATGGGTACCAACCTCAGGGCAGACTGTTAAGAAGGAGGGTACAAACCCCAAATTGTTGCATCCGAAGAAGTGAGGTTTTTACTCACGAAAGCTTATGCCCAAATAAATCTGTTAGTCTTTAAGGTGCCACCAGACTCTTTGTTGTTTTTGTAGATACAGACTAACACGGCTACCCCCTGATACTTGCCAAATTGTTTGTGAGTTCTATACTTAGATTTCACCTACTAATTATCAAACCATTATAACTGCCTTAATGTGGAGTCACAGATAGTCCTTTGGGGTACTCCAAATTATCCTGCCCCGCAGATACTCTTACCTTTGTGACAGATGGTCCCTTACCCCAAAGATCATAGCAATATTCAGGTTATTCCCAGTCACAAAGGATCAATCACTGGCCCAGGTCAGTTGCACCTTAGATTTCACACCAAAGTGAGATTGTAGCCAATCCTACAGTAAACTATCTAAAGATGTATTAACTGGGAATATGAAATGAGAGCTATTTACAAGGCTAAAGCATGTAAACATGTGTATACACACAAATGAGTTCCAGTCTTAAGTTTCAAAAAGTAATAGAAGCTTCTATAATAAGCAAGCTTTAGATGTCCTCTGCCAAGCTGCTATTCTCCATCCTGTGCAGGTGGGCAAGGACTGGGTGGGCAGGGGCAGGGATAAGAGGACATTTGGGTCCATCCCCAAAGTACCAACTATGCAGGAGCTGAGAGGGAAGTAAACTGTGGCAGTAATCGGTCTGGCACAAATTATTTCCCTCAAGGAGCAAAGGGACCAAATTGTGAGTTTCTGAGTAATAATTCAGTCCCTAGTCTGCTCCTGAGTCAGCCAGCTATGTTACCCTTATTGTGAGAAGATTTCATTCTTACAGTCTAGTCCTTGCTATTATTATTTCATGCAAATCTTCCATACTTTTATTGTTTGATAACAATGTCTGTATTAAATGTTTATTTGTGATATTTACCTAGATCTCATTTCATTAGAATTGTGACCGTTTTCTAGAGATACTAATATTTCACTGATTTTTTTTAAATACACATATAGTAACACTTGAAAGCTGAAAAGAAACCTACCACAGATAGAAAAACATATGACTGGTGGAAAACTCTATAGAAAGACATCCAGTTGTAGGCCTTGATCCTGCAGTCAGGAGGAAAGACTCACATGCATAAGGGTTTGCAAAATTAAGTCCATAATTAATACACATCAAGGACCTGATTTTTAGAGATTTAAGTCAATGGGAGCTTTGGATGTTCACAACTGCTTAAAATCAGACTCCAATCCTACTGAAGGTGTGAAGTTTATCCAGTGTAAAACAATTATTATGGCTACTACTTCCCCCTCATGAGGAATCTTATAAACAGCGCAGTAGTGCGCAAAGGATTAGACAACCAATTGATATTATTATTGTTGTTGTTAGTATTAGAACTTGGGAGTTTTGTTACAGCTTAGTGGACTCAAGCAAACGGGTTTATTGGGTTTATTGTTGGGTCTATAATACAAAGCAGGTTGTAATGTTACACAAAGTCTTCCATATTCATTTTCTTAGCATGTGAGCAAAGGTTCAGTCTAGGGACCATATCGTGTGTTAGTTTCACTATGCAAGTTTCTGTGTAGAGGCAATGGTCCTTGGAGAATGAGCTGTGTGAAAACAACTGGAGAGTTTGCTCTCTGCTTTGGCCTCTGGTTGGAGTCAATTCTTGCAGCGCAGTTGCTTTCTGGAAACTGTCATTGGTGTTGGGCTGAGGTTCCTGAAAGAAGGACTTGCTTTTTGACTACCTTTGTTCTGAGGCTGTTGTAAATAAAACAAATGTAAGCAGGGTCTGAATGAGCTCTCCCCTGACACCTAGTGAGGAGCTGGGGGAAAGACTTCAGGAACAGATCCTGTTTGCATAGACTTGCCTATTCTGTCTAGCTACACAACATGATGAAATGGCTTTGCCACAATGATCACTTTTGTCTGGTGTTGGGTACTTGAGTGCAGGGGTCATGAAATATTGTTATGCTTAGCCAAAGAGTCCTAGCCACCATTTGCCCTTCCCCTCTCCAGTGTTTAAAGACAGAGCTAATTAGATTCAATTGAGAATCTTCGTTTCTGTTCAGCAAGGACCAGAGCTGAATCACTGATAAGCAGGTCTAGGGGCTCTGCTTAGACCTGGCATAAGGACAGTGGTGAAAGGAAAGACAATGCAGAGGCTGTACTGGAAGTGAGGTTACCTGGTAAAATCATTAAAAGCTGAAATCACTTAGCAATGGAAGTTCAGAACATGGCATCGCAGAAATGGCAGTCAGTGTCCATCAGCGGCAGCATGCAACCAGCAGCAGCAGAGAAAAGAAGCGGCATCACACAACCAGCAGCAGCAGAGAAAAGCAGTGGTGGCGGTGGTAGCAAACACCCAGTTGCAGAGGCACACAGTGACCATGGAGACATTGATTGACGCCCTCTTCCCCCTCCCCCGCCTTTTCTGGAGTGGGAGATGAACCCCTGAGAACACATTTCTGAACTCTGGGTCTTCGCTTACCAAGGACAGCCAGCTGTGAATGGGGTGCAGTGGAGGGATTTGTTAAAAAGACACGTTTGTCAGACTTTCCCACTGCAAGGTGGGAAACGGAGGCAAAGGACACTGCCCAATGCACTTTTGGGTCGAGTTTTTGCCTATCGTTGCATGCGTTTGAATGTGGTTGTGGTGTTTTCCCAAACAAATGCTTGGTTCCCTTTCCCTTATATTAAAAGTTCTCTTTTGTTATACACAGAAACAGGGCTTCTGAGAGGGGAAGTATTGTCTCTGAGAGGTGCCCAGGGGTGGTGTTAAATTTTCCCAGATTAATGGGCGGAGACTCGAGCTGGTTCTGTTTTGTATTCAGATGAATCCTTAGATTCTGAACCCGGTCCTTGTTACTGCTGACTCCACCTGGCAAAAGGGTTACACAAGTCACACTTAGAATATACCCAGACTCCCCTAACTTGATTTCTCCTCCTCTGGGAAACAGACCTGCAGGTCTCTGCATATCTGCTACATCTTGGCAGAAGGGTGACATTGGTATCAGTATGGGACACAGGTGTCAGAAGAAGGGGCAACAATATCTTTGTTTAGTTGGATGTGCAATGTTACCAACTTACATTAAATAAATAGGAAGTGAGTGATACAGTGTATACTTCATTTTGTCCAAATGCAATAAAATACCTAACGAGATTGTGTAGCTTAAGAATTGTGATAATAGGTTTGTGATTATGCATTGGGAGGTGTCTTGTATATGAGCTTATGCACCAATCCTGTAAATGGATCCATGGAATCTGTGGAGTCCTACTGGAGTACAAGTGTGTTTGAAGGTCTAATCTGATCAGTACATATATTGAGAAGGTTATTGTTTTCTGGCTGAGCCACTAAGCTCTTCACTTCATTTTAATACTCTGGCTTTTATACACAGAAGCCCATTCACTCTGTTCATAATCCTCTGTTTATGAAACGAATACATTACTTTAGTTGGTAGCCAGATATATTCATATCCAGAACCAATATTTAACTAGCTCTGTGTTCTTCCTATCTATATGTGCACAGTTTATCCATCTATTGCCCTATGTAAATTAACAGACATAAGTATAAATAAACTCACATAAAACAAGACACACAGGTCAACAGATCCAGCCTCAACAGGAAAGTATATTTTCTTCCCGCCAGAGGGCGCTAAATACTGAAAAAACAGAACTATCCAATATGAGATCAAACAGAGACACATTAGTCTTTTCACTAGAGGATGAAAAGTGAGTTCAGTAAAAAGGTGCAGCCTCTGAACTTTATGTGGTTAAATAGGCTTTGCTCATCAGAGCTTTGTAGACAGAATTCGGTGACTGGCTAGGGCCTTATCTTGCACCCAGTGAAATCAATTGTTGCTTTGCTATTAGCTTCAATGGGAGCCCAGGCAGATTTCTAGTGTCGTATGAATACAGCCATCTAAATAACCCTCCAGAACCTGATTCTGATCATGCTTGAACTGATGTTAATTAAGAATAGTTCACCTGATGTTAATGGAATTACATCAGTGTGAAAGTTGTGTGAGAACAGAATCAGGCCCCATAGGTTGGCAATAAATGATGAATATAAAAGAAATTAAATCCAGATTTTTCCCCATAAAGGGACCTTTCCCTACCAGCGTGGAGGAGATGGAACTTACCCACCTTCCACTCCATGGGAAATCTATAGGAAAGTGAATTACCTGGTATGCCTTAGGGTTTCTTTTGTTTCTGTGGAACTTCCCCTTTTCAGGAAGTTCTGGGGGCAGCTGCACACCGAGGACAGTCTTACACACTCCTTTACAATATCAGAGAGCACAACAGGGGCCTTGATCCAGAAGCACAAGGTATGTGTGTAGATTCCCTTGGTCTCTGGTAGATCTCCCATGATGTGTGTGGGTTTCAGGAGAATCATGAAATTGGGGTATGAACCCCCTGTTTTTTTTATTGGGGCCAATCCCTCACAAAGATATAATTCAAAACAAGATCTATAAAGTCAGCGTCATGTAATTTTCTTCCCCTGTGGGACAGTGCAATCTGGGATTCTGCTTTCACTTAGACTGGTTACGGTGTAAATCCGGAGTAATTTAGGCAGAGAAGAATTTGGCCCATAAACTAAAAAACCATCAGTTACTTTACAAAAATCAATTTTTTTTCTTTTTGCACAATTTGTTTTTCAACCCAGAGCCAAGATCACAAACTGCTAATAAGTGATCAACTGAAAAGCACTGACTTTGAAAAAAATACAGATGATACTTAGGTGCCTATAACTACCGGGAGTTATTTCCTTTAAGAGCTATTTACATCTAACATCTCTTTAAACAGGAAATCTTCAATGTGCACTGTCATTATTACTATTTCCTTTAGCTTACAGAAGGACTATATACTGTGGTATCTAAATGTAAGCAGCTTTCTTCAGAAATGTAGCATATTATACACAAATATATCTCATCAACACATATGTTACCATATAATCCCAGTCAGAATTAGTGTTTAGGTGTCTCTCCAGGTACTGTATATATCCAAAAGAACCAACAGGCTCATTAGGATCTCAAATTGGGTAAAACGTGGGGATCTTTAATTTTTTTGTGGTGGGAGCACATTCATGATGTTGGAGTAGGAAACAATATTAGTTTTAGGAGTGCAGTTTATGAGCAGTAGAGCCTCAGAGCAACAGGACTATGGATGGTTTAGCTGTCTGGGGAGCAGTTAAACATTACAAGGGGAAAACTAGCAAGCAGGAGATGAGACTAAAAGGGAAATCAGGTACTCTCCTGTTGCTGTTAGTTCTATTTCAATTCTCTTGTGATTGCATTTTCTAAAGTATGTACAGATGGAGCTTTGCAACTCTGATTTGCACACCGTGCCTGCTTTGAAAATTCAGTCACTCTGAAGTTGACTGAGAAGGTATGATTAGGGAAAACATTGTTTCCAGGCCCCTTGGAGGAATGAAACTGGTAGAATGATTAATTCTCTGTCAAAGCTATGTTACTTAAACAATACAATGTTATCTAAGATTCTGAGTGCACACAATACCTGGGATCCTGATTGCACATGGTACTTGAGAAGTACAGAATGCATGAGATCTTGAGTTAGACACCACAATCTCCTATACAAGGCATGGGAATTGCCTAGTATAGGAATTGCATCCAGAAAAGCCAGCATGCTGAGCAGGGGGCTGCCCAAGCTAGCCAATAGGAAAGGCCAAGGAGAAGGGTGAGGCCTTAGGTGCCTAATTCTAGGCCTGGAGGGAAGCACATCCCTTTGCTCAGGATTCTCAGCCACCCACTCTTTCTTGGAGTTAGGCAGCTAAGCCTTTTCTTGCAAAAATCCAAGAGGGAGAAAGTGTTGGTTTCAACAGCACCTAAGCAGCTTAGATCCTAACGCTATGCTTTGAAAATCCCCCTAGCACCTATCTGCATCTCTAGCCACTTAAATAAGAACTTAGGCACTTTTTAAAATTTTCCCCATAGAGAATAAGAGTCTAGAAGTTCTAACACTTAACAGAATTACTCCTTTAGCTTACATAAAGGAGTAATTCTATTCACAGCCTATTCTGTGATAGTGAGGGTCCCAGTTCAGTCCCTGATGATATGTGATACTAGTGGTCATTATACATAATATACCCTGAGATTTTCTACTTATTTCCATTTTAAAACATAAATACTTACATAAAGCAAATATATCAGCTAAAAATGTTTCAATTAAATCCCACCAATTTCAAAGAATAAAGGGCTACAGCCTCTTTTAAGAGACTGGGGAGTGCAGGGATTCCTTCATAATAATTGGTGGAGTAAATCATGCCTATTGAGGGGCTGGAGAATGCTCCATCCTCCCCACATACTGGTCTGTGGAACTGCCTGGCTATGGAGAGATGGGCAGGGAATGTCATTTTAAGGGATAGTACAGCATGCACACTTTCCGGTGCTCTGGGAGCTCCTCTTGGATGGTACAGCTCTCTGCCTCCAGCATGGGTCACTGTGTAATTTATACGATCTGGCCCCATACCTCAATAAACCATAAACAAGTACAATTACAAAGGTTTATTCTTGGAATTCCAGATACAGAGTTTAGAACTATATAATAACATGTAGATATAATACAGAACAACTTGTAGCACATGTTGGGTGGAGCAGGGAGGAGACAGCAGATAATTAGAAGACCAGCAACCTAGTTGTAACCACCAGTATTCTTGCCATCCCTTGCTCTTGTTGAATCTTAGCATTATAATTGTGTCCCCTGTGTACATAAAACATGTCCCCTGTATTTGAAACTGTGAGTAAATTAAAGGCTTAAGGAAACTGTATCTTTTTAAAGAAAATATTTTGAGTCAGTGAATTGTAGGTAGTAACATGCAGTTTAATTGCCTTCCTCAACTCACCACGAGCGAGCAAAGTACTTAGGCAACTTTAAGCACATGAATAGGCCCGTCAGGGGAACTACACGTTCTTAAAGTTGGGCACGTACCTATATGCTTTACTGAATCAGGTCCATTGTGTTTACTACATGAAGAGGTGTCCCCCTGAATTGAACACTATGTTAATTAATTATTAATTATTATTTGTATTGTGCTAGTCCCATGAGGCCCCAATCAGGGCCCAGTTGTGTCAGGCAGCATATAAACTTAAAATAAAAGACAGCCCCCTGTTGCAATGAGCTTACAGTCTAAGGCTGGGTCTACACTACCCGCCAGAATTGGCGGGTAGAAATCGACCTCTCGGGGATCGATTTATCGCGTCCTGTCGGGACGCAACAATCGATCCCCGAATCGACGCTCTTACTCCACCAGCGGAGGTGGGAGTAAGCACTGTCGACGGGAAGCCGCAGAGGTCGATTTTGCTGCCGTCCCTACAGCGGGGTAAGTCGGCTGCGATACGTCGAATTCAGCTACGCTATTCGCGTAGCTGAATTTGCGTATCTTAAATCGACCCCCCCCCTGTAGTGTAGATGTAGCCAAAGTCAGAGGTGGGCAAACTATGGCCCGGGGGCCACATCCAGCCCTCCAGATGTTTTAATCCGGCCCTTGAGCTCCTGCCGGGAAGTGGGGTCTGGGGCTTGCCCCGCTCTGGCGCTCCAGCTGGAGAGTGGGGTCGGGGTCTTGCTCCACTCCACACGGCTCCTGGAAGCAGCAGCACATCTCCCCTCCAGCTCCTACACATAGGGGCACACAGAGGGCTCTGCACGCTGCCCCCACCCCAAGCACAGCCCCTGCAGCTCCCATTGGCCGGGAACCGCAGCCAATGGGAGCTGCAGGGGTGGCACCTGCAGACAGGGCAGTGCGGAGAGCCTCCTGGCTAGGCCTCCACGTAGGAACTGGAGGGGGGACATGCCGCTGTTTCATGGAGCTGCTTGAGGTAAGCGGCACCCGGAGCCTGCCACCCTGACTCCCTCCCATGCCCCAAACCCCTGCCCCAGCCTGGATCCCCCTCCTGCCCTCTGAACCCCTCCGTCCCAGCTTGGAGCACCCTCCTGCACCCCCAACCCATCATCCCTAGCCCTACCCTAGAGCCCGCACCCCCAGCCGGAGCCCTCCTGCACCCCAACCCCCAATTTCGTGAGCATTCATGGCCCGCCATACAATTTCCATACCCAGATGTGGACCTCGGGACAAAAAGTTTGCCCACCCCTGGTCTAAGTAGTATGCTCAGTAGCATTTCTAGTTTTGAGCGCTTATTTTGTATGGCATCCTTCACTGGAAGCTGTAAACAAATGTCTACATGGTGCAGTAAAGCACATTAGAAGGGTGTGATTTGTAGAGTGCGCTGATGTGCTGTGCTCTAACTGACCCTGCTGGCATGAACTAAACTGACATGAACCGGGTACCTTTTAGTTCACACCAGCAAGCTCTACGCAGGGCAGATAGAGCACTCTACAAATCACACTCCCTTATGCACTTTACCATGCTGTATAAACAAGACCGAAGTTCAGCCATACTATGACCTCCATTTTTAATTAGAACAATATGACCCACAGTAGAGATTAAATAAGGGAAGAGGGGAGAAAAATGAAGAAGTCTGAGCAAGAGAAGAAAGAGCACAGATTTTTCAGATCAGATCTGAAAAGCGATGGATTCACTGAGGCGGAAAATATAGGAAGGCTGTTCCACAAAACTGAAGTGCAGAGAAAGTATACAGAGACACAAAAGAGAAGGCTAGTGTTAGATGGGTGGGAGAGAGACATGAATAACAAGAGACTGGACTCAATTTTCAAAAGCACCTCAATGACTTAGGAGCCTAAGTCTCATTTTCATAAATGACTTAGGCTATGTCTACACTACTACACTGAATAAGCCACCCCTGAGTGACATAAGTTACACCAACCTAAGTGCTGGTGTGGACAATGCTATGTAGGCAGGATAGCTTCTCCTGCCAACATAGTTACCACCACTCTTTGGGGATGAATTAATTAAGATTATAGGAGAGCATTGGTGCAGCTGTGCCACTGTAAGCTGTCTAGTGTAGTAATAGCCTTAAGCACTTAGGGCCCATTTTCAAAGATATTTAGATACCTAAAGATGCAGATAGATGCTTTGGAAATCCTGGTAGTTGCCTAAGCTGGTTAGGCACCTAATTCCTATTGAAATCAATATAGATCAAATTTTTGAAGGACTTCAATAAGGAGCAAGCAATTTTGAGCTGAATCCTGAAATGAACTGGGCAGTTATGGAGTCTGAGGATGGGGGTGGGGGAAGAGAAATATGATCTTGTTTCTTATTATACCAGGAGTCGACAACCTTTCAGAAGTGGTGTGCCGAGTCTTCATTTATTCACTCTAATTTAAGGTTTCGTGTGCCAGTAATACATTTCAATGTTTTTAGAAGGTCTTTTTCTATAAGTCTATAATATATAACTAAACTATTGTTGTATGTAAAGTAAAAAAGGTTTTTAAAATATTTAAGAAGCTTATTTAAAATTAAATTAAAATGCAGAGCCCCCCGGACCGGTGTCCAGGACCCAGGCAGTGTGAGTGTGAGTGCTACTGAAAATCAGCTTGCGTGCCGCCTTTGGCATGCATGCCATAGGTTGCCTACTCCTGATCTAGACCAGTGGCTCTCAACATTTTCAGACTACTGTACCCTTTCAGGAGTCTGATTTGTCTTACGTACCCCCAAGTTTCACCTCACTTAAAAACTATTTGCTTACAAAATCAGACATAAAAATACAAAAGTGTTACAGAAAAATTGCTTACTTTCTCATTTTTACCATGTAATTATAAAATAAATCAATTGGAATAAAAATATTGTACTTACATTTCAGTGTACAGTATATGGAGCAGTATAAACAAGTAATTGTATGAAATTTTAGTTTGTACTGGCTTTGCTAGTGTTTTTTACGTAGCTTGTTGTAAAACTAGGCAACTATCTAGATGAGTTGATGTACCCTCTGGAAAACCACTGAGTATCCCCAAGGGTACACATATCCCTGGTTGAGAACCACTGATCTAGACCAAGCAGAGCTAGTAGGAATGACAGAGAAGTGATTCTCCTTGAAAGAAATAGTGGTCTGACAGTGGGAGGAGCTTTTTGGTTTCGCTTATAAAGGCATAACAAGATCTAATGGCTGGAAGTTGAAGTTAGATAAATTCAACCTTGAAATAAACTGCAATAGCAGTGACGGTGACTAAACCTTGGAGCAGCTTACCAGGGGAGGGTGTGGACCCACCATTGCTGGGAGTGTTTATGATGAAAGTCAATATCCTTCTAAAAGATGTGCTTAACTACAGTTTCTGGGAGAAATTCTACAGCTTGTGTGTGCAAGAGGTCAGGCTGGATGGTTGTGGCCTTGGAGTTTCCTGGCCTGGGAGTCTGTGCACCTGTGAATCTATGATTCCCTCCTCTCATGGGCCATGGGGAGAATAAGGATTGCCTGGATTGCCCTCAACATGTACATAACACTTGCAGCTCTGCATTAAGACAATGACTGTAATAAATCTCATGCTTCAGGGCTTCAACTATTCATGTGCAATGATTAGGAAGGATTTTTTTTCTCTGATGCACAATTAACTAGAGGTTTTCTGGGAATGGGAGGGTTTGCCTTTTTCTGAAGCATCAGGGATGGCCACACTTGGAGACAGGGACACTGAACATAGTGTTTTAGTGCTCTGAGGTGGTACAGAAAATCCTCTTTCTCAATGCTTGGCTGGTCACATACTCAAAGTCTAACTGGTCATCAGATTTGGGGGTGGGAAGAAATATTCTCTCAGGTCAGATTGTCAGGGACCTTGGTGGGGTTTCACTTTCCTTTGCATGAAATGTGGATGCTTGCTAGGGCATATCTCTCCTAATCAGTTCCCTGCCATTACAGGCACCTTCAGCATTGGTGTCCCCTTGATCTCTCCTGTGCCTGTGTCACACAATGGTTTAGACTCCTGAGGACTGAAATACTTTGGTCTGACCCAAATTATTGGGCTCAGTATATAAGGGTAACTGCATGAAATGTAATGGCCTATGATATACAGAAAGTCAGACTAGATGACCTAATGGCCCCTTCTGGCCTCAAATGCTATGAAAATATGAATGGAAGGATGGGAGTGCATGGAAGAAAAAGTCTGAGATTATTTGTAACTGTTATAAAATGGCTAATTAAATAAATTGAGATGCCTGTTTGGAATGAAGTGGACTAGTAAAATTGTTTTAAGAGGGGAATGCCAAGAAGCTTATCTATAACTCAGTAACTCTGAAAGTTAGGTGCAGTTGGCAGGTATTTATAAGATACACATACAGTTTTATCTATGTATTTATTATATGTCTCGTAGACTACAATCGAATACATAATGAAATGTCAAAATATAATACTAGCAACCTCAAACAAAGCCTAGAGCAGATAAAGAAGACAGACTTTATGAAGAAAGACTTCATGAACATCAGACTTCATTAGCTCTCTTTTGCTACAAAAAGGGAAAGGAAGTGAAATATTTCTTTACATTTTGGCTAAAAAATTCTTCCATTAATCCATTTTTAATGTTTCAGTAAATTACATGAAACCTTTAATGATCCATATATTTACTGCATTTGAAGTAATCACAAAGTTAATTTTTTACTCTACCCATTCAGTTCTACTTATGCACATTCACTGGACCACTCTAAAGTCAATGTAAATAACATCAAAAAGAATAATTAGTTTTTAGTGGGGAAACTGTGGGATGTATTATCATGTGGAATGCATTTTGTTTGATTGCAAAACAAATCTTTTTTAGAGTCAGTTCTGATAGTTCCTATATAATCTTAACTGTAGGTGCTGCATTAGATAAAGGCATTGTATAATGCAGGGGTAGGCAACCTATGGGATGCATGCCGAAGACGGCACGTGAGCTGATTTTCAGTGGCACTCACACTGCCCGGGTCCTGGCCACCGGTCCGGGGGGCTCTGCATTTTAATTTAATTTTAAATGAAGCTTCTTAAACATTTTAAAAACCTTATTTACTTTACATACAACAATAGTTTAGTGTTATATTATAGACTTATAGAAAGAGACCTTCTAAAAACGTTAAAATGTATTACTGGCATGCAAAACCTTAAATTGGAGTGAAGAAATGAAGACTTGGCACACCACGTCTGAAAGGTTGCCAACCCCTGACTTAGTCCTTTATTAGCTTCCAAATTCCATGTTAGTCCATTTGCAAGATCACCTGGTACAGGAAGTATCTGGCATAAAACAAACAGCCCAAATACCATATATACATTACTCAGAGGCATGACAGTCATGCAGGTTATAGGGTTCCCTGTCTGGTTGTCTGCTCCTCCTTAATAGGTGCAGCCAAGAATAATAAATGTTTAATCCTAAACATATTCCACATGCTTAATCCTACAATAGTGTTCATTCTCCCTAAGGGGAAATTCACCCTAAGGGACTAAACCAAACTGTAACAGCTGGTGTATGATGCCAACTTTTGGGCAGCACTATGGTATGATAGAGAAAAACAGAGAAGATCTGTATTTATCTGCTCTGTTCAAGGCCCTCACATTCCCCTGCTCAGCCAAGAACGCCAACCTTGAATACTTGTCTAGTTCTATCAATATTTCTGAACCTTCTTCCACGCTGTGCTTTACACATTGCACAAACTCACGCTGAAAGGGCTCTCCTTCTCATGATCCCTTTTCGGAGTCTTTCAAATGAGAATCACCTGAAGTGGTCCCGCTACTTGTCTTTCCTGTTCACTGGCTAGTTTGGTTTCGCTTTGAGCAGTTGTAGTGAACACGGATCTATTTCGATAACTCTGCACCACTCCATGCACCTTTTACTTTTCTAGGTACTAACATTTCAGGGCACGTTTTCTCAAGGCACGGAGATTTTGGTCCAAGAAAAAAGCCAGCAGTTTTCTGCCGCTACACCGGCTTCTTGGGCGGAAACAGCAGATGTGATTAAGAGCCCGCGTGTGTGCAAGGAGGGGCATCCCGGCTCCATCACCAGCAGCGTGCAACATTGCTGGCACATCCTGGAACAGGCGCCGCTGCCGCTCCAGCTGGAGCTGTGAGAGCTGCGCATGCAGCCTGCTGCCCGATAACCTAAGCCCAGCCCCGGCGCAGACCCTGACTCAGCCCGCTCCCCCTCCCCCCCAGCTGACACAGTAACCCGAAACCCGGGCGGGCGCGGAGTTCCAGCGTCCTCCGGCAGCAGGAGCAGCTGGCGAAGGGAGGGGACAGGGAGGAGTGGAAGAGGGAGAAGAGGAGCGGGGTGCTCCCGCCTGGCTCCAGCACTTAGGCGGCTGGGTCTCAGTCGAGCGCAGGGCCCGGTGAGCGGAGCAGCCATGAACAGGCTGGGGCGGAAGGACAATGAGACCCTCATAGAGATGTCGCTGGCCACGGATGGTAAGTGCCGCCGGTACACCGGCAGCCGCGGGGTGGGCGCTGCTGTTCGTTCTTCCATGTCTCCCCGGGCTCCGGCTGGCTGTCGCGCGCTGGCTGCCCCACCTAGGGTGACCAGATCTCTCCCTCCCCGGGCTGCGGCCTAGGAGCCTCCCTGGGCTGGCGGAGTGCCTGGCCAGGGACCTAACGGTGCCGCCGGCGGGCAAGCGTGGCTGGGCGTGGGAGGAGGCTGGAGCTGGGGCGCTGGGCGTTCAGAGCGAGCCGCGGAGCCGTGGCTGCCCTGCCGGGTGCTTGTGCCGACTCTGGGGACCGGCAGCAGCGGGGGATCCGCAGAAAAATGGGGACAGGTGGTGGGGGTAATAGGCACCTATATAAGAAAAGGCCCCAATATTGGGACTGTCCCTATAAAATCGGACATCTGATCACCCTAATTCCCCCAGCCTGGGCAGAGAGGGTCCCACAGACGGGGAATAAGGTGTTGGAGGGGGTGCTTTAGGCAGTTTAGGGGCCACTGGAAGGCCCATTCGCCCCAGTAGGGAGCTGCCTCCTTTCCCTCCTTCTCCCCTATGTTGGAGCCTTCCCCACATCCTTCCCTTCTTCAGAGGTGGCAGACTACACCTTCTCCGTCCTGGTTGTAGCACGCTCAATGCTTTAGGCACAACAAATCCTACATCTTGGCAGGGGGTTAGACTAGATGACCCTTGCAGTCCCTTCTAACGCTATGGTTCAGTAGACCCAGGGTATACAGCTCCTGGCACTGGTGCAGAACTCTACCTAGGGCAGCTGCTTGCTGCTTCCCTCTTTCTGTGCTTTGCTCTGCTTTCTATAGAGCTTGTCATGCCAATGAGTGGACTCCCAGAGAAGCCCCCTGGTTTGAGCAATGATGGGCAGTGGGGCTGCAGCCTGATGCATTTTGGGGACAGGATTAATCTGTAACAGTGGTTTTCAACATCTTTTAATTTGCAGATCCCTAAAAATTTCAAATGACGATGCAGACCCCTTCGGAAATCTTAGACATAGTTTGCGCCTCCCCTGGGGTCCATGGACCACAGGTTGAAAACTACTGTTTTATGGTAACAGCCACCTTTTGCGGACCCCTTTAGACATAATCTGCAGACCCCAGTTTGAAAACCACTGGTCTGTAATGATTTGCGATCCTGAAGCTGATATTTCCAGGTGCCTGGAGTACTTATGTGTACACTCCCCCCTTTCTATTAAAACAAATAAACCTCTGGAGGAATATTTATATTTTAAATAAAACTCCTTTGATTTTTTTTTTGTAATACCCTCTGAAAAGCTTGAAAAAGGAGGCTTTTGCCATATTACATTGGCCACAATTTTTTTTTTCTCTTTTTGAATGCAGTTGAAATTAACATGGATGCCATTGTTTAATAGCATAACTTTCGCTTAGAACAGTGGTCTGCTTCTACTTTTACTGAAGATAATAGAAAATATCCCCTGACTTTAGTAGGTGCAGGATGAGATCCTTTGTTTGTGCACCGGTATTCCTGATTAATATGAAAAGAATTCTGAAACCAGAGTTTGTTAGTTTCATGTTGCTTCAGAGTGCATAAACATTCCCAAAACAGCAAGGGTTAGGCCTAAAAACAAACAAACCACCACCACAACACCTATTGAGAATCTAGTGGACTTTCCCCATCAGATTCAAAGTATATTGAATCAATTTTGGCGCTCAAGGCAAGCATTTGACAGTATTGCTTTTAAGGAGATTGATAGTGAGCAACATCAAATGGAAAATTAACTACCAGGAGCTATTTGCAGTGACAGCTTTTCTGGGTACACAGTTCAGCTATCATTAGGTTCACAGTGAGTTTGCGTATTCTGAAGCTAATATTCAGTGGGTATTTGCCCATATTCACATTTGATGGTACTGGAAGGAGTGGGGTATTTGAGCCTGCTAATCAGCAGAACGTTATCAGAGCCATGTGGGGAGTTCTGCCTGACTTGTCTTTCCCCCACTTTACCTAAGCCAGGGTCGGCACTGTTTGGCATGCGGCTCTCCAGGGTAAGCACCCTGGCGGGCCAGGCCAGTTTATTTACCTGCTAACGCGGCAGGTTCGGCCGATCGCGGTCCCCACTGGCCGCAGTTCACCATCCCGGGCTAATGGGGGCGGCGGGAAGCTGCGGCCAGCACATCCCTCGCCCACGCCGCTTCCCGCTGCCCCCATTGGCCTGGGACGGCAAACCGCGGCCAGTGGGGGCCGCGATTGGCTGAACCTGCCGCGTCAGCAGGTAAATAAACTTACCCTGGCGAGCCGCGTGCCAAACATTGCTGACCCCTGGCCTAAACACTGAAATTCATAAGTTGTGCCTAAAACTGACCTACTAAAGTACCTCATAACATATTCCAACTAGTTGTTTTTCTGTAGTAGTCTGAGATGAAGTTTTCCTCATGAGTAAAAGGAAAGATTAATATTTACAAAGTACACACTGTTTTGGGAATAATCCCATTGCATTCATTTTTACCTGTATGTCTCCTTTATGTTTTTTTTTATTAGTCATAAACAGAGAATGTAAGGAGAAGCTAGTTTTCCTGCTAGTTTTACGTTTCCATGATCATATAAAAAAAATGACTGGACCCTACCACATAGCAAATGTTACAAATGAGAAACTGGAAACTGTTATATACATATTTTAGAAACTTTTTTGGCAAAATTTATTTGGATTACGGTGAATCCTTTCATTGCTTTATTTTTTCACACATTTGCAAAGCAAGTTGTAACCATCAGATTCCTAGACAATTGTCTAGAGTTGGGTTTTAGTGTTTCTTAAAGTGTTAACATACAGTTAATCTAAACTGCTTCTTTTTTTTTTGTAAACATATGCATAATCATCTCACACCAGTGTATCAAAGCTGGTAATGTTTGAGGTCATGATGTCTCCAAAAGTATTTTCTTCAACCAGTGAAAAGTACAGTTCTTGCCTCAAGTATTGGCTTTGTTATATCTTCTGTTGGGTTGAGGACATTCAGGATGTACTTGTACAGTACTAAATGTCAAGTTATTAATCAATAGCCACAGCTGTTCACCAGTGAGGAAATTACGTAGGGGGTCTGTACTTTCATCATGGTTGTTATCTGAGTAAATGCAGTGTTTCTAATGTCACGGCAATATATAAAGATGAGTTGCAAAGCTAAAATCACAGATGAAGGCCTGGAAGATCTCTCCCCCTCCCCCCCCCATTTGTCTTTAGATTAGAAATTTAGGTCTTGGATCCCCTGGAACTCTGGATAACTGGAAAGCTAGTAGGATTATAACACCACAAATAAGGAAACTGAAAACTGAGGTCATGTCAATATTCAAAAGTTGCACCATTTCAACTTCAAAATGCATTTAAAAACCAGTTGAGTTAAACAAGTGCAAAACCTGGTGTGGACACTTAATTCAATTTAAACCTGGTTTGTATTATTTTATTATAAGTAAGTAAGTTAAACCGAATTGCTATAAACCGGGTTTAAATTGAATTAAGAGCGTCCACTTAGGGTTTTGCACCAGTTTAACTACATTAAACCTTAGTTGAACCACTGTAATTTTGAATATAGGCAAGGCCTGAGAGGGGAAAAGATTTTTGGCCTGACTCTTTCAAAAAGTTTGATTTTTGTTTGATTGTCTGAGAACAAATACAAGGCCTTTATTTAAAAAAAAAAAAAAAAAAAAATCAGCACACTCACACCTCTGATAAAACCTGTAAATGTTGACAGTTTAAGACCTCCAATGACTTTTCAGTAAGTTTAACCACACTCTTAGTACTTCTGAGGGAAAAGTTAAGCAAAACCACTTGCCCGCTCTTTAAAACAAATAAACAAACAACAAAGAGCAAAACACACAGAGACCTTTTCAAGCCTTCTTCATAAAGAAGCAAACAGGGAATAAGACCAGTTTTGATTTTTTTGTTCAGATCACGTAAATTGTCCTTCCACTTCAGAACATTAATAATTCAATGTTTTCCCTAGGTGTGCTGCAATACAGATCTTGACCTATATACACCAATTCAGTAATAAAAGTGTAAGGGAACACAAGCCATCCAAGCTGTATTAGAGGTCACGGAAAGTATGGGTTGATTGGGGCAACAGCTCTGCAGAATAGGCCCTATAGTAGAGTCTTCTTCATGGCTCCTCAGAGTTAAGATCAAAATATATTTTTACAATGCCTAGCACAAAGGGACCCTGATCCTTGATTGGATTCTGTAGGTGGTATTCTAATGCAATTACTCATGATAATTAATAGCTTCCCACTGAGCATGTAGAAGCTTTTCCATGTTATAGGTATTCAGATACTACAGTGATGGGTGACAGTATAAAACCCCTCGACTATACACCCTATATGTCCTGTATGCAAAGGTCTGTGGGTCAGGAGGGGTAAAGCAAAGTGAGCAACTGGAGCATATTTTCCTCTAAGGCTGGTTCATATTTGCATAGGAGTTAATGTGCCTTTGCACCTGTTGTACAACTGCAAACCCTTCAGGAACTTGAGTAGTGGGAAAGCAAAGATAGTATAAGGGGAGGAAAATCACAGGTCCATCTGGAGCTGAAGCTTCCTCTTGGGATTTGGAAGTCACACTCCAAACCTTCTCCTTTGAGGGGAATGCTTCAAGGAAACTGAGTTTCCTAGACTTTCTTGCCTCACTCCTGTGGTTTTACCACAAAAAAGGTAGGGTAATGGTCCCCTATTCATGGGTGTGGCATGAAGTTTTTTACTGAAGAATTTTATTTCTTACTATTCTGCTAAATTTAAAGGCATGTCAAACATCACTTGGGAAACTTGAAACTAATAAGAAAAGGCAGGAGACTGTGGGGTTTGGCTAGGAATATTTCTCTGATATTAGCTGGCTTTCTCCTTTGTTTTTTACATGAAAAATTAATGATAAAAGGTAGCACTGTTGTGGAGGATAGCCCAAGGCTCTGGACCATCAGAAAGCTAGTATATACTTCAGTGCCATGTTGCAGAATGTATTGCTTTCCATTAGTAGTTTTTTGTATTTTGAAAAAAGAGCTTGCATAAACTATTTTTATAAATATACACACACACACACACACACACATATACACACACACACACACAGTTTGAACTCCGAATAATTAATACAATGCTAAGAAGAATTCAGGACACTTATTTATATTGCTGGTTATCTTATTTGGCTTTTCATATCTAAGAAAGAAAAGTAACAATGACAACAGGAGCTAATGTTTTCTCTGAGTGCACTTGTGACTTGTTATTGTAGTCTAATAACTCATCATCATTCTGGGCCATATTCTGATCTCATGTAATCCAAGATAAACTCCACTTATTTCAGTTTAATTATTTGGATTTACACTAGAATAATGAAATTAGACTATTCTGTATTCAGTACTACAATAAACTTCAATTACTGAAGTGATAGGTGTAATAATTTCTTGTCCACGTATGGAAGAACTGAAAGGGATATCCTGTTCTAAGAAGATTTGAACTAAAACGGGAAGATTTATTAACCTGAACAATGTTTGAAAAATTACCCTTATGTGTTGAAAAACAAGCCTGTAATAGTTTAGAAACAGTTCAGAAAATATGTTTATGAAACAACATAGAAAAAACTCCTTAAAATCAGAAAACATGTTATCTGTGGATGGAATTTAGTTAATAAAAAAGCTGACATGTAGCTGCGTGTGTCAAAAGTAGATGAACAACTTAAAAACATTTTGGCTAGCGAAAAGGACAACTATATTTTAACAAACTTCAGTGTTGTTTGTAATAGGAAAGTTTACAATTTGGAACTGGACCCAGCTAACTTAAATATTACTGGTTTATATAAATGCAAATACATATGGTAAGTGTTTTAGTGCATTTAATGAGAAAATGAATCTGTAGCCCCATTTCAACACACATTTAAGTATTGTGGAAATCTGCTCCCTGACTTGGCACAGCACCTAAGCACATGCTTAACTTTAAACATGGGGTTAAATCAATCTGTTCAGCACATCACTAAAGCATGACTTCAGTAGGATTTAAATACATGCTTAAAGTTAAGCACATGCTTACATGCTGTGCTGAATCATGGTCTAAATGCAGTTTGGATAATGCCAGTTGAAGTTATTAATTCTATAGCATGTCTGAATTATAGACTTGCTTATGATAAGTTACAAATGGAGCACTTTCCATATAAAACCATTGTTTCAGGATGAGGAAAGTTGCATGAGGTGAAACTTCATTCAATTTTTGGCCAGAACTGGATTGTGTATTAAATTTAAAGTTATCAAAAAAATAACAGTTTAAAAATAAGTTTATATGGCATTCAGTCCTGGATTTGGATGTCTCTGTTCACATGTGAAGTCTATTTTCCTTGGTTAATTTTTTAATTGGATTTGGAAAGTGTCACTCCCTTGCCTTTTATTAAGTCTGAATGTACTAGCTCTTTAGCACTCTTAGGACTTCTCTACACTTAAAATGCTGTAGCAGGGTAGGTGCACTGCTATAGTGCTTAAATGAAAACACTAATCTACAACAACAGGAGGGGATCTCCCATAGGTGTAGGTAATCCCCTCCCCCCCCCCCAAGAGGCTGTAGCTAGGTTGATGAGAGAATTCTCCCATCCACCTGTCTATACCAGGTGTTGCATTGATTTAATTGCGTTGCTCGGTGGGTGTGAATTTTTCACACCCCAATGAGCAACCACGAAAGCTTATGCCCAAATAAATCTGTTAGTCTTTAAGGTGCCACCAGACTCCTTGTTGTTTATGTCAGACTGATCTAATTTCTAGTGTAGACCAGGCTTTACAGTATGTCTGCACTGTAATCAGAAGATGTTTCTAGCTAGAATAACAGTGTAGATGTAGCAGCATGGACGGTGACATAGGCCGACTAGATCAAAGCTAGCTCAGATGTGTCTACATGATGCCTTTGGTATCATGGGAGATAAGGGAGCAGGCCAGAAGTTAGCCCTGGATATCCCGCCTGACAGTGCATAACACAGAGCAATTGAGCCAAATTCTTTTCTGTTGGACATTAGTATAGTTCCACTAAAGTCAATAGAGTTGTGCTAATTTACTCTAATTTGGCCCCATTGTTTTAATACATTTTAGCACCCAATCCAGTGCTCATTGAAGTCAGTGGAAAGACTCCCACTCACTTCAGTAGTGATTAGATCATGCTCTCAGTTAACTCTGGTTTAAAACTTTGATTTCCATCAGGGGCGGGTCCAGGCACCAGCTTAACAAGCAGGTGCTTGGGGCAGCCAAGGGAGAGGGGCGGCACCTGCAGCAATTCGGGGGTGGCAGGTCCCTCACTCCCTCTAGGAGCGAAGGACCTGCCACTGAACTGCCGCCACCAATCGCGGCTTTTTTTTTGCGCGTGCTTGGGGCGGCAGAAATGCTGGAGCCGGCCCTGATTTCCATGGAGACATATTGTAATTTCCCATCAACATCCAACAGTCTGATGTCAGTATCAGAAGAAAAAAAGGCAGACAGGATAATTTTCTTACTGTTCCCTGATTTGTCAAGCTCAAGCAGTCAAAATCAAGAATCAGGTCTGACAATCACAAGATTTAAACAATCTCATGAGTTTTAAAACCAAAAAAATAATGCCTTTTGAGTTTTTAATTTATCTTTGCCTTAGAGCCTTTAGGGCACACAGGCCATATTTTCTAGCTTTTCTATTAAATTTCTAACCTTGTGGTTGATGTATTTTTAAAAAATGAAGGTTGATTATTCTCACATAATCCCAGGATTCCAGCAGTTGGGGAATAAAGAGAAACACCACATCCCACAAGACTTGGGATGATGACAATGGGCAACACTGAGTTCCCCTGAGATTAGATGTGTTCATTTGGAAGGCAGTTCTTTCATTTTATTTTAGTTTAGGGTTGCATCCGCTTTGCTTGAGTTCAGATTGGATCTAAATGAAAAACCTATTAATGTAATTGCCAGCATTTTCTAACAGTGAAATGGTTCCCTTACAAAAACAAAGGGAATCAGAATAAACTGAAAATTACCCTTTTACCAGCCTGTAGAGTATAGTTATTGCTGCACATCTTACACATTTAGAGTAGTCAATTTTCAGTGATTAAAGCCCAGTCCTGCAATGGGCTATGTATGTATCAGTGCAGGGACTATCCTTGTGGAACATATTGCAGGAGTGGGGCCTAAACCATATGCTCTCTTGCTTTATGTGGTGTAGTGAGGAACAGCTTGTGCTAACTCAGGTGTAAAATGGATTGCACACTAAACTTCGACACCCATGTTTGAAAAGTTTGGCCTTAATTACCAAGACCCCAGTTCAGCAAAGCAGTTAAGCACCTGCTTAAACTTTAGGCCTAGGTTTTAGTCCATCTCTGTTCATCAGAGCTCTTAAAAGCACACTTAGATTAACTTTAAGCATGTGCTTTGCTGAACCAGGACCTAAAATCGGGGTTAAATATATAGTGATGTATGAGTTCAAGGGACTTGTTAGTCATTTTTATTTCAGAGTTTCTTTTACAGGAAAAAAATACATTGTATATTCTAGCATATGTAGTGGCTCTTACAACCTTGGAACAGCCTTAACAATTAAAAGGTATTAAAATGGATTTTCAAAACCATAATACTGTGCCCAAATGTCAATATTTATCTTTTATATGGTCATTCTCTTTAGGATTTTTGTTGGAAGTAATCAGGGGAAACTAGCATTTAGTTCCATAGGATTTGTTTGTAACATAAAATACAAACATAAAACAAAAACATAAAATAACCCCAGTTTTGAATACATTAGACAGATAAACTTAGAGCCATTGCCATTCTTATTTGGGGAAAACTTCTATTGATTACATTACGATTGGATTGTTAGTCCAGGAGGGGGAGTGTGAAAAGGAAAGGTTAAGAGAAGGAATGCGGTGAACAGTTTAGGATGTTTAAATCTTTTCCTTCAACTAAAAAAAAGTCTTAATCTATAAAAATACATTTAAGCATAATGTAAGCCCAAACTGTGGACTAATTAGAATTGTTTTAAAAAATTTAAAAACCAGCATTTATTTACACTTGAAAAGCTATAGAATATACACCGTAATTGCTTTTAAGCTGTTCATAATTACACTAAATTACATGGTATATAATATTATGGTTAGCACCATCATTCATTTTAATGGGACTTACAGTAATATTATAGTTCTATAATTTAATCAAATACAATACACATATACCAGATCCAAGAGAGCCCTGCACTGAATGTTACAATTTTATAACCACTTTGCATAGGGAAATTATGTATTGATAGGATATGCCCTTTTACCAAGATGTTGTACAGTGCATAGTGCATATTTCTAATATGCAAAATGTTTATAAGTTAATGATTCATTTCCAGACTTAAAGCATTCTATGTGTGCTTTTTGTTAGCTTTATGTGCATGTGATGATTGATAATTTTTAAGTATTGTAGCTCATCAGTAAGTGGGCCAAATTATGCTTGCTTTACACATGCAAGCAGTCCCACTGACTTCAGTGGCAGAACTCATGTGTAAGGTTAAGATTTTGTCATGGTTATATTTAGTAAGAGTCACAGACAGTTTGCAGGCAAAACAAACAAAAATTTACGGAAGCCCCCGACCTGTCTGTAACTTGTACTAAAAATAAGGGGAGGGTTTGAGAAGGGATGACTGATGCCTAAGGTAGGGGAGGGGGAGTGAGAGCCCAAGCCCTGCTGCAGGGAGGTGTAGCACCCACTGCCCACAGTGGGTGGGAGCTGCAGGAGCTGCCCTTGGTGGCTGGTAGCTTCCCTGGCTGGCTGACAGCTGTAACCCTGCTGCCCCGGGGCTGAGGTGGAAATTGTCACAGAGGTATCTGGAAGTCACCGAATCCACGACTTCCATGACCTCCATGATGTAATCTTATCCTCATGTGTGAGGCGAGCAGAAATAGACCTTAGTTTGTCTAACCTAGCGATTGTTAATTTGGGTTTATTAATTGCCACATAACTTTAGTTAGGTGACATGTTTGTACATACATTTTCATTTGACTTTCATGAACATCCATTTGATCAAAGTTTTGTTTGTATGAATGTTCTCTGAAAGCAAATTACAGACCCATAGCCAGATTTGTTTAATCAAGAAACAAAATTTATTTTGTAATGAAAAGGAATTTGTCTTGAGAGGATGTAGAAGAATACTTTGCAAACATTAAGTCATCCAATGAAGGAACAGAAACCACACTATGCGAGTTAGGTTGAATAGTGATTTCTGAATATTGAATAATTGTATATTTGCTATGAAGAATCAGCAAAATAACATTAATTGCACAATTTCTAATAATTAAGAAATCTGTATAAAATGTGATCTGCTTGTGGACAGTTCATTCATTCAAGTGCCTATTGAACCTAGGCTTTGAAATTCAGTGTGCTTCTTTTCAGGGCTTGAAAAATGTACCTGACACATACTAGCCACAATAAAAAAAATAAAATAAAAATGTTTGTCTCCAGGTCCCATGCTGGTGGGTAGAGTTTATAGTTTTCCCAGTGATCAGCATAGCAAAATTGATCTGATGCTTAGCCATTTCACTAGTACGCAGAGAGTTCAGAAGTGCAGCAGTTAAAATTAATGAGACCAGGCAGCAGCAGAAACACATTGGAGCTGTCAGTTTTGGTGTGCAAGTGATTCAAATTTGGATGGTTCTTTGCAACCATAAGGGCTAGAAACTTTAAAAAAATAAAATAATAAAAGCTTAGATGCTGCAGAGCTCAATAGCATTAGTCCCCATGCTAGTCCAGAAATGTGGATTTTTCAAACCCTCTAGTAATTCATTATAGACTAGTGAGCAGAGGAGGGAAGAGGAAAGAAAAAAAAAATTCACATTTGACTTTTCCATCAGAGCCCCCAAAAGGCCGCCAGCCTTTTCTGGGAGATTTCTACTATTTAAATAGCACTTTAAGGTTATGAGTGATTGACAGATATCTAAGTGAAGCTGAAGGGTGGAATGCTGTCAGCTTGATGGTGTTGTATTGTTCCCCCTGTTGGGGGTGGGAATCTGAATACATCTCAAGATGGAGAAAATATATTAGAGCATTTTCAGAAGGAGAATGTTTTTGAATGTGTGTGGTGGGAGGTGAGGGTATGGGCATGTGTGATGAGAATTTCCAGAGGTTTGAAAGGCTTGCTATTACATACTTTGAAGGCTCCCCAGCCAATCTGGGTCTAAACTTTCACATTAAACCATTAGAGGTCTGTTATACAACACTGAAGTAAAGCAGTTCAGTATCTAATGAACACTCTCAAGTGGCAGCTTCCTCCAGAGAAAAGGGAGGGGAATCTTTTCTGCAGCTTACTCTTACCAAATATAGACTGAGCTATGCAGCTGACTCATACATACAGTACATCCGACGTGCCCATCACTCCACAGTGCTGAAAAGCAACTCTTTTGTGCCTTTTTATTTTAAATACAAAGCCATTGTAAACATTTAAGGCTGGAGTCTTACCTGGTGTAAATTGGTATAGTTACTTCGAAGTAAGTCTGTTTAACTCCATTGACTTCCATAGAACTAGACCAAATTACACCATTTGAAAATCTGTTTTGATATTTGTAGTGCAAGATGCTATCATATGCAGTTGTCTTTCGCAGTCTAGCTAAACATGTTGAGAACAGTAATAGAAATAGTAGTTAAATCAAAATGCACTCTGAATTTAGAATAAGCCAAAATTGTTAAGCAATTTGTTTACCTATATAATATAATATGGATGTAGCATACTATGATTTACATGTCTCACTTATGATTCTATTCTATAAATCCAGTTAATCTAAAGAAAAATGCATCTTGTGTCCCCGGCACTTTTCAATTCTGATTTGGCTTAGCAAACAGCAGCATGCTCCAGGGGCAGAATACCAGTACAGTTAACATCTGCATTAGCAACATAATCTTCATACTAAAGTACTTCATTATGTAATGTAAAGCCATCAGTTGTGGGTTTTGTGGCTATCGCACTTACACAGTTTGCAGACAGTTCACTGGTTAATTCACAGAGTCTTCCCCAAATGCAGTGCTGTTAATGGCCTTGTGCTGGGCCCATTCCACCACTTATGGCCCCTCGACTCCTCAGTTTAGAAGTGGATGTCACATTGGCCATGGCTTTTTGAATAGAGGTGAATTTCACCCACAAAGAGTTGCCTGGGAGTGTTGAATTCCCTTCTGTGGCTTCTGCTATTTAGCTCCCCTCACACTGCAGAATCATGGCATTTTCATTTAAATTTGAGCCATCCACAGCTGCAGAGGTGCCAAGAATATTTCATCATGTAGCTAAAGGAAAAATCTTTTCTAACTTACTAGGGTGCAGCTGCTTCCACATCTCTCTGAGCAAATCTTTTCATACTACTAACAAATTCAAATATTTAGCAATAAATTCTGAAAAGCAATGTAAATGCAGACTACTTGGCTTTAGTTAACACCCCTTAACTACAGAATATTTGACTGGAGCAGGAGAGGTTTGTTGCTGTTGCCCCTGGAGAAAAGATTAAGCACTGAGATAAGCTTTTCTAAATGAGCCTATTTCATCCATCAGACATTCTTGGCTGTTCTTGCTGTATAAAGTTTGCACTTCTTGCTGAAATACTGAACAGCTGCTTCATACAATGGAAGGACAGTGTCACATGTGTAGATGAGGAGGCTTGCAATGTACTCTTATTCAGCTGATTGGATAGGATTAGCATCTACCAAAAATGCTTTTAAAAATTATACTAAAATGTTGTCAGCAAATATTTAGTAAACAACCCAAGATATGTTTGTGAATATCTTTCATTAAAGTAATGAGCCTTCTAAGGAGTTGCAAGTGGTTCTGATTGTTAAATAAAGATGTACGTAACAGTAACATTATCTCTGACACAGCAGCTTTCTCTACAGATTTATGTTGTTTGTGATAAATAGCAATTCAATGAACATTGGTACTAACAGTTTTATTATCAAGAGGCTGAATTAAAGGAGTGATGTGATTGCTGGGCAGGCTTCATTGCATCACACACTAATGCCCTAGATAAAGCTAATTAGATATTCTCAGTTGTACCTCTATATACATGTAGGGAAGGAAGAAAAAAAAATTGTTGTTTGGATATTTGTTGCAATTATAACAAGATCTCACCTTTGGAATGTCAAATTTGTTTTTCCCTGTAAGGCAGTAATATGCAAAAGAGTCAACAACGTGAGTCAGGGATAATATTGAAGATGGAGGGAAACTTATTTTTTTAAAATACTGGTTAAGGACCTATTGCTAGGTGTACTATACTCCCAGTGATATGCAACCATTTGTGAATAGATTTGTAGAAGTCTACAGCTTGTTAAACATTGGTCACAGAAAGAAAGAACATTTTGTTTGCCAGTTCTACACCAAGAAAATTGCCCATAGTGAATGTTAGCATGGATGCAGACAAACAGCTGCTGGACACAATTTAGACCAGAACAAACCATTTTCAGCAGTATTTCAGAAAGCTATGGGGCTAGTTTTCTGAAGCAGAGGTGAACAAGATATGTCTTGATCTACAGTTGCAGTTAAACTGTGTTCAGCACCAGTTCAGCCACACACATTCTTGATTTTATATCAGCAATGGGTAATGTTTTAGCATCAATCAGGACTTGAATACTATTAGATGAATTCAACATACTACAGTAGCACTCTTAATTTTTGGCACTTTACAGCAGTTCTAAATGTAAATAGGTCATTAATATCCTAAAATCATTATTAAATGATATTGGATGTTTAAAATACTAGTTTTAGTGTATTTAATTGAAAGGTCTTATAATTGACATATACACATGCATTTGAACAAAGTTAAATATTAAGCTTAATGTTAACATTATATAGCTTATATTAAGGCAATGGAGTACTGACAGTTTTGACCATAATATAGTTGTTTACACTTGCTTCCAAACAGCTTTGAGGCTTGTCCAAATTAACTCTCTCATATCACCAAGGTTTAATTATGATAGGCTGACCCTAAGCAAGTCTACTTACCACTAGGCACCCCTCTCATGGCTAGGCATGGCATAGCAGCTCCTCACTAGGCTAACACTTCTTATCTAAAGTCACTCCAGTGCTGTGGCACTTCCTGTGTCTGGAAACTCATTCGGCAGCTCTGGCTAGGTCAGAATCTTTAGTCTACCCTTCCTGGGTCACAGCTGTCCAAACTGTGAATCCAAAACTGTTTTTAACTGAAACAAAAATCCT
Organism: Chrysemys picta bellii; assembly: GCF_011386835.1. NCBI lineage: Eukaryota > Metazoa > Chordata > Testudines > Emydidae > Chrysemys > Chrysemys picta. The sequence goes on along the minus strand of NC_088794.1, from coordinate 69,926,207 downwards.
TCTGCCTCTCTGGGGCTCTTCCTCAGAGAGCCCTCAGTTCAACCCACAGCCTCCTTGCTAGGCTTAACAACCATTGTGACAGGCTTGTATACCCTGTTCTCAGGGCTAGTAGGGTAACCTAGTCCAATTCTCTACTCTAGGTTCTAGCCTAAGGTCCTGTTCTACACTTCTAGGGTCAGCTTTTTGACTCATGTTGAGGTTTCCCCTAGGCCACTCACCTCACCTCTTTATTTCTCTCTGAGTTGCCCAGTCCCTTCCCTGAGTCTCTCCTAAGCCTCCCTGGAGAGCTTGCTTTTCCTGCTGTGGGCTTCCCCCTTCTTATTCCCTGTCTAACTTTCCTCCTGTCAGTAGCTAAACCTGATTCCTTTTATACAGGAATCACCTGATTCCTCTCATGTGGGGTTCATCCAGTGGTTGGCTTAGCTTCAGGCTCTCAAGCTGATGGGGCAAACCATCCTGTTACACTGACTAGTGAGTCAGTAATGGTTAGCATTGTGTTATCTAACTCAACTCTTCACAATTGTGTTTGAACATGATACAATTTTATAATGTAGTGTAGATCTTGCAGGTGGGATCTTGAGGGAAGATCCTGAACTAGATCAGACCTTCCCTCCTCACTTACCCCAGGCATTATTTCTAACAAGAGAACTTGAATTCATCATTTCTGAAACTACCTTTTTCTTACCCACAGAATATCACATTTGAGATCTATCTTGGTACACTGAATTTTCTGTACAAAGTGCTCTAGTAACTTTTTGATTTTTAAGGTCCCTCCGCCCGGGAAAAGCCTGTGTAAGCGGACTTTATGAGTCCTCTTTTACCAGGCTGTGGAGCACTAATTTCACTACTGTGTTGTCACATTGGCTGCTCCCTTGTCCTTGTTGAATGTGTGGAGAAGGATGCCAATGGATCCACACACACGTGGAACATCAGAGCTGAAGTAGGTCTGCTTTTAGGCCTTTTGCTCCCTGGGTTGAGATTGAGGCAACATTTACCTCTTTCATAATTTTCAAAAGTGTGTAGAAATTACTATGAACAGAGATGCTAGAGCACTTGAGCCCTTCTTATTATGATCCTTAGTAATATATTACATTTCAGAAATCTGCCAAAAAGTGTGAATGGATTACACAGGCTCATTTTCCTGAGCGTGGCTCCATCATACCATTCATATACTGTGAATACTGAGCTATAGAAATAGGTTCTGCAATTCTAACTTCTGCTTCTTGTGTTTAATTGCTACTGAATTTCTAGTGTGTTATCTCTTCAGATGTGCACACAATAGTCAGACTTTGAGGTTTGACTTCTTTGTGTTTTTTTTTAACCCTTCCCTTCCATTCAGCTGGATTTTTTTTTAATTTTACTTTTAAATGAATTTAAGTCTAGTGATTGTCAGAATCCACAGAATAGGCTTAATGTGAGGAGTGACAGCATGACCTTCCTTGCATAGCTTCGGCACTGAACGACCTGGAGGGGTGAGAGTGTACTCCAGTTACCATATCCCCTTCTCAGTTGTGGGTCTCTGCTGAAGCTGCTAGCAAAGAGTTCAGGTTAGTGCCACTTGTGGTGTTGCTGATTGTAATGTGGGTATTTAGATATCATGCTCAGAGATGCTGCAAAATACTTAAGATGGATGGGGCTGGCTTCTATATAAGTTTTGGGAGGTAACCCTGCAGCGGTGTGTGTGTTTCTCAAGAGCGGGTAGCAGAAACATCTCCTCTCACTCCCAAGATGAAGTGCCCTGGGTGGTGCCTAAGCCTGCATATTTAGGAACAAATTCTGCTCTCTTTTACATTGGTGTAATCCAGCCTAACTTCAGTGACTTTAGTGGCGTTATTCTGGATTTACTTTGGGATGACTGTGATGTTTTGGGGATCACCCAAACTGGTCAGGAGCTCTGTCCCCACCTACTCTGTAGCTTCGGGGTATCTTTGTGCCATGTGGCTATCGTTCAGATCCCTGCCACAAGTAGCCAGCTCATAAGCATAAGGTTTCACCCTGGCTTTCACCAGCCTAGTTACTCTTTTCAGGGTGACACCAACAGCTCTCCCAGTCCTGTGTGTTTCCAAATCAATCCTCACCAGGTTCTTAATTACCAGACACTTGGACTGTTCCCCTGTGGTTCGTCACTCCGAAGGTAAGAAACCAATCTCCCAGTTATCTGTTCCCTTGGGCATACACAGTACACACAGATTTCACACCAGAGACCTGCTCGGGGTATAAATAAACAAACATTTATTTAATAGAAAAAACACATTCAAAGATGAAATAATAAGAAAACAAGCATACACAAGTTACACAGAAAATAAACATAGTGACTTTACACTTCCATATTAGATAAAATCCCATTTCTAATATAAGTTATCTATTGCTTTTAAACAATTTCCCAGCAAAACCCCCTCACTACAGGGGGGATCCAGTGTTCCACAGACAGTTTCACTCCTCAAGGCTGTCCCTCAGTTTCTGGATAATTTTCAGTTCAAACCCCTTCCATTTTAAAATGGTTTGCAGTTTTTTTCCCCTTCAGTCACTGTAAATATTCAAAGGGGAAAACTCCCTCCTTGCTTAGTTTTCGAAGACTGGGGTTTTCTTTTCAGTTTCAAGCTCTCTCCATGTGCTTTGATGCTTTCTTGTTGCTCTTTCTTGAGCTGTACAATAGCTAGGTGCTGGGAGTCAGTTTCATCTGGTAAAGAACATAAGAGCTACCATACTGGGGTCAGACTATGGTCCATCTGGCCTGGTATCCTGTCTCTGACAGTGGCTTGCACCAGAGCTTCAGAGAGCGTGTAGAAAACAAGGCAATTATGGAGTGATCCAATTCTGCCTTCTGCTCCTGGCTTCTGGCAGTCACCCTGAGCACGGGGTTGCGTCACTGGCCATCTTGGCTAATAGCCATTGATGGACCTATCCTCCATGAACTTATCTAGTTCTTTTTTGAGCCCAGTTATACTTTTGGTCACTACAACATCCCTTGGCAATGAGGTTTGTTTGTGTTGTGTGAAAAAGTACTTCCTTTTGTTTGTATTAATTTCATCGGGTGACCCCTGTTTTTTTATTGTGTGAAAGGGTAAATAATACTTCTCTATTCACTTTTTTCTCACAATTCATGATTTTATAGACCTCTATCATATTTCCCCATAATCCTCTCTTTTCTAAGACGAACAGCTCTAATCTTTTTAGTCTCTCCTGGTATGGAAGCTATTCCTTACCCTTGGGAGGTAGCCTCTCCTTGCTTGATTGCCCTATTGTGAGGTGATGATGAAGCTGCACCACAATTACAATTATATCAGTTACAATCTATATATAATACATACTAGTGGCTCTCAACCTATTTACCATTGTGGGCCAGATATGCAGCTCTCTGTGTAATGTGGACCACATCCACACATTATATATACAATCTGTATGGCCCTGAGGATGTCACATGGGCTGCAACTGTGTGCTGATTGGGCTGCGGATTTAGAACCACTGATGTATACATACATTCATATCCATAACATATATACATATCTCATAATGACTATTAAGTTCAGAACATTACAAGTGTTCAGAAAATTTTTTACTTGATATACTTTTATAGTAGCATAACACAGTACACAATCAGTTGGTTTAACTGCTTGTTTTTAGAGTTTAAACCTTCTGTTCTCACCTTGGGGTGTCTGTATCCTGATTGTCACTGAGAGCAAAATTTGGGCCATTGAGTTCATCTTCACGCTCAGTTATATTAGGGCTAGATTCCTTTTACCCCCAATCGGGGATATTGCAGATTATGTATTCCTCATGCCACCTTATCTTAAACCAAACTTTGCACCCTCGATAATCTTTATGTTATTCCCTAATAACCAGAAACTTCTATGCTCAAACTCTGTTCACTAATTTTTTTTAACATCATCTTAATAAAATTTTTAAATCTGTGCCTGGTTTCATCCTATTCCTCCTCAGTTCCTGTGGGGATCCATGTACAACTGTCAACGCTATATTAGTGGAGTGCTTGTAATTCCCACTGATTGTTGCTGGCCCCTAGTAAGTAAGCAAGGAGGAAAGGTCTGCTGGTGCCCTTTTCCCCAGTTGTAATCTGGACCTTACTGTGCAACCCTTGGAAAGTTTGTTTTTGCATTTGTAATGTAACAGTAACACACAGATCTATAGATGAAGAATAAATGTAGGGTAAGGAACTAATTGTAGTCTTTTCTCAGCCAGAACAGCTGTCACATTTTATCTTGCTAGTGTAAATGGTGATAATTTCCGGCTTCAGTTTGAAAACAGACATTTTAAAGGAGCATATGGGTTACTCATGAACATAAGTGTAATATCAAAATTTAATTAATTTACCACACTGATTAATCTGCATGGAGTTCTTGATTATGGTCAGAACCTTTATGTATACCCTCCTGGGTATCTGTGACTGATTAAAAGCTTCCAAGCATGTTCTGTTAAGAAGCAAGAATCTCTTTAGGAGTGGTGCAGTTTTATAACAAAATCTTAGGAGATGATGTGGCCTTCTCAGCAAGGTTATAGGGATAACTGCGAAACTTCAGCATTATCAAATACTTGGCAAGAGAGCAGAACACCATCAAGCCATGAAAACTGTAGGTGGGGCACATATGCAGGCAGCATGTCTAAATATATCATAGTCAGGCCTTTAATTTTTCTACAGTCTGTCTTCAAACTACAGAGTGCCCTGTGGTTTGCTACTCAAAGAGGTTTTCTTAATTATGAGTTAGGATATTGGAGAGCCTGGAGTTGGCAAATTTGTAGTGTTCTGTAAATGAATCATGCTGACAAGTAAAAACTGTAACAGACACGTGTATAGTAAACATCCATTTTCAAGGCCATTGTCAAGTTGGATGTCTGTGATCACTTCACTTCGTTTTAAAGACTAATGCTTATATGAGATACTGTAAGCGCTGAGGACCATGGTCCATTGCCCAAATCATCTTATTGATTGATGGGAAAGATTTTTTTCTGAGATGATCTGGGATCTAGTGCCAGCTCCCAAAAAGTCATCCCATCTCTGTTACAGTATCTTGGGCACAAAACATGAGTTTTCCAAATTGGGAGTTTACAAAACCAAATAGAAATAGGAAGGTTTTAATGCAATTCTTTAAAAAAAAACCCCAAACCCCAAACAAAACAAAACAACAAAAACAATTTTGTGTTCTGTTTTTGTTATGGCTGTTTTGATTATAAACATAGAAGTGAAATCCTGGCTCATTGAAGTAAGTGACAAAACTCCCAATGACTTCCAGAGGTCCTGGATTTTACTCATATTTCTGGAGAGGACAGGAAAACCAATGGAATAGATCACCAAACTTGTGCCCAAGAACCAAAAAGTGCGGAAAAATATAATGTGAAATTGACCAGTTGAATTTCAATGTCGAAATGGAATGAAATGCAAAAAACTTGTCTAGTGAACAGTAAATCTAGGGCCTGGTTCTGTCTTTACTGCTTCTGATCATCTTATTACACCTACAAATTGTACACATACCCAGTCTGTGTAAACCATCTTATTATTATAGTTATCCCATTCACTCTGCTTGTTCATTACACCCAGCTGTTACAGTCTTCAAGACTGTCAGCTCTTCGTGGCAGTGACTGTTACTTTATGTCTGTACAGTAGCTAGTGCATAGGACTCCCCACCAGGTTGAGACCACTATATACCAGTATAATACAAATAATAAATAATAATAAAATTAATCACTGTGTTACTTCAATTTTACACCACTATAACTCCAGTGATTTCAGGGGATTTTGGAGTATGCAGTATATCATAGCTGCATGCTCATGAAGAACCTCTTCTCTTGAATATAAAGACTGGGGTGGTCCTTGGCACGTCTCTATGTGTGCAAGTTAAGCAGGTATCCAGAGCATTTTCCTCTTCTTGTGCAGCCACATATGTAATAATGGACACATCTGGCCCTGAGGCTATAGAAGACGTAAGCAGTACACTACAGTGAAAACAAGTGCATAGTAGTTGTTACAGCTGAAATGCTGAATTAGATCAGTTTTTCAGGAATTCCAGTGTTTGGTATTTTGCCACTCCGCCCTTGGGAGGCTTCTTCAGCATCTTGTTTTCCCTTTATTTAAAATACTACCTAAATGTCTAGCAGTTTAAAAATACTATAGGTTCTCCCTATGTCCAACTACCACAATTTAGAATATTCCTTTTTGGAACTGTAATTGATAAGATTATCAGTGTAGATGTGTATCATTTTGCAAAATGCTGAGCTGATGATACTTGTAACATATAATATGTACGGAATGATATTTTAGTATAGCCCACATGGAAAGAACTCCCAGCACTGCTAGCTATTCAAATACTGTTTGCTGTTGAAAAGAGTTGCCAGCACCACCACATTAAAATACCATTTAGGTAATGTGCCACTAGACCCTTGTTTGTGGGTTTTTGCTAAAAACAGACCATTTCCAAAGCTGATGCCTTTTATACCAAAGAGTATAAAAGAGAGACACAAAGGGTCAAATCCAAGGTCTTTGCCAAAATTCCCATTTATTGCAATGGGAATTTTTCCTGAATAAAATTGACTAAAAACTGAGTAAGGATTTTAAGATTTGACCTATACTGTGTAGGAGATCAAAGACATTGCACAATGATAGACTTTTTCTTTCTGACATATTGTTCTGGATTGCATCAATTTAACATGTTCGAGCTGCCCTTGGCATTCTTTCTAAAATGATAAAAGAGATTTTGTTAGCACTGGGAATAGGCCTTGTTCTCTCTCCTGTATGTTGATGCCTTGTTACACACTATCATTCTTGTAAGCTTTGTTTCTTGTATTTGAGTAACACCTTGTTCTTTGGAACAATTCAGGAGGCTTGTTTGTAGCAAAGTTTAAAAATAAAGCACTTTTTGTAAATGAAAGTGTCAGTGCAGCAGATAACATTTGCTACACCCTTTGAAAAGGAGGCACAGCTCCTTCTCCAACACGTTCACCCTAAAGGCCTCCTCCTGAGTCATCCGAGATACCTATGGGGGACTCCTGTTCTGCTAATGGAATTAGTCTGGATTTACACTGATGTCAGAGCAGAATTAATCCCTGCATTCACTGTAGAGAGTGAGTATATTTAAAGTTAATTTGGGCTTGGTTTTTAGAGATGAGACATGCAGTACAGTACTAATATTGCATTACAAAATAGTGGTACCAGTATAAATGTTTGTAGCCGCATCTTATTCCTAGCTGCTCAGGAAAACAGGTATCTCTAGTTAAGAGAGGTTTTGCATCAACTATGTTATCATGAATTCACGTGAGGAACATAAGAGGTGATTTCAGGTCCTTCCTTACACTTTGTTTATATTTCTGCTGATTTAGAAACATAACATTTTCTTGTAGCTTATTTAAGTACAATATTAATGTATTGTCTGATAGGAATTCAGTTCTTTTGATACAAGGGCCCTTTATATGAGGCTATATTATTTTTAACTGCTGTGTTAACTGGACTTCTCTGCAATCTCTAGAAAGAGGGAGAGAGAAAAACCTGATTAGCATTTGTTTAGGATTATTATTTATTAATTATAGATTATTTATAAGTGTCAGTTCAGATGTGCTAGCTTCTTAATCATATATTTAAGGGAGGCTGTGCTACTTGCTCTGTTTGTATTCTGTGTATGTATTAGTTTGAAAATTGGGCCAGCTTTTCAAGAATACAATGATTGCTCATATAGTGGATGTGCTGTAGCTTTTAGGGCTGAACAGTATGATTTATATAAAAAAAAATTACTTAAGGAGAGTAGATCCAGTACCTTAGTTTCTGTGTGTGCATGTGTAATTGAGTTTGGGGACACATGCTTAAGTTAAAAGGCTAAATTCATCCATAACTCTATTGATTTCTGTGAAGCTGTACCAGGGTAAGCTTGACTCTATGCCTAGCAAGACAAACATAATAAATTATGTTGACATCACTAGGAACTCAAACAATGTTTTTTAAATCTACTAAGAAATAGATTGTGTATTTAGGCACAGCTCTGAATGTGTGTAAACCACCAGTTAGGAGTAATCCAGGGAGGCATTGTGTCTCAGAGACATGCTTCAGAGGCACAATTCACTCTGCTTCCCCCTTGCAGAGATTCAGATAGTAATTTATTGCTTATGCAAGCAACAAGTTGCAACACTCCCCACATTAACTTAAGTATGCTGGTCAGCATGCTGAATGGAGTCAGAGATCCACCTCTCCCAGCCCACCTGCTCTAGAGGTCCAGGGTGACCTACCTGCTATGCACCTGGATCCAAAATCCAGGTAGCCTGTGAAAGGGGGCCCGGGATGTTCTTTTGCAGGCAAATACTCAGAGTCACAGTCTATCCCAATAGTATTTTTAAAGATATTTATAATAAAAGAATGCTACATTTGATTGACCCTCTTTAAAGGAACGTACATATTGGGGCCCTAACTGGTTGTCAGTATTCTTTTGAATTCTCTTGTGGCTATTTCATTACATCTTTGTATTAGCCAGTAATGTTTTTTTTTTCTCTCTCTCCGTACTCAAAATTGTGGAGTTGGCATTTATTGCATGATTTCTGTGCATCTGATTTTCCTATAAACATTTATGTTAATGTTTTTCTAGTGACCTTAAACCTGAGCAATGTTTGTTGGGCATGCCTGTCTTTTTGAGTGACAATGCTGAATCAGACGCCTGGGTCAAAGATAGAAATTAGTCAGACCATGACTCACTGGTAAGTATGGCACAGATTCCACTGTGATCCTTACCGCACACAAGACAACCTTTTGATAAGTAATTCATTGATTCAGTGGTAGGTTATCATGATGTGAATTTTAATTTACTTTTTGTATCAGAACAGGCCATGCAATTAGAACAATGAGTAGGATTTGGTAAGGCTGTTACCTTAGAGACCTTCTAGGATAACATTCTGTCTCACTAGTTGAGCATGATGATAGCTAGGGAGTCTAGTAAAACGCAATTATTTCATCCTAGATACATTATGTTTCCCTTTTCTCTGAAACATCAAGTACTGATTGTGACATTGCACTCCATATGTTTTATGGAAATAATAACAAAATGTTTAAGTATATCAGAAGCAGGAAGCCTGCTAAACAACCACTGGTGCCCCTGGACAATTGAGATACAAAAGGAGAACTTAAAGACGATAAAGTCATTGCGGAGAAACTAAATGAATTCTTGCTTCAGTCTTCATGGCTGAGGATGTTAGGTAGATTCCCAAACCTGAGCCGTCCTTTGTAGGTGACAAATCTGAGGAAGTGTCACTAGAGGAGGTTTTGGAATTAATTGATAAACTTAACAGTATCAAGTCACCGGGACCAGATGGCATTCACCCAAGAGTTCTGAAAGAACTCAAAGGTGAAATTGCGGAACTGTTAACTATGGTTTGTAACCTGTCCTTTAAATCAGCTTCTGTACCCAGTGACTGGAAGATAGCTAATGTAACGCCAATATTTAAAAAGGGGTCTAGAGATGATCCCGGCAATTACAGACCGGTAAGTCTAACGTCAGTACTGGGCAGTTCGTTGAAACAATAGTAAAGAATAAAATTGTCAGACACATAGAAGAACATGAATTGTTTGGCAAAAGTCAACATGGTTTCTGTAAAAGGAAATCATGTCTTACTAATCTATTAGAGTTCTTTGAAGGAGTCAACAAACATGTGGACAAGGGGGATCCAGTGGACATAGTGTACTTAAATTTCCAGAAAGCCTTTGACAAGGTCCCTCACCAAAGGCTCTTATGTAAATTAAGTTGTCATGGGATAAGAGGGAAGATCCTTTCCTGGATTGAGAACTGGTTAAAAGACAGGGAACAAAGGGTAGGAATAAATGGTAAATTTTCAGAATGAAGGGGGTAACTAGTGGTGTTCCCTAAGGGTCAGTCCTAGGACCAGTCCTATTCAACTTATTCATAAATGATCCGGAGAAAGGGATAAACAGTGAGGTGGCAAAGTTTTCAGATGATACTAAACTGCTCAAGATAGTTAAGACCAAAGGAGACTGTGAAGAACTTCAAAAAGATCTCACAAAACTAAGTGATTGGGCAACAAAATGGCAAATGAAATTTAATGTGGATAAATGTAAAGTAGTACATATTGGAAAAAATAACTCCAACTATACATACAATATGATGGGGGCTAATGTAGCCACAACTAATCAGGAAAGAGATCTTGGAGTCATCATGGTTCTCTGAAGACGTGCACGCAGTGTGCAGAGGCAGTCAAAAAAGCAAACAGGATGTTAGGAATCATTAAAAAGGGGATAAAAAAAGATGGAGAATATGTTATTGCCCTTATATAAATCCATGGTACGCCCACATCTTGAATACTGTGTACAGATGTGGTTTCCTCATCTCAAAAAAGATATACTGGCATTAGAAAAGGGTCAGAGAAGGGCAACTAAAATGATTAAGAGTTTGTAACGGGTCCCATATGAGGAGAGATTAAAGAGGTTAGGACTTTTCAGCTTGGAAAAGAGGATACTAAGGGGGGATCTGATAGAGGTATATAAAATCATGAGTGGTGTGGAGAAAGTGAATAACGAAAAGTTATTTACTTGTTCCCATAATATAAGAACTAGAGGCCACCAAATGAAATTAATGGGCAGCAGGTTTAAAACAAATAAAAAGAAGTTCTTCTTCACACAGTGCACAGTCAACCTGTGGAGCTCCTTGCCTGAGGAGGTTGTGAAGGCTAGGACTATAACAGGGTTTAAAAGAGAACTAGATAAATTCATGGAGGTTAAGTCCATTAATGGCTATTAGCCAGGATGGGTAAGGAATGGTGTCCCTAGGCTCTGTTTGTCAGAGGGTGGAGATGGATGGCAGGAGAGAGATCATTTGATCATTAGGTTTACTCCCTCTGGGACACCTGGCATTGGTCACTCTCTGTAGACAGAATACTGGGCTGGATGGACCTTTGGTCTGACCCAGTATGGCCATTCTTATGTTCTTATGCTTATGATTGTGAATATAATGTAACTGGAATATGCTTTATGCAAAAGATCTCTTGTAAGGTATTATTACAAAGCTTATAATCTACTGAGTGTGTTCATCCTATTTGTATGTATGTATGTATGTATCATTCTTGTATCTGAAGCTAGAAATTTGAAGTATAACTCTGAAGTCCTATTGTAATTATGCAAAGTGTGGGCCATTAATAGTGGTTTGGAAGCTTGATGGCTCCCATTGACTAGGACAATTTGTTGTAAATGGCCCTGTTTACTTGTAAGTAAAGAACACTGTATAAGTGTGTGCCAGCCAGTGAGTAATGAAGTCTCACAGGACATGCGAACATGTCACATGATACTGGAACCCATCTCAGACCTGGTGCTTTTCCGTTTAGAAGGAAGGGTGGGAACCTAAAGAGAGACAAAAGATTCCCATCTTGTGCCAAAGATATAAAAGGGGGTGGAACAGAACAAAGGAGGCTGCCAGTCATGAGAAATCCCCGAGTTACCACCTGAGCTTCAACTAGCAAGGACTGTACCTGGGAAAGGATTGGGCCCAGATTAGGAAGGAGTCTAGTTTGTGAAAGAAGCTTATTGGAACATCTGAGGGTGAGATTTTATTTGTAATCCGTTTCTTAATGTATTAGGCTTAGACTTCCGTGTTTTGTTTTATTTTGCTTGGTAACTTACTTTGTTCTGTCTGTTATTACTTCAAACCACTTAAATCCTATTTTTACTACTTAATAAAATCACTTTTGTTTCTTACAGGAGTGGGTGGGTGAGATTCTGTGGCCTGCGTTGTGCAGGAGGTCAGACTGGACGATCCGATCATAATGATCCCTTCTGACCTTAAAGTCTATGAGTAAACCCAGAGTAAGTGATTAATACCTGGGGGAGCAAACAGTTGTGCATATCTCTCTATCAGTGTTATAGAGGGCGGACAATTTATGAGTTTACCCTGTATAAGCTTTATACAGAGTAAAATGGATTTATTTGGGGTTTTGATCCCGTTGGGAACTGGGTGTCTGGGTGCTGGAGATAGGTGACCTGCTGAGCAGTTTTTGGCAGCAGGCTAGCATGTCTCTCTCAACAGGGCAGGGTCCTGGAGTCCCAAGCTGGCAGTGAAAATGGGCTCAGAGGTAATCTCAGCAGGTCTCTGTGACCAAACTCGTCACACTGATTATGAGCAGAGACAAGATATTGCATTAGATGGTCCAGTGGGTAGCATCTGGGGTGGCAGATATTGTGTGTACATACTTCTGTGTTTTGCCCCAAACCCTAAACTTTCACAAATCAATATGGCAGCTAGACTAACGTTTTACCCAGCAGTTTTTTGATAACAGGAAGGGGCAGTTAACTAACGGTTAAAGTTAACAGGTATAAAAGGCAGCCTACCTTGACAATAGTCCCAAGGCTTACCTGTATTATTATTTCCATATGTTATTTCTGATAGAAGGTGATGAGGTCTGAGCACAGGACTGGGAATCAGGAGCTCTTGCATCTTAATCCTGGTTTTGAGCATCTCTTTCTTTGTAGGCTTAGGGCAGTCATTTACCTCTCTGACACAGTCTACTCATCTGTAAATTGAGGATAATAATACAAATGTACTTCCCAGGAGAACTATGAGGATTAATTAGGGTTAAGTAACATTGTTGATATTAACTTATCCATGCTATCAGTAGGAAAATGAAAAAAGAAGCTTTGTAAAATAAAATTATGGCTGCTTGCACATGGCACTAAGAGCTTTTTGCTTACTTTTAGCTTACTGGTAATTTTCTTAACTTTGTAGGGATTAATTGTGCCTCTGAGACAATGCCCCAGGTTGGAGTGAAGTGGAGCTGTGAGGATGCATTGGGATAGATTCTCAGCTATGCTAAAGACTTCACTTGATGCAGATGAGTCAGGGTGATCAGAGATGAAAGAAAAGAGGCCCTCAAACCACCTTTATGCTTCCCCACTTCTGGCTGTTCTAAATTATGCCTGGCCACACCTTCCCTCAAAGGTCTCTATTGCAGGTGAAGACAGGTAGAGTGCTGCATCACTCTGGTCATGTCCCTGCCTGTAAGTATACTCTTGACAGTAGGGCAGGAAGGTGATGTGGCCTGTGACAGGAGAATTCCTGGTTATTCCAGAGTTAAGGGTACGTAGAACGGTTAGAGCCTTATTGAGTCCAGGGTCTGACCCATTATATCTTATGGAGCTTTGAGGGAGCAAAGCTGCCATTTCATCCTTAAACAGGGTGCAGAGCATGTTCATTTCTGCAGCTGACCAGCTGGCTAGTGTGGAGGGTGTGAAGGTAGTGTCCTTCGCTTACACTTTGCACAGGCTAGCACTAGCAGTAGCGCTAGTCCTATGGAGTTCATCTCATTTCTCAGAAAAGATGTAATACACCTCTACCCCAATATAACGCTGTCCTCGGGAGCCAAAAATTCTTACTGCATTATAGGTGAAACCGCGTTATATCGAACTTGCTTTGATCCGTCGGAGTGCACAGCCCTGCCCCCCTGGATCGCTGCTTTACCGCATTATATCTGAATTCATGTTATATTGGGTTGCGTTATATCGGGATAGAGGTTTAGTTCATAACTGCAGTGAGGTCTTGCCTTACTAAGGCTTCATTGCTTTTTCAAAATACATTGCATATGTATACTAGTATATTGTGAAGCTTATAAATACAGTTAAACTACACATGTCAGGGTAAATGAACAGATTACATTTTATGATGCTTTTCCTTGATTTTCTTATCTTGCATTTGTTTTTTTACTTGCTAATTAAAAACATATTCTGCCATCTATGCTGGGTCTCCCTGCCATGAGAGTGAATTTACCTGGTTTCACCATGTTATCATATTAAGTCTAAGGCATTCATTTAGTCTCCTACCCATATATCTGCTTCTTCAAATGTGTGACTACCAGCCACACTGCACTATCTCACCTGTTGGTCATTGGAAGAGTACTTTATTGGTGACGTAGAAAATATGTGAGTATACTGCTGTCTAAACCATTGAGGATTTTGTCAGTGATCTTTCTGGAATGAGATGGATCTAAGAAGCGTAGGTAGATTTTAGAAGAAAGCCAATATTTGGGTTTTTGAAACACTGAATTATCTAAGGTTTCAGAGTAACAGCCGTGATAGTCTGTATCCGCAAAAAGAAGAACAGGAGTATTTGTGGCACCTTAGAGACTAACAAATTTATTAGAGCATAAGCTTTCGTGGACTACAACTCCCACCTGTTTATGCTCTCTGTATGTGTGTATATATATCTCCTCAATATATGTTCCATTCTATATGCATCCGAAGAAGTGGGCTGTAGTCCACGAAAGCTTATGCTCTAATAAATTTGTTAGTCTCTAAGGTGCCACAAGTACTCCTGTTCTTCTTTTTGTGAATTATCTAAAAAATCCATTTCTTAGATGCAGATATGTGAAATGGAATTGCTTTTATTTCGGGTTTTTGCTTGTTACTGTATTTCTTTTTTGCCTGGCACACATAAGGAAGACCTTTTGTGTAATTCCAGTAAAGATGTAGAATGCTATGTCTAATGTCCTGTACTGTAATTACTTAAGAAATTTTGCACATTTATGCCCTCCACATTTATGCTCTATGCCCTCCACTTTTCTATTCCTGCTGTTGACTTATATGGGCTATTTTACAGCAGTCTGATCATCCTGGGATGTGACTAAAGTGGAAAGTACCTGAAATTCTATGGTTGTGCATACATACAGATAATGAAATACGGCCTGGGATTTGGTTGGCAATACATTTCTACTATCACCTCCTGCAAACAATGGCTGCTTGTACAACCAAACTGACAGCTTTGGCCATGGGAGGGAGTATAGTGATTCAGGGGTAACATTTTCAAGTGTCTAAGTCCCATTTTCATAAGTCTCATTGACTTACAATGAGATGTAGGGTCCTAAATCACTCAGGTGCTTTTGAAAAATTTAGCCTCAATTATGTATCCAATTGAAGAGACATCAGAGACAGTGGTTGTAGTGGGAAGGCATTTCTTTCGGAAACCCCATGTTGCTGACTATGGAGCGGCAATAACATTTACTCATATTTAAATGTGGAAACCTGTCCTTATCTTTCTAGAGTGGATTTCTATAGATGTAGTTTATCCTGTGATTATTTCCTAACGGCTTGAGCCATTGCAAAGGCTGACAGCAATTTATGTGCTTGAATTCTGCATTGTAAGGTGAATGAGTCTAATTATTTTCCAATAGATGTGTTCATTGCATACTCCTTTGAATCTGTAGTCATTTTAGATCTCGGTTTACCTTTATTAGACAATCTAATGTTGAACAGCAAAACAGGGCGTCTGCTGCTGTTGTACTCTGTATGTGTGGAAAAATGCATTCTCTTTTGTCATCTTTGGCAAGCGGAAGTAATGTTTACTGCAGATGTGACTGTCCTTTTCTTTCTGTTGTGGCTGTCATGCTGTTTTAGGCTGCTGAATAAGATGCTTGTCATCTTTGGCAAGCGGAAGTAATGTTTACTGCAGATGTGACTGTCCTTTTCTTTCTGTTGTGGCTGTCATGCTGTTTTAGGCTGCTGAATAAGATGCTTGTGTAAGAGGGTGAAGGACAAAAATGTACACTAGAGATTTTTATTTTAGGAGGGAGTCTTATAAAAATCATGCTGTTTGCTCAGTTGATAACCCTTTATCTCTAATGGCTTGTTCTGGTTATGGCAGCTTTGTCTGCTGCAACAGGAGAGGTCTGTACTAACTGTATCATGATATAAAATGGATGTGACTTTCAGGCTTTTGGTTCTTATTGTAATGTTTTTTCCCTTAAAGATAATATTGCAGTTCTCACCAAGTTCAAGCCATCAAGGTCAGCAGGTATTGTACTAACCAGCTATATGCCTTGTTCTCTTTTTTGTGTGTCATCTTTTAGTATCTCTCTTTGTTCACATTTGGAATTTAGATCAATTGTGTCATAGATATTTCATAAAACCAGATCATAGCTCAGTGAGATACATAGAACCATGTTAAATTTATAACATGTACCTCATACATTCTAATGTAAATTCTTGATTGGAAATAGAGATTGTCCTTATTAACACTATTGAGGAAAGACACTTTTTTTAAAATGCAAATACTGCCAAATTCAGATAGAACTCTTTTCACTCCCAGCATATATAATCAGCTATGTTATGATAGGTCAGTTCAATATTTCAATTCTGAGTTATAGTTTCCCTTGAATTTAGTGTTAAACTCTCCTACTCTACATTCATGATAATACAACATGATTAAAAATTGTAAGGCTTTCATCCCAGACTGTCATTGTCTAAAGTTCCAGCTTTCTTTAGGTATTTTGTGATATGAACAGCTTTGTTTTTCAAATAAATGGGACAAATATAAGAATACTAAGCAGTCAAATGTCCTTTTTTGTGACATGCCTCTCATGTTAAGTGCAGGTCTGTTTTCTGTTGTGTGTTGAGTATTTGTGCTGTGCTGAAGATGTACTGAATTAAAAGGTCAGTGCTGAAACCTTTTTCCTTGTCTATACTTCTGAAAATCTAGTGTTATTGTTTTGAAACAAATATTCACCACAGGAATTATGAACCTCTATTTTGAGAAGAGCAGAGTTTTGTCTGGTCCTCAAAGTGGTACCTAAAGGATAGTGGGATATGAAAGGAAGAAAATAATCCTGTTACTCCTGAGCTGAATTTTCAAGGATGCCTTAACACTGGCCTGTAAATTTGCATCAACAAACGTGCATGTGCAGATCTCCAAATATGGGTACACAAACAGAATTTGTATGTGCAAATTGTGCAAATATGTAACTGCAAATTTAACTATGCTGGCATAACTGAATCGTATAGACATAGCTTGCACCAACACTGTGGGAACACCACCTCCCTGAATGACAGTGACTCGGTCAGTGGCAGCATTCTTCTATTGACATAGCTGCATCTACACTGGGGGTAGGTTGGCATATGGATTTTTTACACCCCTGCCTGACATAGCTATGTCCACCTAAATGTTAAGTGTAGACCAAGTCTCAGATAACGTTTTATGGGGAAGCTTCTGGATGTTATAGTAAATTAATGTATCCGTTGTTTAGTATCTCTTCACCTTAGATGGTGAAAATATAAAGAATATATTTTAGAAACAAGCTTAAATGGACACACATTACTTTAAGAGCATTAAGTTTGCTCTTAAAGATAAAGTAAAGAATTTATTTTTACCCTGACTTGCTTATCATAACTTTTGGAGAAAACCAGATGAGTGCCAGATGAGATTTTGGCATCAGATATGGATACGTTTGCAGGCACTAGAAGTGTAATAGATTTGTTACTTGGTTTATACTAGTGAGGAAAAAAATACACAAATAAACCAACACTGAGATTTGAAACAGTTTGTGGAAAGGAAAAAGGCTGATAATGCAGCACTTGATGTGAATTGTCGTTCTGTCTTGTAGAGCAACTCAGTGAAATACATGTTTGTCTGTGGTGTTTCTTCAAGCGCTTCTGGTAAACCGCATAGGCTTGATTTTAGATGTGCTAAGCCCCCACAGTTAAATTCAAATGAATGGGAGTTACAAGTGCTCAGCACCTCTGAAAATCAGACCCTGTGCACATCTATGTTCTTGGAAATAGAGGGAAATGATGATGATCTTCCCTCTCTATAAATGCTCCAATGTGTGGATCAAATAATTCTCTTATTTCTCTTGTTTCTTTTAAAGGCATATTTTTCCCTGGACAGCCAAAAATAAACCGTCTTGTTAACCTTGTGCAAGAATGCCTCTTTGTAAAAGTGAAAGGCTGAATTGACAACACTTCAACCCTATAGTGAATACTTGTTTCGCTATATGACTATACAGTTCATAGTAGCAGAATGTGGAACACACACTTTTTTCCTACATTTAATTTTTTTTCTTAATACAAGGAAATTCTATAAAATGTATTTTATTTTTTTTTAGAATAAAACCTGAATATAATAAAAAAGTTGACATGTCAGTAACCTTTAAACATTAATAAAAGAAAAAAACTCAAACAGGGACAGAGTCCATAGCCTCCTTATTAGAGTTAAAGCCAATATAAACCCTAACTCCGTAGTGATATTTATTAACTCTGCCCTTGCAGAGCATCTAGCAAGGAGAGGCAGTCAGTCATTCTGGTATTACAGTTCAAGCACAGGTGTGGGTGCGATAGATGACAGTGATATCAACACCAAGCACTAGTATTGTGGGCTGAGTATCCATGTGGTAGGTAATGCTAGTGATCAGTGCTGCTGTCAAAGTAACACCATGAAGTCCCTTTTCCTTTTTTTTTTAAACAAGGAGTTTGGTAATCTGAGCTGTAGTTACCCCTCCTGAGTCTCTTGCCATATCTCCATTACACAGGCATCTGTGATTCACAAAGACCTCTTGTGAAGTTTCAGAGCTGTACTCTATTGATTTCCCAACAATGACAGGCCAATTTCAATTTCTAGCCAACATCCTCAGGGAAAATTGAATTTTCAGAACTCAGGCAGCAGGGTTCTCAATGTGTGACCCTTATAGATATGATCCTATCAGACATTCCATGCAAGAATGGATTTTATCTTCTGAGATTTCTGACATTCATTTATCAGAGTTAAATTTATTTCTGTGACTGCAAGGTTACAACGAGCTAGTGGAACTTGAGCACAACACTTGGAGTATTTTGTCTCCGAGGCTACAGGAATCATCTGTGAAGGAAGTTTCTGGTTGTTGTTGAGAAGTACAACTATTTCCCAGCTTTGGCTTTTGATTTTTTTTAATGTAAAATTAGTATTTCTAGCTTGATGCATTTAATTTTTGCTTCACTTACACTTTCAAATATAAAAAGGTTTTAAATAGGAAATACATATTTTGATGTGATTTTTTTTCCCCTGCACCCTTTAGGGGAAGATAGCAATGGACCTTTGTGTGAAACTATTTCAAACACAGAATCAGAACTTCCAAGCAACTCTGAGGTAAGATACAGGATATGTGCCATTCACTTTTCAAGTTTGTGTACATCAGTTGTAGGCAGGAAGGGGAGCACCGCTTTGGGAGATGGAATTAATCTTGATTAATAGTATGCCTTTAGATCTATTGACATTAGTTTGTCTAACCTGATTTAAATACTTATAATATTATCTATGCAAACACTTTCTTCCTTCACTGGCTTTGTGATGAGCAAATCCTACCTTAATATTGTCCCTGTACATAGCATGATTATATATTGAATCTTGCAAAAGAGTGTTACAATATATCAACATTAAAAATATGGCATGCAATTTCAACTGTAAGTATTTCCAATATCAATCTGAAATGAGAACCACAGTGCAGTGTCTTGGCAATTGGGAAAACACAATGTTTCTGAATAAGCACAAAACAGGATAACACAGCACATTGCTATATGTTACAAAACCTTATGATATTGGCCTGTTAAAGAGACAAAAGGTGTATTTGCATTCCTGTGCCCTAGGAATTATTTGAGATACAGCTGTTGAACTTGGTCATGAAAAGGATAAAGGAAATTGTCTAATTTGGACATGTGAGCCCATCTGTTCAGTATAATGGTGTACAGTTCCAGGTAGTGCAATAACAAAAGGTATAATTCGTTTAACAAAGCTCACCGTATCTCATTTAAGTATATACAGTACATTGTTTACTTAAAGAGAGGGAAGTGTATGTTCCCTATTTTTTAATTCAAGTTTAAAAAAAAATCTAAAAAGACAATATTGAAGATGATATTCATTTTTTATAATGGTTTAATGATTTTTAGGGGATGCTTGGGACATCTAATCCCCCAAGAGTTTCAGGTGTCACAGCAAGAGAAATATGTGCCCTAGGAATATATTCACATGCTTGCTACGAGCTACTAAGCTGAAACAATATCCTTCAAACCTTGGGCATTGATAGGCCTTTTGCTACTACTGCTAAACCATTTAGGTGGTGAAATCTCTGTTCCTATCACTAAAAGGCTTACACAGAGTTGCTTCCATTTTCTTTGCACTGGTCCATCAAAAATTGTTACAGTAGGAAAATATTAATGGTCCCACTTAAAGGCACAATGCAAAGGGGTTTAGAGAAAGGAATTAAATCATAACATTAAAGGAGAAATGAGAAGACAGCATACTCCTTTCATTAGACCTATCAGCTTTGATTTGGTTTAGTTTGCAAGCATATCAAAACATCACTCCCCTTGAGCTGTTTGTTTTGTTTGGAAGGGAACAGAGGCCTGGTCTACACGGAGGGGGGGAGGGGAGGGTTGATGTAAGATACGCAGCTTCAGCTACGGGAATACCATAGCTGAAGTCGACATATCTTATTCTGACTTACCTCCCGTCCTCATGGTGCGAGATCGACGGCCGCGGCTCCCCTGTCAACTCTGCTACCGCCGCTCGCTCCGGTGGAGTTCCGGAGTCGATGGGGGGCGCGTTCGGAGATCGATATATCGCAATCCCCGATAAATTGATCACTACACGCTGATATGATCGCCGTGGAAGAGTAACCTATGGGTTTGTTTTTGGTCAGTCATCTAGATGAGCTGTTAGGATTTTAGGTTTTTTTATGAAAGGATAATCTCATTTGGTTTTGCGTTTTTTTGAGGGAGGGGTTGCAGTCATATGGAGTGATTTTCCCCCTGTAATTTATACCAGTACTTTTATCAAAGGATGATTTAGTTAAAAACAGAAAACAAAACTATAAACAGCTCAAAAAAAAAAAACCACTCAGAACCTCATCTGGCAACAAAAATCTACAATATTTATTTTTTCTTTCTTACCCACTCTGTTCTTATTTTTCCAGTCTCCCTGCATTTGTGACCTACTTTGACATTACTTCCCCTCTCATTTCACTAGGTACTTTATTTGGGGGACGGGGGAGTCTTGCTTGATTTGCTTCTTTTCTCAGTCTCTCCCAAGCAGGATGCAAGCCCGATAACATTTGAGTGGAACTTTCTATTTCACAGTGTTTATGTGGGTTTGATATTGTGCAGAACGTGCCCTTTCTTAAATTCAGATCAGTAGCTTTCAAATGACAGGCACTAAATTTCCTGAATCTCTCAGGATGCCTTCAGTGCAATGGGAGAAGAAGATCTTAGCAGTTTCCAGAAAACAGCCGATTGGGGAGGAAAGGACAGGGATTCTTGTAAATAGCTGCAGTAGAGAGGACAGTGTTTCAAATTGCTTTCTATGAGTCTGTCATCTGAGACTGGATGCAATCATAGCATGGATTAGAAAATAACCCTGCCTACCAGTCGCGTCCAACGTTCATCTTTGTAAATAGACTGCTTGGCAGACGCTCAGGGGATCTTACCTCGGTTATCCTTAAATCTCCAAGATATACATAAATAACTCTAAAGCACTCAAACAAGTGACAAACAGAGCTCATTTAAGTTATAATGAGCCTGATTCTCTGATGCATTTTATCCTATCTCGTCACTTAAATGAGTGCAAAGATGGTGGAAAGTGAATGTAAAATGCTACCATTCCAATTTGGTAGCATTTTACATCACTTTTCACGGGTGCAATTGATGACACAAATTGTGAGGCAGCAGAGAATCACTGACTTTATTGCTTTCCAATTCTTTAACTTCAGAAATAGAGGAGAAAAGGGCACAAAAGAAAAACAGTCCAAATTTTTGGGGTTAGAAGGGAAGTTTAAATGGATTTTTTTTAATGAATGACCAATTAGTATACCAGGTATTGTAGCACAGGGGAAATCAAATCAACCACAGTTCTTTGCCCTCTGTGATATCTGCACAATATGTATACTTGGGTAGGTTACAGATGGAGCTTTAGTTTAATCTTTGTCTATCTGCTACTATAGATTCAATTAAGAGATTAATGTTACTTGAACATAGCATTTTTTTGGTTTGTTGGGTTTTTTCCAGTTCCTCACCACCATAGAAGGCAATAGCATTACTCACATAAATCAGGTGGTGAACCTGTTAGAGCTGTGTGAAAGTGATGAGAATTTTTTTTGCAAATTTATGCTCCAAAATGTTCATCATTTTGGGTGATTTTATGTGTAAGAAATTTTGTCTTTTGTGAAGTTTTTGTGAAATTAAAATTTCCATCATGAAAGGCTCTCAGCACCGTCATCTCTTATTAAACGAGATCATTAGCTAGTTTAAACTCCCATCGTTCCATTGTAGATAACGATGCTACACAATTTACACCAGTCGAGTGTCTGTCCCACTGACTTCAATGTGAGCTGCAGGTAGTCAGCACCTTGAGGTACATGTCCCAAAATGAGTTAAATTTTATCTGAAAGAAATAGCAAACACCAATTACTTTCCCATTTTAGACAGACCTATTTTCAAGTAGAAAAAATGCAAAATACCACTTTTTGTAAGTGTAAAATCAGATCAGTTTCAAAAAGTAGAAACAATTTTTTAAAAATTGTAATTTAAAAATTTCTTGATTTTTGTTGTTGTTGTTGTTGCACAATTCTACCAAATGCATCAGTGAAACTTTGCTAGAGGAATACTGTATACAGATTGAGTACAGAAAATGTATAGAAGGTCAGATTTCTAAAGCACTCAGCTTTGGGCTAATTCTGCTGCCACTGAAGTCAAGGGAAATTTTATCTTTAACTTCAGTGTGAGCCAGTTCTGACTGGTTTTGAAAACCCCATTCATATTTCTTCCTGTTGTTATTGTTTGTATAGTGACAGTGCCAAGGCAACGTGCACAGACACGTGATAAGATCTATGCAAAAGATCTTGCAAATTAAGTATATGAGGAGAGGGTATTCCATCTCTCTGACCAGTTTGACACTTCTGAACTCCAGTAATGTCAGTGAAATTATTCATGTTTTACACCAGCGTGCCATGAGAACAGACTGAGGTCCCCAGCTTGATGAGAAAGTCTTTAAAATTATATGTGTGCGTTTCTAAGGACCCAGTTTCACCGGGAGTCTCTCGGAATCAGGCCCTATCTCCTGGAGGCTACTGAAGCCAAACCGGGAGATTTTAGGTGCTGAAAGTCTGGCAATGCAGCAGGGCTAAGGCAGGCTCCCTGCCTGTCCTGGCCCCATGCCACTCCTGGAAGCAGCAGTCACATTCCTGCAGCCCCTAGAGGAGAGGCAGGGGGCGCCTTGAGCTGCCCCCGCCCTCAGTGCTGACTCTGCAGCTCCCATTGGCCAGGAACTGTGGCCAGTGGGAGCTGTGGGGGCAGCACTGCCAGGTGCTGGCAGTGTGCACCACGCAGAGCCATCTAGCTATGCCATTGCCTAGGGGCTGGACATGCCAGCTGCTTCCGGGAGCAGCGTGGAGCCAGGGCAGGCAGGGAGCCTGCCTTAGCCCTGCTGTGCCGCCGACCAGGAGCCACCTGAGGTAAGCACCGCCTGGCCGGAGCCCACACCCCAAACTCCATGCCTCAGGTTGGAACCCCCTCCTGCACCCTAACTCCCTCCCAGACCCTGCACCCCTGCCCCAGCTCTGAGCCCCCCCCACACTCCAAACCCCTTGGCTACAGCCTGGAGCCCCCTCCTGTACCCCAAACCACTTGGCCCCAGCCCAGAGCCCACTCATGCACCCCAACGTCTCACCCCAGTCCCACCCCAGACCCTGCACTCCCAGCCAGAGCCCTCATCCCCCTCCGGCACCCCAACCCTCTGCCCCAGCCCTGAGCCCCCTCTGGTACCCAAACTCCCTCCCAGAGCTTGCACACCACACCCCCTCCTGCACCCCAATCCCCTGCCCCAAGCTCAGCCCCGAGCCCCCTTCCACACTCCGAACCCTTCCCGCCCCCCCCTCCCCCCGCCCAGAGTCCACACCCCTTCCCACACCCCAACCCCCTGCCCCAACCTGGTGAAAGTGATGGAGGATGGGGGAGAGTGAGCGAGGGAGGGAGGGGGATGGAGTGAGCAGGCCGAGGCCTCGGGGAAGGGGCAGGCCATGGGGCGGGGCAAGTGTGTTTGGGTTTGTGTGATTAGACAATTGGCAACCCTGCTGACTACACTAAGTTGTTGGCTTCATCCTACTCTGTTTCAGCTTTGTTCTGTACTGTTATTTTATTTCAGTTTTTGTTTTTTAAAGTCAAGATTTTATTAAAACAAAGCAGCTGCAGAAGCCAAATAAAGGGTGGTATGGGGCCTAAAACTGATCATGGAGGAGATGAAAAATGTTTGAGTGCGAATGCAGAAAATAAACTCAAAAGAGAGAACTAGTGGAATTGTGCAAACTTGAAAAGGGAGGGCATTTTTCAAATGAAGAGGCTGAAATCCTTAGGGGAACAAAGAAAAGCAAGAATAAGCACAGTACTTTGAATTTTTAAACATATTAAATATGTAATCAGGGGAAACTTTGCCACTGAAGACTGAACTACAAAGATTTAATGTGCTTCTCAAGACTTCTTCCATGGCTGCCAATAATGGGGATTGGCATTAACAGCAGCAGGATCAGTCCTCAATGCAGAATTGAGACTAGGTAGCATGTCAAGGCACTTTAACCATCAAACAGATTGATCTACATACTGTTGTCTAGGTGGGACTTTGTTATGAGGGTTTCTTTTTTGTATTGTGAACAAAATATCAAGAATTGAGTTCATTAGCAAAGTAAAGAAAGACAAATGTTTGTTTCTTGACTTAAAATTTCAATGCAGACAAAACTTTTATGTTTGCTTTAAATAAATTATATCAATATTTCTTTATTTTTCTCAGGTAGAATTCTAGTAAATGAAAAAGTGAAAAGTAATAATAAAAACATTGTTTCATTTAATTGTAATTTCATTTCAGTTTTCAAAATTCTGTGTTTATTCCAATTGAGTGACAACAAGGTGTTTTTGTTTGTTTGTTTACTTTATTTTAATGCACATTATGTAAGATGAGTTATGGGAAATCCATTATCGAAATACTGTAACTGCACAGTACTAATAAGCAAGGATTTTATGTGAAGTAAATAGGCTACTCTGTCCAGCATCAATTCCAGTTGGCAGACAACTGCCATATTTTCACATCATATGTCATCCTCTGCAGTTGCAGCATCTCTTTATATCCTACCACATCCCATTGCTCATCTCCATCTTTATGCTGTGAGTTAGCTTTGGAAACAGATTTGTAAAATGACAGCACAAAGGATTATCACATATTAGAAAAGCATTTTCTGCAGTTGTTTTGCAAACTATTATCTTTTTCCATTTTTACAGGCTTGATCCCACAAACCGTCACTTATGCAAGCAATGCTTATTCACGCTAGTGGGATCGGGGCATGTGGTTAACTTTACTCTCATTATTTACCTTGCCTTATTCACATCAGAAACCAAATCATTTCTCTCATCATACTTGTTTACATTATGAGGTGCATATTGTACTTCTAGTTTACATGGGAAAAATAACTGTAGATGAAGGACCTAAATAACCCTTTCCAAAATTAAGTAGGAAATAGCCTGTTTCTATAAGGTTTTCCTTTATCATGTAGTAGACTGTCATGAGTTCCAGAATATTTACTGATTATCATTTTTACAATGGAAAAGCTTAGAGATATTGGATTGGCACCTTTTTAAAAGTATTCTTCTTGTTATCTATGCATTTCTATGTTCTACTAAACCATGCAAAACATCAGTGGCTATAATCCAAACAACCTGTTTCATCTGAAGAAGTAAAGATGATGAAATGATTTAGTTAATCTACAGTTTCCTGGGGCTGAAATCCAGCAATCACTCTGCACAACTTTTGACAAAAACAAACCCAAAGCTTCATTGTTTCTGCTGAAATAACTTTTAAAACGTCCTGCTGCCTTTGCATCATCACTAACATTATGTCTTTCCCATGATGCCACTGGCAGGGCCTAAGCAGCACTGAGACTTCTTTACTCATCCCTGATCATCAAGTGGTAAGCAGCAAGCAGTATTCATGCTTCCTTGCATGAATTTTTGGTGTCTTCTATTATTGTGTGCCAAAATACAGCCCCCTGAAAATTTTCCAGTTTTTCAAACACGTCATCATCCTTCATAAGCTAATCATGTTTTCTCTAGTATGTGAAAGCAAATGTGAATTTGAAGTATTCTGATAGTAGATTGGCCTATGGGCACTTGTTGTGTTTGGTTGCAATGCATAAACCAAGCGAGTTGAAAATGATTATATAACTTAATATGGACAAAATTAAAATGTTAAATGAGAGAACTGGAAAGTTTTTCTTTTATGTTTTTACTCATTGTTTTGTGTGATGAAATAATTTATATAGGGTGTGTTCTAATTCTGGTGTTATTAGTCTATGTAAGTTTGTTTCCTCCTACCATAATGATCCATAGTTCTGTGTCAGAGTCAGCATGATATTTTAAAATGTGTTAAAGATCAAGAAATAATCACTAACATAATTTGAGGTATTTCATGTGCTTGTTTCTTATTGCAATAAATTGTAAATAATAAGTATAATGCCAACTCATTAATACTGAAAAATTTTCAAACCTATTCCTTGTTTGCTTCACCAAATATACTACATTACTACACCCGATATACATACTCCCTTCATAAAGCAAAAAAAAAAGTTTAAATATAAATGGAGAATTACATGCTGAGATGCACTGGAATTGTATGCTTACTTACACTGGGCTCTGGTGTCTTACATTAATACACTTTTTCTCTTTTAGCATAGTTTTTTTTCTTTGTTTGTTTGTTTTTTGTTTAAATGTTTCCCTGTGTCTTCCTAGTTTTTCTGTGTATTTTAACTTCAGACCAAAAACATTAAAATACTTACAAACTGCTTTGAACTGTACCTTCACACCCCCTCAGTATCTAAGTAGTTCAAAATCATAAGAACTGTAGTGAACGTGCAGGAAATACTTATAAGCATATATTTTTTAAATTGAAAACTTTATTGCAACTTTGTGCTGCTTGCGTGAAGCAAACCTTGAAATTGGGACATTCATGGCCTTAACAAGGTTTATATTACACTTTCCTGGCAAACTGAGAACAACCAATTAAATTATATTGATTACTTACAGCAAGAAAATGTTACAGAACCTTATGCTAAATGAATCCCTGGTGTAATAATTCCATTGGAGTTTCTGGAGAGATATACCAGGGATGAATTGGCTCATTGATTTTTGGTGGAGCACATATACATTTGCATGTGCTGTGTAAGTGCTGTTACAGAATATTTTTGTTCTTTGGGAATGACTTTCATTTTAGAGGGTTTTTTTAGCGTGGAAGAACTTTAATCAGTATCTCTCTTTTAGTTTTAAGAAAAGGTTTAGCTAATTCTGTTTAAAAGGTGTTTTTTCATGAACATCAGATTCAAAAATTAAACCTAATAAGCTCCTGGTGCAAACTATGTTTACTTTATGAGCCACTTTATGATTAAGGATACGTTTTAGTCATGGGTATTTTTAGTAAAAGTCATGGACAAGTCACCGGCAATAAACAAAACTTCACGGCCCATGACCTCTCTATGACTTGCTGGAGCTGAGGGGTGGGGGAGACCAAGACTGCCCCAGCAGTGGCCGGTGCGGCTGGCCAAGGGGCCGCCCTAGCTGCGCTGGCAGCCCTGGGGTCAGTTGTGCCGGCAGCTGCAGAAGTCACAGAAGTCCCGGATAATCACAGAATCCGTGACCTCTGTGACAGACTTGCATCCTTACTTATTATTAGAATGCTGATTCCTGTAATGCAGCTTTCGGATCTTTTTAATCTTCATGCATTCCAGTATCCGCAGGGAATATTTCAGCAGTGGATTGTTAATTTGTACAAATTAATAACTAAATTATTTATAGTGTATTAATTTCAAATTTCTATGATATCTCAGAGATAAAAATCTACAAAACAGGCTAGAAGTAAGACAGTCATAACTATGCAATAAAAAAACACACACTAAATCATCAGTTTTTAAACATTATCCACACAAATCTGCAAAATATTCTAAAATTGAATTTATTTTAGGACAGGTGAAATAAAGATTTTAATTCTGAGGGATGTGGGACATTGTCTATTGCCTTCTCCGGCAATGGAGGCCAATGATTGTACAACTCCTAGAACCAAATGTGGGGACAATGTTATTGGCATAGTTGGCTAGTTAACTTATAAATTATTTTCATATCCTATAGCTCTTCAATACAGTACAACACTGATTAAGCTAATTGATAAGGCGTCCTTCCTAAATATTTGAAAATGACTGAAGTACTTCTTAGATTGCAGTTGATTTAGTGCCCAAAAGTACCCATACACTGTGAAAATAAAATGGAACATTAGAAAACTATAGATTGGCGGAGCAGAGTTTGATTCTTTGGTCCCAAGTCTGCAATGTTGGGGCTCTGTGGGATGTTAGGGAACGTGGTATGGTTGGAAGGGAATCAAGGCTGGGAAGTACTACATTCCAAAACATGCTCCCCCCCCCCCCCCCAGGACCACACAGATTTTTGACTGGAAATAAATGTGGAAATGAATGCTCAAAGCAGAGTTCCCTCTTTGGCTTCTACTGTGCAGACACATAGGTGGGGAGATGTTTAATGGCAGGATGAATTCTGAGGAATTACTATGTTGCAATTAGAAAGGGAGTGGTGCACTCAGCAGCATAGACAGACAGGTAGGCCTTCCATGTTAATGTCTTGGAATGCAGGATATTAGGATTTGCCTGAAATCATACAGGGTTCAATCATCAGTGGTTGTTACAACATCACCTGGTAAATGATATTGAATGTGTGTGTTTTTTGCCTCAGTAATGAGGGATACTTGACAGAATAAATTAAGGTCAGAACTCTGCATGTTAGTGGGTACTTAATGTTAAGTAAACATTTACAACAGTCACTGTCACTTAGTGTGAATCCCAGGTGAGAGTCAAGTCATTTTTATAAAGCACCTTCTGTTATGATTTTTCAGTGGTTGATGCCACATCCAGCAGTTTGCTTTCCCGTCTTGTATTAGTGGTGTCTGGTTTGTTTGCTCTGGATCTGGGGCAGGGCGTGAGGTGGTCAGGACTTGTACATAAGCTATTTAGTTGTGTGACAGGATTTAAATGGGTGGGATTTTAGACTGCAATTAGTGGGGTGGGCCCACCAATAAACTTTTAGTCATTTTATACTAGTGCATCAAGGCAAAACAGAATGTGAAATTTGTTTAGAGTTGTCCTTAGCTCTAGGGCAGGCTTTGTTTAATTCCAGACTCAAATTTTAGTCCAGTTTACAACCTTTCTTTTTAGATCTGAAGTCCCTGGTATAGGGCTTTAGCTCATATGTATATGAACACTGCAACATACTGCTAGCCCGGCCATTCTTTGAAGTAGCTGTTAAGACATAGTCCCTTCTGCCAACTTCTGGTGGACGGTTAGGTGGAAAATAAAGATTCAGGGTTAAATTATGAACTCAGTTAAAGCAGTGTAACTTTAATAGGTTTGCACTTGCGTAATTACATGAAAGGGAAATTTTGCCCTTAATAATAGGATAGTGATAATGCTCAATTACCTGACTGGTCCAAATTTAATAAAATCACATCACTCTCATATAGGTTATTGGACTGTATGTATCATTGGAGAGTTACTATAGGTGAAGATTGGAAACCAAAAAGTGAAATATTTTTTTTTTAAAGAATAGTTTCTATTCAGCTCTCTTATAATGGTTGGATTTATCAGGTTCTTGTAAGCACTGGTAAACTATGAACATTCTGGGTGACATCATTTAATCAGCCTCTACCAGTCATCTGTAACACTTGTGAGGTACCTTGTAATTCAGTTCTAGATTCCTCCAAGAGCCATATAAATCACATAATATAATAGCTGCTAAATTGAGTCAGGATATTAATGAATGTAATAGATAGTTTGTCTCACATCAAACTGATCTGCCATAATTAAAAACAACTGTTAAGAAAGAGAAAATATGAATCTGTCCAACTGCTACTTTTCAATATACAACTGATGCAAGTTACTTTACAGTGATTTTATATGTGAGCCCCTAAATGCGCACATTCACACAGTGGGCAAGAGTGGTCTTGCTTTTGCTGCAAAATCTAAAAACAGAAGGGTGGAAGGGCATAATTAGTGTGCTTAATAAAGCCTTCCACTGTTACAGATGAATATATTTGTGCTGACTGAGAGAGAGAAAGATTCATATGAGTATTTTTCCCATCCTAGATTAGATCCAAACAGAAATTATAAGATTTTTAGATATCTAAACTGACAGTACTTTATGGACAAGAAAAAAATTAATGATGGTCAGTACCATGTAACTGTGGTCAGAATTTGGTTCACCTGTGAAACCTTGTGGATTTCACTATAAGTGAAGGCCAAATATAGTCCTAGGTGTATTGTAATACCTGAACACTGCTGACCTCAGTGGAAGTTTTGCTTGATTAAGGATTGCAGAATTGGATTGATTTTCTTTGTGTAGATTTTAATCAGGTTGTCTGAGTCAAATGCTGTTCAGTGTAGTCAGCTCCCACTGTCTTTTCACACGTAACACTGCTCTACAGCCAAAATGCTTCTGAAATAAATGTAGTCCAACTTTACTAATTCTGGGTTACTGAGAATGAAAATGATGCTTAAAATTGTTGATTGGCTCTAGTTTTCAAGATATGCTATTGGGTCAGTATATACGACCCTTGACTTGGGAGTGGCGGAGGATAAGTGAGTTATAAAGGGAAGGGATCTCAATTTAAACCAGAAATGACTAAAATACATCTTTGACTGGATCTATGAATAAATCTATGACTGGGTTTGGACAGTACTTGCTTTTTAGACAAACAATGAATGATGCAATCTGAAGCTGGTATTGCGTCATACATGATATGAATTGCATCATGTTATTCCTAGAAGTCATGGATGATGCAATCATAACGAAGCTGAACAAATTGCCCTATATCAGCTCTAGAAATCATACAGTGTCGTGCTCTGTCAGTGTTTGATTTTGCAAAGGGACACATTTCTGTTTAGCCAAAGTGAGCAGAGATGCCTCGTACTTGTGTGAACAGTGCAGATAACTTCTGCTATGTTTGTGGTGAAGTGACTTTTGCATCACAAAAGCGCAGTATAACCACTATGGTTAAAGAAAGCCTATCACCATTATTTTGGCTGCAAAATTGGAGATCAGGACAAGAGGTGGGCCCCACACATATGCTGCAACACTTGTGCAACAACTCTTCACCAGTGGTTGAACAGGAAAAGGAAATCTATGCCTTTTGCAGTGCCAATGATTTGGAGAGAGCCAACAGATCATACCAGCAATTGTTACTTCTGCATGGTGCCTCCAGTTGGGAAAGGTGTATCAAAGAAGAAAAAGTGGACTGTGCATTATCCAAACATTCCATCAGCTATACGCCCAGTACCCCACGGAGAAGGACTGACGGTTCCTGATGCACCAGAATCATTCTCACTTGAGTCAGACGAGGAAAAGGAAGGGGATGAAACTTCTGGTCCTGAACCATCAATGTCACAGGACCCACATTTTCTCCCATCCTCCTCCTTTGAACCACACCTCATAACACAAGGTGAACTGAATGACTTTGTCAGGGATTTGGAACTACCCAAGAGTAAGGCAGAGCTGTTGGGTTCCAGACTACAGCAGTGGAATCTCCTGGCAGGTGATGTTAGGGTTTCCATGTTCCGTGACCGTCAAAAGGATCTTGTCCCATTCTTCTTCATGGAAGGTGATCTTGTAGCCTGCAACAACATGGATGGTGTGATGGCAGCCCTCCACATCGTTCACGATCCAGATGAGTGGAGACTGTTCATTGATTCATTGAAGACGAGTCTTAAAGCTGTTTTACTGCATAATGGCAATGTTTTGCCATCAATTCCAGTTGGTCATGCAGTCCATATGAAGGAAGCCTATGACAACATGAAACAACTTTTGAGGTGCATAAACTATGACCAACATCAGTGGCAGCTTTGTGGCGATTTGAAGGTTGTTGCTCTCTTGCTTGGTCTGCAGACTGGATACACAAAGTACTGCTGTTTTCTCTGCGAATGGGATAGTCATGCAAGAGATTCCCACTACATCAAGAAAGATTGGCCACTCCGACAGTCATTGGAGCCTGGGAGGAAAAGTGTTCAGCATCCACCACTTGTTGAATCAAGGAAGATTTTGTTACCACCCTTACACATCAAGCTGGGTCTGATGAAGAACTTTGTCAAGGCCATTGACAAAACACAAGCAGCTTTCAAGTACCTCCATGGAAAATTTCCAAGGTTAAGTGAAGCTAAGATAAAGGAAGGTGTCTTTGTTGGTCCTCAGATTCGTGAACTTCTTCGAGATGATGCATTTGACCATGCACTGCATGGCAAGGAAAAGACGGCATGGAAAGCCTTCCAGTTAGTGGCAATAAATTTTTTTGGAAACAACAAGGCAGACAATACAGGTTGTTGGTGGAAAACCTCCTCAAGGCATACAAAAGCCTTGGTTGCAACATGTCACTAAAGATACATTTTTTGCACACTCATCTAGATTTTTTTCCACTGAACTGCGGAGCAGTGAGCGACGAGCATGGCGAGCGATTTCACCAGGACATTGCAACAATGGAGAAACGCTATCAGGGCAAATGGAGCCCATCAATGCTTGCAGAGTATTGCTGGACAGTGACAAGAGATGCTCCATTTAATGAATACAAGAGACAAGCCAAGAAGCGCCGAGTAGACACTGAATAGGACTAAACTATGTACATAGTAGTTTTTTGCCTTTTGTTTCATAATCAATTTTATTTATATAACCCTTTTGCTGATTTTTAAAGTGTTACATAAACAGGACAGGTGAAATATTATCATGGAAAGCAACCATTAACACATGAAAAGACCTAGGTTTACAATGTATGATTAAAACTCTACTATCTACACAATATATATAGACATAAAATGTAAAAACTTAAATATCTTAGAAACAGTAGCCAATCAGTTGTTTTAATTGTCATATTTGAATTCAGCACATCAAAATACATAATAAATAGCACATTTTATCTCTGAAGCAGACGACTTCTCAAAAATTGTAGACCAGTGTAATTAAAGGCAGAGTTTAGCTCCTAGGGTCTGATTTTTAGAAGAGACTTCCCATTCTGAGTGCATAAAATACTGCTGGTGCACTTTTTTCAGGCCAAATACGTATGTGTGCAATTGAAAGATGTGGACAAATTGGGGAGAGTCCAGAGAAGAGCAACAAAAATGATTAAAGGTCTAGAAAACATGACCTATGAGGGAAGATTGAAAAATTGGGTTTGTTTAGTCTGGAAAAGAGAAGACTGAGAGGGGACGTGATAACAGTCTTCAAGTACCTAAAAGGTTATTACAAGTAGGAGGGAGAAAAATTGTTGTTCCTAACCTCTGAGGACAGGGCAAGAAGCAATGGGCTTAACTTGCAGCAAGGGAGGTTCAGGTTGGACATTAGGAAAAGCTTCCTAACTGTCAGGGTGGTTAAGCACTGGAATAAATTGCCTAGGGAGATTGTGGAATCTCCATTATTGGAGATTTTTAAGAGCAGGTTAGACAAACACCTGCCAGGAATGGTCTAAATAATACTTAGTCCTGCCGTGAGTATAGGGGACCGGACTAGATGACTTTTCAAGGTCCCTTCCAGTCCTATGATTCAATTATACTATTTAAATGGCTATCTGATTCAAATCAAGTATTATATGTGTAAATAACAATAATTGCATCTGTAAGTATTCACCCTCATATTTATTTGTACGTACAAAATTATAAATGCAAAAGCATATGCTACTCATAAAACTCAGATTGAAAGTGTCTTTTCTTCCCTTTCTTGGATTGCATGTTTTCTGGGATCTTCTCCATCTTCAGGGGTACGTGGATGCAAAATCATTCTCCAAGGCTCCCCATGTTTTTTCTTTAAGCAATTAGTCTAGCTTAGTCGGTCTGGTGTATTTATTATACACAAAAGCAAGTATTGCTAGTTAATGAACCAGAGGACCAGGAGGGGATTAAAGAATAGTTCTGAAAAAGATTATATTGTCACTGTATGTTTCTCTAATTTGAAATATATGGTCGATAATTCTCTGAAAGGTTGGCATATTCTAAAGAAACATAGAAATTGCTACATCAGAACAAATGATTGGTAGCTGGTCCAGTATCCTGTCTCTCACAGTTGCCAATACCACAAGTAAAAAATGAAGACATAGCCCCTCGATTCACTTTTTCTATGCTGTGGAACATAAGGGACATCTCTTTCTTGATCCCATTTAAGGATGAGTTTATGCCCTGAAGCATAATTTTATCAGATATGGCATTATATAGCTGCCCATTTGCTTTTTGTGTGCTGCATGACTCCAAAATAAAGTAAGCCTAAGAAAAAGATGCTTGATCTTTTCATGAGCTGCTGCTTGGTTTTGTTGTTACATTTGTGTGCTGATGACCTTTTCTTGGCCTGTTGTTTTGATCTGCTTGACTTTTTAAGTGACCTCATAGTTAGCAACAGGTAGTATTATAGAAATAAAATAAAGAAATTGGGGGCTCCTCATTTTTACTTGATGAATACCAGTTGCTGCATTAGCTTTATTATAATTAAAGATTATATATTATAGCCATATAGGGCTTGTTTTAATCCCCTCCCCATATCCTTGAAGCTATATCTTGCCTTTGATTTGGACACAGAATTCTCATTATCTTCACTGTGAGTTCTGTGCTTGGAACAATGTCAAGATTTGGGTCCTTGAAGTGGATAACATGCTTGCTAACTCCTTGATGGTTGTTCCAACAGACGGGAAGGAGATACAATCTGTTCCTGAAGCGACGTCTCAGGGTAAAACAGTGATGAATGATACTGCTAGTGGCTTGGATGGCTGTGGTCATAACTTGCTTCACTGTGTCATGTCTTTTGTTAATTGGGAACAAAGTTCATACTCAGATAACTACGTTGCAAGTTTTTAGAGAACTTTTTATGTACTTCGGGGTGTAAACTAGGGCAGAATTTGATCTATAGCTAACAATGACATACGGTACCTCCTTTGTACATGATTCCTTTTTCAGCTGTAATAAAATGTAGAATTGAAACCTACAAACCAAAACGTAAAAACCAAATGTGTAAAACCAAAAACCAAATGTGTAAAACCAAAAACCAGCCCTTATGTAAGCATATGCAACTCTTACTGAAGTCTATGACACCTAAGCCCATTTAGGCCAGGGTTGAATTTAGCCCTAAGTGTCAGCTTGTGTAGATTGCTTTATTTTGGCAAGGCAGATTTTCTGGAGTGGGATAATCAGAAAGATCCTGTTTAGAAAAGTTGTTGTTTCTAGACAAAATGTTGTATGGGATTATCCAAGCCTAACAGTATTGGCAAGAGCAGACATGCTGAGGTAGTGATCTTTATTAACTTGAAAGTATAAATTCAGTAGCTCACTTACACTGAGAGAGATTTATGCCATTCTAGCATCCTGCAAGTGAAAATATGAAATTAACTGTTAGATTTTTTTTTTAAGTACAGTTTCCCTGCTTTCCTGGTCCATTGGTCTAGGAGATTTTTTTTTAAAGCAAGTAATAAATTATGTAACCTGTTAAATGTAACCCATATGTTCTTTGTGTTCCAATTATATATGTGATCATCTAAGTATTGTTGCTTAGCAATGTTTCTGGACAGCTGTTGCTTTAATGAGCCTTGTTTTGAAATGGAAAGTGCATGGACTTTCTTTACTTTCAGATTTCACAGTGGTAGCCATGTTTGTCTGTATCAGCAAAAAGAATGAGGAGTACTTGTGGCACCTTATAGACTCAAATTTATTTTGGCATAAGCTTTCGTGTGCTAAAACCCACTTCAGTTAGCCCACGAAAGCTTATGCCCAAATAAATTTGTTAGTCTATAAGATGCCACAAGTACTCCTCATTCTTATTACTTTCAGAGTTGCTTTAGTGCCACCTGCTTTCAGGTTTTTAAACTGCCCTTGTTTGTCTTTGTTTAAAGGGGCATGCTAATATTTTACAGTGGGCATCATACTCTCTGACACTGAAGCACTTACCATGATCATTTTTGCAGAAAAGTGTTAAACTGAAAAGAGGCATTTCAGAAGATTGTGAGTGACCTTTAACTATAGTAGTATTGCCAAGAATTGCTATACTAATGTGTGTCATTGTATATTGTAGTGTATATAACATTTGTGACACATAAGGTATGTGGATGGGCCATGCATGTGTGCAGCCAGTTTTGAGATCACTTCATAACTCCCATATAACAGGTGGAGCTGTTATTGAAATTTCACCTAAGTTCAGATCTCTTCAGGTCTGAAAAGACTGAAGAACTGAACCAAACTGAGAAAACAATCCTCTCCTCTGCCTGGTTTCGGAGCAATAACCAGATTTGGTTTTTAATTGTGTTTCTTATGTTCTCCACAGATTAACAAGAGACACCAAAGCAAAGATTCTGTTTTCTTCAGGGATGGTGTCCGACGAATTGACTTTGTACTTTCTTATCTGGATGATCCAAATAAAGAAGAGGAAAAGAAGGCGGTAAGTTTCTTTTATGATATCTTCTGAATGATGACCTATCATAGACCTGAACCTCCTTACTAAGCCCTTGGAATCATTTACGTGAATTGGACTATGTAAAATCTCATAGCTTGGAAAGAAAGTTCATGCAATGTACTGAAGTTTCTGGTGTGGAATTTTGTTGTGAACTAGGACTGATCCTGCAAAGTGCTGATCACGCTCAGATCCTGCTTATTCTCAGCACCTTGCATGACTGGGTCCTTAAGCCTAACTAATGATGATAATATTTTCTTCATTTAATGATATTGCCCTATACACCTGTATCACAATATAACGTGACCCTATATAACATGAATTCGGATATAACGCGGTAAAGCAGCGCTCTGGGGGGGGGCGGGGCTGTGCGCTCCGGTGGATCAAAGCAAGTTCAATATAACACGGTTTCACCTATAACGTGGTAAGATTTTTTGGCTCCCGAGGACAGTGTTCTATCGGGGTAGAGGTCTAATTAGTATACTGATGGTGAAAAATTTCTAAGTAGTCATAATGAAGCCTTTCCTTTTTCGAGAAGCATGAACTGTAATCAGACTGATGTACAGGAGCAACTGAAATACTTTTATACAGAAGAACTGCAGCCTGATTCTCCTCCCATTGATGACAGTAGAATTTTGACTTCTGTTAGAGCAGGACTGGACCTGCAGATGCTGCACTGAACTTCTTTGATTGTCCTTTTAATACCGATAATGGAACAGCAATCAGTGTCAGAACATCAAAAGCTGAGTTAAAACTAAGAAATTACTTTGCAAACTCAATTTACAGCAACTCTAGGTTCCTGGAAATTGAATTATAGGATACTCGCATAAATCTCAGGTTTCTTTGAAATTGCTGTCTTCAGCTACCTTCAGAGCTCCAGATACTCTTCCTCATTATA
Organism: Chrysemys picta bellii; assembly: GCF_011386835.1. Taxonomy (NCBI): domain Eukaryota; kingdom Metazoa; phylum Chordata; order Testudines; family Emydidae; genus Chrysemys; species Chrysemys picta. Next base: position 69,889,047 of record NC_088794.1, on the reverse strand, counting down.
AGGCTCCTCTTTAAACACTTTGTCTGAAATAATAATGTTTAGTTTCTTGTACTTTGTTCTAAATCTCATCTGTCTGCCCAGAGCTTATTACAGGAGATGCCTCTCTTCTCATGTTTTATCCTGGCAGTTGTGATCTACTGATGCTCGACCTTACTGTGGAAGGCCCTTGAATTTGGAACTAACTCTTGCTCATTGGTTTATTGACCTTTGGAGCATGTTGCAAAACCAATCTATTTTGCAGGCTTATGTAGTTTGAAAGCAGTGAATAGGGCTCTGGCGAAGGGGTATAGTTTGGTTGATTGAGAAAGATAGTGAATGTGGCCATTAGTTCAACAGTGTGTGCTTTTAAATGGTATTGTACGTGAGCTCAAGAGACATGGATTAGTACATTCAGTAAATCTTAAAACAATTTAATAAATAATTACATAAATAAATGTAGGCATCTTTTCCCTTGAGAAGCCAGACTGAACTGCTGCATTGTAATAAATGTTTGCTGCTAGTCCTAGCAACTTTTGGTCTGGATTTCCTCATTTGGAAGCATAGTGTAAAAATAATCTTATCTTATAAGATTTTATTGAGATGAAGATGACTGTGTCCTTGGAATTTGGAACCTAAAGGAGCAAGAGGTTCTGTTAAAACTTTTAATTTAGGAGTGGAAATAATCCACCCTGAAACTATGAGGTAATTTTTTTCCCCTCTGCTTGTAACAACACTGAAAATGCTTGGCTCCCGAGGGTGATAGTGCACAGAGACTAAAGCTGACTTAGTCTTTTGGTAGTCACTGGAAGGGGAAGGAATCTTGATTCAGATTTTCCACTATTTAAAGTACAGAGTCAAAGGGAAAAATGCTTCAAAGGGAAAAAATCCAATTTCAGAAAAATTAGTGGCTTAGCCAAGTGCTTTTATGTAAGCAGGTGTGAGATATTAGGGACCCCATTGATTCCTGGCACTAGCATTTTTATAAATACCTTAGTAAATGCATTGGTAGTTTGCTAGCTTCTTAAAAACATTGATGTTTACCCTTTACAAGTAGAATAATGTTTTAATGTACTGGTTAATAGGAATCATCATTTTATGATGAATGACATGCCTGGGGAAAGACGAAATAAGGCAGGCACCATGAGAAAAAGTTACACTTGATGATACAGTATCCAGGTTTGATACTGTTGTCCCTACTACTGTGAGTAAGAGCTGCATGACTGGATCCTGCTTTTCCACAGCTGATCTGCACAATATTTATTTAACCGTTAAAGTGTCTAAAATGTAATTTTAGGGTTTCACCTACAGGCATTCCTGCATTAAATTAATTTGGTCTATTTACCTGTGTGGTTCATTGATGACTCGTATATCCCCCTACATCCTCCTGAGGTTTCTGTGATGGATGAGGTCTGTGTGAGGCTGTTAGTGGAAGAGCTTTTATTCCTAATTACTTACTTTATACTCCCAGCACAACAATCTCAGCGCCTTCCCCTTCTAGGCTCTCTGCCTGGCATTTTGCCTCATTGCCAAAGTACTTGTAATTTATTTCCTTTTATTTTTATTATTAAAGCATTCTCAGTCCTTTAAAAGCAAGTTTAAAGTGTCCCTGAAGATGGAATCTTCAATACAAGAGGCCATTAAGTACAAGCGTGCTGGGTTTTGCTGCAAAGTTCCAGTTGGAACTCAGCACTCAAGTTCCCAGCAAGGCAAAACTGCAAAGGTGGCGACAGTGGGCCACATTTCCGGAAAGAATCAATAAGTGACTTTTCTAATTATTTTTTGTCTACTTTGATATTTTGGGCCTGACTCAGGCTGTTTACATTGTAAGCTCCAGTATTTCCAACCACAGGCATTTAAAAAAGAAGTCACGAGATTGGCCTAAAAATGCTAATATTTTTAAATATAGTAAAGTTGGGGTTATTTTGGCTTTTTTAATATGTCTTCACTTTCGTGAGCCATTAGAGATTGCATTTGGAATAAGAAATAGGACTTAACTATATTTTTAAGCCTACTGTATATTTATGGTGCCAAAAATGTTATGTAAGTAACAATCATATTTTTTCTAAGGGCATGTCTATATTTACCTCTAGAGTGATCGATCCAGTGGGGGTCGATTTATCACATCTAGTGAAGATGCGATAAATCGACCACCGAGCGCTCTCCCGTCGACTCTGGCACTCCATCGGAGCAAGAAGCATACACAGAGTCGACGGGGGAGCGTCAGGAGCGACCGACCACAGTGAAGACACTGTGGTAAGTAGCTCTACGTACATCGACTTCAGCTACGCTATTTTCATAGCTGAAGTTGTATAACTTAGACCAACTTAGCTCGTCCCCCCTCCCCGCCCTAGTGTAGACCAGGCCTAAGAAAGGAACTGCAAGGCTGGGCTCTTTAATACATTATTAGCTAAATTTATACTTTCCTATTAAGGAACGAATGCCTTGTTTAAGAGTTTGTGCTCCCTGCACTCTTATGCAAATATTAATCCTCCTTTTAAACAAAAAAAGTCCTGTGTTCTAGTTGTAGGAGGCAGAATAGCTGGAAAGATCAGTCCCTGACTTACAAAACCCTAGAATTTTATTCTTGTAATCTCAATAAACTAAAAAAAGCAACATCAAGAAAAAAATCAAAAGAGAATGCCCTTTCTTCTGACATAAGCACATCTGTTCTGCACTTCCCTGATCTTACAACCTAGCCTCCTTAGCAGCCCCAACCCAGCCAACATGTCTGGAGAGAGTAGAGTTTTTATTACAGCAACAATCCTATAAGACCTTGCTTGTTAAAAAGCACTCTATTGCTTGTTTAAAAGCACTCTATTCCATTCTCATATTGATCCTTTGGCTTCTGCATATACAGCAGTATGATTCCCCAGACAGGATTATCAAGAGGCTTCCTCTTCTACCATATAGCAAAAGGAATAAAAAGATGGAAGAGGACGCTAGTCAATAGAGAAAAGAAAGAAACAGATATACATACATGATGAATGGTTCGGCACTTCTGCTATAAACACAAACCCCTATATATTGGGCAGCACTAGTCAACCTCAGGAAACAAGAAGGAGGAGAGAGAGGCATAATTACCAAGATTAGAAGTGGAAAAAGATGAAATAAAAACCCAAGGCAGTAGTTAATTCAAAAGCACAATTGAAAGACTGCACACAATGCTTTCTCTCTAAGAATATGTCTACACTGCAGCTGGGACCTTGCTTCCCAATGTAGATAGACAGATGTGCTAGCTCAGCTCAAGCAAACATGCTAAAAATAGCAGTGTAGTTGGGGGTAGCATGGACAGCAGCTAGACCAGGGGTGGGCAAACTACAGCCCGGGGGCCACATCCAGCCCTTCAGATATTTTAATCCGGCCCTCAAGTTCTCGCCGGGGAGCTGGTCCGGGGCTTGCCTTGCTCCGTGCGTTCCATGGCTCTGTGTGGCTCCCGGAAGCAGCAACATGTCCCCCTCCGGCTCTTATGTGTTGGGGAGCCAGGGGGCTCTGCACGCTGCCCCCGCCCCAAGCGCTGCCCCTGCAGCTCCCATTAGCCAGGAACTGTGGCCAATTGGGAGCTGCAAGGGCTATGCTTGTGGACGGGGCAGCGTGCAGAGCTGCCTGGCCACGCCTCCATGTAGGAGCCGGAGCAGGGACATACCACTGCTTCTGGGAGCTGCTTGAGGTAAGCGCTGCCCGGAGCCTGTACCCTTAACTCCCTCCCACGCCCCAACCCCCTGCCCTAGCCCTGATCTCCCTCTTGCCCTCTGAGCCCCTCGGTCCCAGCCCCACTCCCACCCCAGAGCTCACACCCCCAGCTGGAGCCTTCCCCCCCACCCCCACACACCAACCCTCTGCCCCAGTTCAGAGCCCCCTCCCACACCCTGAACTCCTCGTTTCTGGCCCCTCCCACACCCTTAACTCCTCATTTCTGGCCCAACCCAAGAGCCCTCACCGCCTCCCACACCCCCCAATTTCATGAGCATTCATGGCCCGCCATACAATTTCCATACCCAGATGTGGCCCTCGGTCCAAAAAGTTTGTCCACCCCTGCTCTAGCCTGACACTGGGAAGGCTACCCTAACATGCTGCTTCATAAATGTACAGCTCAATCAGTAGAGGAATGGAAGAATCTTAAGTAGTTTGTCCAATCAAATGCAGTGAAACACAAATGCATTCAGTAGTGAAAGTCATTGATCAGCGGCATCTCTTATCTGTGTCCTGACTGAGGATATCACTTTGAAGAGTAATAACAAATACTAACTAATGTTCAAATGTCTGTGTGAGGTAGGTGTTACAGCTACCGCCCCTTTGATTAGATGGGGAAACTCAGGCACAAACAGTTTAGGGGTACGTCTACATTGCAGCAGCAAATCTCAGAGCGTGGATCAGCTTGCAGGATTCACGCTCTGAGGCTAAAAATAGCAGTGTAGATGTTCCCACTTGGGGTGAAGCCTGGGCTCTGAGACCTCCCCCCTTTACCAGGTCTTAGCTATTCCTTTTGGTAATTAGAATTTTTACTTCACACTATTTTAGGTCTCCCCTCACAAAAAAATTATGAATTAAAGCACAGATATGCACTATAGGTGCTTAAATTCACTCTAAGCCAAAACTTTCACTGTAAAAGTTGCATCGGCACCTAAGTTTTGTCTCTTGGCACGTGTACTGCTGCCTCACACCAATGTCCTGCCTAATCCCCAGAGCAATCCACAAACCAGGGAAAGCTAGGAAGAGAAACATCTTTCTCATCTATGGAGCCTGATCCAGTGGGCGTGCTCAGAGGCCATCTGTTGGATCAAATCTCATTTAGAATCTGGCTGGAGGAGGAGGTGGGAGTGCTATTACCTACCTTTAAATTTTAGTCCAATGGTTAGAGAACTCACCTGGGATATGTGAGACCAAGGCTATGGGATATTTTGGTATGGGGCTTCTTCAGTCTCTCCTACGGAAGCTGTTCCACTGTGGATAATTAATTAAAGAGTCAATGGAGCAGGGGAACTGGCCCCAGGGTCTCCCAGCTCCTGGATAAGTCCTCTATCCATCAGGCTATAGAGTCATTCTCTCTCTTGCTCTCTCTCGCCCAATGACTACTGATGTATTTAAATGCTCTAAGCACTGAGCTAAAAACCATTAGGTGGGCATCTCTTCCTCCTCCTCCAACCATTGTGTGTGGAGTGAAGCAAGGTCCTAACTCATTCTCACAAGAAACAACTTAGGTACCTTAGCCACCTGACTCCAGGAGAGGGTTCCTGGCTGTGAATCACAAGCAGAGATAGGGACCTCCCTGCAGCCTGGATTTGGGCGCCTGTCTCCGTGAAAGGGATGGGGCTTAGATATACCCCTCTCCTTCACATCTTCCATTGGCTAGCTTAGGTGGCTCCCTGCCTAGCGTGCTGGCTTTTGTGGATCACATTCTTAGACACCTATCTCTCCTGATACATTGTATAGAGAACCCAGGGAGTATAGGACGCCACCTAACTCAGGCTTTGTGGCTTGCATTGTTGTTCCTGTGATTTTTGAGGCGCCTAAATCCCTTTGTGGATCCAGGCCCATATACAGAGCAGGAGTTGATACTTTGTTTAAGCCCAGCCCCCGAGTGAACCTGCTGCAATAAAAGGCTACCACCATAGGCCTGCCACTCCCAGCAAACTGTCTTCTCAACCTCAAACTCCATTGAATTGCAGCTGACGGCATTGAGAGTTAGAAATACGTGCACTGAAGCTATGACTTTCCCATTCCATGTCCCCATACTATTTACTCCCACTTCCCCTCCATCAGCACAACTGAATGGGACCATCACATCTTAAATTTGGAGCAGATCAAACCTGTTTTCCTTCACCAATTCTCCCAGCAGGGAGAATAGGACTAAAGCCAAAGAAAAAGAGTGGTGCGTTCACAGTTAAATGGCCTGATTTTCATCCTAGTCTTAATGGGACCACCCTGCTTTTTACTCACAAAATTAGGATTGCAGGTACAGTTTTATAACTGTAGTGTTTTGTTCCCAAAGTAGACATAATTCAGGTGTCTCCTTTTTTTGTGCCAAAAATCAGTTCAGGTTTTGAAATTTTGGCCTTTTCCATTGCACCAATTTCAGCATGGAGATAGGGTGAAATTCACCCCTGTATTTAGGGCCAGCACAAGGCCTATGTGCACAACTAATGTCCCTCTTAAGCCCTATAATGGCTAGATGCTATGCTGCTCTCTGCTCAGAATTTTATCCACAGAGAACAAATCACCATCTGTGGTTTCATATGAATTAAGTACACACTCAGGCACTGGATTTTGTTTGAAAGGTTACAGAAATCCAGTGCAGTTTGTTGTTGTACAGTAATCTCTTGGGAGAGATGTGCAGTTCTCTTACTGCAGTATAGTGACTTGGCAAAATTGTACAGGCTAAGAATAGAAACATTCTTAGGAAAGGAATAAAATTAGTGACAGCCGGTTTCTAATGCTCATGCTTGCTTCAGGGAAACAGTTTGTTTTGCATAAATAAGAGTGGGATTAACTTCTTCATGGCATTTCAACATTACTATTCAGTCAATGACACTTTAGATGATTAAAGCTATGTGCATCTTCTGTCTTAGCTTCATGCAAAACAAATCCAGATACTACAGATTTAGTGTTTTGCTGATCTCTAGCTCACACTAGGGAATCTGCCAAGTGAAGTCTTGAGAAAAATATGCTGTTAAGAAAATGGTCATACTTTTGAGGCCATGCCCTTAAAATGTAATCAGTTTGTTCAGTTCAGAGTTAATAGGGCGGTGTCTTGAGATAATCCTCAAAGTTACCCTTTGAAACAGATTTGTAAATATTACATCCATAAAAAGCTTTCTTATTAATAGAGCTTTCCTTATCACTCATGCAAAATGAAAGGGATGGACCTGAATAGAAAAGTTTGGATATGTATCCAATTCAACTCCTCCCAAAATCTGGATGTGTTTGTATCTGAGGTTTTGATTCAGGCCTAGTTTTTTTTCCCATTTGATCTCCCCTGCCTGTTGATTCCCATTATCTCTACAATTGATTCTCTAATGACTGTTGTGGAATGCTATGGTCTATGTAAACAGTGCTTTTTAATCTCTGGATTCAGTCCAACTCTGAGAAGTGTTAGCTTTAGCTGTCTTGGAAGTTAGACATTTATTTCTAATACTGCTTTGTCTAGGTGACTTTTCAGCAGGCAGCCATCTGGTTAGCTGTTTTAATTTTTCAAACCAAGCTGTCTGATGATGCAGGGAGATGCTGAGTATCCTTAGCATTCACTGAAGGCAAAGCTAGATGAAGCCCTAAGATTGAAATTTTTAGTAAATTTTAATCAAATATTCACTCAGGCCGGATATATTTAAGAAACCTATTTGTGATTTATATTCATCGCAGTCTTACTGTATTCATTACAGGTTCCCAGTGGTCTAGCACATGTGAAAAGAGAGATTTAAAAAATAATTGATATCTCAGTAAGGGGTAATCCATAAAGTTACTGATTGCATTACCTCTTTCACTTTGAAATCCCACTTAATAAGCTCATTTCCATTAATATATTTATTTTAAGTGCAAAACATAAACCCACTATCTTGTACATAGCTATATATAATTTTTATTCACAGGGGAATGGAAAAAATTACACGCAAAACATTCAAATCAGAATAATTTCCACAGTAAACCATTTTTTCTATGTATTGTACTTGGCTGTTCATAAGCCACATGACTGAATCCTAGCCATAAAGCTTTCTGTTAACAGAAGTCTACATTATGTTGTATGTTCTGCAATTTACTTTATATTTCTGTTCAATACCTCTGACAGATAGTGTTTATTTTTCTGACTGATCTCACTATTTTATTTTTATACACACATTTACTGATTTTATTGATCAAAAAGAGCTGAGTTTGTTTTTTAAAAAGTTCTGACTAGACCTATTTATTTGGGACTAGAGAGGTGGTTTTCAACCTTTTTTCATTTGTGGACCCCTAAAAAATGTCGAATAGAGGGGATGACCCCTTTGGAAATCTTAGACATAGTCTGTGGACCCGCAGGGGTCCACATACCACAGGTTGAAAACCACTGAACTAGAGCATGCTCTTTACCACCCCATGCAGAGCACCCCAAACTTAGTGCCTCTGGGAGCTCTCATCTGGGGAATATTTTATGACACCATTTTCTGGGGTGCAGAATCTCCCTGTCTCCAAGGGCTAGGCTGGTGCCTGTAGGGGCTGAACCATAGTTTCACTCACTGCCTGCCCAGTTTTTGCTAATTTTCTCTAGGAAGAGCCACTGATATGAAACTCCTGCATACCCCTAAACATTGTGAGCTATGTTCTGGGTAGCCTTAATATCGGTTTTGGAAGGAGTGGGGTAAGGGGAGATCATTACTCTGTCCTATTCCACAGTGCATGGCGTGGTACAGCTAAGCACAATCTGGCCTTCTCTGCATTGTCACTTGGAGATTACTATTAAATGTAATATTTTATTGCTTTTTAAAGTAGAAAAAGTAAATACATTTCCAAAATGTAGGTCTTGGACTTGGATTCCTTTCACACTCAAAATTCAAATTGCTTCAGTGGGAGTTTCAGGAGCACAATATATAGAGGACTGACCTTTTATCTTTATGGGTCTGATCCTGCCAAGTGCTGAGCACATTCAGCAAAGTACTAAAAAACCCTATTGGGAACTGGAGATGTTCAGCACTTCATAACACCAAGCCCCTAAATTCCTAACTGAGGGCCAAATTCTACATTCATTTATGCCCTGTGCAACTTCAATGAAGTTAATGGGGTTGCATGAGGCCTAGATTAGCACAGAATTTGGTCACATATTTCATTTTTTTTTTAATATAAGAATGTTCGTAATTATTCATAGGTCTCAAAATTACACACATGGATTTCAGTCGGAACAGGAGTGGATGCTCTACCACACACCAAACTTTTCCAGCATGACAATCTGTTGCTCGAGAGTAGCTTTTTAAAATTTATCTTAAGGGATAATGTGCTGTAAAGTTTAAAAATTAATTTTACTCTATTACCCTTTTTTATTTACTGATTATTGTTACTAGCAAACAGCATAGTTATCAAGAGATGGATTTATCTTTATAATATATGTTTATCTTTCTTAGATAACTGATATTACTTATGTATGATATTAAACCTACATTAGTCCCCCTGTTCCTATTGGACTTTGGGTCTAATTTTGGTAATCTTATCAAATATGTTTTCATATCTAAGTCTACTTTAGGCAGTAAATTCATACTGGATCACTTTAGTGTGTATAGGGAATACACAATGGTGTGGTTTGAAATGAAAGTTGTGTTAGCGTAGATGTGGGATGGGTACACCTTGATCATGAGAAGCAAAGCTGGCAGTGAGTTTTGTTGGTCATTCCATGAGTGCTGATTTTAGTTTATCCCACCGTCACAGTATCATGTATCATGCATATGCAGTATAGTGTGAGGGTGGGATAAAGGTAATGCAATCAGTAAACATCTCTTAGAAACATTTAAGAGAGTTTTTAAGTTATTTTTTTAACCTCTGCCATAGGGGTGGTGTAAAGTTAGCGTAATTGTATAAATTAGTTTTACTATTCCTCTGTGGTTCTGGAATAACCCAAAGGGTCTATAGTAGAGGCAATAGTATGGGCCCCCATTTATAGTTCTGCAGGATTATGAATTTTTAAATTGTGACACTTTTATGTCTAGAAAAAATATTGCCCATCCTAAGCCTGGGACAGGGGACATTTGGGGGAAATTCCATTCTTGGCAAGAGAAGAAAAATTTTCCCTGGCAAGTTGACATTTTTAAAAAAATAAAAACATTTATGATGGTTTATTTGAAACTTTGGAGGAGTACAAAATGCCAGAATAAGTTTCAGAGAAGATGAATTAGTGGACAGAGGACTAGTGAGGTGATCAACGGAGCATAATAATTTCACTTATCTTATGGTTCTACAGTTTATTTCATGGGGTATTTTATATAAAATATATTCATGTGTCACTTAGGACTGGACTCTCCAGTCCTCTGTATACCTGCACCTCCTGAGCAGCACAAAGGATGAAGCGACTGTCCTTAACTTTTCCACTGATGATTCTGCCAATATGTTTGAGTCCCCAGTGGGAATAGAACCAGCAGAGTTGGCTCCTAATTCTCCTCTTCCCCACAGGTTCTAATACAGGGGCTGGGGAGAGTGAGGAGTTATTGCTGGCTGATGCAAAATTAAAGCAGACCCCAGCTTGCTCTAAATTGTATGTAGGGCTGAGACTCAGGGACTGACAGCCTCCCATGTGCTCTGTTTAGCTGAGTACCTGCCCCATAACATGGCATTGTTTTTAGATAAGCCACCTGAATGTAATGGCCCTCATGCTATAAAATCTTTTCATATGCATTGTTTTGTGTTGATTGGATCATCAACTCAGTGAATTACAATTCTGTTTGTATGCTTATGCTGCATGGGAGACAGAGAAAATGTAAAGGTCAAAATGATTCCAGCTCAATACATAAAAAAAGTAATTAACCAAATCATAGAAGTCATAGAAGGAAGATCTATTTTGTCTCAATAGGAAATCAGTTTCTAGGAACATAGGACTTGCCATACTGGATCGGGCTGGTAGTCCATCTGGCACAACACTAGATATTTCAGAGCAAAGCTACTGTGATCAGTAAACATACTTATCTATTTAGCATATAGTACCATAAGACATGGGATCCCCATTTGACACACAATCAAATGGAAAAGGAGTATCCTGCATTTCCTTTTGTTCTACGGCATTCTTGCTTTACAAATTGCCTTCATACAGAAATAGTTATAGTCTAAAGGAAATTTAGGTGAAAATTAATTTTTTGATGTGTGGCTCAAAAATATTCTGTAGAAATATTTAATCAGTTAAAAAAAAAATATCTAATTGTAGTCCTGATCTTGAAAGCAGTAAGAGTTTTGTCAGTGATTTCTAAAGGAAGCAAGATTGGTATTGCTTATTTAATTTAAATGATAAATCCAATATGATAAACTAAGTATTTAATTTATAAATCCAGCATGTAGTGCAATTAGCAACTGTCACCAGGGCCACACTTCTCCTTTGCTCCAAAGCATGCATTGCCGTGCTCAGTCTTTAGCAAGGAGATTTATTTGCTCAACTGGTTAACAAACAAACCAAAAAACAATCTTAACTCATTCCTTAGCCTCAGGCCACCCCTCCCAGGAGTCTCTAGTTCTCCTCCTTCTGGCAGTTTACCAGTCTGTCAGTTGCTCCCTTCTTAGGGCAACAGCCCCCAGGGCTGCTTCCGTGAGCCCCTTACTCCAGGTACCCACCACTCCAGTTTGGCTGTCACAATCCATCTCTCCCAGTTGCTCACTAACAGTGCATTTATAGGACCAGGTGTAGCCCAGCTCTCTTAAATTGGCTGGATTGGGCTCACCTACTCTGGTCTAGGGAGCTAGTCCTAGGGTATGTCTATACTACCCGCTGGATGGCGGGCAGTGACCGATCCAGCGGGGGTTGATTTATCGTATCTAGTCTAGATGCGATAAATCGACCCCCAAGCGCTCTCCCATCGACTCCTGTACTCCACCACCGCAAGAGGCGCAAGCAGAGTTGATGGGGGAGCAGCAGTAGTCGACTCAGCGCAGTGAAGACACCGCGGTGAGTAGGTCTAAGTACGTCGACTTCAGCTACGTTATTCACGTAGCTGAAGTTGTGTAACTTAGATCAATTCCCCCTCCCGCCCCCCTACCCCCGACAGTGTAGACCAGGCCTTAAAGTCAATACACAGGGACCAGCTACTTTGAGAGAGATTGGTGATTAAAAGGCAACAAGTAGAATTTGGGAAAAATTACTCTTTGGCATCCAACTTTGCTTCTATTTAGGCAATGACAAAACTCGTATTGACTTTGATGGGTACAAGATCAGACCCTATACACAGGGATACAGGGAGGGTTAAAGTTTTTGACAGATGAAGTAAAAATTGCCTCAGCTTCATTTTTTTTAGTAAAGTCTCTTTATTTATCCTCAGGAAAGAAGGCGAGAATTTGAGAAGAATCTACAAAAGGCTGGTCTGGAACTAGAAACAGAAGACAAAAAGGTAAAAAAAAAAACGTGTTCTCGTCCTAATGAGCAAAATAGGACCAAATAACTGAATTTTCAGATTGCTAGATAATACATTTGTTGGTCTGTTCCGACAAGATTTTATCCACCATTGTATCAGTGGTTCTAGGAGATTTCAGTACATCAAACCATGTGAGTAACTGAAGTTAAACAGGCTAATATAGGAGCAATTTTTCTTGATAATTATTCTAAGCACTGTGAGAAGAGAACTGTTGTGTTTCAGGAGGAAGTGATTGTGTTTACTCAGTAATGAAAAGGAAATGGTCCCAAAATAACTGAATCGTGAGTTCATTTACATAGGGAGACCAGTGTAAAAAGGAACCTCTGCTTGGGCCAGATTCTTCCTCCAGCACCTCCGCACAGCATACCAGTAACATCTGTTGAAGTCAATGGGAATTACTCATATCCTGTGGGGGATTAGGATCAGGATGGGGAAAGGCTTGGGATGGTAGTTGTGTCCATTTGTTTAGTGTTACTTTTCTGCCTCATATGATTGGGACAGCAGGGGGAGTGCTTCTCTGATCAATGTTATCCTTACTCTACTTGAGAATAGGTGGAGCAAAATAACTTCTGACAAAACCAATGGATTCCATGAGACCCAGATATGGGGCTCCAGTAAACCAGGGATTAAATATTACATTTTCCAGATTAAATATTACTGTTTTAGAGTCAGACCCTCACATATACTATATGCAGAGAAATTCCAGCAGTTTCAGTACACCAATCCTAAAACTGCCCTCTCTGCCTGGGAGATGGCACAGCACCATTGCATGCAGGGAGTTTTGACTGCTGTGTGGGTTTTTTATACCCTGCATAGCCTGCTCTGTAGAACCACACCATTTCCAATGTATTCAGTGTCTTCTGTGGCCTTTAAGTAGGCTGGAGAATTTGACCTTTAATGTACAAGTTTGATGCAGTTTGAAATCTCCTCATAAGCCTCTAATCAGTGCAAAGAGTACAGATACCCACTACTATCAATCATACAAGCTTTCTGGCGGAGGGAAATTTTTCCTCCTGTTTTTTCAGAATCAATGTAAGCCTTTAAGATAATAAAAGAACAAAGAGAGAAAAGTTTTGGATACCGTCTGGCTTGATTTTAATCCAAAAAAAACCCGCACCTCAGTTTGACCTCAGGCTTAACTCTTCTTGTGCAGGAATCTGAAGATGGCAAAACTTATTTTGTGAAGATCCATGCCCCATGGGAGGTTCTGATCACATATGCTGAAGTGCTGAACATTAAAGCACCCATCAAGGAAAATGATATTCCCCCTACTGTAGAGAACCCATTGGACTGTATGCTTGGACCATTTAGACTACCGGAGAAGGTGATGCACCCTGAACCAGACTACTTCACAGCACCCTTCAGCAAAAGTAGGCAGGAGCTCTACCTCATTGACAATGAGAACACCTTCTTCTCACCATCCAGGAGAAACAGAATAGTACGTATCTCAACCCATCTGTTTACAGGTGCAGGCAGAATGTAACATAGTCCTATGAGTGGGTGGGTGACTGGAGATATGTGTGATCACATATCAAACACTAAGCTGAGACAGCCATTTGAGTTCTGAATCTACAGAAGGTCAATTACTTTGATGCTGTATGGTACAGTATTGCTGGATGTTGTGTGATGAAATCTGATGTCTGTGTATCTTTCTAAATACAGATGGCATTTGAGAAACCAGTTCTCATCCAGGGTGGGACAGCTGGGGCATCCTTGTTCCAGCTGGAGCCTTGAGGATCCTCTAATTTCCCCTATATTGCAGTTACTGCAATGCATTGCCTTTGAGGGGGATTGGACAGTCCCATCAGCAGTGCTCCTTCATCCATCAGTGGAATGTGGTATTAAACCATATTATAAAAGAAGAGGATTAAACTCTCTGTGTTTGCATTTTAGGTGTACTATATCCTAACACGGTGCCCCTATGGAACAGAAGAAGGGAAGAAAAAGTTTGGAATTAAAAGATTGTTAAGTAATGGCACCTACACAGCTGCTTACCCTCTCCATGATGTAAGTATTTTAGCTTTACATTCCCCAAGGTATAGCACAGTCCAGCTTTCTTCCCTCATTTGCTTTGCTTGCTGTGACATTACTGTTTCCAGTCGAAATGTATTTGGTCCCCAACCCCTTCAGCTTTTATTAGGCACTCTGATCTCCTGCCCTGTAATGCACAAGGAATATCTGCCAGCCCTATTATGCTGTTTTTGTATGCATTACAGTGCTTTTCCATATACTCAAGTGTATTGGGTTTACCTTTCAGTCACAGAGTTCAGTATTGTGATTCACACTGCAATGTATTTTATAAATGTTTTTATTTTACATTGTGAGATAAATTATAATAGTAACATATTACAAAGACAGATGAAAACAAGGAAATGAATAACATCTTTAGCTGAGCCCTGTGGGTCATATCTATATGTGGTATAAAATGCCATTGAAGTAGTTACACCAGGGATAAATTTGGCCCTAAAGTTTTGTGTGGTCATTTCTCCACATTAGGATGCCCTCTGGTGGCATACTGTCAGTATTGTAAAGTCTGGTTGCTTTCTCTGATTTTTGCTTTAGGGCAGTGGTTCTCAACCTATTTACCATTGTGGGCCGCATATGCAGCTTTCTGTGTGTTCTGTGTGTTATGCGCATTCACACAATATATATGCTACTTGTATGACCCTGGGGATGTCATATGGGCTGCAATTGTGTATGCGGGCCATGAGTTGAGAGCGACTGCTTCAAGGTATGCTTTAAACACAGAATACCTGCATATAGCCCTGCAGCCCCTATTAGTGTAAACAGGAGGGAGCTGTGCTTCTAAATACCAGTGTATTACACTGGAAGTTTACCTCCTAGTAGTATTTTTAATTTATTGTTTTTGTGAGGCTCTAATTTAATTCCTTATTTGTTTTTTAATAATTGTTTGAGGATAATTATAATGCCTAGTGGCATTTTAAATCACTTGTTTATTTTTTAATTTCCTTGTTTGTTTTTGACAATCCTTTGATAAGTTTCTGTCACAAGACAAATCTGAGAAAGAAAGATTCTGAAAACCAGAAACTTCTATTGAAAGGAATGATGCCAGCTACTTGGGTGAATGGGAATTCTGGTGGTTTTCAGATTTTAAGCTTGGCAGGGTAGGACCTGTGCCATTTTTATGCTTGGCAAGCAGCACATACATTGTGGGCAACATCACAAACAATAATAATAAATAACAGCAGTGGTGCCAAAATACAATTTTGATGCCTTTACACACAATACCAGTATTAGCAACCTCAAGAGTTTGAAAATTGAGTGAGGCTCCCAGAATCATGATATTGACTTAAAAATCATGAGCTATTTAAAATATAATATTTGGGGTTCTTTTTAATTTACTTTCTGATGTTTGAACCAGTAGGGTGCCCTTGGGTCATATTTCCATGCTTTTTCTGAACAAACAATGAAGCCTTTTTTTAAAAAAA
Source organism: Chrysemys picta bellii (assembly GCF_011386835.1). NCBI lineage: Eukaryota > Metazoa > Chordata > Testudines > Emydidae > Chrysemys > Chrysemys picta. Next base: position 69,873,554 of record NC_088794.1, on the reverse strand, counting down.
CAAAAACCAGAAGCAGAAATTCTCAATAAGGGAATGTCTAGAGCTAGAGGTGTGATTCCCAGCTCAAGGAGACATTGCTACTGGCTGTGACTGAGCTAGCGCACTAAAAATAGAGTATAGCTATGGAGGTGTGAGCCCCAAGAGGGGCTAGCTGCCCCAAGTGTGTACCTAGGGTCTTGGATGGGATTGTACTCAGGGCGGCTAGCTGCTCCCACCGCTTAAACCATGTAGCTACACTCTATTTTTAGTGAACTAGCTCAATTACAGCTAGTGCAGGTATGTCTCCTCGAGCTGGGAATTACACATCCAACTCAGAATGTAGACATACCTATAGTCATGTGACTCCAGGAGCTGGGGCTTTAAGAAATGTAATAAAAACATTGACAGCATTCCAGACCTTCCATCCTATTCATTTCATAGGAAGCTGAAATGATCAGAAAACTCTTCTTATTCTTAGTATTCTGTCATACAATAGGAAAATCTGTGCAAGTACAGCCTACCATTGAAATGAATTAGTGTGGCAGTCTTATTTTAGAGGATGTTTGCATTATAGCCTCAGAAACTGCAGTGAAAAACACAGTATAACAATCTCTGAAGAAACACAAAATAGCTTTACGTTGTGTTATGTGTATATCTTTGCATCTCTCAGTAGAAGGTCCTTGATTACGGAATTTATCACAAGAGCCTGATTCTGACCTACAAGGGATTTGGACTTGAGTCTGTTTCATGAGGTGGGGATTGTTTGGGGCTCATCTACATCAGGAAAATTTACACTGATGTAGCTTCATCACTGCAACCTCCTAATGTAGACAGGCTACACCAATGTAAAACATGGCTTGTACCACTGCAACTTACTCCAGTAACTTACTAGAAGAAATCAGAAGTGCAAGGCCCATTTTCCAGAAGTGCAGCATCCCTACATTAAGAGTTTACACCGAATAGCTATATCAGTGCAATTTTCCTTAACGTCTAATGTATGCAGGCCTTTCATTTTGACAAGTGGTCTATGGGTACATATATTTTAAAATATTGTGTGTTGAAAGGGCTATTCTTTGGTTGAGTTATGATGTTGAGCACCAAGTAATTTTAGCTGGCCCTAAAACTCACCCAGGAGGTGTTGCTGTTAAGATTTGCATATTTTAGTGTAATGTGTTAGTCTACTGATGAGTTTCTTTGTCTCTCCTCTGATCTGTGCACATCCACACAGTGCCAATACTGGAAGAAGGCAAATGATCCAAACTGTGACAATGAGAGATACACATTGTACATGGAATGGGCCAGGTTTTTACGGTTTTACAAGGAGCAGCCTTTGGATCTCATTAGGTAAGATATGGGCTGTGAAGTGTTCATTGCACTTGGCCACATTTCATTGGTTTTCACTGCATTCATTTGTGATTTGTTCCTCCTGGGGCTTTTTATTCCTTTCTAATGTTTGAGGGAAAACAGGTGCCTAAACAGGCACATGTGCTGAGAGTACACAGTGTATGTTTTATTAGAGACGGCAAAACTCTACCTCAGATCCAAAGCCATTCAAGCCAGCCAAATGTAGACGGGCCAGTTTTCCAGATCTGCTTCAGATGCAGAAAAAAAAATATGAGGAGTATCAGGTATTTTGTAAAATCAGTTGATCTCTTTCATCGCTGAAGGTAGAAATGTTTGAAGAACAGTCAATGAGATTTTGGCACATTGAATCTGAACCTGAAATATAACTTAAGTAAGCCTAAAACCCAGCATTAACCTGCCTGAGATTCAATCAGTGTCCCCTTAGTCCATTAGTTCCTTTAGTAACACACCTTGTTGCCTGTGTTATGATAAATATCCAGTTCTTTTAAAATGATCCATTTGGAGCCATTGTGAACCGTTAAATTTTATACTCTGCTATCCCCTTTTGGTGCCTAACACAGGTAAATCTGTATTTTCATTGAGAGTGGGGAAAAGAGTTCCTTAAGCAAGGTATTCCTTGAGGGGAAAGCAAGGGGTAGCTTCATCTGTTCCCTAAATAAGGTCCATGTGTTGTGCTTGTTCATTGTAGCTCTCATTTATGAGCTAGATTCAGATCTCATTTATACAGCATAAATCATTGGATTTATTATTTGGTGGGGTCAAACGTTGGCCCATTGTCTTTAGTTTTGCTTGGGTCTTGCTAGTTTTGCCTTTTGAGATTTGCAGTCTTTGTGTGTTTGTCTACCCAATTGTATTCTTTGTGTGCAGGAAGTACTATGGAGAGAAGATTGGAATCTATTTTGCCTGGCTGGGTTTCTACACAGAAATGCTGTTCTTTGCAGCAGTGGTTGGCTTAATCTGTTTTCTCTATGGTTTGTTTACAATGGATGAAAATATGAGCAGGTGAGTGTAACTGCCAAAATTACATTGAAAGAGATATCTTTACCTTGTTTGTTAAAAAGCAGGATTCTAGTTTTAAAATGTCTAGTTGTATACTATCAGAGGTGTAGCCGTGTTAGTCTGGATCTGTAAAAAGCAACAAAGAGTCCTGTGGCACCTTATAGACTAACAGATGTATTGGAGCATAAGCTTGCATCTGACGAAGTGGGTATTCACCCACAAAAGCTTATGCTCCAATTCACCTGTTAGTCTATAAGGTGCCACAGGACTCTTTGTTGCTAGCTGTATACTGTGTTTTTAGAGCATCGCATTTTCATAACTGCTTATGTTCAGTATTTTTTGCATATATAGTCCTAATTTGTACTAACATTTACCAAAAAAAAATTACAAGTAGGAATTATTCTGAAAATATAAATACAACTAAAGAATGTAGTTTTGCTCATTATAGAAAAGCAGCAAACATAAAATGTTTTTAAGCAGAGGGGGAAATTCTGCTCTGTTATACCCAGACAACTGCCAGTCGCTTAAATGGGGTTGCACAAATAGAGCACAACTGTCCACTGTACAGTAAAATTTAACATATAGTTGGAAGTTGAAATTTTTGTTTTAATTTGGCAAAGGGTTTTCTCTCTGCTCGTATCCGGGCAACGCTGTGGCTGGTAGGGTCCTCAGGATACTGCCGTTTCTGCCCGTTTAAGCTTCTCTCCCATTAAGATTGTTTATGTATCACTGTTCATTGTTGCCTTAGACCCTCCAGTTTTAATCCATCATGTAGAGAAAGCTATTTGCCTCCTTCAGAGGGCCAACAATGGTGAATAATTACCAAAAATGTCCAGGAGCAATACAGAGAACATCCCCCATCAGAGATGAACCAGGCTTCACATATAGTGGACATTCGAAGTTTGTTTTGGTCTCTGATGTGTGTAGCTAAAAAGTACATTCAGGAATGGGTACCTCTGTGACCTGTTCTGCTGAATTATGCCAGTATGAAACTTGTGTTATATTCATAATATCCTGTATTCTTCCTGAAAGATCCCTATGCACATTCAGACTTAAATGGTCATTAAAAAGTATACACACAGGTCACTTCACCTAGTCCTGCAATACAGCTACTTATGATTAAAAAATGGAAGCTTCTTAACATCATACAGCAACACTACACAACAATATAGAACAGGAAGTAAAAAGAAGCAGCAAGTTGAAATTACAAAAAGGTGCTATGAGATCTTTAGTGACCATATGAGAAAGAACCTTTGCTTATATCTCATCTGAAAGACTATACATCCAGCACAGTGCCTCCCGAACAGAATGCTGAAGTACTGATTCAGTACTGACACAGAGAGAAGCATGGCACCAAGTGAATCACCAACTCCATCTCCAGGAACAACTGGGTTGTTCCTGGAGGTTTCTCTGACCCTGCTACAGTTATATCAGTGTATGTAACCTTGACACATCATTAGCAAAGCTAAAAACCCTTAAGTTTGAATGAGTGAAGCTTTGATCTTTTTCCAAAAGAAATGTCATATTGAGCTTCTGAAGAAAATGTAAAACCATCTTCTTCTCCTCAGCACAGAAATCTGTGCCCCTGCAATTGGAGGAGAGATCATCATGTGTCCTCTTTGTGATGAGAAGTGTGAGTACTGGAAGCTAAACACCACATGTGAATCCTCAAAGGTCTGTATCCAACTCTGCAATTATTTGTCATGTTCTGCTTTATTTAAAACTGTTCTGTCACTGAATTGTCCTGTCCCTGTGTGTTTCTGTTACAGTACTCCCATTTGTTTGATAACGTGGCAACACTTTTTTTTGCAATTTTCATGGGCATATGGGGTGAGTACATTTGATAACAAAGTTTAAATGAAGCAATGGAGAGATCTTGACTAAACCTTTCAGGGACATTGAGAAAGCCATTTTGTTTTGCCTTAAATATAGAAATATTTACCCCATCAAAGAATAAAAATAATTCAAAGTTGTGGAGGAATTGCTCTTTACAGAAAACATAACCTAGTACTTTAAACAACCTACACACCTGGTGCAATGCAATTAAAAGACTGTGTTTTTGCAGAATTGTTTATCTGCAGGTCACTCCTAATGTTACAATTATTATTTTCTTTTAACAACCTAATTTGTAGTGAACACATTGCTAGTTTCTTCCCTACATGACAACAGGTTTTATACAGTTGTAAGCAATTCAGACTGTGTTCTCTCCTTTCTCCTGATCCTTGCAATAAAGTTTCTCTTTCTGACCCTGTGAAGCAAATTTCTTCTACTTCTGATTGATGGCTGCCACAAGCAGAAAGTAGTACATAGGCTCAAAGAATGCATTGTTATAGGTAGCCTTAGTACCAGGACCCGTACATTGTCCCTCTTTTGCACCAGGGAAGTCAGACGACGAGTGTATTTTGAAGATGCAGAAGGCACTGGTAGATGTATTTAACTGAGTTGTCTTCTCTGTGATGAGACTTCCTGTAAGCATGTATTTGTCATTGTTTTATTCATACCATTTAACATATCCATTTTAGATACAAAATTCTATTGACTTTAATGCTTGTTCTTTTGTTAAATTTCATATGCATCTTTGTAATTGTCTGTGAGAGCATGCTTCTTATTATTTCCTATTCTTTACCTTAATTAATGAAGAACCTTCTTTCCCGTTTGGGTGACTAAAGCATGAAAGAATGTATCAAATGTCTTAGCCCACCAGAAATAACCATATTACAGAGTTTCCATTATCCCACAAAGGTCTGTCTATCATATGTCTATTTATCATCTTAGCATCTAGGCACCATCTTTTGCACTGGGATCTTTCAGGAAATTTCAGAATGAATAGATTTTGTAAGCCTGGGTTCTTCAAGATCTTTCTTACTTTTAAACACTGTCCCTTGAATGGCATAAATAAGTTTGTATTTCCAGAATGCTCTACCAAGACTTATAGAGCACCACAACATAAACTCTTTCTTGTGTGTGTTCAACCCACAAACTCTTACCAACTCAGCTGCAGACATTTCAGGTTACCAGAGGTTTGCAGCATTTTAGATCAGTTTGTAGAGGGCTTTTTGAAGCTTTTTAGATGCCCTCGTCATTTTTATATAAATATATACACATGCCTCTACACCCTGCTATTTCAAAAAAGAAAGTTCTTAAGTCAAGCTCTCCCTTGACTTTCTGAGAAACATCAAAAGCTCAGTCTCTTCAAAATGCCATCTTATCAAAATAACCCTCAAAAGAGCATCTGATGCTTCATGGAAAACTTTGGAAAGCATTTTACTGAAAAGCAGTTCTGCTTATCTATAGTAAAGATGTTTCCATAATAGATTCTTGTACCCAACGGCCTAGGTTGAAATATCCCAGCTTATTTGTTAGTTCTGTATACCTGCTTGTGTTTTAACTAATCACTGTAATAAAATGTGTGTGTCTTATCTAGTGTGGCCATGAGGGCTTGCTACTTTGTCATCTACTGTCTACTCACATCTACACTTCAATTTACCAATAAATATATCTAATTCATATTACAGCTCTTAGCAGTGAGCTTTCTTTTGTGGCTGATATACTGCATGAACATCAGGCAAATCACGTTGAGAGAAGAAGTAATAGAATAGCAATTGTGAGACATGGGAGAGAAGGGTTGTTTAATTTGGGTGGTATCTAGAACCTACCAGTCAGTTCACTTTTCATAACATGGTTTATTTGACACTTTTCACTTACAGTAACACTTTTCTTGGAGTTTTGGAAGCGGCGACAAGCTAGACTCAAATACGAATGGGATTTGGTTGATTTTGAAGAGGAACAGCAACAGCTCCAGCTGAGGCCAGAATATGAAGCCAAATGTACCCGCAAGAAAAAGAATCCAGTGACTCAGGTAATTAAAAAAAAAAATGCTCAGTGTGAGAAGATGTCGGTTGAGTGGACACCAAAATGAACAAAACTTTATGCTAAAATTCCATACTAACTTTTCTGTAATGTGATGGTTCTATCTTAGGAACTAGTTAGCATCTAATTGCTGAGTAAAGATCTGTGACACTATGGTGGCAGTGAACCACTTGTATGAGGACAAATCAGACTTTCAGGTACTGTGCTACACGAAGCAATGAGGCACATTCTGCTGTCTGTTATACCAGGAACAATCTGGAGTAAATCCACTCAAGTCAGTGAAATTTTCTCTCATTTACTGTGGTGTCTGACAGCTGGTTGAAAAATGGATAAGCACTCAGACATTATGGTGATGATGGTTATAGAAGAACCAAGATCTATAGAGAGCGTCAAAAAGATGTTGCAAACACTTGGTGAAATTATTTTCCTTGTTTTTCATCAGAATGATTGTACATGAAATTTTTTCAACAAGCCCTATATCTGGGAGTAGAAAGTTTGGCATATAGAACTTTATAGGACTAAATTCAGTCAGCCCAGACCCCGTGCAACCTCAGTGAACACAATAGAAACACATCAGGTTTAAACTATGGCAGAATCTGGCCCCATAACTTGTAACTTATTATTTTCTTGCAGCAGGTAGCTGCATGGTAAGTAGTCAAGTTTTCACTCTTTACATGAATGTAATATGACAGTTAGATAGACAGATAGACATGCACACACAATGTAGCTAAGGAGAAATGACCAATCAACAGATGTTTGCTGTCTGCATGATAAGGAATGCGGCAAAGCAATGGAAAGTACTAGGTATAGAAGAGGAAAAGTCTGCTGCACAGAGATAGCAAAAGTCATACTGGCTTTTGGGTTTCCGTGCAGTAGACATTTTTGTTTACTTAAAGGAATGCTGAATACAGAAATGATGATATAGCACAAACTGAAGTATCCCTCCTCTCTGTTTCCAGTTGAAACAAACCTATAATTTTTCCTAATGAAAGAAAACACATTGCAGAACGGAATGCAAGACAAATAACTCCTCACACAAAAAAGATGCAGAAAAGGTGGCTAGGTGTTGTGTTTGTCCTCTGATGGCTAAACTTGCTTGTGTTAAGTGCTGGGGAAGTAAACCTTGTGGAGTCTGAAGTTTAATTTGGGATGCAGTTAGATATTATGTGCTTGTTAGTTTTTCCATTATCAATTTTTAAGCAGGTGTTAATTTCCAGGTTTCTAGAATATATGATTGAGATTTCTTGTATTCTGAAATAGCCCCCGTCACCTTAAAATGGACTGTTTCAGTCACACTCTTTGTCCCTGGAACTATGTTTTAAGTAGTTCCTTTTCACCAGTCATGCAAATAGATACATGAAAGTAACACATTTTTCAGAGGAAACATTTCAATTTAGCCATGGCTGTTAAAACAACATGCTGTTATATGAACAACATGGCCCTTCCCTTCAAGCCTCCTTACTTTTTAGGAGAAATATACATTGATTTTTTTTCTCACTGAGAGTTTTTCTACTTATGCTAGGGCACCATTGTCATTTTTATGCCTCAGTGTGATATGCACTCCAACAGTGAGATAGATATCTCTGAAGATCACAAAGCATGACTGCTTGAGCACGAGGCCATAGGTGTAGCTCTGTGGAGGTTTGTTTTTAGATTGATCAAAAGAACATTTCAGGCAAGTAACTGTTTTTGACTACTGGATCAAACTAATTGGAAAGGAACATCTGCCTGTTTAATAATATATGTTGACCTGTGTCCCTGTCTATGCTTAGGGCTAAATACTTTCCCTTCTTGTATAGCTCCACAGTACCCACAAAGCAGCAGAACCACTGTGATTCTACTATGTAAGGAGGAAAGGCTATGGGAAAGTCACATAACTCTTGTGTCTTGCAGAGCAGTGTGCTGCAGCCTCACCATCCATGGCAAAGCATAGTGGGTTTTGGACCAGGAAGTAAGGGCATGACTAGTGGACAGTGATTGTGTACATCTACTGGCCTAAAATCCCAGTGTTGGGTCATGGAGGGTGAAGCAAACAGAGATGCTTATACAGTTACATATAAGCTATAGTTGCAGCATATCTGGAGCAGATTTGCTGGTGCCGCTAGACTCAGAAAGGATTCCATCACCCCCAAAAGCATGGTAGACCCCTGTGCAAAATTGTTTATTTTGTCTTTGTACAAGAAATCCGGAGTTGGCTATCAATGTATTTTCTTGTCTCAAACCTGAAAATCGAGCATGGAGTTATAAGACAGAATAAGAAATCAATGCATAGCTGGGTTTTTTTCTTTGAGCATGTATTGACATTTGCCTTTAAAACCTCAATTACCTTCTGATCCTTTTCTTTATGACAAAGAGCATGTGTTATCTTTGCAGATTTTCAGAGGCTTTTGTAGCAATTCCTGTCAATGCTCAGCCATAGAAAATTATACAGGTTAGCCACACTGTAGCTTCATTTCCTTTCATTATCTAATGTGTGATACTGAAAGTGTGAAGGGACATTGGTTTCAAACAGATTAATTTTGTAAATTGAAAAGGTAATATAGATACAGTTCACTGAATTTAGAGAGCACTGAGGCTAGCTTTGCTTCAATTGTAAAACCAATTTCTCATCACTACTTGCAAAGATTCAAGGTCTTTGCCCCTCACTGGATACACTGATACAGAAATTACCCCTTGCGAGAAAATAATCTTCACCTTGTTTGCTATTTCTGCTGAGTTAGCATCACAGTAGTCGATGGTGAAAATACTGAACTAGTTCTTAACAGGTCAAATTCTTCTTTCACTGGCTTCAGTATATGTGCAAATGAAGAAGAATTTGGCCCAGAAATTTTAAGGCTTGGTCTCTGTACAGCATCAGTTCTTAAGTAGTAAACTAATTATGTGTCAGATAGCCTAAAATAGTTCTGAGACAGTCGTTCCTAAAATTAAATTGTGAATCCCTTATCAGAAATACTTGCTTGAACTGCATATTATGGGCCTAAATAAATCCTCGAATATTTGTATACATATCACATTAACTTCAGTTGTTTTTATAATTCCATTAAGGAGGAAGACTTTTATTGTATACTATCACTGAATATAACTTATGCCAATCAAGAGTGCTCAGAATTATTCATTGATAAAAGTTTAAGTACATTTTAGACAGTCAAATCTCTCACCCATAAAAGTACAGCACTATACACTTCAAATTCAAATTGTGTCTTGTGGACAAATTGGTCTTCAGCTGGCTAAAGAATGTTGTCATTTGTCTCAGTTATGAACAGCCCTCACATAAAATGATTAATACTATGTGATTGATGCAAAAGAAAATGCTTTTCCCAGTTACACTGAGATACGTTCACTGAATCCAGTAAAATTACTCTGCATTACACCAGGGTAACTGAGAGCAGTATTCTGTCCAGTATTGGTGGTTTTGTGTAACAGAAATAAGGTAGTTTCAAGAAAATGCCTGAGGTACAATATCACCTTATTTCAAAACAGGCATCTACTTTGACTCAGTAGTTATATGGTATTAGTAGTAGTAGTAGCAGTACTAATATTTGTATTGTGGTAGTCCCTAGAGACCCCACTCAGGGATCAGAGCCCCATTGTGGAAGGCATTGTACACAGACATAATGAGAAAACAGCGCTTGTCCTAAAGCAGGGGTGGGCAGACTATGGCCCGGGGGCCACATCCGGCCCTTCAGACATTTTAATCCTGCCCTCGAGCTCCCACCGGGAACCGGGGTCCAGGGCTTGCCCTGCTCCACGGCTGCCGTGGCTCCACATGGCTCCCGGAAGCAGCGGCATGTCCCCCCTCCGGTTCCTACGCATAGAGGAAGCCAGGGAGCTCCGCACGTTGCCTCCGCCCCAAACGCTGTCCCCGCAGCTCCCATTGGCCCAGAACCATGGCCAATGGGAGCTGCAGGGGCTGCACCTGTGGACAGGGCAGCACACAGAGCCACCTGGCCACGCTCTGGGTAGGTACCAGAGGGGGGACATGCCACTGCTTCCGGGAGCTGCTTGAGATAAGAGCCCTCTGGAGCCTGCACACCCGACCCCCTCCCACCCTCCAACCCCCAGCCCTGATCCCCCTCCCGCCCTCCGAACCCCTTGGTCGCAGCCTGGAGCACCCTCCTGCACCCCCGACCCTTCATCCCCAGTCCTACCACAGAGCCCGCACCCCCAGTTGGAGCCCCCACACCGCAACCCCCAATTTTGTGAGCATTCATGGCCCGCCATACGATTTTCATATCCAGATGTGGCCCTTGGGCCAAAACGTTCGCCCACTTCTGTCCTAGAGAGTTCCACACTATGGAGACTAGATGACTAGATGACCCTTCTTCTAACCATATGATTTCTGTACCAGCAGGATAGCTTTGTAGTGTAGATGCAGCCTATACCACAGAATGTTTCTTTCTGTAAGTGTAGGAACTCCACTTCCCTGAATGAAATTATCTATGTCTGCGGAAGCTGTCTTCCATCGACAGACCTGTGTCTACACTGGGGATTTTGTTGGCATAGTGATGTCAGTCAGGGCTGTGTTTTTTTCACACCCTTGATCAATGTAGCTGTGTTTTTTTCACCCTTGACCTGTGTAACTTTTTCAGTGTAGACGAGGCCTAAGTAACAAAATTATCAGATTATATGTGCTGTACTAATTTCTCTGCCCTTGGTATTAGCCCTTGTTAATCCATCTGATCTGATATTTTAGGAGTTAGAAATGGTTGCTAAAAAGAGGACTTTACATGAAAATGGGAAACTGTTCTTGTGCTATATGGGAATAATCTTTTGGGTAAGATATAGCTGCATGATAGTTTGGCAACTAATAAACTTAACCATTTCTTCAACTGAAAAAAAGGATTTGAAGAAGTGGAGTAAAATGCTTTGTGGCTGTGTGGAACAACTTAGTACATCTAAGTAAACATTTATTGTAAGAAACCTTGATGTGAAAAACACTGAAAACAGTAATGAAATTTTGAAGCCAGAGCTGTATTACAACTGACCTGGAACTATAGCAGTAATTCTCTCTTGTTCTCGAAATCAAATACTGTTAATTGGAGAAAGCAAACACAATCGTCCTTCAGGCACTGTGACTGATTTTGTTTAACCTATTCTTCCTGGTTATTGGCTTTATTATTGATACTGTTTATTGGCCTCTTCACTTCTGATTTCTTTGCTACCACATACAAACCATGCAACATACATTCTTCAGAATGAAAGGGGTTAAAATGATTTTCATAGGATGTTTGCTTTCACACAGCTGTTCCAGGCATTGTGTGCTGCTTGGGGTCCAAATATGTATGTGGATTGTGAACTGTGCTGTGCTTGCTTGACTGTTGCAGGAGATGGAGCCTTATTTGCCTCTAACTAGCCAGGCTGTACGGTTCTGCATCTCAGGAACTACAGTGTTGTTCTGGGTGAGCATCTTTTTGAATCATCACTTTAACATGTATTACAATCGCTGATCTTCACTATCACGTTAACTTGTATTACAGTGTTTGTTTTAGATCTCCCAATTAATACTATCCTGCATGTTTCTTGCTGTCATGCAAAGTACACTTTAATTTATATAGAGAAGATAAAGATCTTGAAGATCTATCAGTAACTAAAGATTTGGTGAGTTTTGCTAGGTTAGGGCCAAATTTTACCTGGGCTCACACTTTAGTGTAACCCAATTATCATTGAAAAAATCTAATTCAGAAAACTGCATGGATTATCATGTTTAAAAATAAAAGGGGAAATTTTTTTTGCTAAGATCAAATGTTGTGTCAGTTTGATAGATATATAAACAGATAGTGAGTTTGCAGGGAGATGGACTACCCAGTACTATTATAATTATTATAAATTATTTGTACTACCGTGCACATTGGAGCCCTAGTCATGGAGCAGAACCTTATTGTGCTAGATGCTGTACAGACACAGAACAAATAATTTAACAGGTGTTTTCCAATTCTAAGTCTATAGTCCAATGTCTTCCCACACATGTATTTTGAATAGAATTATTAAACTGTCAAACTTCTATGCTGATAAAATACTTTTGGTGGATTATGTAACTAATATAACAGGGTATTTCATCTGTGTACTTTGCATTTCAGTGCTCCTGAACTCATAGCCAAAAGAACGAAAGAAAAGAAGAAAAAAAAAAAAGCTAAAGCATGACCCTATGAATTTCCATTCTTAAAGTGCATGCGTGCAACTGTGTTGTAATGTAAATTTACTCTACATCTCTGTCCTTTCCTTAGATCTCTCTGATCATAGCGAGTATGATAGCTGTGATAGTGTACCGTCTTGCAGTCTATGCTGCCTTTGCCAGCATCATGGAGAATACACAAACTCTGCAACCCATCAGTGGATTACTGACCCCACAGCTGGCAACTTCAGTCACTGCATCATGCCTGAACTTTGTCATCATCATGATACTGAATTTCTTATATGAGAAAATAGCTGTCTGGATCACTGATATGGGTAAGCAACTTACAAGAGGACAGAATTGCCAGGGAGACATTCTGCTCTACAATGGAGTCACTAAAAGTAGAATCTATCTAGAGGGGTCTGATACTGCTTTCCTTGCTCATGCACAATTCCCATTGTGCCCAAGCCCTATAGGTTTGTGGTGAGTCTTTGTCTTGTTACTATGGCTATGCTGGACAAAGTTTAACAATTTCACTTACTCTCCTTGTACAGTAACTCCTCATTTAACGTTGTCCCATTTAACATTGTTTCAATGTTACGTCCCTGCTCAATTAAGGAACATGCTCGTTTAAAGTTGTGCAGTGCTCCCTTATAATGTCATTTGGCTGCCTGCTTGTAAGATTCTGTGGAAGAACAGTGACTTTATAAGGGAGCATTGCACAAGTTCCGCTTCTCCGCCTCCTCCCCCTCCCTCCCAGCGCTTCCCCCACTGCCAAACAGCTGTTTAGCGGTGCTTAGGACTTTCTGGGAGGGAGGGGCAGTAGCGGGAAAGTGCTGTGTCTCTCTAAGCACCACCAAACAGCTGTTTAGCAGCACTTAGGATTTTCTGGGAGGGAGGGGGAGGAGTGGAGACGCAGGGCTTCCCTGCTCCTCCCCCTCCCTCCCAGCACTTCGTGCTTAGGACTTTCTGGGAGGGGCAGGAGCAGGGAAGCGCTGCGTCTCCACTTCTCCCCCTCCATCCCAGAAAGTGCTAGACTTTGGGGTGGGGGAGGGATGTGGCGTGCTCCGGAGAGGAGGTGGAGTGGGGGTGGGAAGAGGCAGGCCTGGAGCATTCCTGGCAAAATCTGAGCCTGTTCTCCGGGGAAGCTGCCGCTGCTGCTGCAAAGGTACTTCCTAGCGTCCTTGCCTGCAGCGGTCTGTGCCTGTGGGGGGTAAGCCAGGGGCACTTCCCAACCACAGTACTGTACAGTATACAGTATAATGCCTTTTGTCTGCCCCAAACAAATTTCCTTGGAACCTAACCCCCCGCATTTACATTAAATCTTATGGACAATTGGATTCGTTTAACATTGTTTCACTTAAAGTTGCATTTTTCAGGACCATAACTACAATGTTAAGTGCGGAGTTACTGTATCTGAATAGCTATTGTCATAAGTGGCTTTGTCTTGTTATGTGTGTATCTTTTTGTATAATGTCTGCACATGCTGGAATTATCCTGGCACCAAGGTAATCGTGTTCTGAAATCTAAATAAAATTATAATTGTGTGTAATATTAAACTCTTCAAAGCAAGATCAAGCCATCTTGGTTTAGCAGAATTTACTTTAGAAGTCCTGAATATGAATTAACTGTGATTCTAAAAATGGAGCACTCTTTTCTACATCAAGTAGGACAATTATACCAGTTAAATAAGCATGCTTCTTAACTTAATTGTATTGGGTACAATTGTCTCACCCAGATTTGTACACCTGGATCTCCCTTATGGAAAAGGAGCAGGGTGGGGAAAGCTTCCACAGTACTGGAGCCTGCAGATCCAGCATTCATACAGGGAAGGGAGTGGAGACTGAGGGCAGGAGCAGGTGGATTTAGGACTGTGTCATCTTTTTCCTCATGTCTGTGACCAGGTGGGGGTCCCTGATAGTGCATCTCCAATAGAGCCAAGCTGCCCAGGAACTGGAGGATGTTGCTGGAGGCCCATTGCTGACATGGGAGTGTGTATGGTTATTTGCATAATGAGGTCCTTGTAGAAATTTCCTCCCCCAGGACCCTTTTTGTGTGTTTTTCCTGGGAGGGAGCGATCCGGCTTCTTCTTATTTTTCAGCCCCTCGAAGTTGCTTTGCATTACACAGAGAATGAGTATGTTGCCAAATGTTCAGTTTTAACAAACAAACTAACTAAAAAAGTACTGTCCACTAACATGTTAGTTTGTGAAACTAATGCTAGGTCTACACTACGGAGAGGAGGTCGACCTATGATACGCAACTTCAAGTTGCGTATTTTAGGTCGACTTACCTGGCTGTGAGGATGGTGGCGAGTCGACCGCTGCAACTCCCCCGTCGACTCCGCTTCCACCTCTCGCTGCGGTGGGAGTTCCAGTGTCGACGGCAGAGTGATCCCCGATAGATCGATCGGTGGGTAGCGAAGACGTGCCCTAATACTCAAGTATTCAGATAGTCTTAATCCTGGCATCATACTTCTAGATTTAAGGATAGGAAGGGGTCTGTCTTGGAGCATGTCAGTAACACTGTGGGCTGGACTGTGCACTGTGAGAGTTCAGCTCACTTTGCAGCTGCTTGTCTTTGTATACTCGGAGCTTACCTACTCCCTATTCGTAATGAAATCACAGTGGGAGTTCTGCCATGGGCTTCAGTGTGAGCAGAACTGGGACAAGAAAACCACATCTAGAACTGTAGTTCTGTATTGCTTACTTCTCTGGGCTAAATTTGATTGTCTGGCTCTTAACTTTTATTCCCCTCTCTGTCCAAGAATGGGATAATAGGCGCAAATAAACTATTAAGATAATCATTTGCATAGAAGAGAAATTGATTCCTATTTAATTTGTTTTTTCATCTTCAAATTGAATCCTGCTAAATCCCACTAATATGTGCATGAAAGCTCAAACAATCATTTTTTTTATGTCTGCACATTAATGTGAAGGACTAATTCCTTGTCTGTGAAATACCATTGACCTCTGTAAATTAGCTCACACTGTTTTGTGATGATCAGCTAAAATCAGAAAAGATCATCGACTTCTTCACTTTTGTGTGACTACTGCCCTCTAATGTTGAGAAGAGAATCTGCACTTTTCTGGGACTTTTGAAGCTTTAGTGGAAGAAAGGAGTATGAAACATTGACTATATCTGTCAAGAATGTGATTTACCACCTTCATTCCTGAATTATATGTAACAATTAGGCCAAATTTTGCTCTGAGATGCACAGATTTAATTACCAGTGGTGTCAATGTTTGAGGGCAGAATTTGAACCCAGATGCAAAGTGTGTCACTTCAGTAGTTCTAAGACCAGAGTTCCCAAATATTTCCCTATTTTGACTCCCCTGTTTTTGACTGTCCAATTACATGAAAGCCCTTTATGGGCTCCAGAAATTATTTGTCAGGCCAAACTCACCAACATTCATGCAGGGAAGAGTAAAGTAGCCCTTTCCTGAAGCCAGCTTAGTCCAGTGTGTCTGCAGGGAGATTCGGCCCACTGCTGGCCAGCCTGAGTTCTTGTGGTTTATTTTTCTCTCCCCTCCTGCTCAGAATGGCTATTTAGCTAATGATATTTTACAGTTTATTTTACCAGTTGTGGGATTAGTGCTTTCTGCTCCTGAGAAAAGCAAACATGATGGAAAAGATGGAGCAGAGTCCTTAGTAGCACCCTTATGGTGATCACACCAGCATGTTACCTCTTTGCTTCAACTATCTTCCTGACAAGTAGGAAGCCTCCTTGCTCTCTCACCCACCTTTGGCCTTTCTTTGAGAGGTGCTGAGTACCTACAGCTCCCACTGGCTTCACTTACAGTTATGAGAGCACAGTACTTTTGAAGATCCAGCCCTATAAAACTGCAGCAAGTGATTCTCTTTCAGAACACAGGAGATCTTCTCCATCTATGCTAGGTTTCTATTTTACTGCCAAAATGGAAACTTTCTCACCCTGCGAGGGCACAACCAGCAGTTTTGGAATACTCTGAGGAATTATGTGATGAAAGATTCCAAGGTGGAACTGGTGACACTAGCTGGTATGTGAAAGGGGGGAAATCTGATCCGATTAGCATTTCTAGAATGAGTCCAGTGCCCCTCCCTGCTCAAAGAGCTGTGCTGTGCATAGAGGATATACTGTCTGACAACAGGAATGCCAGCTGCTGACCATAATTTGTTTTCTTGAGATGTTAGACTGCTGAGGGTGACAAACATTTATGAATCTGCA
The DNA here is from genome assembly GCF_011386835.1 of Chrysemys picta bellii. NCBI lineage: Eukaryota > Metazoa > Chordata > Testudines > Emydidae > Chrysemys > Chrysemys picta. Next base: position 69,857,023 of record NC_088794.1, on the reverse strand, counting down.
TGTTTGAAATGGAGTAAAGGCAATTTAAAACTGTTTATTTTGGTTTCCCAGAGATCCCAAGAACTCACCTGGAGTATGAGAACAGACTCACTATGAAAATGTTCCTGTTCCAGTTTGTCAACTACTACTCATCCTGCTTCTATGTGGCTTTCTTCAAAGGGAAATTTGTGGGATACCCTGGCACATATACATACATGTTTAGTCGCTGGAGAAACGAAGAGGTATGCATTCCTCCGGACTTTAGGAGGAGTATAGATAATAAATACAGTTGGCCAGATCCTCACTAACGCCTCCATCCTCTTGATAATAGAAGTTTTCTAGATGTGGGAAGGTGCTTGGAATGAATGCCCTGTAGCTGCTCTAAACTGGCACTAGGGACTGAACTAGCCCTTGACTGTTCCCAGGATCAGAAAGATGAAAAGATAATAGAAAGCTACCTAGGGCCCCTACCCCTCCTCGTTGGGGACACCAAATGGAGTCCAGGTATATCTGAGGATCTAGAGCTAGCTCCTTAAAGGGGACTTAGGGTCAGCATTGCAACACCTAACATTTAGGCACCTTGCCACCCAGTAGAATCCACAGCCCTACATTAGCTGCTGAGGCTCCCTATACAGTGGAAGGGGCGAGTTAGGTAGTTAAGAATGGGATTCAGAAGCCAGCAAGCTGAGAGGGGAAATGCCTAAACTACACTATAAGAAATACAGAGGAGAGGGATGTGGCCTAAGTTGTGCTCCTCAAAGGGAGTTAGGTGCTGGAGGGAGATGCTTATCGCCACTTGGGATTCACAGCTGTGAACCCTCTCCTGGAGTTAGGCGCCTAAGCCAGCTCAGCTCTTTCTTGCCAAAAAATTATGGTGATGGTGGCAGCTCCCTTATGCCCAGTGGTTAGAGCATCTGACCCACTGAACCAGAGAGAATAACTATAGCGTAGCAATTAGCGCATTCTCCTGAAAGACCTGGGCTCCAATCCCTACCCCAACGACTATTTAAGTGTTTTACACAATATGGAATAGTTTCAGCAGGAGAGATTGAGAGAGCCCTGGCCCGGAATACTCCATAGCTCATTGAGCAAGTCACTCACCTGGGAGATGGGAGACCTGGGTTCAAGTCCCTGCTGTGAATCAGGCAGAGTGGGGATTTGAACCCAGGTCTCTGATAACCAGGGTGAGTTCTCCAGTCACTGGACTGTTAGTGTAACAGAGACTCTGGCACCATGACCACCTCCAAGGCTGTTGTCACAGTTTGGGGCAACTGCACCTGTACTTCACCTCAGTGGTCCAGCAAGGGCACCCATTCTTGGTCTTCCAGCTTCCCAGCCGTTGCCTTTCTGTCAGAGAGATGTGTGTCTCTCTGCCTCCTGACCAGGGTATTTCCAGGTCCCTGCTTTCACTGTTATTCCCAGCAAAAGACATGCTGCCTAAGCAGACTTCTTCTTCATTCTCTTCTCAGAGACGGTACACAGTGTAATTGCCACAGTTGTAAGTTACCACATAGTTCTTTCTAAGCAAGCACATATTCTTAAGGTAAAAGCACTATAGAGAAAACATATTAAAGACAATAAAACCTACACACATGCTAATAGCTTACCAGGGATCACCCCAACTACAATCTGGGCTCTGGCAGGAGCAGTCCTTCAACCTGGGGTTTTCCTGGGGTTTCAAGTTCACCATACCCTTTGCTCTGAACAAGAACCCTCAAGAGTAAGATAGTTTCTCATTTATCCAGCATGGCTCTTTGAAGAGATCATGACCAGGTAATTAGCCAATGGGTCTCTGCTCAAAGTGCAGCTTCCAAAGGATGGATTTGAGGTGCGTCATTTGCATTCCCCTTACCCCTAAGTATTTCCTAGGAAATCCACTTCACACTTACAGTCCCCAAAAGACCTTTGAAGTTCCTAATATCTTCCAGAGATTTAATTAATACTGCCTTCCTCCTAAAGAAGTTCTGTACAATAATACACAATTTGCATTTTCAATATAAGGGACCCAAAAGGTATTAAAATGTAATTCCATAAGGTTTGCCCAAGATATGGCAGGATATTGTCATATCTGTCATAGCTGTATTTTGTGCAGGGCCAGATCTGGTAGGTATGGCCTAAGGCGACCTCTAAGCCTGCCTACCTGATCAGGCCCTGCAGATAAGATAGATGGGGAAAATATGTAGTTTCAGGATTCTGCAAGAGTTTAGACGTGAGCTTGGCTCTGAACAGTTTGGCAAAGTCATGATTTGAACAGTATTGCACATGCCCACTGGAAGAAGTTTGTTCACTGCTGGGACTTTACAGGTGTAAATTGAGGTACGTAGGGAGTTTAGATATCTACAGGATTAGGTGGCTGCTGAATGAGGGTTTGGATGATCTAGATTTTGGATTTATGTGCCTAAAGCAGCAGTTAGGAACCTAAATCCCTTTCTGGCTCTGGATGTATTTAGCACTTCTCAGGATTTGGCCCTTGCTGTTTGCAAAGACTAGTCTTTAAAACTTCTGCTCTTTATGATGGCCACCATGAGAATTTACTGTCCCTAAACAGCATGAGGACCTTGAGGATTATTTTTTCTAAATCATTGATGGGCACCTTACTTATCTCAGTGATGTACTGGCTCTGTTTAGTGGGGCCTCTGGCTCTGTGAGTACTGTACGCGGGTGAAGACGGTGCTCCTCTGGGCAGATTAAAGCCAGGGCAAATGTAAGTGCTCACTGACATTAAGGTATCTCCACCAGCAAGGTTAGCATCAAAGATGACTGGCCTTCTGCTTCATGCAAAACACTTCTAAAAGTTCTGGCTTTGGATATTCATGCACGACTCCCAGTGAAGCCATGTGTAAACCTCCGAAGGCAAAATTGGGTGTTAAATGTTGCCTGGAGGGCAAGAGGGAGAAAAATAGCTTAAGGCAAACAAAGGGCAACTATCTTAGCAAAGTTAGGGACTGAAGTCTTCTAGATGTTTTCAGGGCCAGTAAATTCTCATGGTGGCCCTGATAAGGAGCAGAAATTTTAAAAATCCACAAACAGCGAGGGCCAAATCCTGAGAAGTGCTAAATACATCCAGCTCTCTGAAGTGAATGGGAGATGCAGGAGTTGAGTACTTGGGATTTGGCCTCTGGTATTTCGAGGTACCAATGTTGGTGCCATGTTGGCATCTCACTGGATTCAATGGGAAAGGCGGGAACTGTTACTGGAGGAAGTTGGAAGACTGCTTATGCCCCATCCACATGCACCCATACGGGGTATGTCTGCACTCAGCTGGGAGCATGGACTAGGTCTGTTCAAGCTAGCACACTGAAAATAATAGTGTGGACATTGCTGTATGGGCAGTGGCTCAAGGCTAGCTACTCAAGTCCAAGCCCCAACCTGACCCCATGGATCCAATCTCAGGGGGCTAGCCCAAGCCAGTGCCCATGCCTCTCCATTCACACGGCTATTTTTAGTGTGCTAGGATGAGCAGAGCTAGCACGAGTCCGTCTCCTTGAGCTGGGAAACACATTCCCAACTGCAGTGTAGATAGACCCAGAGAGGCCAGTCTAAGCCCTGTTGAGTCACTTTGTCTTTCAAATGGTCTGAATATTTCAATTTTGAAATGTTTTACCTAGCACATTTCCTTTTTGGACAAAAATACAACATGGTTTAGCCTTTTGGAACAGTCTCCCTGAAGGTGAATTTTTAGCTGGGAGCTGAAGTGCAAATTACGTCTTTCCCTAAGCACTTTAAGAACTCTCTCTTACATTAAATTGTATTGTATGCAGGTGATGGCCAACTTAGTAACTTGCATGATTGTTTTCTCTCCAACTTCTTTTTTTGGTCAGTGTGATCCTGCAGGCTGCCTGATTGAACTGACAACACAGCTCACCATAGTTATGGCCGGCAAACAGATTTGGGGAAATATACAAGAGGCCATTGTACCGTAAGTGATGCCTTACATTGAGCCACTCGGTTTGTAGATGGCTGAAATTAAGGGTGATGAGTAGCATCATTTCACTGGCCACGCTGAGAGAAATGCTGTAGGTAAATTAACCGCGTAAGTGCTGAAAAATAAATCAAATTTTTAGAGTTCTTTTGGCTTCTTTTCTGTAGGAGATGTTTGTAAAGACTGTTCAGTATGGGAGTGAGGAGTTGGTTTCTGTTGGGGGAAAGAGGTGCTTTATAGCGCACAATATATTCTCTAATCATGACTCTGTATTCCCCCTCCCTTATTGTTCCTATTTCCCCACACACACAGCTGGATTTGGAATTGGTGGGGACGCAGGAAAGCCAGATGTAATCCAGAGAATTTATATAGTCGCTGGGAGCAGGATCATGATCTGCAGAGCTTTGGAGCCTTGGGGCTATTCTATGAATATCTAGAAATGGGTGAGCTGAAAACACATCTTTGAAATGAGGATAAGAAACTTTGTTATTATGGTTATAAGAACAGAGCTTTCCAGTTGGGGGGTTGGCATGTTCTCTGATAAGTATTGTAAGCAGCATAGAATTCATTGATAGGAGTTAAATAGGTCAGCCCAATAAATGAAGCTGCCTTTATATTGTTATAATGCATTGAGCAAAGTTCTTGTTCATAGTATTATACATCCAGGAACTGTTTCTCTCCCAGTTGGATGGTGGATCTGTTATCCATACTGCATCTCTCTAGTGCATATTCTGCCATTCTTCCCAGGCATAACTTCCACTGATAGTAGAAACTCTGACCATGGGATGAGTGCCAAGTATGCTGTAAGAATCTGCACTGCAGATATGAGATCCGCAATGAGGATCAGAGAATCCACTGTGTTTTGGGTCTGCACTGATTTGTGCTCTGATACTACCCAGCTGACCAGCAGAGGGCGCATGAGCTAACCAACTGGCACTATTTCTAAAATGATGCCGACATGACTGATGAAACAGTTTGCAAACAGCTAACTAAAAAAACAGAAATTAAGCCCATGCAAAATCCAGAAAACACTGAAAAAAATCAGTGTTTGTCAAATAGAAAGGACAAAATTTGTTGAAAGGGTTGCCTGGTGGTATCCCTCTTAATGCTACTCCTAAGCTGTGCATATAAATCTATAAATCTTGTTTGGAACTACCTAGCCACATTCGTGTCATGTAGCCATTTCACCTTGGGCTGTGATAAAAAAAATAGCTGCTGTAGTAGCTGCTGGTGGCAGTGAAGATGCAGTAGATGTTTTTCCTTTTCCTGAATCATAATTGAACGATTGCCCCAGCATAATTCAGCGACGACTTGGTTGTTGGAGATTCTGTTTTTTGGCTGTGATGGAAAATTGAAGTCCTGACCACATGTGGTTATTAGAGATCTCATGACAGTTTTGGAACCGTATTTAACGCCAATGTCCTGGCCAAATTTTATGGAGTTTTACATTCTCCTTGGGCTTTAAGTAGATCTAGTATTCCTTTTCACTTTCTGTGCCTACACTATTGTGGGGTAGTGTTGGCACAACTGAAAAGGCTGCCACATACCACACCAGAGGTGCTTTCATTTTGGTGGTAGCTAAAGTGATTATTTATGTATATAGTTTGTAATTTTTTAATTCATATTAAGATTTATCAGTGGCACTAATCACATATGTAATGAACTGTCAATAAACACATGAACAATAGAGTCACAAGGGAAGAATACATGTTCAACAATTTCTTGTTCGGGAATGAATTAAAATTAATTAAAAGCTAAAAGAGGTTGGTCTATAAAATAATTGGAGGGTTTGAGAGCCAGCATGTAAAGTCTTGCATCAGTCCAAGTCTGGTCAGTCAGACTTTACTGCTTTGTACATTCAATCTCTTCTCCAAACTGCTGAGTCTTTCAGTTATAACACACACACGCAATTCTTTCTTGAAAGAACTTGAATACTATACTTTTATTAGCACGCTGTTGTAATTTAGAAAATTGGTGATATGAATACATTCCACTAGAGTTGTTTTTCACTTGGTAGGGTTATCTTGAATGCTCTGGTATTACAATAGCGTGAATTGTGAACTTAAAGATAATTTCCCTAGAGTTCAAAACAACTGTTGTTCATTTCCCTTCCTCCCATGCAGTCATTCAGTTCGGATTTATTACTCTGTTTGTGGCCTCTTTTCCACTGGCTCCCCTTCTTGCACTGATGAATAATATCTTGGAGATTCGAGTAGATTCCTGGAAGCTTACCACTCAGTTCAGGAGGCCTGTTGCTGCCAAAGCCCACAGTATAGGAGTTTGGCAAGAAATTCTAAATGGAATGGCCATCTTGTCTGTTGTCACTAACGTAAGTAAACTAAGTCCATTTGCTTATGATTCTTTATATTTTCAGGATTCGTAGGTTTTATAATCAGCTTCTACTGTTTCTCATTCTGCATAGAACCTATTCATTATGTGTATAACACCAACATTTGAGTTGCAGTGCTACCAGGGTGTTGATCATAGAATCATAGAAGATTAGGGTTGGAAGAGACATCAGGAGGTCATCTAGTCCAACCCCCTGCTCAAAGCAGGACTAATACCCAACTAAATCATCCAAGCCGGGGCTTTGTCCAGCCAGGCCTTAAAAACGTCTAAGGATGGAGATGCCACCATCTCCCTAGGTAACCCATTCCAGTGCTTCACCACCCTCCTAGTGAAATAGTTTTTCCTAATATCCAACCTAGACCTCCCCCATTGCTCCTTGTTCTGTCATCTGGTACCACTGAGAACAGCTGAGCTCCATCCTCTTTGGAACCCCCCTGTGACGGGGGTGACAACTCACCGGCGCGGCGCCTCCTGTCGGTCATCCTGGGAATTAGCTCTTTTGACCCGGAGCGCCCTCTGCAGGCTGGTGCCTCACTGCCGCTGGCCCCGTCCCGGACCTGGTGCCCCCCTTTCTCATGGGGGCTACCCCCTAGCAGTACCCCCATAGTTTCTGGGTCTCCCCACGCAGAGGAACCCCACCCACTATTCCCACCTCACCTCTGTCTTTGGCTACTGCCAGTCACCATCTAGCCCCCGCACACTGGGGCAGACTGCAGTGTATGTGCCACTCATCACCAGCAAGGGGAGGGTGGGCTCTGCTGCCTCTACCTGCCCTTGGGCTGCCCCTCTGCAACCCCACTATCTTTTCGGCCTTACATGAGGCCTGCAGCCTGGGTGGTTTCCAGGCTGGAGCTCCCCAGCTCCTCTGGCCTTCCCCCAGCCCTGCTCCACCTCAGGTACTCCGCTCAGCTCCCAGCAGCCAGGCCCTTCTCCCTCGAGAGAGAGAGAGAGAGAGAGAGAGAGAGAGAGACACTCTGTGCTTCTGGCCCACTGCCCTCTTATAAGGGCCAGCTGGGCCCTGATTGCACTGGCTACAGCTGTGGCTGCTTCCCCCATCAGCCCAGCTTTTCTCTGCCACAGCTCTCTCCCAGGCTGCTTTAAGCCCTTCCAGGCAGGAGCAGGTGGCCACCCTGCTACACCCCCGTTCAGGTAGTTGAAGGCTGCTATCAAATCCCTCCTCATTCTTCTCTTCTGCAGACTAAATAAGCTCAGTTCCCTCAGCCTCTCCTCATAAGTCATGTGCCTCAACCCCCTAATCACTTCCCTCGATCTGCTGGCAACACTCCTACTAATGCAGCTCAATGTGCCGTTATCCTTCTTGGCAACAAGGGCACACTGTTGACTCATATCCAGCTTTGCATCCACTGTAAACCCCAGGTCCTTTTCTGCAGAACTGCTGCTTAGCCTGTCGGTCCCCAGCCTATAGCAGTGCATAGGATTCTTCCGTCCTCAGTTCAGGACTCTACACTTGTCCTTGTTGAACCCCATCTGATTTCTTTTGGCCCAATCTTCCAATTTGTCTAGGTCACTCTAAACCCTATCCCTACCCTCCAGCATATCTACCTCTCTCCCCAGATTAGTGTCATCTGCAAACTTGCTGAGAGTGCAACCCATCCCATCATCCAAATCATTAATGAAGACGTTGAACAAAACCGGCCTCAGGACTGACCCCTGGGGCACTCCACTTGATACCGGCTGTCAACTAGACATCGAGCCATTGATCACTACCCGTTGAGCCCGACGATCTAACCATCTTTCCATCCACCTTATAGTCCATTCAACCAATCCATACGTCTTTAACTTGCTGACAAAAATACTGTGGGAGAGACTGTGTCACAAGCTTTGCTAAAGTCAAGATATATCACATCCACCACTTTCCCCATATCCACAGAGCCAGTTATCTCATCATAGAAGGCAATCAGGTTGGTCATGCATGACTTGTCCTTGGTGAATCCATGTTGACTCTTCCTGATCACCTTCCTCTCCTCCAAGTGTTTCAAAATGGATTCCTTGAGGACCTTCTCCATGATTTTTCCAGGGACTGCGGTGAGGTTGACCAGTCTGTAGTTCCCCAGATTCTCCTTATTCCCTTTTTTAAAGATGGGCACTATATTTGCCTTTTTCCAATCATCCAGGACCTCCCCTGCTCGCCATGAGTTTTCAAAGATAATGACCAATGGCTCTGCAATCACATCAGTCAGCACCCTCAGATGCATTGCAACTGGCCCCATGGAGTTGTGCATGTTCAGCTTTTCTAAATAGTCCTTAACCTCTTCTTTCACCAGTTGAGGGCTGCTCACCTTCTCCCCATGCTGTGCTGCACAGTGCAGCAGTCTGGGAGCTCACCTTGTCTGTGAAGACCAAGGCAAAAAAAGCATTGAGTACTTCAGCTTTTTTCACATCGTCTGTCACTAGGTTGCCTTCCCCATTCAGTGAGGGTCCCACACTTTCCCTGATCTTCTTGTTGCTAACATACCTGTAGAAAACCCTTCTTGTTACCCTTCACATCCCTTGCTAGCTGCAACTCCAATTGTGCTTTGGCCTTCCTGATTACACTGCTGCATGCTCGAGCAATATTCTTATACTCCTCCCTAGTCATCTGTCCAAGTTTCCACTTCTTGTAAGCTTCCTTTTTGTGTTTAAGCTCACCAAAGCTTTCTCTGTTAAGCCAAGCTGGTTACCTGCCCTATTTGCTATTCTTTCTGCACATCGGAATGGTTTGTTCCTGTGCCCTCAATAAGGCTTCTTTAAAATACAGCCAACTCTTCTGGACTCCTTTCCCCCTCATATTAGCCTCCCAGGGGATCCTGCCCATCAGTTCCCTGAGGGAGTCAAAGTCTACTTTTCTGAAGTCCAGGGTCCGTTTTCTGCTATTCTCCTTTCTTCCTTTTGATGACATGCAGCTTTGACGACATTTAACCGGGACCGGGTAGTTCATTCACTTGACTTTCCCGGTGTCTGGCCAGATTGAGGCATGGATGGGAGTTAGTTTACTGAAGCTCAGTCCAGATATGGTATTGGCAGTGCTGGTTGGCTAAGGGAAACCATAGTAGTTGGCCAAGGTAATTTCATTCCTTCAGTTGAGAATGGTTAATAAGATTCACAATCTATGGGTTCAGTTAGATCCTCAGCTGCTCCTGAATGTCCAGATAGCAACAGTGACTAAAGATACTTTTTATAAACTGAAAACCAATAAACTGCTGCATCTAGTGTTCCAACTTCACATTGGACTGTCAAACAGACTCAGATATTTCATTTCAAAGGAAAATATTAAGCAAGACACTAAGTCATGGCTTATGCAGCACCATCTCAAGTTCTGTTTCTTTTTTCAGGCCTTTATTGTAGCCTTCACATCTGATATGATCCCTCGTTTAGTTTACTACTATGCCTATTTTACAAATGAAGATTCACCCATGTCTGGATACATTAACAACAGTCTATCTGTGTTCCAAGTCTCAGATTTTCTAGAGGGAAAAAGGCCTGAAAATAATCCAGAGAACTTTCTCACATGCAGGTTTGTGGTGATTTTAAAAAAATAATTGTCTCTATGTTTTACATGCAGTTTTCTAAGTAGATAGTTCTTACTTAAGTATAAAATAGATAGGCCTAATTCTTCAATGTTAGAACTAGTGCAGGATCTAGCTTCCTTTAGAAAATGATTTAGATAACCCCACTAACCACCAAAAATCATATTTTTTTTTTCATTTGAGTCAAAGGGAGTCCAGGTTGGTGTAACTAATAAATGCAAAGGCATGAAAAAGGGTGTAACACAGAAAGCAACCAACAGGAGAGACTAAGAATGTATGATTTAAATCCATCCCACTTTGGTAATTGCTGGAAATAGGTCTGACGGTATTTAACTGAATCTAAGGAACCTAGATACTCACCACGCATTATCACCTCTGAATTTGGCTGTTTCTAAAATTGATTTTGGTCTATGTAAGGGGTGATCAGACTGTGGCTTGCAAACCACCTGCAGCTCTTTTACCATTAAAGTAAGATCATGGAGCTCCCCTTGCTCTCCCCCATTCTCCACCTACCAGACTGGGGGCGGAGCGGGGAAGCTCAGGACCTCTGCCTTGCAGCGGGGTGGTGGGGTAGGGGCTTCTGCCCAGCAGAGAGGGGGGGTCTCTGGGCTTCAGCCCTGCGGGGCACACTTGCCAGGGCTTGGGGCTTCAGCAGAAGCGGGGTTAAAGCCCTGAGCCCTGTTGGGCACCTCCCGTGGGGCTGAAGCCCCAGCCCCTGGCAGGCGGGTCCCGGCTCTCGAACTAATGAAGATTATCGTATGCGGCTCGGAGGGCCAGTAAGTTTGGTCACCCCTGTCACAAGCAGTTTGATGCAAGTATTCAAAATCCAAGCTCAGCTGGTGAGTTTTGATTGAACACACAGGGCATATGGTGTGCTTCTGTTGCCTGATTGGATACAAGTAAACCTCCTTGAATCAGGTTTAGAATGGAGTGAAAAAATACCCAAAGCATAAGGCCCTGGCATAGCACAAGTTTCTCAAGAGCAATGTTGTGCATCACGCTGTCATGATGGAGCCCTACATTTTCAAAATGACTCTAGTGTTGTCTTCTTCTGCCTGGCTTTGCCGAGGTATTTGACATTTTATACAGAAGGACCAATATCTGTATACACATATGGGGACATATTCTTAGCTGGTGTACATTAGCATAGACATATTTTTCCAATGACAAAGGAATTATGTCCATAAGGGTTCAGTATGTTGGTGAAAAAGCCTGGATTTGTCCATGGTGAAGGAGTTGTGGATCCGAGAAGGAACTTCAGAGACATCCATGACAAAAGGGAAACATATGATTGGATACAAAACAAATCCACTACAGATAGATCATGACTCAGAGTAAAGCTCCCGTAGTCTGTCTTTATCCTGCCATAAATATTAATGCTGAACACACACATGCCTGCTCACACATTGAGCCCTTGATCTGTCCAGTAAATCTGTCCATTCTGATACCATTCAATCAGCTTCCATTGTGCTATTCAGGAATTGTCCATTATTTGGTCACCACCTGAATACAGTAGTAATCCACCTATAAATTTCACTTCTCACACATCCTCAGCCATTCTGTGTTGTTGTGAATAAGAGTGTCTGAGCAAATTGGCAATAGAATCAAGTTATGAGGGCAACCTGTTCCTGCCAAAGAGAACAGAACATTTAGAACAAGATCAAAAGGTTCCTTAAATGACAGCTGTATTTGCATGTAAATGTCACTGAGCTTGTAGTCTGTCTCAGATTAAATATGACATTTCACCTTTACATTTATTTATATCTAACAGGTACAGAGACTATCGATATCCACCAGGCCACGAGAAGAAATATTTACACACTATGCAGTTTTGGCACATTCTTGCTGCAAAAATGGCCTTTATCATTATAATGGAGGTATGTGCCAATCAGTCCTCTGAAATCAATACATTATACCTTCTGTATATAGTTATTATTTTTTTATGAAAGTCAAACAACTTCTGAGAATATCCTGCATTCGCTTGCATAAGCAACACAAAGAAAATGTCAAAATAAAACAAACCCTCAATTTTCACTCAGTCCTTACTCAGGCAAGACTCCCTTTGAAATCAAGAGATTCAGTCCAAAGAAAAGAGCAGAGTTAAATCCTTTTATGCAAATAAGAAAATAACTAAACCACTAGGCCTCCCATATGTATAACTCCCATTGGTTTAGTTGGGAGTGCTACTTCTGAGAGGACTGCAGTACTGCTTTCTAAAAGTGTTTTAAGATGATGAGCAGCAGCTAAAATTGCTCAAGTCAATCATTTCGAGTAGTAAGCCAGCCTTTTGCAGGCTATCAAAGGAGTAAGGGGATTGTTTATGAGCTGCATCCATGGCATTTCCCACTGCGATCCTGTCAGTTCTCACAAATTGAGCTGGGTCAATACGTGGATGGGATATCGTGGTAGGGCGAAGACTCACTAGCACGGCGCCGCCTGCTGGTTGTCTAGGGAATTTGTTCTTTTCCAACTCCAGAGCACCCTCTGACAGCTGATGTCTCGTCTGTCGCTGGCCCCCGTGTTCCTCCCAGACCCTGGTGCCCTTTGCCCAGGGGTTCTAACCACTGCAGCAATCCACAATTTGGGTCTCCCCACCCAGGGAAACCCCCAACCTCCTATCCCCACCTTGCCTCAGTGGCTACTGACAGTCATCGTCTAGCCCCCGCTCTCTGGGGCTGACTACAGTCTATAAACCACTCATCATCGGCACGGGGGTTGGACCTCTGCCTGTATCTGGGCTGCCCGTCTGCAGTCCTAGTACCCTTTTGTGGGCCCTCAGCTCGGCCTGCAGCTTTGCTAGACTGGAGCTTCCCAGCTCCCTCTGCCCTTCCCCAGCACTGCTCCACCCTAGGTACCCCCCCTCAGCTTCCCAGGCAGCCAGGTCCTTCTCTCTATACCGCTAGAGAGAGACTCCTCTCTTGAGCGCCTGGCTCACAGTCCTTTTATAGGGCCAGCTGTGGCCTGATTGGGGGGTGGCCTCAGCTGTGGCTGCTTCCACAATCAGCCTTTCCCAGCCACAGCCCTCTCCAGGGCTGCTTTTAACCCCTGCTGGGCTGGAGTTGGGTAATCACCCTGCTACAGTTATCTCCAATGAGCCATCTAGATCCAGCAAAATGGTGCTAGCGATTCAGAAGGTATCACTCTTCCTCCTGAACCTGTTATGAAGCACTTTGGGATCAAAGTTGGTGTTTAAGTGTAAGGGTGTTTTATAATCTTTTTATTTGTACATAAAATCCAAAAATAGCAACGTTTTTTGTAACCTGATGTGTATTGTTCCAGGACAGTCATATTACAGTATGCTCAGTTTTAAAGGAAAAGAGAAAATTTCTTTTTAATAATAATACCTAGCTCTTATGTAGTGCTTTTTTAGCTGGAGATCTAATTATTCCTTTATTCTGTAATACATCATCATCACTTTCCCTTGCCTCTTATTTATTTATTTATTTATTTATTGGCAGCATATTGTGTTCATTGTCAAATTCTTTGTGGCCTGGATGATTCCAGACGTTCCAGCAGAGGTGAAAGCCAGAATAAAACGTGAAAAGTTCTTAACTCAAAAAATCCTGCATGAATATGAACTCAATAAGCTGAAGCAGAAACTGTGTGAATGCAAGACATCTGAAAACATGGAAAAGGAAGTAATTGCCACAGAAGGAAAAGTGGAGTTATCCCAGGCAATGTAGCTGGAGGGGCTATCCGATTTTAGTCCCTGAAACTCTAGTCCTTATTTATCTGTGATCTGCTCAGTATGCAGTATGTTGAAAGCCATATGATAGTTTTAACCCTTTGCTTTCAGTCCAAAGATTTTAAACATTTGTTTTTCTAAAAGACACCTGTTACTGAGTATTGTAGGCTTGGTAAATACTATTTCTCAATTTCCCTGTTCTGTAGCTGTTTTGTAGCTACCCATCGGTCTGGACAATGGATAAATCTCATGGGTCTAAACATCAATATATTATTTGGAAATCCTGTGACACTGATTCCTAGTGTAGGGGTTGTGACTCTCCCCAAGAGGTTGTGATCAGGTGTATGAGGGTCATGACTACCCTGAGCTTCCCATACTTCTAAATGGGAGAAGGAAGGGCAGTACCAACTAGCTCCCAGCTAGATGGCAAGGTATGTACTGGACAGCTCCTGCTACGGAGAAGATTGAGAATGAGTGTTTAGAACATCACAGCGTAATTAGCTAACATTGGAGGCAGAATGATATATATGAAATGTAGTGGATATAAAAAAATAATATTTGTTCACGGGCTTGCAACTTGTATTCCTTTTTTTAGGCACATGTGTTTTAAAGATATATTGACTTAATTCTACTTTGGATTTTTTAAGGCTCAGAATTGAGATAGGATATCTTTATTTATTTAGCCTATCTCCTAGAACTGGAAGAGACCTTGAAAGGTCATTGAGTCTAGCCCCCTGCCTTCACTAGCAGGACCAAGTACTGATTTTGCCCCAGATCCCTAAGTGGCCCCTTCAAGGATTGAACTCACAACCCTGCGTTTAACAGGCCAATGCTCAAACCACTGAGCTATCCCTCCCCATTGAGAAGCTATCCCTCGTAATGAAGAAAAAGAATAGTTTAATTTATTTTCAATTTTTTACTCTGAATAATCCTCATCTGCTAAAGAGTTTCCTCATAATAAAGTTTAAACATTGAAAGTTTGTGGAATAATCTGCTAGTTACAGTACTTTTGCCAGGGTTTGGTAGTTTAGTTTAGATTACATTATTTAAGGAAACTTAGCTGTTTTAGTTCTTAACTCTACAAGACATCATTTGAAAAACTATACTAAGTTAGTAGGGGTCTGCCCCGTCATATGATTTCTGATTATGCACATGTTATCTCTGAGAATGACAACAAAGGGATAAAATGGTTTGAACCGCCTAGTCAGAAATTCTTCAGGAATTAACCACAGGGCTGTGAATTTTGAACAGACCCCAGTGTGGGGTAGCTGGACTGTAATACAAATTGATCTATATATGTCATTGTGTTTGTATGTGAATGTGATTATAAAGCGATAAAGTGAAGTATTCTTAATATTTTAAAAATGCCAAGCAATGTACATTTATGTAGCCATTGTCCTGATAGTAGGAACCCTTGAATTTTTTTGTTTTTAATCTTGCCAAGAAGAAACCTTTTTTATTTTGTCATGGGGCTGTCTGCAAAGGTATGAAGTATATTACTTGTCAGCTATTTGTGCAAGATAGCTACAAGCTGTTTATGAGCACTGCCCTTGCTATATAATTCTAATTACAAAGATTTTACTGATTTTACTATATATTAAAGACATATCAACCTTACAATGCTTAGTGCCTTGTTTATATGCATTTTACACAAGATGTGAAAATGCTAGCTGTATAATTAAATTATATAGCATATCTTAAAAGTGAACCTGCAGGCATCATGAAACTTTGAACCTCCATATGGCAGTGCATAGTGTTGGCTTAGCAATGACTACATATGCAAACTTCAGTTTGTCAGTGCTATGCAAAAGAGTGGAAAGCACTGTGAAGTGGACTGCGAGCTGAAGACGCAATGGACTTGCTGTATCCTCCCAAAATGTAGTATGCTAGATAGTGATATTTGGAATTTTAGTATATCTGCACTTCGAAAGTTATAGTTACTCAAATGTACCAGACCAAAACCCCCATCATCTATTTTGCCTTTCAGCTAAAGCACTCATAGTTTACTAAATCCACAAGTTTTCGGTTCCACTTTTGGTTTTAGCAGAGCAAACTTGTGAATCAGAAAAATAATATAATAAATACCTGGCTAATTAGCTGATTATTATAACAGAGTTTTAAATCTGTGTCTTGGGCAGAACTAACATTACTGGTAGAATTTCTAATGATAAAATGTTTACCTCAAATGAACATCACATGATTCTCCTACCGGCCAGGAAGGTTAAGAAGATGTACATCTCTTTCCATTGTAATTTAGCAAGGTGTGCTTTAAGAGCAGAGTGGCAACTGACCACATTTGATGACTGAATACTCACTTGGCTTTCTTAGACAGGCTTCCCAGAATCTTTATTGACGTGGATGTCCCCAGGGCTATTTGGTTAAATCTGTAACCAAATTAGTATATGTGGTGAGTTGAGATTGCGCGGTAACATTGATGTAACTTTAAAAACTCTGATTCATTGTAGAAATGCATGTATAGCAAAGATTAGTCTGCTGCTTAAGAGCGTATGTTATATTATGAAGTGCAATAAGCCAAAGATTCATTACAATTGCTGTAATTCTGTATACTCTGCCCAACCATAGTAAACGATACAAGCACTTTGCTGCTTTTTACACATATTTTACAAATACTGTAAATTAAATGGAGAACGTGCAGTTTTCATATTATTATCATGTTTAAATTATTTTCATAATTTTGTTACTGTTAGCAACCGGCAAAGCATGTGTAAAGTAGTAAGGTGAAAAGATACAACATGGTAATGTAACCTCTGAACAAGATGCACAAAAGGTCTGCTTTCAAGTTAAAAACCAGTAAATTCAGTATCTGATGTTGTATTCATGCAGATTTAAGAGAATGTCAATTACTCCAAGTCTTTGTAGTTTAAAAAAAAAAAGTCGTAGTTTGCCACACTTGAAAAGTTTCCAGCTGTGTAGTTGTGTTGGCAATGGACAACGCATCTTAAAAAACAAGAAGGAGAGAAACAAATAACTTAAAGATAAGGATGCAGCACTGATGTGCAGAAGCACCAGGTAGTAAAACAATGAAGCTGATTTAACATGTGGCCCCATTTCTTACTTCTAGTTCATTTTCGGAGAGCACTTATTATGTAATCTTATACTCTAGGAACATTGGGTTGTTTTCTTCACATACTATAGTATATATTGAAAAGTGAAAAACTCTGGGATCAGCTTTAAACATACACATATTTTACACTTTAAAGCATCACTTTTTGGCGTGCACAAAAAACTATTTAAAAGAGTAAATTATCATGAAATTAACAGCTAAAGATACATAAGAACAGGTCGGTCTAAGCTGTCTCAGAATTTAACTATTTACCTTTTCTTTGTTAGTGGCTAAGCATTGTTTCAACAAACTTTTATTAGCATAACTAGGGTTATAGCCTTTCACAGATTATATTTTTTTTCCTGAAAGGTATTGCAAAGTGGCAAAAATAAAAGCCATACTGGGAATCTGAAAGTATTAAATATTCTGTGTTAGGTTTTTGTACATTTGAATACCTAGTTTTGATGTTGAACATTAATACTGAACGTACAAAATACACACATGACTTAGCCAAAAGGCCGAGAAGCGATACTACAGAACTATAACTGTATATATGTCTCTAAAAGTGTCCTTTAACCACAGTGAAACGAGTTCAGTGTTGTAGCTACTATAACTTTTTGGCAACAGTGGATTGCTTCAATAGAATTAGTAAATGAAGAAGATTATTGGCTTTTAAGTATAAAGAGTAATCCGATCAGGGAATTTTTTCCCCAATATAGTGGTGATATTTGTGCTATAGAAAGATTTAACATACGATGATATAAGCAAATGACCATGAAATAAGCGTTCAACCACAAAACACTATACTGTTTTTCTAGCAAATTTATTACTGTGGCTTCTCTTTTTTATGTAAATTGTTTAATAATGTTGCCAGTTTCAGACTGCAGGAGAAAGTGGCAGGGAAGGATAGATTTTCTTACTGAGCTGTTTGCCTCTTTTGCTTCCAACTGATATTGTCATGTAAATGGACTGGTATTTTTGACTGTTAAGTATCGTACTGATGTATATGATTCACTAATCCTGGGATAATTTTTTAAACATTGCATTAAACTAGCCTATGTGTACAATACTGAGATTTAAAATGCATTGGTGAATAAAGCAATGTTTATTTTTTAACTGGACTATCAACTTTTTTCAAATATTGCTTGTTTTGTAAAATTCGGCATGTGTCTGGAGTTAAAGGGCTGAGTCTGTGTTCACAGGGCCTCAAAAAAAGTGATATTTGTATTATAGCTAATTAATCTTTGATCATCGATTTTAACACAACATTGTATTTAGATTCAACAAAAATACATACCGCTGATGAATTCCTTTTACATACTAAATGCTATAATAGAGAAAGAGTATAGTGGACCTATATCTTGCTTGAAAGAAATAATAGAAAATCACAAGATCAAATTGTGGTCTCAGTTAACTAACTTATGGCATGAGCAGAGGAAAAAAGTGCTAAAAAAAGGTAAAAAGTTCCTTATGAAGAATTTTTACAGTGTTTTACTCAATGGATTTATAAACATGAACATATTTTATTCTCAAGTATCAGAGGGGTAGCCGTGTTAGTCTGAATCTGTAAAAAGCAACAGAGGATCCTGTGGCACCTTTAAGACTAACAGAAGTATTGGGAGCATAAGCTTTCGTGGGTAAGAACCTCACTTCTTCAGATGCAAGTAATGGAGATTTCCATTACTTGATTCTGAAGAAGTGAGGTTCTTACCCACGAAAGCTTATGCTCCCAATACTTCTGTTAGTCTTAAAGGTGCCACAGGACCCTCTGTTATATTTTATTCTCTTCTTTCAAACTCAGTTGTGACAAGCATCCATTTCTGTGTTTGGCACTCCCACTGGTGAATCTGGAGTCTGGTCCATCATTGCCAGAGAATTCACTTTATTTTCAACATTCAGCAGATGCTGCCACTATTATTAAACAAAAGGCAACAGGCCATCAGACATTATCAGATCCTCTCTGGGAAAAACTGAAGACGAATCACTGAAGACGAATCACAAAAAGCACTTGGATTGATTCCATCCAGACTTCAAAGGGGTTTAACTCCAAGAAATGAATAAGTACAGGTGCAGTGACAATATTTTAATGCAAACATTTATTCACTAAAGTTTAACTAAATTCCATAAGCTTTGTTCAGGCTATTATAGGTTATTGTCAGTCTGTCATAGGGATATCACAGTGTAGGCTGGGAACCGTGCAGCCTGGAAAAACTCTGGTCAGGAGGGAGAGAGATGTGGGTCTACACCCAAGACAGGTGACAGCTGAGGAGCAGGAGCCTACAGTGCGTGCCCTTGGCAGACTACAAGGGGGAAATACAGGTGGAGGTGCCCTGAACTGTGACAACAGCCCCATACTACCTCCATTAATGTAACTGGCAAATTTTCAATGGGGGAAAATAATCAAAGCCTTTATTTATCTTGCATGATTACCAAATACCCAATAACAGGGGCTGCACTCAGAATATACCTCGTCTGTTTTAACACGGTACAAGAGGAGAAATAGCGCTAGTGCTAGTTTTGTCCAGTGCACCTGTTTGTGGCTAGTCAGTGTTCTTCCTTTATGTTCCTCATTTGTCCTATGCAAAAATGGGACGGGCATTCTCCATGTATTCGGATGTATTCGGATGTATTCGGACGCCTGACAGTACTGATGGGCAACATGTAATGAACTTATATTAAATATCAAGCAAATTCATGCTATACGTAAATTAATTGTAATTCAATTCTAGAAACGTAAGTGTCCCATTAGTAGGTATGTGGGAGAGTAGGTGCTCCAGCTAGGGTCTGGAAGGTAGCATGCTACATCATCAGAATCTGCACATTTCAAATCTGTCTCAAAATGGAGCTTAGCAACACACTGAGAAGATGCACTTGGAAAATACCTTGTCCAAAATGAAAGAGACACTGCATCCATAAAGAGAGGGGCTTTTGGACCTGACACCCTGAAAGGGTTGGAAGTCAAAGGCGCAACACAAATTTTCAACAGTTGAACATCTACCCCTCTGTTTTTAAGCACTGGCTTGGTGTCCTTAAATGGTGACACTGAAACTTTTTTTTTTGTTCTAGTTTAAAATAGTTAATTACCTACTCTCAATTATGCCCGTACATAAAATGCTTTATGAATTACATTGCCATGGTTCAAGGCTGTATTTTGAGAAATCAGCTAGGAGAGGAGTGGGATATGAAATCTGGCAGGGAGATCTCTACTTTGAAAGATGCCTAAGAACAGTCCTCTGCCCCAATAACTGAGTCTTCTTTCTTAATGAGAAATGATAGTCTAAAATGTGAATTAAGTGAGTTTGGTTTCTTTAGCTGTTGGACAAAGCAGCGCTGCAACAGTTAACCAGGAAATAACACCTTTTTCGTCGAGATTACTAATTGACCTTGATTTGTCATTTTGTAGTCAAACAGTCACAGCTGTTGCTTGAGAGTACTATGCACTAACTGAACAGCTTGGGTCAGGAAACGAATAGAAATCTATATAGCTCTGCTCTTAAATGAGGAAAAACTATGGCGTATATATATGAACATAAACAGCTTATTTTTAAACTGAGGTGGATTTTTGATATACTTTGTGATTTAAATTGGACCATTGCTGGCAGCAGGATACCAGACTAGAAAGGCCAATAGTCTGATCTGGTATGGTAATTCCTATGTTCCTAGGTACAAGAGCTCCTTGTGGAATGTTCTTTCCACTCACAGGGGCCAGATGCTGATCTGGTACATGGTCAAATCCAGAGTAATCTCATTGATGTCCCTGGAGTTACTTCAAATTTACACTGGTGTAACTGAAATCTAACCCAGCCCAGGATCCTTAGGTCCAGCTGCTACATTGTAAAAGCTATTAAATCAATAACAGGGTATTTAAAGTAATGGCTAGTTACTTCTAGATGGAAACTAGCTACATCGTTAATGAGAGCTACTAATGTAACATACTGCAAACCATGCTGAAAATGTACACTTTGCAGGGTCTGATTCGATTCTCATTTACATTGGAGTTAGTGAGGTGTAACTCCAGGACAATCACTAGAGTTGCACTGGTGCAAAACTGTTGTTAGAGCGGAACAAGCTCCATCCATGTTGATCTACGTACAGTCAAGAGCTAGTATTGCACTGGTAACCACACTCCAATCTTTGCCTATGAGCACTCATTCCTGGCCTCCTAAAATACTATCACGAGATCAAATTCTGAGTTTACTGGTGGAAATCTGAACTACCCTAAGTGAAGTTTAACAGTTACTCTGGTTTTACATCATCCTAACTAAGAGCAGAATCTGTCCCACTGAATCCCTGCTCCTTGTAGAACTTATTGACACAGGCCCATGTACCTTCTCACATAAAAAAGAAAAGCCTCTCATATTGCTGAATCCCTCCTGTGCAAACATTCCTGCTCCATCTGTTCCATTTCCACCAGCCACCTATTTTTAGCCTCGTGAACCCCACTATGCTACCCCTTTCCTAGCCAAGACAGGATTGGCATTTCTCACCTTTACACACAACCTACTTAACATCATAACCTTGGAAGTCTTCACTGGCATCCCATTTCCAACAAACACAAAGGGAGTTCAGCATAGGGAGATGGCACTGAAATATATTGGGGCAGGGACTTCATAATTTCTACTGACATGTGCATTAAGTAGCTGGATCTTTTATAGAAGATTCATGTTTTCCTCCCCCATCTCGGCATACCTGACATGCTTGCCATCAATGCTATGTACAGCAGCTAAACTGTCCTGCACTCAGCAACAAAAAAACTTTGGTTCAACATCAGATTTTCCCTTATTCCATTTAGCTCTCATCATGTTGGCCTTTGTTGATTTCCCGCAACTGTTTCTTTGTGCAATTTAATAGAGAAAAAATGTTCCGGAAGCATGGACCATATGGTAGCTGACTCTTTGCGTATATTGTCAAGAGTAGTTTATGGAAAAGGTATAAAAATGCCCCGTCAGGAATGTACTAAAATGGAAGAACTCCTAGGAAGGTAGAGAGAAGTCTATGGTGTGTTGCCATATAGTCACAATGTAACACTTTGCTATCAGTGTCTCTTGAATAAACATTTCAGTTGACATTATCCCATTAGCAGAGTATCAGTAAACACTGCAGTGTTGTAGACAGTTATTTGTTCCCAGGTATTGCAATGTATTCTAGAAACTCTTTGGGTAAAATCCTGACCCGCCTATAAGAACTGGGCCCAAGGGGATTTTGGTCTACTGTCATTTCCACATCACCATTGGAAACTTAGAGTAGGGGCTTTGGGAGGACCATATGCAGGTAGACTGTAGGCAATACCACCCAGCAGGGCCTGTGTGGTGGCCCTTCACACCCTAGTGATTGGCTGATGCTAGTCTTTAGACCAGGAAGCCATTATGGGCAGCTGCCTGAGCAACAATGCAGACTGCTCCAGAATCTGCTCGCTGTAGACCCTAGACTCTGGCTTCTGACCCTGGTTTGTCCTTGACTCTGCTAGCTGTCTGCAACTTGGTGCCTGACCCTGACTTCTTGGCATTCTGAGCCGGCTCACTCCCAAGCCTGCTACTCATCTCCTGATCATCGTTTAGCAGCTGATTGGTACAAACAGGCTGCCCCTGGCCAGGCCTAACACCATGAAAGTACAGCTGTGTGAATAACAGATTGTTCAGTTCAATGGCCATACCAAAACATCTAACTTTAAAAACAAAATTTGTTTCAGATTGAAAAAAATGTATTACATTTTCAAGATTTTTTAAAAAACTCTTTTAGCATAAACTTGAAGTGTATTTTGACACGAAAAGATTTTTGAACATTTTCTATTTGAAACAAACATTTTGATTTTTTTTTTACTTGTGGAGGGAGTTAGAGCGGATGGAGGTTTAAACCAAAGCAATTCTGCAAATTCAACCCAAATTTGTGATACCTCTTTCATAGAAGCTAACTAATAGTGAGGCAAATCAGAAACAAATACAAGAAAACATTTCCTTACACAGCCCACGGCATTCACTGGCCTTGAAAGTCACAGTCAAGTATTGTGGCTGGATTATTTAAAAAAGGCTGGATTTTGCCACCAGTGAGAGCAGTTATATTTTTTGCATGATAAGTTAAACCTCGTGCTGCCAGATGCAAGCTGCTAGCATACTGAAGTCAGGAAGGATTTCCTCCTTTTTTGCATAGCACTGCACTGCACAGCTGGTTATGTACATCAGAAAAGATTTTGAGCTTTCTTTGAAGCAATTAAGAGAAAGGATGCTAAACTCAATGTGCTAGTTTGCAAATCCTATAGGCCAGATCACACCCCTATAACTCTGCTAGTGAAAGAGTTCTCCAGGCAATTTCCACTTCTCTATTGAAGTAGGATTCAGGTGTCTCTTTGACACTGTCTTCTTGCCTCCTTCCTAATGGACATTACAGAGGACTCGCTATTCCTGATCCCAGAGAAAGAGCAGTTTCACACAATATAATTGCTGAATGTAGCTCATTGGAACACCTAGGCACAATGAGATGAGTTAAAGGCACATGGCAGCCTTTAATTAAGATGTGACATTGATAAAAAAAAGGTGTAGCCATTATTTGACCTCACTTGTGGTTTGTTCTTAAAATTGTTCAAGAGACGAAATAACCAAACTTTAGCTATATTTATTAGCTAAAAACAAAGCAGTACAACGTGAAAAGGAGATATACATACCTTGAAAAGGAGATATACAGGAAGCAATTTTATCTCACAGCATGATTTAGCTACACAGAAGGTGTACTTCAGTGATACGCATTTCAGCTAGTAGTATTTATAGTATGATTTTTACAAGTTACAGAACTCTTTACATTTCACTAAAATCCAACCCACCAGTTCTTTAACTTCTTGTTTTGTGCTCTGTGGTTTTTCTTATGAAGTTCCCAAAAAGAGATTCCAAACCAGCTGGGTGTAGAGGTACAGTCTAACCTGTGCTAGACACACCTCTCATGTAACTTGGTTTCGATAGGCCTCCTATTTTCTAATGACAACACTGACTTCAGCTTTGCAAATGTTGTGGGCTACTTGACGTGGGTGAACAAAGGTGTGGAGAGTGCATAACATGTTCCATTAACATAACTTCCCAAGACATATCTCTAATGAATATTATACTAATATCATGTACATAATACCCATTAATGTGGTGCATACAACACTTTCCATGTATGTATTGGCTAACCGATACGTAACAGTGGACTGGATTGAAACCATAAGAGAACCACCTGCCATTTACACATGAATGCACAGCAACGAAAATGTAGTTATAAAGCAATGGCTTCCTCTTTGCTGTGACATAAAACGGAGGGCCAGATTAGATTAAAATGTATGAAAAGCCATGGGAGGAGACTTTTTACTTGAAAAGCTTAATGAAGAATCCATTATGGAGGTTACCCCAAATTGTCCCATTAAGGGAGAGGTAGGAAGGGGTGGGATGTTCCTCCACACACATAAGAAAGCCACTTTTAGACCTGATAGATCCCAAAGGACCCACACGGAGACCCTATACCTGCATAGTGTCTCTGGCCCCCATAACACATTCCCCCCCAGTACCAGTGGGGTTGCACTGTCAGGAAACCCTCTAGTATCAGCTGCCCACTGTCTCCTGGTTGGACATAGGGAATCTGCTGAAAGACACATACTGCTTGTGGCTGTGTGGGGAACAATGTGTATCACACCCAGCCTCAACCCCTGACAGTCGCTGACTCTCCCCTCTTCCCCATGTGGAGCCCAGACTTTGCAATACTCTGTCTTCAGCCACTTGATTCAGTCTCTGCATTGTTCTACTCTGCGGTCACTCCTCTGCACTGCCAGTCACTTGGCTATAGCTTTGTAGACATGACCATTTCTTTTGCTCTTGCTGACATCAACCATTTCATTCACCTTTCACCAGAGGTTAACCAGAGTTTCTGGCCAGCTGTGTTCCTCTGGCAAGCCAGAAGTGCACTTGACACAGGACAACTTCTTACTTCTGGCCATAGCTAATACATGTGAGCATTTACTGTTTCCAGCTGAGCAGTCTGTGTGGTAATGTGAGGTTAAATGCTAAGCAGCTGCATTTGAACCAGAAGGTTGCTTCCTGTTCCTGGGAAATGAGTGTGAAGTTTTGGAACGGAAGGGCTGGGAAACATGTTCCCATGGGATTGTGGGATAGAGTGGGCAGACTCTGAGCTATGTCCACACTGCAAAATGTGTGACCCACTTGCCTAGCAGGGACCATGGGGATGAGTCCAGAGGGGTTCTTGCCCCAAGTCACACTCATTTCTGTATGGACAAAAGGGGAGCTTGGGCTTAAACCCGAGTCTGAAACCAGTCTTAGTGCGATGGGTAGACACCCCTTCCCCCCACCCAATGCGGTCACAGAGCCCAAGCTCCAACACAAGCCCAAATGTCTACACTGCAGTTTTATAGCTCTGCAGCCTGAACCACACAAGACTGAGGCAGCTGACAGGCCAGCCAAGGGAGTTTTATTGCAGTGTAGACATACTCTCAGAGCCCCTTTATGCTAACTGGCAAAGGGTGCACCCAACACACTGTCTTTAGATTATTTAGCCAAACAGTGTCTTGTAAGGTATACAAAAACTGGTGACATGCTGGTTATTAATATTATTATGTACGGTTAGTTTGTAAAGCAATATGTATGTGTGCAGGAAGTATGTTCCTAAAATATGTTCAGCCCAAGCATTCCAAGGAAAGCAAATAAACAGTCATAAGCAAAGGAATGTTGTTTCACCCATTTGCCTGTGTCTCCAATGTAAATTGAGCAAGGTGAGACCAGAGACATTGGAAATACATTTACATGTAAGGTAAAAACTGTGATTAAGCCAATCGAAAAAGCAAATTGACCAGAGGATGAGGAAGACAGCATGGCATTTACCAGCAGGGGAGAGAAACTTTGTCTGGATTTACTTTGTAAAGAATACAGTTCAAAGGTTTACTGGACTATAAAAGGAAGGGGAACGAACCGCTTAATTATCCAAAGGGGACAACCCCCTCTGACTCTGTTAGAGTTGGATCCTGAAGGGCTGGAGATGCTGCAAACTTGATGTAAGTGAGAAAACTTCTTAGGCAAAGATTGCAACTTGCTAAAATTGAGTTTTAGTCACACTAAACAGATTGTTTTGTGTTGGCACCATACCTGTTTCTTTTTCTCTCACTTAGTATCACTTAAATCTCTGTTCTTTATTACTAAACTTAAACTTAGTGTTACTATAAACCATCTCAGTGCTGTTATATTGAGTTAAAGTGTGAGTCTTCAGTTAAACTGAGAGACTGGAGTGCTCACTGTCTCTTTGGAGGCAGCAAACAATCATTTCTGTGAGTGTCCAGTGTGAGGGACTGGACACTGCAGAGAGATGTTTCTGAGGGGGAAACAGGTTCACTGACTGTTACCTGCAAGGCAAGGTTAAGACTAGCAGAGTCTCTCCAAGTTTGCGGGTGAGGCGGACAGGGAGCTGATACACAGTCCAAGCCCCAGCAAAGCATACGCCTTGCTGAGGCAGAGGGGTAAAACAGTGACTCACTGTTCTGGCTGTCCTGAGGAAAGAGTCACAGCTGGTGTTATACTTATTGATGCCACAGTGATTATATTAGAGAGCGAGACAGGAAAATCAAAAAAGCAGGAAACCTATTTCTTTGAAATGTAACAGAAGGTCATCAGCTAATCATATGAAGGGAATGATCTCAAAAGTAAAAGTCATTTTGAACTTTATGTTAATGAACTATGAAGGGGAGGGCTATTCAGAAAACACTTGCAGTGTGAAGACTGATTATCTCGGCAATGAGGGGAAACTGAGGCGGTGCATCAAAACTGAGGCAGTCGATGGATTTCAAGCCAGACAAGGTAAGTTCCTGCTTCAGGGACCAACAGAATGCTTGTTATCTTATGGCCAGGAGGATGTTTTAAATTCAAACTACAGTCTGGCAGTAAATCACTCTTTTCTTCTACACAAAATAAGACAGAGGAGCCAACTTATGGATAATGAACAGGAAGAATTGAAGCTGGGCATGCATAGAAAAGGCTGGTTGTGGGGAAGGTGGGGTTGGTTTTTTGTTTTTTGCATCTAGCAGCTGAAAGAAATTAGAAGCAAAGGCAGAATTTGGAACCATACAGAAAATCTATCTTGACTCACTTTCAGCTTTGGGAAAAAAACACTTCAGATTTCCACCCAGTGTAATCAGACACCTGCCTATGTATGGAACACCCTCCCCTCCTCCTGTGCAGACGCAAAGCCATTATATCGGTGATATTATTCACACATCTGTCATGTCAGGGAGCCGGGCAGTTACCTTAGTAAGTGGGTAATTACAGGAGTAAACAGCTTTATTGCTGTATACACTGCTGCTGTTTCACTGCAGCAGTGTATACAGTACAGTGTATGGGATGAGGATGGGGAGAACACCTGGCCAGGTAAGTGCTTGCCATGTCTCTCTTTTTTGGGGGTGGTGGTGGTGTTCATGATTTCATATGAAGCTTGATGTGTGAAGTTTCCTAACTCAGTGTTTAAGTACAATTACTCTAGTCCAGGCAGTCATGGGCAATTCTGGGACTTTATAGTTAACTACTGCAAAAGGTATCCACAGTTTATAGTTCTTAGCACAAGAAATGAAGTAAAGAAGCGACACTGTCATCAAAGCAACACTTTCTTTTTTCTGTTTAGAAATACAGATTTTTACAACTCATTTTAGAATCTCTTCCTTGCAGTCCTGATACAGTATGGCAGGTGGTGGTAAAGTAATGAAAATAGAGCACAGTCCACAAAATATACAAGAAATGGGCAGGGGGGGGAGGAGGAGGAAGGGAATTGTTTCAGTCTTTAATATTATACATTTAACACAAGTAGATCATTTCTTATGGTAAGAACTGAGGTTTAATTTGATTTTTAGAGCCAGATTTTTGCATAATAGTATCCATTTCTGTGAGCATTGAATCATTGTGGATTCATTTTGTCCTTGCAATTGTGTGCTTCAAATCAAGGCTTCTAGATGACTAAGTGAATCAAATGTTGAACAAATTATGGCTGACTGAATATTTGGTACGTAGTCCATCTGGCCAGAATGTGATGTCTGTACTCATGAGGAACAATAATTTACACCAAAGGTACTCCCTTTGAAATCAGTGTGGCTAGTTGTGGATTAACATACTTCCCAATGTGCGGAAGGGAATACAGTGGAATAAGAGGAGAATAAATTAGCAAATCTCTTTTCAGGAGTCTAGTGAAAAGTCCATTCCAGAGGTCCTGGTCCCTCACTAATTTCTCTGGGACTTGTCTCTCGTTGATGTGAGAGAGGATAAAATACAAGTTGGGGATTGCAGATAGCTTGAGTCCCCAGGGATTCTTCGCTAAAAGACATAGTCACAGCAAGGGGAACAAAAGACCATATAGAATGACACTTGTTGATGAACCAGAACTTCTAGCTCTCAAGTCTTCCTGGTGACTTGAGTGTACAGCAGTGGATGATTACTTTATTAAGTATATTTTCACTCCTTTTCTCTTCATTAACTGTCTGCTCACAGTTTTCTCAAATCTATTTGCTATTCAAAATTGTAATTTCTGTGAGTGCATTTTGGTCCATAGCTCCTTTCACAAGAAGATAGTTCATTATGGATCTCTAGTATATGAAATTCAAGCTTTGTTGACTAGTTTTCACTTGGCATATAGGTTACACTGCATGTTTTTGGCCCCTGATTGGTTGAACATAATTTCTAGAAACAGGTTTTGGTGCAGATAGTCACAGCTACAAACTAAAAATGTGTTTACAACAATTATGCTCCAATATTTGCTTAAAATTTGCTATTTCTGGGAACACTCCCACCAGCAGACTAGTTTGCTTGGAAGTTCACAGAAAGCAAACACAACATGGATATGAATTCAGTGAAATGAATAATAACGTATACTTTTCACTTTGGCCCCGCTTTCGCAATGAAGAGTCAGAAAAGCTAGCCTTCTAGTCTGCACTGTCTTAAATCAGGATTAAGTCCACTGAAGTCAGTGGAGTTACATCAGTGTACATGACAGATGAATCAGCCCTGGAGTTACTATCCCATCCCATCTCCTAGAACTGGAAGGGACCTTGAAAGGTCATCGAGTCCAGCCCCCTGCCTTCACTAGCAGGACCAAGTACTGATTTTGCCCTAGATCCCTAAGTGGCCCCCTCAAGGATTGAACTCACAACCCTGGGTTTAGCAGGCCAATGCTCAAACCACTGAGCTATCCCTCCCCCCTTATGGGCCTTGATCTAAAGCGTATAGAAGTCAGTGGCAGTCTCTATTGATTTCAGTGGGCTATGGATCTAGGGTGACCAGATGTCCCGATTTTATAGGGACAGCCCCGATATTTGGGACTTTTTCTTATATAGGTACCTATTACCCTCCACCCTGTCCCGATTTTTCACATTTGCTATCTGACCACCCTACATGGATCAGAACGATATGATTTATTTGTCATGACAAGACCAGTGAGCGAAGGCTCAGACATCTCATCTTGGATATGATGGGAGGTGGACAGACTTTATTAAGTAGGTAATGTTGAGCTTAAGTGAAACCAGTTTGCTTTGTATTTGGACAGAAAGCAGAGGCAGACTTCTGTGGAAATTCTGGCACCATCCTAGGCACCATCCAGAGGACTCTCATCCCAGGGACCTTCCTCTTTATCCTGGCTGTGGGACTAACTTTGAACATGCCCGTCATCTGGATCCTCGTGTTCCGGGTGAAACGCTGGAACAGGAGCACTATTTTCCTTTGTAACTTAGTTTTGGCTGACATCACTTGGATCTTAACCCTCCCCTTTCTGATCTACTACCATCTGAATCAGCTGCATTGGATCTTTGGAGATGCTCTTTGTAAGATTACCAGGACAATTTACCATGTTTGCTATTATTGCAGCATCTACTTTGTCACTTGTCTGAGTGTGGATCGCTATTTGGCTATAGTGCATCCGCTAAAGTCTCTGTGGTTGTTAAATAAACAACAGTCACTACTGATTTCCCTCTCCATATGGGCAGTAACTAGCTTGGCCAGTGTGCCAGTCCCCTTTGTTGCCAGCACCCAGATATGCCCAGACAACAAAACTATTTGCTCTCTTTATGTATTTTCCAGCTCCACCTATATAACGCTTCCCTTTTCCATGTGCTGCACGGTGGTTGGCTGCTTGCTGCCTTTCATTGCTATCTGTTACTGTTACTGCAGCAGTGTCAGGACACTGCAAAAGACTGGCCTTCATCACTTTCAGAAAAGGGGTAAGCTCACCAAGCTCATGTACTCTGTTCTGATAATTTTTGCACTCCTTTATTTCCCTTACCACCTGTCAAGAAACACCTGCATCTTCTTAAGAGCATTGTGGCCCAATGGCAATAGGTCCATTGAGAATGCAGACACCGTGTTCTTTGTAGAGGTAGCAGTGTGTAGCCTTAATACTTGCATCAACCCTCTCTTCTGTTTCCTGGCAGGAGGGGATTTTCGAGACCAGGTTTGCAAAATAGCCTCCTCTTATTGTCACACCAAAACCTGGAGGAGTCAACAGCAAAGGACATCTGTGTACCCAGTATAACTCCATTCCCTCACAAAACTAACTTTGTCAAGCTGAAAATTATGGGAAAAATTTTAGCCCAATTGAAGTCAACAGCAAAACTCCATTGACTTCAGTTGTCAGGAGTTCACTGTTTATATAGTACCTTGGAGATGCTTTGATCTCTCAGATTTGTAAGAACCATTAACTTGGGAAATTTAATTCTGGAGATGTGGGAGATGGTTATAAGCAATAAAATTATTCAGGAAGTCCCAGAGTCTAAAATTTGTGTGAATCCTGGTTCCATTTTATTCAAAACACCAAAAATTAAGGAGGTAGTGAACAGAGCTGGCTGGAAAATGAACTTAATGTCACAAAAAGTATTACTATTTCAAAAGGTTCAAAACGGATCCTTTTTTGGTCAAAATTGAAAATGTTAACAAAATGCTTACTAGCATTTTTCACTTACCATTCCGATGAACAAATACGTTTGTTTATTGAATCTTGTTTTCAATTTTGATATAATTGCAATAAAATTTTCAATACTTTTGATTTTTTCAAAAATATTTTAAAAATGTAATTTTTAAATGAAAACAAAATTGTATGTTGACCATTTTTCATAAATTTTGTTTTGAGTACAGCCCATCTTGCTACAAAAACTTTTCACTCAAAAAATAAAATACCTTGGGTATAAGAAAATGTCTGCTTCTGGCAATGATTTCAAAGGTTAAGGGGGAGAGATGCTTGCATTATTTTTGCTCATCTTAGAAAGTAGACAGGTTTCAGAGTGGTAGCCGTGTTAGTCTGTATCAGCAAAAACAACAAGGACTCCTTGTGGCACCTTAGAGACTAACAAATTTATTTGGGCATAAGCTTTCGTGGGCTAAAACCCACTTCATCAGATGCATGGAATGAAAAATACAGTAGGCAGGTATATATATTACAGCACATGAAAAGATGGGAGTTGCCTTACCAAGTTGGGGGTCACTGCTAACGAGCCAATTCAATTAAGGTGGATTGTGGGCTATTCTCAACAGTTGACAAGAAGGGGTGAATACCAAGGGAGGGAAAATTACTTTTGTAGTGCTAATGATGCCAATGCAATCAAGATGGCCTATTTCCAACAGTCAACTTTCTTGATCTGCCACCAATTCTACCTCATGAGTAATCTACAATTTCTCCATTCTGGTTGCATTGCAGCTACCTGGATTTACTCCTTGTGCAGATTCTCCTTTTGCTATAAGGCCAACAGAAAAATCAGTAGATTATGATAATACCTTTTGAAGCTTATTCATACCAAACATATTGTGCTGGATAACCAGTCATAGGCCAGCTCATTTCTCTAAAAGAACATATACTGAAACATTGGGAGATACCAGGTGCTTGGATGCAATCAGGAACCGAAAAGCTTAGTTTACACTATCTTTCCTCCTCATCCACAGAATGGGCTTGATTCTGATCTTCCTTACACTGACAGAACTCAAAGGAATTACACCAGAATGAAACTTTTGCAAGTGAGATCAAAATCAGGCCCAGGTGTTTAGCAATCCTTATCAGCCACTCATTAACCATTTTCATTTTAAAATGTTTATTAGTTGCTTTACATCTTTCCATAACCCTTTATGAAACAGCAAAGGATTCATTAAGAAAAGGTCTTGGAGGAGAGGGTGAAAGAGGCTAAATTCTCAGATAATGGAATCCTTAACTAAATGAGACACATTCATTAAGAATGAATAAAGCCTCATTTTCAGAAGCACTGAACACCCAGAACTCCCACTGATTTCAGTGGGAGCTCAGCACTTCTGAAAAATCAGGCCACAAAACTAACTAGAGACAACTTCTGCTTATAGAGTGGCATTCACCCACATGCAGGGTGCCCATACCTGGACTTTTGCACCACTTTGCTCCTTTACAGGGAAGTGGAGCATGGATAAAATGGCCATTCCTGGTGGCTCCTATCCAATATGTGCCAAGGAGGGGTTTCATGCTGGCATTCAGATAGATTAATGGGAGCAGACAGGGAACTAGAGAGTGGATCAGCACTTGTGAGGATCCAGAACCCAGGCCTAAGGGCTAGTGAGAATCTGCTTTCAGCCCCACAGACTGTCCATAGGTTGGGAAAGGATTTCCAGCCCTTGCATCCCTGAGGCATTCCCTGCATAAGCACTAATGCTCTCTAAGGGTATGTCTACACTGCCCGCCCGATTGGCGGGCAGCGATTGATCCAACGGAGATCGATTTATCGCATCTAATCTAGACACGATAAATCGACCCCCGAGCGCTCTCCCATCGACTCCTGTAATCCAGCGCTGCGAGAGGCGCAGGCAGAATCAACGGGGGGAGCGGCAGCAGTCAACTAACCGTGGTGAAGACACCACGGTAAGTCAATCTAAGTACGTCAACTTCAGCTACGTTATTCACGTAGCTGAAGTTGCGTAACTTAGATTGATCCCCTCCCCCCCCGCCCTCCCCGCCCCCCCGCAGTGTAGACCAGGGCTAAGAAGATTCCATTACATTTAAGGCAGTACTTAGCTTCCTGTAGTTGAGTCCCAACAGAGAAATTTGCAGACTTTCTTATAATTCCCTCCCTTCGGTGCCCCACCAAATCCTACTATTTTTCTCTCAGTTGACACACACTCCCATTACCATTCAGGATTTATGACTTACTCACCATGCTTCTAGTCAAGGAGGACTGATGGGGGCTCTCTGTTAATACTGCTTCTTAACTTCCCGGAGGTGGGGTGGCTTTTGAATAACAGGCAATTGATTTATTAAGCTTTTTGGAAAAGAACAGTCAAGGCACAGTGTATGTGTGAAGTTAAGTTGCCCATGCAGTCTGAGACAGACTGCCGTGCTTGAGACCTTAGGTGTAATGCTAACCAGATGTGAAGGTACTTCTGGATGATTTATAATGCATACTGATGATGAGGCATGCACCATGCAGAGGGTGATTAATATTCTTGTCATAAATCATAAAATGTAGGCATCATGCTATGAAAATCTGTGGAAGCAAAGAAACCAACTCAGTTTAGAGGGTGACATAATATTAGACTGGCTGCACTCATGGATTCAATAGAGATCTTTAGCAAGATAAATTGCCTCCAGGGAATGCAGTTTCCATGAACTACAGGTGCCTTCCAGTAGAAGAGAGTGTGAAGGTGAACACAACCATGCAAACAGAAAGGTTTTTTAGAAAGTATTTGCATCCCAGAAATTCAGTCTAGGAGTTTGTGTCTAATGAAGAACTTTCAAATTAGTGCTAATAAGAAGTCAAAACTTTATTATTGGCCTGATTCAAAACTCACTGAAGTCAATGGGAGCCTTTGCAATTAATTCAATGGGCTTTGGATTGGGCCCTTAGAAAGAAGCCGACAACCAAAAGTCATGAATATCTGACAACATGCTCAGTGTGAAAGGAACTGGTGGTCTCCAATTCTTAGTAGACAAGTGCTGTGTCACAATTGTCTCTAATTGATACCAATATTGAGAGGCTGAACAAAGAAAATCAACCTTCTCCTGGTGGCATCTGACTCAGATAATGAAAATGAACATACATTGGTCCACACTACTTTGGATTGTTATAGAGCAGAACCCATAATCAGCATGGGTGCATGTCCCCTGGAATGGTGGTCGAAGCATGAAGGGACATATCTATCTTTAGTGCATCTGGCACATAAATATCTTGCAACGCTAGCTACAACAGTGCCATGAGAATGCCTGTTCTCACTTTCAGATAACATTGTAAACGAGAAGTGGGCAGCATTATCTGCAAATATAAACAAACTTGTTTGTCTGAGTGATTGGCTGAACAAGAAGTAGGACTGAGTGGCCTTGCAGGCTCTAAAATTTTACATTGTTTGATTTTTGAATGCATGTGTTTGTTTTTTTTACACAATTCTACATTTTTAAGTTCAACTTTCATGATAAGGAGATTGCACTACAGTACTTGTATTAGGTGAATTGAAAAATATTATTTCTTTTTTTTTATAGTGCAAATACTTGTAATCAAAAATAAATATAAAGTGAGCACTGTACACTTTGTATTCTGTGTTGTAATTGAAATAAATATATTTGAAAATGTAGAAAAATATCCAAAATATGTAATAAATTTCAATTGGTATTCTGTTGTTTAACAGTGCAATTAAAACGTGATTAATTTTTTAAATTGCGATTTTTTGAGTTAATTGTGTGAGTTAACTGCAATTAATCAACAGCTCTAGTTCCTTGCCCTGAAGAGCTTTCATTCTCCACCAGACTTGGTAATTTTATACTGCAGGTTTTCTATAGCCTGGGATATAAGCACGTGGAGCCTGGTCCCGCATTACTGGAGTCAATGGGAGTAGGACCAGGACCATGCTCTTGAAGAGGTCAGTAAGGTGCATGGCCATAGGTTTCCTGAAAGGAGCATACATTGCTCTGTGATACACCAAATCCATCCCATATCAAGCATGGGGAATGGTACTTTCCTTCCAATTTGGCCTAGTTGGTCATCTAATTGCACATACCCAATTGCATTTGAAGCCACAGCTTCCTCTAACAAAGCCAAATAGCTCTTCCAGGCCATAGCGGGTCCTTTTCCAACATATAACAAGAATGTTTGTGTATAAAAGGTGTAAAATTAGCCATCATATGATTAAATGAAATGAGATGAACCACATCCCCAGCCTCAGGTTAGTCTGTTCCCCAGAGACATTTGGAAATAAACTCTGTGTTCAGGAGAAGCCAATGTTTCCAGTTACACAAGATCACTTCAGGATCACAGATCTTTCAAAAGCAATGGAAAACAGGAGGGTGCAGTGTTTCAGTCTCAAACTAACAAGTGTCTTACACCCCTGATCCCTTGTTCCCTTGAACACAGCACAGTCGTCAGCATGCTCATTAGCAGTGTCCTAAAATAAAGCAGAGGTTTTCCTGCCACTTTTAATGATGTACTGTTTAAATGTTCCCAGAGGGAAAACTGAGAAACACCTTAGGTATTCAACAAAGCTGCGGCAATACAGTCATTCTGTTGCACAGGTTCCCTCAGAACCTTTTAAAAGCTTCAGCTCTCTTTTATGTCTTGTGGTAAGAAAAAGGACATTTATTCTCATGTTTGCCTTGAAAAATATGGACTCTTTCCCCAACGAAAATATCTACCACCATTTACCGCTTTAAATATTTATTGTGAAAAAAAGCCAAAATCTTTGTTGCTGATAGAATCGTGTTTCAAAAGATAACAGAATATCAAAGAGAGCTTCTAATGTCAACAAGACCACAGACAAATAACAACTAGAGCTGATTGGGTATTTTTTGTATTATTGTGATAATGAGAAAAATGAAATAGTGCTTTCTTGCAAAGTTTCTTACAAAACCAGTCTAAGATGGCAAAAATCTTGTAATGGCTCTTACTTTCTGAGGAAAATTTCTGTGTCTGTTCAAAAAGAATAGTTACATAACAGATAGGAATGACTCATTGGGGCTCAAAGTTGCTCATTAACATAGCGCAGTTATCCTGATTTTCTAAAAACCTTTAGTTGAGCATCTCCATAGATAAGAAAAACTCTCCAGGATGGGGTAGCCTATTGTGGGGACTTTATTACGCTTAAGAGGTATTTTTAGAACTGGAGGGCCAAAGGGTCAAGGACCCAAAAATGGCCTTTAAAATAATTTAAAAGCAACAAAAGGAAGTTGACACTGTGCTTCTAGAGGGGCTGGGACTGATCCTTATTTACACAAAGACCCTTTTACACAGCTCTGGCAATGTGAAGGGACACTAAAGTAGCATAAATTATATGTACATTCACTTTAAGCCCCCCTTTACACTGCCAGAGTGGTGTAAAGTAGCCTTAATGTCATTAAGAATAAGCCACGCTCGTCTGTTGTATCAGATTTAATTCAACTTTTGAATACAGCAATAAAGGATGCTATTAAAACAAAAATAGATTAGATTAGATATAATAAGGTAAAATAGAGGTCTTGACAATTTATGATAATTAAATATCTCATAATAGCATTAATAAATGAACACATGTTAACACCAATGTGCTTGGCCAGATTTCAATTTAGGTAATTACTTTTCATTGACTTAAATTCCACCACCATAAACTTTTGTACAATGTTCCTATGCACTGCTAAAATTCTTGATGTTTCACCCAGAGGTAGTTGCACTTCTATGTGTTATATGGTTGCTAAAGACCTTTGGGATCCTTTGGTATTAAATTTTAGATGAGCACAAGAATGTAAAGCATCAGTGTTGCTATGATAGCCAAAAATATAAGAACATAAGAACGGCCATACTGGGTCAGATCAAAGGTCCATCTAGCCCAGTATCCTGTCTTCCGACAGTGGCCAATGCCAGATGCCCCAGAGGGAATGAACAGAATAGGTAATCATCAAGCGATCCATCCCCTGTTGCCCATTCCCAGCTTCTGGCAAACAGAGGCTAGGGACACCATCCCTGCCCACACTGGCTAACAGCCATTGATGGACCTATCCTCCACGAACTTATCAAGTTTTTGAACCCTGTTATAGTCTTGGCCTTCACAACATCCTTTGGCAAGGAGTTCCACAGGTTGACTGTGCGTTATATGAAAAATACTTCCTTTTGTTTGTTTTAAACCTGCTGCCTATTAATTTCATTTGGTGACCCCTAGTTTGTGTGTTATGAGAAGGAGTAAATAACACTTCCTTATTTACTTTCTCCACACCAGTCATGATTTTATAGACCTCTATCATATCCCCCCTTAGTCGTCTCTTTTCCAAGCTGAAAAATCCCAGTTTTATTAATCTCTCCTCATATGGAAGCTGTTCCATACCCCTAATACTTTTTGTTGCCCTTTTCTGAATCTTTTCCAATTCCAATATATTTTTTTTTAGATGGGGCAACCATATCTGCAGGCAGTATTCAAGATGTGGATGTACCATGGATTTATATAGAGGCAAGATGATATTTTCTGTCTTATTATCTATCCCTTTCTTAATGTTTCCCAACATTCTGTTTGTTGGGTTTTTTTTTTTTGTTTTGTTTTGTTTTTTGACTGCCGTTGCACATTGAGTGGATGTTTTCAGAGAACTTTCCACAATGACTCCAAGATCTCTTTCTTGAGTGGCAACAGCTAATTTAGACCCCATTATTTTATATGTATTGTTGGAATTATGTTTTCCAATGTGCATTACTTTGCATTTATCAACATTTAATTTCATATGCCATTTTGTTACCCAGTCACCCAGTATTGTGAGATCCTTTTGTAGCTCTTCGCAGTGTGTTTGGGACTTAACTATCTTGAGTAGTATCTGCAAATTTTGCCACCTGACTGTTTACCCTTTTTTCCAGATCATTTATGAATATGTTGAATAGGACTGGTCCCAGTACAGATCCCTGGGGGACACCACTATTTACCTCTCTCCATTCTGAAAACTGACCATTTATTCCTACCCTTTGTTTCCTACATTTTAACCAGTTACTAATCCATAAGAGGACCTTCCCTCTTATCCCATGATAGCTTACTTTGCTTAGGAGCCTTTGGTAAGGGAGCTTGTCAAAGGCTTTCTGAAAATCTAAGAACAAGTTAAGCAAGCATATTCATTTCCAAGGCATAAATAAAATGTATGATACCAAATTTCTCTATGACAAAGCAGAAAAGCTGTGAGTGTTATAATACAGTGCTGCTTTGTTTGGCACTTTAAATGGGCTTTGTCAGTTGTTCATAATTTCTGTTAGAATTTTTTGTTCAGTATCTAGCTGTCTATGTTAAAAGTATACTAGTTGGAAAAAAATGAAACTAGAACTTCCCAATGTAGCTTGAAATTTTATAACTGCAGAGCAGTCAAATATGCTAACCTAAAGTCAAACTCTTTCTATGTTCAGACTGAAATACCATACATACTCTTACAGGAAAAACAAAAAATTAGTCCCCTTTACATTGCCTTATTCGCTTCCACCACCAGAGGGCACAAGCAATGCCTTCAACCAAATAAAGCATGCCCTTGATTCTTATGTGTCAAATTAACTTTTGAATCAACCCAGAATCAGATTCTGACATTATAATAAAAACCGAAACTTGAATGCTTTAAAACAGAAAAAAAATACCCTTTAAATGAATTCTCTGAATTAGTGCAATAATCTCATTTTTCTTTCTTATTAGAATTATTAATTTTATACCTTTGCCAAGCAAATGCAGCAACATGGAAGTGGAAGGAGGCGAGAGAGGACTTTGTAGCGAGTCAGTTTTTCACCGGAAGAGAAAACAGTGACAAAGGGAGTCTCAGAATATTTCCCAATTTAATTTATTCTGTTTTCTTTGAACAAAGCTTGCCAGCAGAGCTACACACTGAGGATTCTACTTGCCGAAAGACTGCACCTGCAGTCCAACCCTATAGCCAGCTCCTCGTTAGATCCTTGGTATCTTTCTCTCTGTGTGTCTTTTCTTGTGTCCTATCTGTTCCTGTGCTCTCACTCCAATGCCACAGGGCTGTATTTTCAATAAGCATGGGCTAATTCAGGGTAGATCTCAGCATTAACTTTCCTTCTGTCCAGCTGCTTAGGAACTCCTCAGCCTGGTTCAGTTAAAAACCATATTCTGTAGAGCCACAAGAGGAGAATACTTACAGGGGGCCTTTAAACTGGATCTCAGACTGCTTTGTACTGCTATAGTTGAATAATATATTCCAAAGTGCGGCATATGCAGAGACATTATTTATTATTATTTGCCTTGTGGGAACTTCCAGCCACCCCAGTGAGGATCAGGGTCCCATTGTGCGAGATGCTGTGCAGACACACTAGAAGACACCATCCTGTCCTTGAAGAGTTTACCATCTAATAAACCAAGCAACATATGGAGGGTGGGGGAACAGGAAGCAATCAATTATATGCAGTTTTAGTATGTACTTTACAGAACCTCTCAACATAATCCTTCAGTAGCCTTTACTTCCATATTTGCCTGTATGGGACTGGAGTCATAACCTCAGGAGAAAGTGAGGCTAGCTGGCTATGAAGCAGGTCTGCAGCTACTTCTGAGATGGCACCTTAGGCAAAATCATCAAGGAAGCAATGTTAACCAAGCTACAACTATATGTGACATTGGCTGGCATCCTGAGTGCTTCAACAACTGGGCTTCAGAGCAGGACACAGCACAGAGTCCTCACTAATGGATGTCCTCCCATGACAATGGGTAGAGGCCACATTTGGGTTCTTAAGTGACTTGATCTTTGCAGCTTTCAACAGAGTTGCCCACTGGTTAGGTGCTACTAATCAGGCCTTCAGGACCTAGCTAGATCAGCCAAAGGCTGCTCTAAATTCTGCCAAGGACAAGACCAGCACAGACCCCTGATGGGGAGAATGGTGCAAAGATGAGTTAAAGCCATCTTTGTGTTTCCTTTTCTTAGCTGTAGCTAAGGATCTGCCACAGGATTTACTTAATGAGCAACCTATTAACATAAAACTATATTATAAATCAGTGGTTCTCAACTCATGGCCAGTGGGCTGCTTGCGGCCCAATCAACACCCAGCTGTGGCCCATGTGACATCCTCAGGGCCAGACAGGTAGTATATATATTGTGTGGCTGTGGCCCACATAAACATAGAGATCTGCATACGAGACCCATAGTGGTAAATAGGTTGAAAACCACTGTTATAAATGCACAGGAAATAGATGCCCATAGGTTTAATGAGCTATTGCTTCTTCCAGACACAGTCTCCCTTCAATCAATTTATCTGCCTTCACACTTCCTATATGGCCTGACTTCTTTCCAAGAGAAATTACAGTTCTTTGCATCCCTTTGGGATTTTATAGTTCCCCAGTCCCAAAGGAGGTACCAAACTACCATTGTTAAGGTGAAATCCGGGCTTTATTGATGTTAATGGTCAATTGACTTCAATGAACCCAGAATTTCAGACTTAATCTGTGAGCCTTGCTCACACTAGCATCATTCCCAAATTGATTTGGATTCCGTTGCAGTCATGCACCTTACTGCTGAATTTTTATGGGATAAACAATTGTGAGCCTCAAGGAATTGTACTTTGAAAATCTGTTTCAGTAAAATAGCATCATATAAAGCCTCCGAGGGGCTCTGGATACTCCAAAGTCTCAGGCTGAATGTGAGTGTGTGCGTACAGGGGAAGGTCTTTTAAATCTTTTAAATTTACATCTACAAAGTTGCACTTTTGTAAATAGGATTCTATCGTACAATACCACTTCATTTGTGGATCTGTGTGCATGTCACATAATAAGAAAGGACAATACATTTTGTAATGAGTGATGTAGCAAAAGCAAGGTTGCAGACAATCTCTAGAGAATCCAAATATTTTTAAATTAATAAAAAATCACCAATTTATTTCACTGATGCAATCTACAGATATCTAATATGATAACACTGTACTGTGTTCATCAGCGACACAACTAAATTTAGCAAGCGAAGTCAGACACCCAGTCAGAGATGTATATTATCAGGCTGATTCTATAAATCTCTAGATACTATTGTGATGAGTGCTATAGAAAACTTTAAGGATGGATGGATCGATATTAATATGAAAATCTGAGCTTTGAAAAATACAATCATGAACTCTTAGCTTCTATTTTGCTTAATTCATTAGGAATACAGTCAGTCAGAAGACATATAGGGAGACTGTGCAGTATTCGGTTCATTTCAGGCACCCAAAACCTGCAGTCTTCAGTCAGAAAAAAAAACTTCCATTGACAGGTAGTGGGAATGCTGCCTGATCAAAGGGTGCAGGATCAATCATAAATACAATTGTCTGCACTCAGCTCCATGAGAAAAACTTCAGGGATATGCAGCATCCTGCTGGACTCACACATCAACCTACAATTGTCCCAAGAGCTTCTTCGAGAACAGTGTTCTTATTGGGTTGTTTGAGGCAGATTTATCTGCTTTCAACCAATGTGTGCAAACTCTCGCAGTGCTATCATAACTGGTATTTACTGCATAAGGGCCTGATCCAAAGCCCACTGAGGTCAATCGAAAAACTCCAATTGATTTCAAGTGTGTTGACAGATAGACTTTAACAATAATAATTAACAATGATTCATATCTTCAGGCCACCAATTAAATAGGTAAATGTCATTTAGAAGGCTGACTGGTCTGAGCATGTTTTATAGCACTGGCCATCAGAGCTTCTTACTACGCAGTGCTTCCTGAACTACAGTTGAAACAATTAGTAGAGCTGTCATTGGGAAATGACTCAGGTATACACTAGGCATAGTATACCCACTTCAGAACTACCGCTACACCTATGGATGGTACCATTTTAACTTTCCAGGGTCCATTGTTAGAATTTATTTTTATATACGTAAGGACTAGTTCATTTTTTTCAATGAAAGAGCACATCAGGCCTCTAAAGCTATTCTTGGGTAGTGTTAGGCTGGATATAGACTGACATTATTAATTATTATTTAGTTCTCCCAAACCATTGAGCACTCCTTATTCAATGAGCTTTAGTAGTAGCAGTACAATAACAATGTAGCAATGCTAAGGAATCCAATTCGGGCTCAGAGCCTGTTCATAGTAGGTACTGTGCAAATGAATAGCACAAAGATAAGCCTCTGAGGCAGAGACTAACATTATCAAGCCCTGATTCAGAAAAGGACACTTTTAATTTTAGGTATGTGCTTACATGCTTTCCTGAACAGGGATGCTTTTTTGAATCTGAGTCTAGAACATTTCCCCATTACTGACTGAATTACTCTCTATCCCTTCTGGCTCTTGGAAATGTCTATTAATAAATAGGTTGTCTTAAATATCTGCAATGATAAACTGGAGAAATGAAGCAACAGGGCACAATGGACAGATGCAGTTATAAAAATTATGGATGGCAATAGAGACTGTAATAAATCCTAAAGTTCTTTTCAACAAACGAAATGAGAAGTATAAAGAAGAATCTATAATGAAACCTGCACTGAAAGCCACATCTAGTATTTAGCGTGCTGTATAAAGCAAAGCTAAATTACAATATGAGGAAGCATCTTGTTTTAGGAGCATATAGTTTAAATGTACTTTCTATTGTGGTACTTTATGGTGCTTTCACGTCTTTGAAATACCAC
The DNA here is from genome assembly GCF_011386835.1 of Chrysemys picta bellii. NCBI lineage: Eukaryota > Metazoa > Chordata > Testudines > Emydidae > Chrysemys > Chrysemys picta. Next base: position 69,814,977 of record NC_088794.1, on the reverse strand, counting down.
TACAAACTGGAATCTACTATCATTGCAATAGCTGCAGTGTTATAAGAATTGGCCTTACTGATATGAATGTGCTATGCTAATGTAAAATATCATTGTCCTTCCACCAGGGGGCAACATTAGTAAAAATATTTAAATAATCCAGAACAATTGTTTTTAGAATATTGTGGCAGGACTATATATTTGAGCAGGACATTATTCTTTTCACCTTGGTTTTTAAAATATTTTATTTATAGAAACTTTTGTTACAGAGAAAGTAAGCAATGCAAGGGCTTCAATTTTCAAATAAATTTGTTTTGGGGTATAGAATTATGAATTTCCTTTTTTCTAATTAATAAACATTGTAATAGAAACTCTGAGATGGATTTCATATTGGAAAGAGGTCTAATATAAATGCAATCATCATGATTTAGAAATAAAACATTACTTTTAACATGTACAATCAACTCCTGGGTGATTAAAACTGATAAATGACTACCAAATTCTGTTTGCAGTGGACCTGTGTAAGCTGGAAAACTTGTCTCTTTCACTAAGAAAAGTTGGTCTTTATATTACCTCGCCCACCTTGTCTTTCTACCAAATTCTGGAAAGATAAGATGACCAAACTCTCAGAACGTACCTTGATCACTGAAGTGGTGAAAAAATATCGTATGTAAAAGTTATATTAGATATTATACAAAAGTGTCATTAAAGGGCAGGACACAAGGGTATAAAAAATATACATGTATAAGAGTTAGAAACCATGTACATGTCTCATATATGGATCTAAATTATGACAATATATTAGAGAGCTAGAAATATTGAGCTAGAAATAAAATATGATCTTAGACAGATTCTATCTATCTATCTATGGAGATACATCTGTCAGATTATATCTGGTATTAATATTCCGAGGTATTTTGCCATTGGTGCCCTGTTTTTCCAGGAGCTCTGAATGACTATCTTTAGCGAGATGATCACGTCCTTTATTTACATTAACAACACAATTGGATTAAGTACAATAGCCTCTGCATGCAGCAAACTCCCTCGTAAACGTGCTCTGTAGTCCTTGCTCTGAACAACAGGGTCGGGCTATGCGTCAGAAAAGGCGGGGGGGGGGGCGACGCGAGAGTCCAAAAGTAAATTGTTAGCGTCTCATAAACTCCAGTTTCCCTTTTAGCTGCATCATCCTCTGGAAAACCTGGAAGGGGACGATGACACGGCTCCTCTTCGGTTTCCGTAGCATCCAGTCTTCAAGCCCCCCGCAATGAATCCGCCCAGTTCCCCTAGGAAGTTGGCAGAACGAGAAGCTCTCGATTGCGCTCTCCCTGGTGCTGAGAACACTCGGGAGCAACCCGAGAGCCAAGGGCGCTGTCTGTGGTGCTGAAATCACTCTGGCACACGCTGGAGCGATAAAAGGCGCTGGGCAGATTAGAATCACCAACCCCCGGCGCGCGAACTCCCAGTCTACTCTAGATCGTTGCTCTGTGCGCGCTGCCCTGGGAGCAAGTGGCTAGGGCTGAAGTGCTAGTGAAGTAATGAAGAGCTAGGGCTGCTATTGTCCGAGAGCTTGGAACTTAGCCATCAGGTTCTCTCAGGCTGGCACGTGCTGGGCATTGGGAACTTTTGACTTCTTTGGAGTGATAAACTAGATGACCCCCGCCCCCACCTCTCAACCCCTAGGGGTTAGGGAAACGTTCAGCGGAAAACCAGGATTTATTTTAAACACTGGACCATCTTCTCCTAGGAAGTAGGGTCATCCCCCCTCCCAAATCAGCCATGGCACTGCCTCCACCTTCTGCCAATGACTCCTGCACTTCCGAAAAGACTTTCTAATTGTGGCTCCCAACTCTGTTCTGTTAGGAAATCCGTGGGTTGCATGTACCGCGCTCTGTCTCTCTGTCTCTGTCTCTGTCTCTCTCTCTCTCTCTCACACACACACACACACACACTCACTCACGCTCCCTTTATCTGGAGACGCACCAATAGCCATTTAATGGGTGAAAAAGTTAGAGATTAAACCAATATGAGCGATCATAGCTGTTCATAGCAGTGCTCTGTTCAGCACAGAGTGGAGCCCAGTGAAAACCTCTGCAGGCATGGAGTCGGTAAAACAAAGGATTTTGACCCCCGGCAAGGAGGGAATGAAGAATTTTGCTGGGAAATCGCTCGGTCAACTCTACAGGTAAGAAAGATCTCTTTCGGGGGCCTGGATTTCTTATTGGAAAGAATGGGAGGCTTTCCTTAGCCTAAAATTGCTGGATCAGTTCGAATATATGCTATTTGTGTAAGTTTGGTTGCGGATAGACTGATAGCTATTTATAGGTTTTCTTGATATCATCTGGCTCCTACAAACTAACGCTATACCATTACACTATGGCACCGAAATAACTTGTATAGTTGGCTTGCGGAGGATGTTTTTAAATATGTCCTAAGAGATTTCCCCCATCTTTCTACCCCAGAAATTTGATCTCATTTTAAAACTAGAATCAACAGAGAGCAGTACTCCTATACAGTATTTTTATTTAATTTCAATGCAGGGCACCCGTAGGATCCTTTTCACTTTCCTTAGAGAGCATTTTTTTTAAATTAAACTATAAAATCATTCCTGATTTCGATTAACCGATTCCCTTGTGTAATCGCCCGTCAGATGAAGAAAAACACGGAAAAGCATAAATAATTGATAACCGAACGATTTCTCTCTTTGAAGCTAGGACAAATATATTGAGAGAGATACCGTCAATTATTTATCCGTCTGCATAAAAAAGGGTCAATTTCTTTTGTAGAAAATGCACAACCGCAATGGATGAAATCATAAAGTTAATCCAGCAATAGAGGGGTGCGTGTATTTCCATCGTCTTCAGGTGTGTATATAGATGCACGCAACCACACACCTGAAGTGCATTGACACGAAATTTGAACACACCATTCCTCGATTTGAACACACCATTCCATCATAAATGGCCCTGTGAAATCTGACGACTTTGATGACCCCCAAAATATGATTTTTACGAGAAAATTATAAAATAAAAATCGGGAGAATATATTTTCGGACATTTTCCTTTAAAGCAAAGTACCCCACTCTCTCCAACGTTATTAGAATTTCCCGAATAAAGCAAAATGTCTTAATACCTACAGTGGATGTTGTTTTTCTCCACCTATGCGGCAGTATTGTACACAGGCACAATATTATTCCAACAATAATGTTACACCATTTACAACTTCCTATGCAATTTTGAGAGGAAAGGCAATATGAGCTAAATTATCAAGGTAAAATGATGCGTTCTATTTTAATAGAAACTAGAACAGTTAGAGTCTAGAAATACATGGTTATTTTATCACCAGCCTACATAAATTCAATCGTTTTAAACTGACTGAAAATATGTAAAATATCTGAAAAACAGAATATATTATTATGGGCCTCTCGAATATTATGGAAAATGTACATTTCTTCTCTACGAATATAATTACAATAATCGAGTTCAGCACTAAATATTCTTTGAGAGATATGAAAACACACTTGCATCTCACAATGCCTTCCATGTCATATCTCAAACAGGTTTTTAAAGAATTATCTAAATAAGACACTCTTTGAACTTCCGAGGACTTAACAAATATTCCATCAAGACTAGCCACATTCTTTTAAGAATCAACGTATAATTTTCTATCCGTAATTTGAAAGTGGAAATAATCAGTTTATTATGTCCCAGGATCTTTGCTTCATTTCAGGGGAGACCAAATCAATTCTATGCGAAAACTGGTGCTCAGATTTTATCATTTGAATGAACCAGTTTTAACTATAACATATATTGTTCTATTTTAACTACATTTTAAAAGGATGGGGATCTTACAAGCCTGACTCAGGCGAGTAAGCCTTACCCCAGTGAATAATAAGAGTAAATTCAACTGAGTAGGTGTTGCAGGGCATTGCCCATACTTTCGTTATACATAATATGAATAATGTGTTTGGTCTGATCCTGCCAATCGTTACTCACACTTTACTCAGGGGAGTTGACCTCGGTTGAATTACTCATCTGCGGAGAATTGTTCACGTGAGCAAGGATTGGCAGGCTTGGAGCGTTCTAGCAAAATGGAATGTTTGGATGCAGTTTTCAAATACCCTGTTCTGCAGGAGCTGCACTTCTGAGTAGTTAATCTGCCTCTTTTGCATCTTACTAAGAATCAGCAGTGTGGGGAATATTTTAGCGATAAACCCAGCACATTTTTTCCTCAAAAAGTCATATTAAGATTTTTCTCCCCTATAAAAATAAAATGCATGTACATGTTTTGAAGCATACTATCTGGGTGCAAATATCTGCATTGATTCATTATATTATAATCAAAATGTGTAAATATGAATTATGAATTTTCCTTTATACGTTTACACTTAAAACCCTGGGAGCTTCGATTTAATATTTCGGTAAATGTGGACATTGAGAGAGCAACTTATAAAACAGACCTAGACTAAGTCTAGTTAATGATCACCGTGCAGATTATTGAATGTAATCTTTACAAATTCAAGTTATTAATAATGCAAGGGTATTGAGTCATCTGCAGATGGGTAGTTCTCAAACACTAGCATGTTTCGTTCAAATGTCTATGACAGCCATTTTGCAGATGTGGAATAAATAGAAATAATTGCTCATCTTTACAGCATTTCTTTCTCTCCCACATCCACAAGCAGCATGCACTGTAGAACTAATTCCTCTCGTGTTTATAATGTAATAGCAATAGAGTTAAACCTCCAAGATCATTTTTCATCTCCCAACAATGCCCTTTGAATTAGACAACATGGCGCCTCTGCAGTGGTTGCAGCTGATTCTTCTTAATGCACCCTACATATTTAACCAGAGATCTTTAATGATAGATGAAGAGTTCTCATCTGCTGCTCCTCCCTGTTTTTTGGGGAAATGAATAATTATGAAGCCCACAGGTCTTGCTAAAGAACAACTGGAGGTGATTTTTTAGTCATAGTGACTTTGACATTCAAGTGACCTGTTCGGGAGAGTTGGCTTCAAGTCTCTTGCTTGTCTTTCCCCCTTATGTTGGGCAGAGTCCTAGAGAAGAAACAGAAGCCTGGAGACATCATCGAACTGACAGAAGATGGGAAACCCCTGGAAGCGCCCGTTAAGAAAGCCCCAATGTTCGATTGTACCTGCTTTGGGCTCCCCCGGAGGTACATCATTGCCATCATGAGTGGACTGGGATTCTGCATCTCTTTTGGAATCCGTTGTAACTTGGGAGTAGCCATCGTGGATATGGTCAATAACAGCACCATACACCGAGGAGGAAAAATTATTAAAGAGGTGGGAATCACTCCCCTTTAATCCCGCAACACGAATAATGCCCTCAGGATAGAGTAATAATAAAGAATGAATAGAATAAATAAGGGCTTTTTATGATATTTCCAATCATTCTAATAAAATCTAGACGGTTTCCTCCTTCTCCTATAATCTGCTAGTTTCTGGGTAGGAGAATCCTAAACTGAACTGTCATATTTTATTTATAACAGAAAGGACAATGATCCAAAGAATGTTGGGGGGGGGGGGGGAGAATAAAAGATCGATTATGCCTATTTTGTTTTCTTTCTTTCCCAGACCAAGAGGTCATTCCATGGCACAAGTTTGAGTGCAGATATTTTGCTTTTTTACCCAGCTTTGGAGATCGCAATCATTTTCGTAAATTAAATGCACGTAACAGAGAACATGACCATGAATAAACGACTCCAAAGTGGCTGCCCAATTTTCTAAAGGAAATGGAGTGGTCCGTTGCGGAACGTTTGGAAATATCAGGATGAATGAGTTTTGGTTAACAAAATACAACGCTATAAAAGCAATCTATGGCCCAACGAGAAAGCATATTTAATTTATAAGGTGCTTAACTATATGTATATAGTCTATGTACACAAAGACAAGAATATATATGATACATAAATGTATACATTTATATATCGTATATAATGTATATATGTGTATATACACATACACATGTGTACACACACAGAGGGATAAACAGACAGCTAGATAGACTGATATGGCCGTTTTCGATTCCCCTGAATCCATACTATATATATATTCGATGGGTTTCATTGCAAATGCAGGTGATTCACTTACAATGAGACAAATAATTCCCCCCCCCCCCCCAAAAAAAATACCCTGAAACATTTTCCTCATTCCCATGTTTGTGAGCTTACCTGCGATGTATGCAACTATCTCTCTCTCTCTCTTTGTAGAGAGAGATGTATGACAACTGGCTGTGTGTGTCAGAGTGAGAGTGAGTGTGAGTCTGAGTGTGTTTGTGTGGAGAGAGAGAGAGAGAGAGAGAGAGAGAGAGGCCCTTTCCTCCTCCCTCCCGACCCCAACCTTCGCTAGACTGGATCGGACAGAAAAAAATATACTTGTTGCCACCCCTTTCTCTAGGGGATTCAAGGACATCTTTAGTTCCAAGATTCACATATTTTTAGGGTTAATAGCGATCACGAGATATAAATCATGTCCCTCCTCTCTCCTCCAGTACTAATGCCAGATTTCTGTAGGTATTCTAGCATATTTGTTCTAAAGACCAATTGTAAAGTAAATCGATTATTATTTTGGAGGTGAGCACCTTGCCCCATTTCTAAATCGTACCGTCTAGTAAATGGGCATTTTCAACATCAATCGAAATTCCGCAAAGATTGCCTAGTGTTAAACTATTATTAATAAAATGCTTTATTTTGGCCTGCTTACATCCTTCCTATTTTCTTTCTCCCCTTTCTCCTTGCTTTTTTGCACTGGAAGAAAGCGAAGTTTAATTGGGACCCTGAAACAGTTGGCATGATCCATGGCTCTTTTTTCTGGGGATATATAGTCACTCAAATCCCAGGGGGATATATAGCATCCAGACTAGCAGCTAACAGGTAATGACGATCTAATATAAATATATAAATGTATATAAACATAAACATGTATACTATACATCGGGTTGCTATGTTTAGATTTTGACTGTTAAAACAGCCGGTATAAATGCAGGCACATTTTGCGAAAAGCAGACGGAGCAGGGTGTCTGGTTCGTTAGTGCTATTCCGCTGATGGCTCCCTACAATTGTCAGCTGTTGAATTCAGTATAAAGCCAGCTTTCCTCTTTTCAAGGCTGTTAGAGGGGCAATAGCGGACGGGCACTTTCCTTCGGTAAAACTCCACTCACTGTAAGATGAGCCTTTATGGACGGTGTAGACGAGACAAAATATGTTGGGCTCTGCTTCGCTGTATCAGCGGTGTCGTGCAAACCAAACATGAACCGCAACGTAACAATTTGCCTCTGCAAGCCAGCATTTATAGCTGGCACTGCAGCACATTGAGGCAATAGTTATATAGCAAGGAATTATTATTCAACTCAAGTCACATAGACGCATCTCTTCAATGGCATATTTCTGAAAAGCATGGGGGTATTGAAAAATACGTCTGTGTTCCTCTGTCGTCATAGAAATAATAATGCAATAATTTTAAAGGACAAGAAACAAACATTTGAAATAAATGAAAATGAATACTGGAATTGTATTTTATTATCATTTTAATTATTTTCAAATTTTATATGGATTTCATGTTTGTTTCTTGTCCTTTAAAATGTATATTAAAATAGAGATGCTATGATTATTTTTTACTTTATTCAGTCCCCTTTTCACTAAGATTATCACGATAGAAATTTTCAAAGTTGAAAGACACTGAAATCCCTTTATTTATTTAGACATGGTCTTTTTTAAAAAGAAAGGGAGAAATAGCAGATATCAGTAGTTATTAATTGACACTGAACTGAATATAGTCCACTCTGAATAAAATGGAAGAAAAACATGTTTCAATGAGCTTTGCACAATGAAAAGGAAGTGCAGATGGTGCAGGGTCTTAAAGATTCGTTTCTATGGTGTCTGGCAATATTTCAAGCACCCAGGGTGTGATTCCACCTGTTAATTAGATCCACTGAGTATTCAAGACACACGAGGCATTCATATCCATCCTTAATGCCACAGACTCACCATTTGGAGAGGTAGGAAAGGTCCTAGTGCCACTCTTCTTGAGCAGTAATGGACTAGGTACAAATGGATATTAAAAGGGAAGGTACAGTTTAGCTCATCACAAGAGTGTGTAACATCAAAGGTAGGAGTAGGAGCGTTAGACAGCCTTATACAATGAAGTTCTCTCACCAGGCTATGCTTTTTTTTAAAATAAGGACACAAATATACTTGCCAAGCCTCCAGTTCTCTTGAGAGCACAGAGCTCCATTAAAAAAATAAATCAATGAATGGTGAGATCCTTAGCTGTGTAAATTGGTGTAGCTCTATTGATGCCCATGTACACCAGCAGAAGTTTTGGTCCATGATTTTGGAAATAAAACAAAAGCACAGTGTTAACATATATAGTAACCCCTTATTTTTTTATCTTTTAGTTAAAATGTCCCTTTCCGCATCTTTCCAATAATAGATCAGAAATATAAAAGGCGATTAAAAAAAAATCACAAGAGATCATCCCCTAAAAGGCCTCTGTCTATCCAAACACAGCACCTTTGGCTTCCTTTCTGTACCAAATCCTGCAATCTTCATTCAGTCCATTACTCATTTACTTCAATAGGAGTTTTGCCTTAACAAAGACTGTAGGGTCTGAACCAGAAAGCCAAATTCCATTCTTGATTATTCCAGTGTAATTCCATCTGTGTAATTTGACTCAATACCATTATAAAAGTAGAACTTCTATCAGAATTGGATCAAATAGGTGGAAAAGCCCTGGAAGTCACCAGGAAAAATTCTGTAGTGAAATATGTAGCCTGGAATGTTTGAACCAAAATCTGCTCTCCATTACACTGGTGTAAATCCAGAGTCATTCTAGTCACTTCAGTGATGAAGGTAGTCTGCATCTACACTAGCATAGCAGAGAGCAGGATCAAGGTCACTAGTTGTAATAGCCAGGGAAGTCTTAGAGACAAATTCACCAGTGATGTAAATGGTGGTGTAAATTACACATCCAGCCTTATAAAACATTTGCAAATAGTTGTAAATGGCAAAGTAATAGAACTTGCACAGATTTTACATTCAATTTGTGGGAAACATTAATATAAATGTTAAGGGACAGAAGTGAGGTGCAGCAGCAGAAAATTTACAGATAAAGCAAGTTCCCAAACTTTAGGGCTAGGTGCTGCCATCCAGATACTCAATCGAAATGAATGGGGTACTGGAGGAAGAAAAGTTCTACTCAGCGAGGTCTGAGCATCTAGCTCTTTTATATGCATACCAGTCCCAACAATCCTAAGGCCTAAATGAAGTCAAAGTGAGATGTGGCTACTTAGGTGAGGGCTGAATTTATCAGTGTAAGTTACCTACACCCTATTTCTGACCATATTATACCTGATGTGTGACTTATCTCCACCATTTTCATCAGTGATGACTTTGGCCAATGAGGTCCAATGGGAATTTTGCAGAGTATGGACTAGTAAATTGGACCCTATGCTCTCCTAGTTTGTACCACACCCTCCAAAAATGCACACACATGCACAAATTCCCTGGGCCAGATGTTCAGTGGGTGTAGATTAACATCGCTCCATTAACTTCAAGGTGATCTGCAGCTCCTCCAGTAACTTCAGTGTAGCTGTACATGTCAGTTGAAGTACATTAGTTTGAACCAGCAGAATATCCGTTTAGAAGTGAAACATCACATCTAAATGGATGATACATTGATTTATTTTTATTTGGGGGAAGGGATAGCTCAGTGGTTTGAGCATTAGCCTGCTAAACCCAGGGTTGTGAGTTCAATCCTTGAAGGGCCCACTTAGGGATCGGGGCAAAATCAGTACTTGGTCCTGCTAGTGAAGGCAGAGGGCTGGACTCAATGACATTTCAAGGTCTCTCCCAGTTCTAGGAGATAGGTATATCTCCATATATTATTATTATTATTATTATTATCCATGCTGAAAATCAGGGAGCTTTACCAGTTCCTTGAATCTCCCCCTCCTTCACTGCTGCCTGAACAGAAGTTTGATGTAGCAAAGAATCTAGGCTGCTTTGTTACATTTAATTGTTTAAACTTTCTAAACACCATCTTTGCTTTACTTTCTGTAATTTCTTATTTATCTTTAAATGTTAATATTTAAAGTTTAATTCCAATGTGGTCACTTACTTTAATTTAATTTTTATGATGAACCTCATTATATGTCTTGGAAACATTGGTTTTTGCTTGCGTGTGGAACAGCTCAGAAATTGCTAGTGGCTCTGAGGCTAGGAAACAAATTTCAGGTGTGCTCTTCATACTTCGCAATACAACAGAACTCACCATCTTCCACTGAGGGTATTACAGGCTCAGTCATGAGCTAAAGAGAAAAAGATGACTCACTGTCAGGGAGAGAGGGAGACAGTGATCAGGTTGATGGGAATGGCGTGAGGGTAAGAGTGACTCCTAGCTTCCAGGAGTGCCAAGGGAAATGGGGGCGGGATTCACCAGGCACTTAATTTGTTATTGGCAGGGTGCTGCTGAGTAAGCAGGAGCTTGCTTGTTTGACATTAAGATTCAGTCCAACAGCCCAGTTGTAGCTTTAATTACAAGGATTTGGACATATCTCTAAAATGTCATTAATTTATTAAAATATGGAAAAAAATCAAACTCCAGTTAAAACACATTCATGTTCACATCATGAACTCCTGCCTACAGTCCAGTAATTCTCAATTTAAATAGAAGAATATTTTTATTTTGTTGAACTGAAACACATTAGCTAGGCCTTTAAAGCTGTCCCCCCAACCATCATCTTGATCTTGCCCAGTTTTAAAGTGTTTACTACTTCCTGCCAAGCAAGAATCATGAATGGTGAGCCAAGCCCTTGCTGCTATTTATTTTTCATCTGGTCAATCAATGGGAGCTTTTTACTGGGATCATGGATTTCTTTGCTAATTGCAGAAATCAAGACAGTTGCTGCGCATTGGCTCACTTTCTAATTTATTTGCAGCCTCCATCTCACATCTATTACTGTGCATATAATTCGCAGTGAGTTCTTCAGGTTCACATTTCGAGTCCTATGACAAGGAGGACTGAATAGAGATTTCTAGGGTCTGTTTATCTAATTATTTTTGCATGATAGTTTGGGTCATGGTTAATTTCACATTGCAACAGTGAGATATTTTTTTTCCTTCAAGAAGTGTCTGTTTTTAAATAAGAAATCCTTCTATCCCTATAATTAGATTGATGTTTTAGTTCAAAGATAAATACATTTACAAGACTGACAATGGTGGGAAAAAAAATAATGGTCTTGGACAATTCAGAAATATATTTTTGAATTGTCCTTGATTGACTCCAATAACATTTTCAGTTTTGAAATCAATGGGACTATTTGCATGAATAGCAGGAGGTGGGTTTGGCATTGTATATTTCATTCTGATTTAAATTAATGGAGATATCCTATCTCCTAGAACTGAAAGGTCATTGAGTGCAGCCCCCTGCCTTCACTAGCAGGACCAAGTACTGATTTTGCCCCAGATCCCTAAGTGGCCCTCTCAGGAATTGAGCTCCCAACCCTTGGTTTGGGGGCCAATCCTCAAACCACTGTGCTATCCCTCCCCCCATTTACATTGTTGAAGGGCTTTCTAATGTGCTTCTAAGTGCTGGTTATCCCCTGAGCATCCTCAACTGTGTTGGATATCAACGGGAGCTGGGAATTGTATCATAAAGGCCTGATCCTCTGTTGTGCTGAACACCCTCAACTCCCATTGACTTCAATGCACTTAGTGACTCACAGGACGTAATCAGCACTTTACAAAATCAGGACCAGGCCCTAAGAGCCCAAAGCTCATTTTTAACAAAGAATTTCAAATGTTGCATCTCCCTGTGTAGTAGCTAAAAATGGAACAGAGATCCCTTTGGCTAGAATGCAAGAGTCATCTCTCCTCCCAGAGGAGGTTCTGCCATTGGAGGATGTTGATGTGACATCACCCTGCAAAGAATGAGAGCAGAGAACAGGAACCTAGGGTTGCACAAAGTCCCAAGGCCTCACATTCCCTCCAAGTGAAGATAATCTTTCCATTGATTAAACATTAAGATATTAATAGCATGGAGTACAGGGGACCATTCTGGTAGTTTAGTGGCAGTGCTCTGCCACATAGGAATCAGGACTAACAATTTCTTTCTCCCCAGACCCTCAAGCTCTGGGAATGTTGTAGAACTAGTGGGCTCACTTCTGGAGGGGTATCTTGCCTCTTATTGAACAACACTACTTTCCTCCCAAGGCTAATTTACACTGGGAATGGAATTAATGGGATTTGCAGTGAGAGAGAGATCCTTAGCTGGAGAAAATGTTGTCATGATGCAGGGCCCTTGAGGTGACTATGGCAAAGGAGGAGAGGTGGATTCCAAGAATTATCCCAGAAAAATGCACATGCACAAATAAACTATAGATCAGTTACAATACCATGCCTGTTGATGCTCTCATGCAAGACAAGCAGGTTCAGGCTCATACTACTTGCCCAAAGGTCTAGAAATGATGAGTATTAATTATTATTGGTTTTACTGGATTCACTCTGGATTTCCTCAGGATAACATACAGCAAAATGCATCCCAAGGAAGGAGGGAAGGAAATGAGCACACAATTATATTTGTATTTTTTTAAAATTCCTTTGAATATTATCAGTGAAACCAGGAAAATTCCACTGCAGAATTTTGGTATCAATTTTCTGCATTGCTAAATCAACTGAGTCATAATTCACAATGCAAGCTACTGCCAATTGAAAGCCCTGAAAATCGTATCTGGGGTTTTAAAGGTTTAAATGCCAGTATTATAGTGGCTCCCCACAAGAGTGCCTAACATTAGGGACTGACAGCATTTCACAGTGTCTGAGTGAATAGCACTCCATGAAATGCTGACTGTTCTCTAACCCTAACCCTCAGAGTTTTTATGGCCTAATTCTAAATAATCATGGTTCAGCTCAGACCAACAGAGATTTTTAAAGCAAATGCACTTTACACTGATTGAAGCTTTGTTAAATAATGTATAAATAAATATGATTTGTGGTTTGGGAGCTCTTGAGATCTTATAATTCAAAAATGTCTTATATAAAATTGATGACCAAGATGGTTAGGTATTTTATAACCATGTAGAGGGTGGGATATTTTGGTAAAAAATGCAGAAATTATTTTTCAATAATTAATTTCTCTGTCCATTTGTAGCATAGCAATGACATTATACTGAATATTTTCTAAGTATTACCCTTACACCATAGTCCAGAGAAGCTGATGCAGTTTGTTTCACTAATATATCAATTGATTAAAATACATCATAGGATATTAGGGCCCAGCCCTGCAAATCTTAACCCACGAATGGTTGTGCTTAAGTCAGAGGGCTCAATTGTTCCTTGAGTCTGACCTCTGCTTGATACAGGAGAAGGGTATTGGGGAACCAGTTACAATCCCTTATTCTGTGCCAATCCAGACCCATCATTTGTTAGAGCAGCCTAGGGACTGCATTACCTTATGCCACAAGTGCAGATTTCCAATCGGAATTTAAATCAATGAAAGACTGAAAGTGTAGTGGAGCTCTACCAATTCCCTTCCCATGTATCCTCTTCCCTATACTAGGGGAGCAGTTGGCACATGAGTCAACTCTACTGGGTTTATACCAGTGGTGAGTTCCTACTCCCATCATGGGATTTTCCACTGATGTGTTTCAGTAAGGATCTGGACCCTTTGCATTACCTAAGTGCTTTGGGGAGGGATAGCTCAGTGGTTTGAGCATTGGCCTGCTAAACCCAGGGTTGTGAGCTCAATCCTTGAAGGGGCCACTTAGGGATCTGGGGCAAAATTAATACTTGGTTCTGCTAGTGAAGGCAGGGGACTGGACTTGATGACCTTTCGGGGGTCCCTTCCAGCTCTATGAGATAGGTATATCTCCATATATTAAAGTGGCTGGAGTGTAATGCAGAATCGGGTCCAAAGTGATAAATCTCATGACAAAGGGTTTACACAACCAGTCTCTTACCTTGTAGAGACAACATTGTCTAAAGGGGTGAGAACAGGACTGGACAAAAAGAACTCTTGAGTTCTTATCCCACGCTAACACTGACCAATGGTGTGAAACAACTCACTTAGGACAGTTCAATGGTGCCATTTAGGCAGGCCCGGCATTGTGGGAATCTACTGCCTAATGTGAAGCTGCAGGAGGAATTCTGATGCAGGGAGACTGATCTCGTCCCAGAGCTCACTGGCACACAAGGGGAGTGAACCGATGTTAACTATTTCCCTTGTTGTGCTGGTCACACTCCAAAAGATAGCACAGAGGAAGGCACATGGGCCTGACTCCTTCTTGCCTCTCTCACTCCCCTTTTGGGCACTGTGTAGCCCTGGAGGTGAATGGAAAGGATACTCCTATAATTGTGACAGGACCATACAAGTAGAGGAGAGATTCCTTGTGCCTTCCATATTCAAGCCAGTGCCTGTAAATGAACCAATGCTGATGAACACATTGGGGGTGCTGTGAGGATTAGCTATTTGTGCATCCGTCAAAGATGTAAATCTCTATTACATAAGAGGTGCTGAGGTAACTGTAGTTTACCTTTAAACTAGAAAAGTAATGAAATTCTGAATTTAGACTTCTTCCACACTCACACCTCCGTGAATGCTACAGAGGTCTGAGAATAATGTGTGATTTCATGTACCGGTTGTGCTAAAACACCAAAGAGAAAACGTGTGGAACTGTAATATCACTTTTATATTGTTTTGCTGCATTTGCCAAGCAGAATTCTAATAATCTATGATAGTTAAAATAGGATTTTTAATTGGAAACAATGGGACCACATTCCTATAAGATAGGCTAAAAATCTGGGTGAAATCCTGGCTCCATCAAAGTTAATACCACAATTCCCTCTGACTTCACCACTGATTGATTTCACCACTGATAGACAGCTAGATAGCGTAAATCAGGGTAGGCCCATTGAAGTCAATGGAGCAATGCCAATTTACACTAGCTGAGGAGCTGGTCCCATGTGTGCAATTTCATGCTTAATGTAGGAAAGCAATACTTGTGTTTGTACATGAAAATACGGAGCTGAGTATCCAGGCGGCCAGTCAGATGCACAACTGGTCATGAGCACACACACACACACACACACACACACACACAAAATCCATTCAGCATGAGTAATTATCAGTCATTGCTTATGAAAATTCAGTTTTTGAAAATCAAACCATAAAAGAGTTGCAGGCTTCTGTTGATTAAAACAATGGGTCATGAACATTTTAAATGGTGAGTGTTCAGATGTTAGAACTTTCCCTTATGAAAAATCATATAAAATCTAAGAGAAGATAATGATTTTAAAAAAGGAAAGAAACAACCTATGAAATTCTATGGTAATGACATAAGGTTTTCTTTCTCTGTTAAGTCCCGTGGGTCAGTTTCTTAGATGGTGTAAGTGGGTATAGTTCCATTAAAGCAAGTGGCCTAATATGTTTTTAGTTCATTTCACAGAATGCTGCTGAATTTCTGTAGAACCGTTGTTAATTTAATTTATATTAAATTCTATAGTATTTTCTCATGATGGCTTAAATAGAAATATATAAAGCAACCGGTGACTTCAAGTTCTTCCTTTTATTTCAGTTTTTAAAATCCAATTCACCCAAGCAGTAAGGACTGAATTCTGATCACCCTTACTCATAGCAAGTAATCCTTTTGATTCCACTGAGATTACTTGCATGAATAAATTGAGCTATATTCCACACAGATATATCAATGCATTTCTTCCCAAAAGGTCGGAAATATTTTAATCTGAACTCTGGCATTAGAGTGAGAGTGAAATTGTTATTATTGTCACTGATCCCTAACTAATTAGTAAATTAATAATAATAATAATTTAAAGCCAAATCTTTCTAAACTAAGATATTCTGAATTCAAAGTGTGACTGCAGCTTAATATCTTTCTATTCACTTTTTTGCAGGATAAATTATTCCACGCTCATTTTGTATATAGAAGTAACAAAGTATTCTTATATTTAACATAGAGTATTGTTATATTTAACAAACAATAAATGAGTCATACTGTAACTGGGATATGTAGGAATGTTTGATTTCCGGTTTGGTTCTGCAAGTTCTAATTTCTTCCCTTCTAATGTAACTGGATTTTAAAATAACCCCTGAGGCTACTCCTGCCAACCCCTCCTTTCATGTTCACTTCAAAACCATGCAGCTTGAACTGGGCTATGCTGCCAGACACAGGTGCATGCCTCTTCTGTTTCCAGTCAGAGCAGCAGCCAACACAACACAAAGCACCAAGAAGTCTCAGTCACCCCACTGTGTTGCAGGGCCTTTTAAGTACCACTTATGAGGGTGGCTGGTGGTGCTGCTCCCTGTGCCATATGGCTCTGGGTCCTTCCATTTTTCTGTCATGAATGATGAAGCCATTTTCACAATTTAATGATTCACCAAGGGATTTGGGTGGGGTTTTTTGTTTGATAAAAGCGAGCCTCAGATGTGTGGCAAAATTAATAATGCAGCCAAGCCTTTATTAGATTGGATTAGATGGTGAGGGATCAGCTTTTACATATTAATGCTTCGCAAAAGGCTTAAAATAGGATTTAGTATGAGCAGCACACAGACACCTCCCCCATCCCATGTAGATGTATGAATGGAAATAGCCCGTTTCATCACCTTTTCTCGATGACAAGCAAAATTGCTATTCTGGCACAGCTTGTTGAGATACATCGCATTATGAACAGGACCAGCTGTAAGGCCAACAGCACCATGGACGAGCACAGACAAAACATAGGCATTGGGGATAAGAGTTCACCTCTAATTTTGGTGGTAGCTTCTTGTATTTGTCTTGCTTAGCAGCTAGGTTGGTAAGCCTTTCTGCTATTCATGGAACAATCCCAGTTTCGTTGGGCCTATTCTGTTTCATTTGAATTCGGAGGCCATTTCAGCAAAGTAATTAGGCATGTGCTCAACTTTGAACACGAGCCTT
This sequence comes from Chrysemys picta bellii, assembly GCF_011386835.1. NCBI lineage: Eukaryota > Metazoa > Chordata > Testudines > Emydidae > Chrysemys > Chrysemys picta. The sequence continues at coordinate 69,798,051 of NC_088794.1, read as the reverse complement.
CCTATCCCTGTTTCAGTAATTAAACACATGTTTAACTTTGCATCAAATGTTTCCTAAAATACCTTCAGACTAATGCAATGCCATCATCATGTTCTGAAAATATTAAGACACTTTAAAGACAACTTGGAGACTATACCTTTTGGATCAATCTTGAAGAGTCTCTGGAAATGTGAAGTCTCTCTATATACTAGTGAAGGGTAAATAAAATGGGATTGGAAGTGAAACACTAAATGATATAAATCTTAAACTTATTGAGAAGTTCTGTTTTTCTTCATGGTCAGGAGTATGTCAGCTTGGTGACATATCTGCTCCTCACCTTGAAAAGGGTTGTGTTCTTAATGCAATGAATATAAGCATTTAAAACAGTATCTCCAAATAGGTGTCTCAGAATTCTTGGACCAAGTTAATTGACCAAATTCTCAAGATCACACACATCAGTGACAATGCTGAACGTTGCTCTCCTGTATTGCCATATAACCTATGAAAATGTTTGCATATGGTGAGCAATGTACAGTGATGGATGGTATTTTGTCTAAATATTAGGACTGTCAAACGATTAAAAAATTAATCGCACGATTAATAGTGTGATAAAAAATTAATCGCACGATTAATCACACTGTTAAACAATAATAGAATACCATTTATTTAAATGTTTTTAGATATTTTCTACATTTTCAAATATATTGATTTCAATTACAACACAGAATACAAAGTGTACAGTGCTCACTTTATATTTATTTTTGATTACAAATATTTGCACTGTAAAAATGATAAAAGAAATAGTATTTTCAATTCACCTCATACAAGTACTGCAGTGCAATCTCTTTATCATGAAAGTTTAACTTACAAATGTAGAATTATGTACAGTAAAAACCTGCATTCAAAAAAAAAAAAAAACAATGTAAAACTTTAGAGCCTACAAGTCCTTGTTCAGCCAATTGCTCAGACAAATAAGTTTGTTTACATTTGCAGAAGATAATGCTGCCTGCTTCTTCTTTACAATGTCACTTGAAAGTGAGAACAGGCATTTGCATGGCACTGTTGTAATTAGCATCGCAAGATATTCACATGCCAGATGTGCTAAAGATTCATATGTTCCTTGATGCTTCAACCACTATTCCACAGGACATGCGTCCATTCTGATGATGGGTTCTGCTCGATAATGATCCAAAGCAGTGCAGACCGACGCCTGTTCATTTTCATCATCTGAGTCAGATACCACCAGCAGAAGGTTCATTTTCTTTTTTGATGGTTTGGGTTCTGTAGTTTCCGCATCAGAGTGTTGCTCTTTTAAGACTTCTGAAAGCATGCTCCATGCCTCATCCTTCTCAGATTTTGGAAGACACTTCAGATTCTTAAATTTTGGGTTGAGTGGTGTAGCTATCTTTAGAAATTTCACATAGGTATCTTCTTTGCACTTTGTCAAATTTGCAGTGAAAGCGTTCTTAAAACGAACAACATGTGCTGGGTCATCATTCGAGACTGCTATAACATGAAATATATGGCAGAATGCGGGTAAAACAAAGCAGGAGACATACAATTCTCCCCCAATGAGTTCAGTCACTAATTTAATTAACGCATTATTTTTTTAATGAGCGTCATCAGCATGGACGCATGTCCTCTGGAACGATGGCCGAAGCATGAAGAGGTATATGAATCATTAGCGCATCTGGCACGTAAATATCTTGTGACACCAGCTACAACAGTGCCATGCAAATGACTGTTCTCTCTTTCAGGTGACATTGTAATTAAGACGTGGACAGCATTACCTCCCATAAATTTAAAAAAAAAAACGTGTTCCTCTTAGCGATTAGCTGAATAAGAAGTAGGACTGAGTGGACTTATAGGCTCTAAAGTTTTACATTGTTTTGTTTGAGTGCAGTTATGTAACAAAAAAAACCCTACATTTGTAAGTCGCACTTTCATGATAAAGAGATTGCACTACAGTACTTGTATGAGGTGAATTGAAAAATACTATTTCTTTCATCATTTTTACAGTGCAAATATTTGTAATAAAAATAATATAAATTGAGCACTGTACACTTTGTATTCTGTGTTGTAATTGAAATCAATGTATTTGAAAATGAAGAAAAACACCCAAAATATTTCATAAATTTCAATTGGTATTCTATTGTTTAACAGTGTGATTAATTGTGATTAATACTTTTAATCGCGATTTTTTTTTGAGTTAACTGCGTGAGTTAACTGAAATTAATTGACAGCCCTATTAAACATAGAAGTTATGATTAAATCTGAGAACCATATCTAGTTCTAATTAAGGCTGGATTGTGTACCCATGTTGCTGTGAATATATAACACCCAAGTTGGAATTCCATGGGACACAGTACTCCCCAGTAGACATTGTTACTGTGTCTCTCTTTGGCCCCAAGCACACAAGTATGAGCTTAACTTTAAGCATCTGAGTATTCCCACTGACTTCAAGTTAAGCATGTGCTTAAATGCTTTGCTAGACTGTTGTAGAATATGTGACATTCAGGGTCTTTGCAAATTCTCAGGCATTGAGCCTGCAAGTCATTGCAGAGCATGCAGTAGAGAAAACAAGGTGGTTGCACCCCAGTGCCAGTGTGAGCAAAGACTTCATGTCAGCACACAGTTAGTGTTAAACACTCTATTTAGTCCTCAGAACCATATGAGCAGTGTAGATTTCAAATCACTTGTCTTCCCTGCAGAGTTAACTCAATTTATAACTTGGGGCTTCTCCCTAGTTTAAATCCTGTACACACACAAACCCTTTTAAATCATGTGTGGAGGTGCTTTTAACTCAAGTTGGCTGGCCCAAGAGGGGGTATAAAGCCTGAGTTAGTATGATTCCTCAGCTGTTGACACAAGTACTGTGTATAGTGCACACAGGCTAATTCCACATGAGTACCACTAGTCCTCCGATGCTTCCCACAATTCTCCCCGTGTGCCCGGAAAAGACAATTCCCACAATTCACTAGGATAGAATTAATAGAATAGCTCATCTTAGTGTGGTGCTAAGAAGCATGGGATGTGCGTCCAGAATTCTTAGTGTCACACATGAGAGAGTACAGTGCCAGTGTGGACACAGCAACTTGAGTGCTATTTTGCAGTCTGGCTACTCTTGCTTGTGCTAGGGTAACTTGAAAGGACTAACTTGAGTGTTGAGAACATGAGCTGCCTGGGAACATTATGAAGACCAGAAGTAGAAGTGCGCTCAAAAAAGAATTAGATAAGTTCAAGAAGGATAAGTCCATCAGTCGCTATTAGCCAAGATGGTCAGGGATGCAATCCCATGCTCTGGGTGTCCCTAAGCCTCTGACTGCCAGAAGCTGGGACTGGATGACTGGGGATGGATCAGTCGATACATTGCCCTCTTCTGTTCATACCCTCTGAAGTGTCTGGCACTGGCCACTGTTGGAAGACAGGATACTGGGCTAGATAGATCATTGGTCTCACCTAGTACGGCTGTTATGTTACTCTGCAGTGAAAACATACTCTGCACCTTCTCTGTGGAGGATTAAGCCCTTATGAATCTCTACCTAGGGTGAAATTCACCCACTAATTTGGCTGTGTGAGTTCTGGATGGACTAGTGTTGAGGGAGTAATGTGGGCTGAGTGAGGAGAAGTGGTTGGTCAGTTGAGTCCATGATTACACAGACACAGTATTCCTATGCATAATTCATATGGGTCACAAATCCTCTTCCCAAGCAAGGGCTGGTGTAAAGTGGTGGCTATACCCGGCCAGTGGGTTGTCCCAGCAAACCCAATCGTTCTCACACATAAAGTTGTTTCATTAGGTTTTACATGAGTGTTGTTGAATTTCAACCAGAAGGAACTAAGAATGCTGAAATACACCAAAAAGGTATCCACCATATTGCACATGTTTTCACTGATGACAGCTCCAGTCTTTGCTTAAAATGCTCTGGAAATGATGTGAAGATCACAAAAGGATAGGAAGGAGATGGTGAACAAAAGTAAACAGAGTGTATTAGTTTGGTCTGAGATTGTTTGGGAATGGGTACAGGGAATGCTGTTCTTGGTGAAAATACTTAGTTCAGTAAATATAGGAAGAGAATAGAAAAGTAGGAGAGTTCTTCTCTCCTAAGGCTTAAAGATACAAGTATGCAGTGGTGAGAGATCCTGGTGATCATGCAGAAATGCACACCCAATTGCATGCCTAGGGTTGTGCATATAGCTGCAAGCCAAATTCTGCCATCAGTTATATGGGTATAAATTGCCATTATTGGCAGCACAGTAGAAACACGTGCTCATGCTCAGTGCAGAGCAATAGTTAATAGAGCAAGCAAGATATTAGGCCATATTAAAAAAGGGACAGAGAATAATAATGAAGATACCAGAATGCCACTAAAATCACTCAGTGGTATGCTCTCACATTGAATACTGGGTTCAGTTCTGGTCAGCCCATCTCTAAGAGGGAGTGAACAGAAATAGAAAGGTCCAGAGAAGGGCAATCAATGTGATTAGAAGCAAGAGAATGCATCCATATAAAGGGAGATTAAATAGATTATTAGGACTATTTAGTTTAGAGAGGAGACGAATAAGAAGTGACATGATAGTTGCATATTAAATAATGAAGAGTGCAGAAAAGGTCAGTCAGGCGCTCCTAATTAGCCTCTCTCATAATATGTGATCAAGGAGATTCCAGTGAAACCAAGAGGCAACCCTTTAACTCTGGTAGAAGGAAATACATTTTAAAAAACACACTACATTGTTATCATGTGGAACTCATTGTCGCAAAATATTATTGAGGCAAACAATGTATCAGGAGTCAGAAAAGGATTAGAATGAAAAGAATATAATCTGCAATTGCATTCGCTGGAATAAAAAGGGATAAGGGATATCTATCCTCATTCTTCAGGACATAATCAAACACTAACCACCAGGGTTTAGGACAGAACTTTCTCCATTACTGAGAAACATCTGATACTGGTCTGAGCTGGAGACATGAAACTGGACTAGCCATACCATTGATCTGAACCAGAATGGCAATAACACTTACGTTACTAAATCCAGAGTACCAACATTCACTCCAATGGAGTTAATTTCAGAGAGTTATATCAGTGTAATTGAATTCACCATCTGGCCCTGCATGTGCAGTTATGAACATCAAAAATGAGAGCAAAAGTACGCTGTAAATTAGAACTAAAGATTGGACCAAATACTCTGCTGGCATACATCACCAGAATCATGGCCATAGTCTGTACAGAATGACACAAAGGTGTCTTTTCATAAAACTTTGGGATAAAGCAGTATAAACAAACATACGATTTAGCTAGATGAGATACCTCTGGGTCCTCCACATGGTACATATATCACAAAACAACTCCACAAAGCATTTTAGATTAAAACACACTGGATTAATTCTCAAAACAGCAAGTGCATCTAAGTCAAGAGCAAAAAGTGGGAATAACAAAATGAGACCAAGATCTTTAGTAAGGTACTTTGAATGAGCTACTCTTGTTTTGCAACATGATCTACCAGATTATATATGTAAGGACTGAGGCATCCCAAAGCTAATGTATTAGAAAGAATGAGTCAAGACATTAGCTAGACCTAGAAGATTATATTGAGCTGTAAAGTGAAACCCCTGGGTTGAGTGTTATCTGCCCATGGATCAATAAATGTCTTCCAGCAATGCCAAAAATATACATTCACATTTCAAAACCAGCCTGTGAGCAAACAATGGAGAGGGCAGCTTGATAGCCACATAGGGCCACATCTGGGTCATTAGAGTTAGTTAGAATTTTGCCATTGTCTTCTAAGTGGCTCGTAGCAAAATAAAGGCAGGAGTTATTATGCATTATTGATGCACTGGATTGTTAAACTCAGCCCTGGAGTTTCACTATGCCACTCAGTCTAGCCCTTCTAGATAATGTCTAGACTCTTTCTGGCGAATCAGTTAGCTTTTGGGTGTTTTGTTCTTTCTTCCACATGTGACCTGATGGATCATGTTGCAAAACAAGTGCAGATCACTGAAGTACTAATGCTCTAAACCAGATTTTTATATACTGTACCTTGATGCAAATTTAGATAGATTTAGACTTGATAAAAATAAATTAGTCTGGAGAAAAGAGGAGGCTTAAATATCTGCCTTAAATCCATCAAGGGTAGAATGAGCAGATCATTTGTGGATCCTAGAGAATCTACCAGAAGGAATGGTCTTCCACACAGAGGCTTCTTGCCTCCACACAGCCCCCTGGCCTACTACCTCCCCTTGAAAGTACAATTCCTGTAATCACTATCCAGGCTACTAAGAACGCCCCATACAGCCTGCTGTCCCCAGAGCCCTCTTGGAGTGGGGGGTCTTAGTGAAGCAGCTGGGGAAAAGGTACGTGCAACTGACAACTAAAATTGAGGGAGGTGTAAGCGTTCGGCCAATGCTCAGCACATCACAGGATTTGGCCTAATGAGAAAAAAGCATAGGCGTAGAGACAGAATAATGGTGGCAACATTTGCAAGATGCTTCTAGTAAAAATCTTCATGGGAACAAGTCTCTGGACATTCTGGGCCAGATCCTGGCCCCTGCTATGTCCCCTGGAATTGTTCTTGCACTGAAAAAGAAATGGAGGGCTGGCTTAAATTTGCTGTCTGGGAATTACACAAGGGATTTCCTAGGTCATGTAAAGACAGTGTAGCTAGTCATATACCATCTGCTGCTGATATTCTGCTGTAGATGTGCTGGGGATAGGAAAGAGTAGGATAGGTTGTGGGCACAGGATGTTACACTCCAGTAATTGTGGGCTGGCAGAATAGTCCCACGGAGCATTATCAACTAGGCAAGTTAAAGCTGCCTTGCTCTGACTTGCACTGGGAGATGAACTAGCCCTGGCTTCCCTCCAAATCAGCATGGTGGAAAGATAGCAGAAAGCCACCTATATTCATTCCTCAGGTGCTCAGCAAGCAGACTTCGAACACATCTAAGGAGCTGGTCCTGGGAGTTTTTGCATTTTTTAAAAATAAACTGCTTTCATTTGTAGCAATATTTGTACCTTTCACAAGGGTGGATAACGTGCCTCATCTGGGAGGATGGGGAGATGGCAGGTGCAATAATAGGCATCTTCCCAATCCACCAGCCAATCCACATTTCTGGATGCCAAATACCTTGCTTCTTCCACAGGAGGCAGCACTCCCACCTCACTTTGATAGAAGAGTTAGGAAAGGGAAACTCATGGATTTTACCTTTACCATAATCTGCTCCCAAAGGGTTTTCTGTGGTAACAGAGATCTAGATCTAAGACATCAAAGCACTGAGGAAAAAGTTGTTATATAGTTGTCCAGTACTAAATCTTGAAGTCCTTTTAAAGTTTCGACTCAGTACCTGAAAAAGGCAAAAACCTCATTGAGTCACATTTGCAAACTTTCATTTCAATAACAAAATATTAATTCATTTTGGCTTTTCACAAACATTCCATTTTTGTTTTCAAGAATGAATGTGGAAAGGCTACATACTGTGAATACTTGTACAAAGGCATTCTCACAAATGTGCACACTGGAAGTGTTCACACAATCGTCTGTAAAAGTATGGGAGTTGACCGGTCCAGGAGCAGAAACAACAGTAAGAATGACAAATTATGAATTGTGAATACTCCAAGAAATGGTGATGATTAGTAGTTTGAAAGTAACAAATAGGCTGTAAGTAATTCACTAAGAGAATAAGGAAATAAATGTGTTAAATAAATTGTTCACTGTAATCAATGCACTGGATTTAGGACTTAAAGATTTGGCCAATTAAGAATAAATCACCACTTTATTTGTATAATCATTTACAATTAAAACACAGTTATAAGCTTCAGTAATATAGTAATTGTTATTTTATGATCCTTAAATAAATCCAGGTTCGCTTCTTGGTCATATAATAACTGGGCAGTTTCTTCTCAGGCTTCTGCTTCATGATCAGAATAAAATGCTGTGTATTATTTTGATTTAATTTACTGAAACAATATAGATATTAATAGTTGTCTCTCTATTTCTACGAACAACCTTGGAAACAAAATGCTTCATCTTCAATAGGTGATTTAAATAAAATGGAGCTTGGCAGCTTTTGGCAGTGAAATACTCTTTGTTCCTTTGTAGTTTAGAAATAGTTATGGATCTGAACCAATTTCCACTGAAGTCAATGGGAGTCTTTCCAATAGCTTCAATGGGAGCTAGGTAGAGCCTTGTGTGTATAAATAATTACATTTTTAATGAAATTTCATGAAAAAATGTTCATAATTTTGTTCTGTCATTTGTCACCTGGAAATATCTTTTAAATGGATTTTTTACATTAAATGGCGTGTTTTAGATTTGAACACATTAAACCATTTAGTATCTTTCAATTTAAAAAAGTCTCTCTCAAATAACCACAAAACTTTGATTTTCAAAATTAAGGATTTTCTTTAATAGTAGGATAATATTTAGTGAAAATAATTTATATTTAAAAGGATTCTAGTTTTTGATTTTCATAGGGTTTTTACATAATGTTTTTACATTCTGAGCATAACAGCTATGGTTTATCTAGCAATTTGTCAGTGCTATCAGTGAATGGTATCAATAGAACTATGTCAGTTTACACCAGCTGAGGATCTGACACCTAATCTATAAGCATATAGAAGTAACTCTTAGCTTTTGAATATCATCCTAATAGCTTTCATTCACAGTCCTTGGAGTTAAACACATGTCCACATTATCAACACCACAAAGGACACCTCCAGACCTGCACTCCTGCTCTATGTCATATCTCTAACCCAATCAGCCATCCATCTGCCTTTAAGGAATTTGAATCTTTTTTGGCATGTATCTGTACTACCATTATTTTTAGTTCAGTTTGGGATCTGGTGTTTCTTCCAAGGCAGCAGCAAACAACGTCTCCAACACTCCACAATGCTGTGTAGTCATACAGTGCCAGCTGCATGCCAAAGGCAGCTGACAACAGCAGAGCTGCAGAGTTATGGGGATGAGAAACCCAGAGATGAAGAACATTTATTCTCTTTCATTTCCCTCAAAGGAGGGCTATGAACCAATCAGCTTAAAGGCAAAAAAAAAAAAAAAAAGTTCCCTCTGCAACTTCTTTCCATTTTAAATCACTTTCTTCCTGAGTCATCATCTTTTCTTTCTCATCTTAACTATTCCAGTTCCTCCTCAAAATTGCTTTTGCTGTTATTACTCCTTGTATTACAGAAGCACAAATAGGGCATACCTGTTGGCATTCCAACCTGCCAATGTGTGTTAGCATCAGCTGAACCTTGGAGCTCAGTAATCCTGGGTTCTATCTCTGGCTCTGGGAGGAGATATAGGATAATCTAAGACCATAGGTTTGGCACACTCACTCTGAAAGGGAGTATGGCTGCTTGGATAAGACTTGGGCCTACCTGATAAATGACCTGAATTATAGTCCCAACTTTTCCTGAAGTGACCATGTGAAATTTATTTCTAAAATGTGGAGTTAATACTTGACTGATGTCTACACTTGAGGTATGAGGCCTTGTTTGGTAACAAGGGTCATGATGTGTCCAGAATTATAACTAGCAGAGATGAGGCCATAAATGTGTGATTTCCTGTCACCCAGTTTAGTGCATATTTCCCTAGGCTACAGGATATTTGGAGGAGAGGTCTCTCTCTGAATGTTGCTTGACTTGCTGGTGCAGCAGCAGAACAGGCAAACAGATTCCATTCCAATATACTGTGTCTAAGACAATCTAGTACACCACAGATCCCCCCCAAGATAGCCCCATTATGGTAGGTGCTATTCGGAGTTCCTTCAGTTCCCAGATGTGTTTCAGCACTGTTTGTGCTGGCTTCCATAGTGCCATTTCTTTAGACTCCCATTGGATCAGGCCCCAAAAGAAAGACCGCAAAAGATTCTAGATCCTGGGTAAAAAAAGGTTAAAGTGTCTAAGTGACCTAGGAGCCCAAGTGCCACTGACTTTCTCTGAAATGGTGAGGTAATATATGGGTGAACTGAAAAACCAAGTAGGATGGGAAGCAGTGAGGAAAGATAGACAAGAAAAGATGGTGGCAGTTAAGGGAAAACAGGATTGGGGAGGGTGGCTTAAATAGAGTAATACAGCAGTAGCAGATGTTTTGAAAGATGGTGCTCTTTGGTACAGGGACCATCTTCTTGTTCTGCATCTGAGAAGCTCCTAGCACAATGGGATCTTGATCCACAACTGGGACTCAGAGGTGATACCATAAGGCAAATAATAAATAATAATAATATTGCTGAGATAATGTGGATAGGAGCTAAGTGTTTTAAATATAATTGGGGGAATCCTGATATTACTATAGACCTATATGTGTTTTAGAGTAAGACCAGAATATAGTGTGCAGATGAGTGTAATTTAAACGACCAGAACTTTGATCACAAAGGACTTTGATTACTCAGATATTAATCTGGATAGGATTTCAGTAAAAACAGAGGGAAAATATTTCTGGAAATAGTGCATGTTTACTTTCTTATCTGCTCTGCTGAGCAGAGTACAGGATTAGAGACAATTCTGAACCTAATTTTATCAGATGAGCCAGGTATGAGAAACAGGACTGAAGCTAAGAAGCATTTAACGTATATTGATCAGAATATTATTCGAATTTAAAATACTAACAAGGGTGAGAACTAGAAGGAAGCAATCAACTGATTTTGATGTTAAGCAAACTGATTTTGTGTGACTATAACATATCCTGAGAAAATTGCAACTTCAATTCCCATCTGTGGGTGTCATCTATTAAAATGGGAACATTAAATATATACTTAGCAATGTTATAAATGAAAACTATCCTGGTTTAGTTCAAACCAGAATAAATTTCAGCTGTGGACTATGTGGTTAACCAGGGTTATATGAAATAATAAACTGAAGGCTTATAAAAATATAAACACTCTGCTAATGAGGAAGAATATGAGATCTGTGGAGAACAAATAAGCACAACAAGGTCAAAAGATACATGAGCAAAAGGAAACACTATGTTCAACTGCAGGAAATAATGAGCTGTTTATATACGTGTGTGTGTGTAAAGGCATAGGCAGATACAGAAGGATAGATTTACTCAAGACTTAAGGTAATATAGAAAACTGGCTCCCGGAAAACAGTAAGGCATTAAAATGGTGTTACTATTTTTAATTTTGCAACAGAGAATGAGGATAAAGTGCTGCCTAAATACAGAATAATAATTTTTGGTGCTGTTTTATCCTAGATTTGAGTTCATATCTATTTAGAATAAAAATAGCAGGGGAACAGGTTTTTAAGAGGCTGTGTTAAAGCGTGGTACTACAATTAAAAATGACTTGTTATTAATAGCACTGTGGGGTTCTCTGTTTATTGTGTCATCTGCTTATAAATGCTACTGAATGTTTACTGTTATTTGTAGTTCTAAATAGGTCCCATCTGGGAGATATATGTTTGTGATCATTCTTCGGGCGGGCATCTTCCTTCCTCTTCTAGAAGAGGACAAGTTTAAGGAGTCAACTTATATCTGTTTGGTGGAGACTGAAACAAAGGTCATTCTGGGAAATATAGTCTTAAACTGAAAACTAAACTGTGGAAAACATGCTCTAGGGGCTAGAGTCTGAACTCAGTTATAGTGATATAGATATGGAGTCACTTTGCCAAAGCAAAAATTTACACTGATTTAACTTATAAGGAGGTGGTAATTTCCTGGCCTGACTGCTGAAGAGAATGGTGATTTCCACTGTTTTCAACTAAGTTGCATTGATTCACACCAGCTGAGAGTCTAGCCCAAGGAGGTGCATCTGTGAAAGAACAGACTTAAAAGATGTGAATTATTATTGCACAAGACACTTAGCTAGATGATCTATTCAGAAAATAAAAGGAAAAAAACCAAACCAGACCAAAGAGCCCTTCATCCCTGCCTATGAATAAAATAAAACTCACCTTGCATTCTGTTTTTGCCACACTTGCATAGGACAGTTATAGTCTATTGCTCTAGAGAGGTTGAAAAAACCACTCTAGAGCCATAATAAAAATGCATTTTTAAAACAAAGTTCCTAAGTAGCTGAATTTATTCTTATTTGTAAAACAAAAAAAATATTTTAATATGACATCACTGTAGTATGCTTGAACATCTGGGAGGGATCTGATTAAAATGAAAGGAAATGAACTGCACATGCTTTTGATGGGATTCATCAACCAGGAAACAAAACCTATACTTTAAAAAATGAAGAGCTAACACAGAATTCAGGCATCTAGAAAAAAATACAGAGAATGTTGCCATGCCTGCCATAAATATATCCTGTAGGGAGCTAGACATTGTTTAAAGGGTTGATAGGAGACAGCAACAAAGAAGAAAAAAAGGGGTGTTGAGAGGTATGTAAACAGAGGCCTCTTCCTGTACAGCTGCCCTTTACCATTTGTCAAAATTAAAAGTACAGTATATTTAATTTTCTATTCAGGGATTTGTATCAGTCTGTAGCCTTAAATAGATATTTATGAAACAAACATATCTTTGGAAGAATTCCTCCTTGTAACTAATCATTTCTTCTGCTTGTTCAGATTAAGGCCTGGTTCTCACTAAGTTTTGGTCATTAGCCAAAGATAATGTTGACAAATGCCTGGGTGACCTCTTTCCCATCAATAAGCTCTGGATGTGATAGCAAAATGTCATGTAATTGGAGGTCCCTATGATTTATTTTAGCATTATATTTTTCATAAATAAATGGCCCAGCCTTGGCCACTGGCTGCATCCCCTTTGTGTTGCTCCAGTGGCACAAAGGGGACCCTTGGCTGGTGTAATGATAGAATGGCCGGTTGGTTGCTACCTGCTCCCATCCCACCATCCACCCAGCATACGGAATATTTCTGAGTGGACAAGTAGCATGGGCCAGGAAAGGAAGGGGACAGAATGCAGAGCCAGAGGTTTACTGAGCTCCAGCAATAACCATCCAGTGGAGTTGGGCACATCCTTTGTCTCTCATAGATAAGGCCCCTGCCTCATCATGGTGTCCTCCCTGGGGAAGCTGGGGATGTGCTTCTCAATATTCTGTGCCACAACTCTGAAGCACTCACTCTGTGACACTTTCCGGGCTGGAAAAAAAAAGAATAATTTGATTTTAAGAATGGGCATTTTTAAAGGAATCAGTTTTTCAACACAAATCCACTTGCAATTTCAAGGTGACAGAAAGAGCCATATAATGAATATCAAGAGACAAAAGGGACAATCATATAAGGCCCAAGACAAAGCCCACTGAGGAATCTTTCCATTGAATTTTGGATCAGACCCTTAATAAATGTCAAGAGCTAGGAGAAATGGAAACTAAAATAGACAGCTGAGCTATACAGTCTTGCAGACTCTTCTGTAGTAGGGAAACTGGATGGCTCCTTCTTTGTTGGATCTTGTCCTAAAATACGATATAATCATAGACAATACATAACAAGATTTCAGTCTAGTCACTAGGTAACTTTTTAAAACATTCAGATTGTTTTAAATCTTATTATCATCATGTAGATTTTGTATTAACAGACATACCCAACAGGAATTAAGGTTATAAATGATCTGGTTTAACCAAATGATCGCTGTAGGTTTCACATGGTATATACAAAAGAGGACATACTTTTTGGATAAATGTGGTTTACTTCAGACAATTAGTTAATGAAAATTTGAGTGCTTTTTGAGCACTGCTGTAGAACTGTTATACAGTCATATAAGCCATTCTGAGCTTTTATACTGAGCAGGCTATGGAAACAAATGATATTTTAGGAAGAATATATAAATTTCACAAAATTTCATGGAATACCCACAGAATCATCTATGCTGTAGAACTCATTAATTACACAATATCTGCAAACCACTTTAAAGATGAGAAGATTTATATTGTTTACTTTAAGCACTATTATTAAAGGCCAGATTCTGATACACTTAGTAATATTCAGTGGCACCAATAAAACTATTTGAGGGGTAAGATGTAAAATTTGGCCCTAAATTAGCAGGAATATTGTATATTGTTAGACTGCAGAATCAGAGCTTTGAGGCAAACAGATATTGTACTGAATGTTACAGTGGGTCATTTTCTTAAAGTGGAGAAGAGTTTGAATATTATTGTTATATTTCACATCTGTTTGTTTTAAATATTAACAGGCTAAATTGTCAATTATCCACTGTCAATTACATCAGTGGAAGTTCGTTAACATCAATAGTTACTTCTGATTTATACCAGCGTCAGACAAGAGTCAAACGCTTGGGACCTGATTTTCAGAGGTGTTAAGCACATATGCAAGTCAAAAGGAGTTATGGGTGCTCTGTAATTTCAAGATGAGACCACTAGTTTCCAAGTAGACACTGTGTTTAAACAGTGTACCTGAGGAAGAGATTACATTACACTATATTAAAAATAATGACATTTTCCCTAATTTGGATGTTTTATTATATTTAAATAGATATAATGCAATGAAGAGAATAACAAAACACCTGAAAAATCATGGTATGATATGGTCTAACCAGCAAAGTTTCTGGAAATAAATATAGTGTGTCACAATTCTCACAATGTCAGCAAAATGTATGTGCGTAGGGGTGTGAAAAAACACCCCTCCCCTAGAGTGACATACCTTTTGCTGGCATAAGTGGTAGTGCACAGCGCTATGTCAGTGGGAGAGCTTCTCCCACCAACATAGCTACCACAGCTTGTTGGGGGTGGTTTAATTATGTCAACAGGAGAGCTCTCTCCTGTCAGCACTGAGCGACTACACACGATCTTTCAGCGGCACAGCTGCATCAGTACAGCTGTGTCTGTGTAAGATCTCTAGTGTAGACATAGCCTTAGAATTCTTTAAAGGTGTCAGTAAAGTAGTGGGTAAAAGAGAACCTTTTAACATCATTAATTAGACTTCCAAAAGGCCTTTGACAATGTCCAATGCTAGATGCTACTAAAGAAGTTGAATGGACATAGGGTGAAAGGAAGATATTGTGATGGATGAAAAATGGGCTAGGAGACCAGAAGCAAAGAGTAGGACTGAAAGGTCAATTTTCATTGTGGCCAAAGGTTAACCATGGGCTGCCTCAAGGTTCCATACTAGGTGTCCATGTTGTTTAACATATTTATTAAAAGAAAAGAAGAGAGGGGAATGAGAAGTGAGGTAACAACATTTTCAGATGATACAAAAAGTTATTTATGGCACCTTAGAGACTAACAAATTTATTAGAGCATAAGCTTTCGTGGACTACAGCCCACTTCTTCGGATGCATCCGAAGCTTATGCTCTAATAAATTTGTTAGTCTCTAAGGTGCCACAAGTCCTCCTGTTCTTCTTTTTGCGGATACAGACTAACACGGCTGCTACTCTGAAAAGTTATTTATGTTAGTCAAATTCAGTGAAGACTGTGAGGAGCTTCAGAGGGATTTAATCAAGCTAGGTTAATGGACAACATGATGGCAAATGAAATTCAGTGTTGATAAATGCAAAATAATGCACACTGGAGGAAAACAATGAAACCAACCATATACATTACAGAGTTCCAAATTAATGGTATCAACTCAGGACCTGAGTGTCATTGTAGACAACTCAATGTGCAGCTGTGATCAAAAAAGGAAACAAGACATTAGAATGCATAAAAAATGAAATGATGAAAAATACAGAGAACATTATAATGTATCTATAAAATAAATGGCATGACCTCTTCTGGAACAGCATGTGCACCACTGGTCATCTGTCTCAAAATGGTATTGATTAATTAGAGGAAGTTCAGAGAAAAGCGCTGAAAATGATTGCGGACCTGGAAAAATCTTTCATATGTAGAGAGATTGTAAAGACAGGGATTGTTTAAATTAGAAGGATGATGAATAAGAGAGGCATGATAAAAATATGTAATGGCAGAGAAGGTAGAACAGGAATTTCTGTGCTCCATGTCTCATAATGCAAAAACAAGGGGACGGACATTCAAAGAAATTAAAAAATAAGAAATTCAAAATTAATAGAGGAGAATTTTTTCACACAATGTTTACTTAGACTGTGGAACTCAATGGGAAGATGCTGAAGTCAAAGTCATTGAAGCCAAGAACTTTGGAAGATAAAAAAAAGTGATTGGACATCTATATGGATATCAAGAAGGTTCAGAGTCTTCATAATTACTGATACACATTTTGGAAGGGATATTAAACCTCATGCTTTAGGGCTTAAATCAATCACAAACTATTACATATCAAGATGAGCCCTATGTGTGGAGGGGGACCGATTATGCTGAAGTATACAGTGCTAGCCACTATCAGGGAATACTGGACTAGATAGACTGTGAGTCTGCTCCAGTCTGGTAATTCCAATGTTCCTCTGTAAAGAATGTTCATTTAACGTGTGTGTGTGTGTGTGTGTGTGTGATTTTGACCACTACTGCAATCATTTCCCCGGTTTTCTTTTACAGGGTGTTTGGGGCTGCCATATTGCTGACCGCCACTCTTAATATGCTAATACCATCTGCTGCTAAGGTGCATTATGGGTGTGTCATCTTTGTCCGGATCTTGCAGGGCCTTGTAGAGGTATGGAAAAGAAGTTGGAGTAAGAAGAAAATGTGACTGTGGATGTTCATTAGTTGCTAACCAGCAGGCTTTGTTTTAAGTGAAAAAATATGATTCCAGTTAAGAGCTGAATCCTAGTGCAATGAAATGCAGCCATTTGAACTGTTAGGTTATGTTTTCAATGTATCTTTCTTTCACCTATAAAATTACATGGTAAAATCCCCCCTGTTCAGAGGGACAGCACAAGGCATACACACTATTTAATTCCCACTTAAGCCAACGCTGCATAGACCTTGATTTGGTAGGTCTCCCACACAGGGTAGTTTGTGGACCAGCACCGGAGAATGAGCACTTTCTTTAAAATCAAGTTTGTGTTTCTATAATAGTCACTGACCATGTACCCACTGACATCAGTAGGAGTTTTGCAACTGAGTTCAAAGGGAGCAAGGTCAGGCCTGTATTGTAAATTTGATTGTCTCATTAACATTTTTACACCAGATTTGAATACATGGTCTCCAGATCACCAATGCACCAGTTTTGAACACATCTTATTATATAAAGACCTTAGATTTGGGTGAACAAGCTACGTGCAAGGTGGATACTTTAGAGTACTGCCCATATTTCCATGTGCAAGTTAGGTAGTGAGGCATCCAACTATATAAATTTACATGCACAAATACAGGCCCAGTCTTGCAAATTAATTGATGTAGGCAGATCTTTACACCTCCTGAGGAAGTGGGAAAGAGAGAAAGAGGACTAGGAGATAAAAAGTAAAACAAGATATTTTTAGACTTGTCACATTAAAATATCCTCTTTCCCTCTTTGATGGAATTCTGCATGCAAAACTCGCTTCTGAATAGGATTGTGAAGAACGTTTGCAATGGATTCTGGAAACCTCGTAATTGGAGTTTTGCATAACTTGTTGCAAATTCACAAAAAAATGTCCAATTTGTAAAAAAGGAATTTTTAAAATTCAAAACTTTTATGTTCAGTTGAAGATCAAATGTTACATTAAAAGAAGGAAAAATACTACTGTTCTAAAAATATGCAAAAATCCAAATTTTAATGTGTAATTGGCTATTAAGTGAACATTTTGTAAAAACTTAGTGTATATTACAAGATTGCAAATATGGTCCATAAAAATATTAATAATCTGAGTGAAATTCTACTATTTTTATACAATTAAGGCTGAACCTGTGTTGAAGAGAGAGCAGTCATTTTAAAATGAAATCAGCTAACATTGTTCACATTTCCTTTTTCATATGTGCTTAAGAATTTATTACACAAAGACATTGAGAAAGACTTCACTTACAATATTTGCTAGTCTCCCAGAATCACACTGCTCTTGTTTTTTAGGGTCAGAGTGAAGGGAAAGTGGCTGATTTTTAGCTTCTATGTCATTGTACTTTTCAATTATATTACTGGTGGCTAGAATTTAGGATAGCTCAAGTATGGTCTGAGGGAAGAAACCTGGGTTTAGGAGAAGTCAGGAGGTCCTGAGTTTGAATGCTGGCTCTGCCATGGATGTGATGGCTGGCCTTGAGCATGTCACTTCACCTCTGTGCCTTACTATCCCCACCTATAATTATTGTAACCACTTATTTCACAGGGGCATTGTGAATATTAACTGGTTATTAAATTACATATGGTGTAGTAAACATATAGGGCTTGATCTAATTGCCATTCAAATCCCTGGGAGTTTTTCCATTGTAAAATGGGAGTTGGACTGTGTCCATGCAGTGCTATAGAAATGCTAGTATAATTATTAGATCATCATTTTCTTTATATTAGTTTTAAACAGAAATAAATGCATAAACAATACTAATTGACTAATTGATCAGCACATGTTAACTTGTGGAATGCCCACTCCACAGGGTGTCACTTATCCTGCCTGCCATGGGATATGGAGCAAGTGGGCCCCTCCTTTAGAAAGAAGTAGGCTAGTAACCACTTCTTTTTGTGGTAAGACACCCTTTAATATTGTCCTCTTCTCTTCTCCCCTCCTACCCCAACTGCATTAAATAGTCCAGTAGAGAATGTATGTCCATTTTCAATCATGTCTTTCTTGTTTTATAGGTTCCTATGCAGGAGCGGTTATTGCAATGCCTTTAGCTGGGATTCTAGTGCAATATACTGGATGGTCTTCTGTGTTTTATGTGTATGGTATGGTAGTTTTTGTTTACCTCCCACCATTACTACATGAATCTAGTCTGTACTGTTAACCGCTTCATTATTTTCATCCTATGTTAATAAAGGAAGACTAAAGTTTGAGTCTAAACATACAACCTAGAGAAATAGGTGTTGAAGGAAGGGAAAATGTGAATGAATTGTATAATTAGAATAAGGAGCAATGGGGTCTTAAACAGGAGAAATTTCAGCTGATGAAAGCGAGAATTACTTTTATGATTCTGGTACAAACTAAATAGGAAATGTTGTAGAATCACCAATTCACAATGCCTCATTCTCCTCTCATTTACATCCGTGTAAATCAAGAGTAGCTGAACTGAGGTTGAGTGGCAGATCCTCGGATGGCATAAATTAATTTAGCTACTCTGATTTACACCAGTGGAGTATCTGGCCAATGGAGTTAATTATTCAGTGTAAAACTTGTATGAAGTAGAGAAAGATCCCATAAAGAGTGATAATAGATCTGAACTATTGAGAAAGATTTTGAGGAAGTTTGAAAACTGCCCTGCAGTAGTGCAGAGAACTGGATTAGATGTCTCAAAGTGGCTATAATTCTTAGTGCTGTATTAGAAATTTATAAGTAAGAAGAAAGGCCAAAGTATAATGGTAAAATTTTGTATTATATGCATAAACATACACTCTGTGTAACCCCACTGAAAACTTGGGGTGTAAGGTATGGGTTGAATTAAGTCCTAAGGATTTATTTCTTTAATCTAAAATGACTTTTAGCCAGAATGAATACCTCCTTATGGTATAATATAATTAACCAAACTAATCACAGGAAAAAATACAGAATACCCACACTGCTCTAATTAACACCATTTATTTCACATGCCTCCTAGTGTATCACACCAACAGAAACTAGAAAATTTCACATAAGAGCTGTTACTTAGACAAGACATTTTTAAAACCCATTTCAGCGTTGGTATGAACAGAGAATACTCAAAATGACACAGAAATGTGGTGGAAACAGTGCCACAATCTTATATTTTTCAGGTAAAAAATGTTAGTGTAGTGAATTACTAACAGTGACATAGGATAAGTAGAAATGAAATTTCACTCTAGGTAGAATGAAACTCTGAAGCTGTTTCCATGCATTGAAATATACCAGTGGCTATTCAGGATTCAGTGATTCTCCATTTATAGCGAAGTCATTCTGTAAATGAAATGACAGACTCTCTATGGGCCCAACCCGGCAAACAAACACTTCTCACCGATTGTAAGTGTTTGTGGTATCTGGTCTTTGTGAGAACGACACTGTAAAGAAGGCAACCCCAAATGCCATTGAAATGAAATATGCCGGTGTTTTTCCTCGTTGGTTCCTTTAGTGCATTTGTATTTCCTTTCAAGGTCCTTCTTCCTTTTACATTTTCAACAGGGAGCTTTGGGATGGTCTGGTATATGTTTTGGCTTTTGGTGTCATATGAGAGTCCTGCAAAGCACCCAACGATCACAGACGAAGAGCGCAGATACATAGAGGAGAGCATTGGAGAGAGTGCCAACCTCTTAGGTGCAATGGAAGTAAGAACTTATATATATTTCAATCCTTACATACAGTGGCATCAGATTATAGCATGGTTTTTGGGTGGAAAGGAAAGGGGTAAAAGAAACTTAATTGAGTTAACTCCACTCAAGATAGACATACTTATTCTAAACAATTCAACTCTC
The DNA here is from genome assembly GCF_011386835.1 of Chrysemys picta bellii. NCBI lineage: Eukaryota > Metazoa > Chordata > Testudines > Emydidae > Chrysemys > Chrysemys picta. The sequence goes on along the minus strand of NC_088794.1, from coordinate 69,777,762 downwards.
CAGAAAAACAAATTCCATCAGAAATGTCTGTATGGCTCGTGCATAAAGCATACAAGGTCTAACTCTTCCCTCCTTTTAATGGGACTACACATGGAGTAAAGGACTGCTCTATATAAGGGTGACAGTAGATCAAAGCTCAAAGCTCTTGATCATCAGAAAAGGGGCCTATGCCAAATGAAAAGGGTTTGAGCTAACCTTTTCACATAGTTGGCAAATCTCATGAAGCTTCTATTCCTTTAGCTACCATTCCCCAATTACCCCCCTTTGCAGCTTCCTTCACTTCTTTGCTAGCTTCCCAAAGCATCTTTCTGCATCATCCCCCTCCCTGCCTCAATCCAATCCTTGCTATGTACAGATATCAGGTACATAGCCTAATTTATGTCCAATGGGTTTGTTTTTGCACAATAATACAACAAATAGCATGCTATGGAATCACTGATGTTCAGTTAATCTACATCTGTTGCATTTTTCAGTTCATTTTTTAAAAAATCAGTGTTTAAAAGTGGCCTATGCTAGGAGTGATTTTGAGGATATTCCTTTAGGATCCATGCTGTCTCCCTCACAGGTGCAGAATAGCTGCCATAGAGGGGACCTTGAAGGTGCTAATCCTCTTTGGAGCAGCATTAACTCCTAATCAGACATGGTCTCTGTGGAGTTTTCCTGATATTTCAGGGAAAGCAGGAGCATGCTGTGGAGTGGATGTTTCTCCTCACACTCCACTCCAGATCTAATGCCTCACCACATGTGGAAACCCTGGGGCTTGTTGGGCTCTTGATGTTTCTAGGTCTAGGGCTGATGACAGTGTTTCTGTTTCTTTCCCATTCTATCCCTTCCCAACCATTTTACTGTTAAAATGAGGAACAGCTGAAGTAGAGGAGAAATTAGGCTACACAGTGAAATGCTGAGAAGTAGAATCAGATAGGGTTGCATCACCATCTGGTCTGGTCTAAGTTCAATTTGTCTGAAAGCTTATGTATTGAACTGAGAGAAGCTCTCACAATTCTGTGCCTCCAACTATTGTTTTTAAATCACAGTATATAGCTTAACTGCAGAGATGTAGGGGGATAATAGTTCTCACCTTGCCACAGCTTTGAGAAACAATTGTAACTTCATTACCTAAGGTTGATTTCAAGAAGAAAGACTCTAGTGGAATCATGAGGACCTTTCCAGTTATAATAAACACCCTTTCAATGAACAGCCTTTTGGGCCCTGTGTAATTTGAGATTGTCCTATACAGGTTTACATCTCAGAGAACCCTGTGAAGTCTGGTATGAAATGGAGACATTTCTAACAGCCATTAAGTAAACCTGCCATGCAAAATGAGCACTTTCCCATTCTTTTAATTTCTAAAAAAGTTTAAAGAAATAGCTTTACAAATGCTAACTAAGGAAAATCAGACTTTGCTATTTGTTTCTTAGCTTTCTAGCCTCCTCTATTACCCTTCCTACCTTCCTTTATCACTGATTCCCAGAGATCTCTCTTAATAGTGTTTTCTAATTGGGTCAGACCATTTGCTGTGATTGAGCACAGGCTTAGGCCACTTTTCCCATGATCAAGACCTTTGAGCTTTGATCCACTGTTGACAGCTGTAGTATCCAGTTGGAAATTCAGTGCTACTTGTGCTTCTCAATGACATAGGTGCTTTTGAAAATCTCATGTTTGATGAGAGAAATTTGCACCAGATTGAAATTCTAAACACAATATCTAAGGCTTGGGCAAATATTATTTAAAGAGAAGTCAGTATATTCTGCTCAGGTTTGGGTTGGAGATTTCCTCTTTCATTTATTTGTACTTTCATTATTCAAAACTGGATTCAAAATTATATTTGGAAGTGATTAGTCTGTATTAATGGCTTAATTTCTTTTGATATGTGCAGTATGACATTCCTCCCAGGGCATTCACCAGGTCCTCCTCAGAATTAAGGATCGTAAGTGGAACTTAATAGGTGCACAGGTCATTGCACATACTCTGTGTATTAGAGTGAATTTCACCACTTCCCTTTGGAACCATGCCAGTTTTCAAGACATAATAGACCTAATCCTACCCTCAGCTGCACCCAGGAAACCTCTTTGAAGTAATTTCCATGTACTGCTATACAGCCAGATTCAGCAGTTGGATCCACACAGACAGGAAGAAACCTGGGCCAATGTGGAGCTCCAGTCAAGTTACTGGGGCCTGGATCAACAAAAGGACTTAAATGTTGTGATAGTGAGCATCACAATGCCTAGAAAAATCACAGGAACAACCGTGTGATCCACAAAGCCTGAACTGTGTGCCTAGCCTCCTTATACAATGCATGCGGAGAGACAGTCACTTAAGCATATGATCCACAAAAGCCAACATACTAGGTAGGGAGTCACCTAGATTAACCAATGGGAGATGCTGAGGGCAGGGGTGTGTCCTAAACCCTGCCAAGAATTAGATGCCTACTGCATCTGCATACAATACACAATGAGGAGCCCCTCTCCTGGAGTCAGGTGACTTAGGTGCCTAAGTTGTTTCTTGTAAGAATGAGTTAGGTGCCTACTCATTCCACATACTACGGCAGGAGGAGGAGATTGGTTTGGTGCACTCCCCTGGGACATAGGAAACCAAGGTTCAATTTCCCCCTCTGCCTGAGGGGGGGACCAGGATTTGAACAAGGAGCTCACACACCACTCAGAGGCACACATTAATTATAGAGCTATGGGACAGTCTAATGGGGAACCCTCAAACTCTCCTGTTGAAGGTGCTCCACTGAGTTTAACTACTTAAAGAGCCATTGGAGCAGGTTTGTGCCCTAATCATCAGGCTATAGAGTCATTCTGTCTCTCTGGCCCAGTGACTATTTAAGTCTTTATCCAAAGTGGAATTGCTGTAACAGGCAAAGCTCTGTAGTTCAGAGGGTTAGAGGTGTGGTCTTGAAATGCAGGAGTAGAAGGTTCAAATCTTGCTGGGGGCCTGGGTAGTAATCTCTGCAGAAATTGAAAGAGCCCCATATCAGAATTCCCCCTAACCTGGTGGTTAGAACACTCTCCTGAGAAGTGTGTAGAGATCCCTCTTTAAATTGTTTTCTGTTTCTCAGACAATGGTGGAGGCAGAATAGAATCTAAGTCTCTAACATCCCTAGCTGAGTGCTCTAACCACTGAGCTAAATGTCATAAGGTGGGGACCACCTGCCAGATTTTCAATGGGGCCCAATCTGGTAGGTAGTCACTGAGCATGCCTGCCAGATTGGGCCCCAAGAGTGAGACGGGTTCCTCTGCCTATCTTCTCCTGGGTCCTGGATCATTTGGGGACTTAGGTAGGAGATAGGTGTTTGAAAGCCTAGAGTGAGGTGGCAGTGCATATACCCAGAGGCAGAAACTTAGGTGCTGAGGGAACTTTTACCCTGAAAACTTAGGTGCTGAGTGGGTTTAGGTATCTACAGAGATTGGTAGCAGTGAAGCAGGAGTTTGGTGGATCACAGCGTTGCCTAATATTGGGACTTAGGTGCCTAAGTCTGGAGTTTAGGTGTCTAAATACCTTTGTGGATCTGGGCATGGGATGCTGTAGGGTTGCAGTGTTGAAATCTGTAAACTTTCAGCAACTCTAAATTCTCTCCCCTCTCCCTCCTCCATCAGCCTATATTGGTCAAAATGTATTATTTTAAAAAACTAGAACAAAGTGGTGCTTCAGCTGTGACGTTGTTTAAAGAAATTTCCAGAATGTCATAGTGAAACTATACAGGCAATTTAAATAGGGTTCAAAATACAGAGCTAGATTCTCAGCTGGTGACTTCACTGGAGCTATGCTCATTTACACCAGCTGAGCATATGTCCCAAACTTTACAATGGAAAAGCCAACTGCCCTTAATGATAGCATAACTACCTGACATTGCTATATTACTTATGACTGGTACTAATCATACTTGCGGAGACTGAATGAGATTTTTGCATAGTATTTGTACAAGAAGACTGGAAATGAATGACAGTATTGAGTAAATTTGAGTTGCTTCACTGAATACTATTGTAGACATCTGTCCATTTGCTCAGATTTCTATGCTAAGTCTTTGATCCTCCACATACTTATGCATATATTTTATTTTATGAACATTAAAGCCAATGGAACTACTCGTGTAAAGTTAAGCACCTGTTCCCTTAAACAGTGGCTAAAATAGCATGCATTCTAAGGGAAGCTTAATATTTGTTAACCAAGAAAATATTAACTGGGCTTTTCTTTCCACATTTCAGAAATACAAGACTCCTTGGAAAAAATTTTTTACTTCTATGCCTGTCTATGCAATAATTGTTGCAAACTTCTGTAGAAGCTGGACTTTTTATTTGCTGCTTATTAGTCAGCCTGCTTACTTTGAAGAGGTGTTTGGGTTTGAAATAAGCAAGGTATTTAATCATAATGTAACAGCATATATTTTGAGTAGCAATAACTGAAGAATCATGTTTGTAGATATTTACTTGGAGGGGGAAAATTGTAATGCACCTATTTCCCTGTGTTTTATAATTCTTGACGCTCCTCTCCAGTGCAGAAAGTCACCATTCCTTTTAGGTACCAGCATATGTGAGTGAAAGGACAAAACTGAAAAGGGATTGTATCCTTTTGATTAGGCTAAAATTTACACATAGTGCACTCACTAAATTTTTTTAAGAGGAAATAGTTTATAGTGATCTGTCTGGAGCCATATTGGAACAGGACTTTGCACTGGTGTTTGGGGGTGGAGCATACAAAGTGCCTCTCCCATGTAGACTGTACAAAGGCCCATCACAACTGCAGTCTGTCAGTGCACCCCCCGGAGAGCATGGTGCCCCCAAGACTTTGGGGAAAGTTGGGGGGGAAAGTAGGACCATCCCCTTCCACCTCCCTGCCCTGGTCGGGAGAGTACACTGGTAATAATGGGGACAGCAAGCTGCATCATCCAAAAAAAAAAATGGTGCAGCTTGCACAGTCCCCTATGCATTGGGGCATTCAGCCAGGAATTGCACCTCCCATTTTCCCTGAGGTTGATGGAGTTATGTATCACCCCTTGCATGGGTCAGTGGCACAATCTGACCAATAAGGACTGATCCAAAGCAGTCTTTCCATGGAATTCAGTGAGCAGATCAGGCCCTTGATTTGCACATTAGATAGATGGAATAATAATGTATCACCTGTGTGTCTTAGGTCCTATGCTGCAGAGAGTGAACAGAAATTTTTCTTGGGTCAAGTGGTAGGGACCTGAGGTTTTGGTGCAGGAAGAGCTAAATTCTATCCATGTTGTTACTATGAAGGTCCAGCTGTCTATGGTGTGCAGCATATTGACAACCAGAAAACTCTAGGTAGCCACAGAATTGTTACAGTATTATAGGATACAATCACAATTATGTTATGGCATTCAGAAGTCAGAGATGGGCATGAGCTGCAAAATTAATATCTGGAGTCTGCACCACTTACTCTCATAGAATATCAAGGTTGGAAGGTACCTCATCTAATCCAACCCCCTGCTCAAAGCAGGACCAATCCCCAACTAAATCATCCCAGCCAGGGCTTTGTCAAGCCTGACCTTAAAAACCTCTCTCAAAGTTCAGATTGAGTTTTGGGTTTAGCCATCACATAAAGAAAGGGACCAAGGGTGAAATTCAGGTCCAGATCCAAGATTGGATTCTGATCACCTCTCTTCCCACCTCCAAAAATTGGTTTTGATTCCACCCCTTCCTTAATATACATTCTACAATATTGCAGCTTCAAAGAAAAGTGTGAATGGTCTATGGGAATTTAGCACTGCTTCTAACTTTTTCACAGAGGAGGCAATATTAGAAGTTCTAGTTAAAATCCATTGTGCCCTTTCCATTCACTGATGAACAAGCAACATGGCTGCTTATCATGTTTTACTTGTTCTAGTACAGCAGATAAATTAATCTGGAAATTTAAATGTTAGTCTTCATGTGAAGCTATGTACTATTCAATATTCTGGGTTAAGAAAATTTGTCTATCTGGGGGTATTCTAAGAACTTTTTTTTAGTTTGTTTCTAAAGAAACCTCTTCTATTGGGCATATGATTAGAATGGTCATTTCTTATAGAGTTAGTCTTAACATTTCATCCCCAAAAATTATTTTAAGAGCTAGATATTCAAACAATGGTCTGCCTATTGTAAATTTAGAAAAATATTTTTGGCATGAGGACCAATATTTTAGCTCCCTCAAATGGAGTTTGTTTACGGACAGTGGTTGCAACTGAAAAGCCAACATTTACCTACAGTATCGTATAGTGGTACCTGAAATACTGCAGCTACTTCCTATTCTAAATATCTGACTAAATTGGAGTAACACCTGCTTTCATCAGGGCTGAATCTGGCCATCTGATTAGACTTCTATCTTGGAAACTACAGCAAAATACAGAATTTCACACTTAAGATGGAAAAAGGAGATCATTTTCTGCCTTCGATCATAGTGCATTTTGTAAAAGGTACTACAGAAATGCTGTTCCCCAACATAACCTCATTTTTAATATTATCCTTGGCATACATAAAACTGCTCTACAGCCAAAATGCTTCTGAAATAAATGTAGTCAAACTTTACTAGTTCTGGGTCACTGAGAATGAAAATGATGCTTAAAATTGTTGATTGGCTCTAGTTTTCAAGATATGCTATTGGGTCAGTATATGCTATTGGGTCCCTTGACCTGGGAATGGCGGAGGATAAGTGAGTTATAAAGGGAAGGGATCTCAATTTAAACCAGAAATGACTAAAATACATTATTGACTGGATCTATGAATAAATCTATGACTGGGTTTGGACAGTACTTGCTTTTTAGGCAAAACAATGAATGATGCAATCTGAAGCTGGTATTGCGTCATACATGATATGAATTGCATCATGTTCTTCCTAGAAGTCATGGATGATGCAATCATAATGAAGCTTACATCACTCTGCTGAACAAATTGCCCTATATCAGCTCTCGAAATCATACAGTGTCGTGCTCTCTTATTTGTCAGTGTTTGATTTTGCAAAGGGACATATTTCTGTTTAGCCAAAGTGAGCAGAGATGCCTCGTACTGGTGTGAACAGTGCAGATAACTTCTGCTATGTTTGTGGTGAAGTGACTTTTGCATCACAAAAGCGCAGTATAACCACTATGGTTAAGAAAGCCTCTCACCTTTATTTTGGCTGCAAAATTGGAGATCAGGACAAGAGGTGGGCCCCACACATATGCTGCAACACTTGTGCAACAACTCTTCGCCAGTGGTTGAACAGGAAAAGGAAATCTATGCCTTTTGCAGTGCCAATGATTTGGAGAGAGCCAACAGATCATACCAGCAATTGTTACTTCTGCATGGTGCCTCCAGTTGGGAAAGGTGTGTCAAAGAAGAACAAGTGAACTGTGCATTATCCAAACATTCTATCAGCTATACGCCCAGTACCCCACGGAGAAGGACTGCCGGTTCCTGATGCACCAGAATCATTCTCACTTGAGTCAGACGAGGAAGAGGAAGAGGATGAAACTTCTGGTCCTGAACCATCAATGTCACAGGACCCACATTTTCTCCCATCCTCCTCCTCTGAACCACATCTCATAACACAAGGTGAACTGAATGACCTTGTCAGGGATTTGGAACTACCCAAGAGTAAGGCAGAGCTGTTGGGCTCCAGACTACAGCAGTGGAATCTCCTGGCAGGTGATGTTAGGGTTTCCATGTTCCGTGACCATCAAAAGGATCTTGTCCCATTCTTCTTCATGGAAGGTGATCTTGTAGCCTGCAACAACATTGATGGTGTGATGGCAGCCCTCAACATCGTTCACGATCCAGATGGTTCATCGAAGACGAGTCTTAAAGCTGTTTTACTGCATAATGGCAATGTTTTGCCATCAATTCCAGTTGGTCATGCAGTCCATATGAAGGAAACCTATGACAACATGAAACAACTTTTGAGGTGCATAAACTATGACCAACATCAGTGGCAGCTTTGTGGCGATTTGAAGGTTGTTGCTCTCTTGCTTGGTCTGCAGACTGGATACACAAAGTACTGCTGTTTTCTCTGTGAATGGGATAGTCGTGCAAGAGATTCCCACTACATCAAGAAAGATTGGCCACTCCGACAGTCATTGGAGCCTGGGAGGAAAAGTGTTCAGCATCCACCACTTGTTGAATCAAGGAAGATTTTGTTACCACCCTTACACATCAAGCTGGGTCTGATGAAGAACTTTGTCAAGGCCATTGACAAAACACAAGCAGCTTTCAAGTACCTCTGTGGAAAATTTCCAAGCTTAAGTGAAGCTAAGATAAAGGAAGGTGTCTTTGTTGGTCCTCAGATTTGTGAACTTCTTCGAGATGATGCATTTGACCATGCACTGCGTGGCAAGGAAAAGACGGCATGGAAAGCCTTCCAGTTAGTGGCAATAAATTTTCCCGGAAACAAGAAGACAGACAACTACAAGTTGTTGGTGGAAAACCTCCTCAAGGCATACAAAAGCCTTGGTTGCAACACGTCACTAAAGATACGTTTTTTGCACTCTCATCTAGATTTTTTTCCACCGAACTGCGGAGCAGTGAGCGACGAGCACGGCGAGTGATTTCACCAGGACATTTCAACAATGGAGAAATGCTATCAGGGCAAATGGAGCCCATCAATGCTTGCAGACTATTGCTGGACAGTGACAAGAGATGCTCCATTTAATGAATACAAGAGACAAGCCAAGAAGCGCCGAGTAGACACTGAATAGGACTAAACTATGTACATAATATTTTTTTGCCTTTTGTTTCATAATCAATTTCATTTATATAATCCTTTTGCTGATTTTTAAAGTGTTACATAAACAGGACAGGTGAAATATTATCATGTAAAGCAACCATAAACACATGAAAAGACCTATGTTTACAATTTATGATTAAAACTCTACTATCTACACAATATATATAGACATAAAATGTAAAAACTTAAAATCTTAGAAACAGTAGCCAATCAGTTGTTTTAATTGTCATATTTGAATTCAGCACATCAAAATACATAATAAATAGCACATTTTATCTCAGAAGCAGACGACTTCTCAAAAATTGTAGACCAGTATAATTTATTATGTATTTTCAGTGAAGGATTTTCTGTGAAGGTTAGTGTGTGTATGAGCCAATCTTCAGAAAAATACCACTGAGTGTGTTATTAGTGTGTAGCTTACATATGATTTCTAAACATGGAGTATTCTGGGCCTGATCCTCAATTCCTTGTACGTTACAAAGTTCCACTGGCCTTAACAGGAGTTTGAAAGTTCAAGGAATGTAGATCCAGGACCTCTGTGCTTCCTGATGTTTTTTAGTTCTGAAAACCCCTGACTTAATTTACCTATTGATCTGTATCCTGTAATGTTTAGTTCTGTGCATGATTCCCAGTTTGTCTTGGCTATCCTTTAGAAAAGAAAATGGCAAGTTACAATCATGCACATTGTCACATTTCAGTCATTTAATAAAATAAATCAAGATGCCTGCTTTAAACACCTACCCTGAACTTGTAGAGAATCAATTAAGTAGTTGTTGATTGCCTGATGCTTCAGAAAATGATAAATCAATATTTTATTATGGTGCCAACACTTCCCATTTGTCATTATTTTAGGTGGGTATGTTATCTGCTGTGCCGCATTTAGTGATGACCATTATTGTGCCTATCGGGGGACAGATTGCAGATTTCCTAAGAAGCAGGCAAATTCTTTCAACCACTATGGTGAGAAAGATAATGAATTGTGGAGGTAAGTCACTCTACCTTATTTAGAGGTTTCCCATATACCTTGAATGTGATTTAGAATATAGCCCATAAATAAATTGCATATGTTCATTTAGGAGCCATGGCTATATTAAGTATTACTTTCACCTTTTACTTGTATGATAAAGATGTGGCTATTAAACAAATGTGGTTACTAACTGAAGGTGACCTCCAAGCAGAGATATAAAGTTGTCCGCTTATGCCTTATTATTTCACTCACTGGAGAAATTATTAGGAGGGACAAGGGGACAGTTAGATATTTAAAGGTGCAGATAGTGCCTAGTGAGATTTTCAAAATGTCTGAGGAGGTTAAGTACCCAAGTGTCATTGAAATCAAGGGGGGTTTGGTGACTAATCTGCTAAGGAACTTTTGAAATCCCATCAGGCCTATCCACATCTGTAGGCACCAAATACCTCTGAAAATCTGGCACAAGATGCCCAGTAGAGTTTCTTTCTCAGGCTCCTTTGCCACTCCTTGATCCTCCCTCTTTTTTCTTCATGCCCTCTGGGACACACAGAATTTTATTGAAGGAATGGTGGTTGCCACCCTGGGATGAAGGTTTCATACATGTCTTTCCCCTACAAATGCTTGTTTTATTTCCTCCTGTCTGCCCAGTTTCTCCTCACTGAAATTCAACCCCTTCTGGTGTAGACATGTGGTAGCCATTACAAAAAGATTACAAAGCAGTGGCTTTAATAGGGAGACATTAGAAAAATTCACACAATGTGTGAAATGGAAAATAGGCAGAATTCTAGTCTAAGACTTCTTACAGCTATTTGACGTTACTCACAGTAGATTAAGGTATAGGGCTTCCCAACAATTCAGTGTGCACCAAACAACATTATTCAAATAGCTGAATACATACAAATAAATACACTATCACATTATTGACCTCCACAATTGCAGATAGAGTCTAAGTGAATAATTAAGTAGGGGGGAAAATTGGCTCAGTGTGTGTAATTTTTAGCCATCTACTGTATACTTCTGCATTCCCTTGAAAAGTTGTTATATGCTCTTTGCATTACTCATAGGCCTGGTCCACACTAACCCCCCACTTCGAACTAAGATACGCAACTTCAGCTACGTGAATAACGTAGCTGAAGTCGAAGTACCTTAGTTCAAACTTACTGCGGGTCCAGACGCGGCAGGCAGGCTCCCCCATCGATTCCGCGTACTCCTCTCGTAGAGCAGGAGTACCAGCGTTGATGGCGAGCACTTCCGGGATCGATCCCAGAAGATTGATTGCTTACCGCTGGACCCGGAGGTAAGTATAGACGTACCCATAGTCTCAATTTCTAGTGACTGGACATATGAGAAGAGAACATAACTCCTTACAGTGAGGCTCCTTCAGTTCGAGGGTGAAATTCACGCTTAGGACCTATGCAGCACTTCAGCCTTTAATACAGATAGCCAAATTTCAGCTGCATAATAGAGGTGTTGCATTTGGATCACTGTGAAAAGAGACATACAAAAGCTTGTATGGAAATACTGAACAAAGAGGTTATTTGACATTGCAAAAGTGTGTGCTTTCTTGGGGGAAAAAGAGTTGTATAATTCTAATTCTAATTAAGAGGCATTTCTAAAATAATGAAATTTAAAAAAAATGTTTTTTCACTCATTATTCTAAATGAGTACCAGGTCTGGTACCTTACTGCTTGCAGTTTTTAATAGGCAGTTAAAGCTGATGTGTATTTCCTTATATTATTTCCCGAGGTTTTGGTATGGAAGCAACTCTTCTTCTGGTGGTGGGGTATTCTCATAGTAAAGGAATGGCTATTTCATTCTTAGTACTCGCTGTGGGCTTCAGTGGATTCGCCATATCCGGTAAGATACCATTTCTGCTAATAGGGGGAAGTTATTTCATCTCAAGAAAAAGATAACGTGAGGTCCTCACTCAGTTTTCACTCAGTGACATTAAAATTGAGTAAGAACCTCAGGATTCAGCCTGGTGTTATTTATTATCATTTTCAGAGAAAAGAATAATGAATACGACATCTTGTATATTATATTTGCTCAAGTATTTCCATTCTCCACCCCCAGATAGCCTGCACGTAGATAAATGCAAATATATTACTGTAAATTCTGCTTTGGAATCTGCCTTCTAACAATCTAGCTTGAGTTTTACATGTTGTATTACAAAATAATCCATTTGGTTATTGTTTTCTTGATGTAGTGCATATTCAGAAGCTGCTTTCTCTGTTTTAAGGTTCTGCACAACTCCATTCCTGCCTACATCTCAGCACTCATACTTCCCCTCTCGTGCACTTGGCATTACCGGGGTCATCTGCCTTTGCCTCACTTTCCCACTGTCATCTTTGCAACCTCTCCCATGCAGGCACAAATGGAGTGAGGCATCGTGACACTCAGCATTACAATGCGTAACTTTCAGAAAATCACTGCAATTCACAAAGCTTGAGTTTGACACCTAAGTTCCTATACAATGAATGGGGAGACATAGGCACCTTAGACTGCAATTCACAAAAGCCAGCATGCTAGGCAGGCAGTTGCCTAAACTACCCAATGGGAGATAATGATGACAGGGGTGTGTGCTAAGTCCTGCCCCTGTTTTGGAGATAGGAACCTATCTCTACTAGCAATTCTCAGCTGTGAACCTTCTCTTGCAGTTAGGCGCTTACACTGTTTTAGTAAGAGGCTGGCGTGGGATGGGGAGAGGAGCAGAAGCTCCCTCATAACTTTGAACCCAATGGCTAAAGTATTCACCTGGAATGGGGGAGACCCCTGGTTTAAGTCTCCCATCCACTTGAGCAGGAAAAGGGATTTAAATGGGGCTCTCTCATGTGAGTGCTCTAACCATTGGGCTATGGGATATTTTGGTGTGGGGCTCCCTCAGTCTCTGCTGTTGAACCCTCAGTAAGTAAATAAAGAGTCACTGGAGCACAGGAACTGGATCTCTCATCTCCCAGCTGAATGCTCTAACCACCAGGCTATAGAGTCATTTTCACATTTGTGCTCTCGCTCTTTCTGCGCCAAGAAAGAGAGAGAGAGAGAGAGAGAGCATTCTGTAGCTTGTTATAGTGGCTAAAGCACTTATGTGGCAGACCCAGGATCCAGTCTCCCTATTCTAATGTCTTTAATTATTTATCCATGGTGGAATAGGTTCAACAGGGGAGACTGAGGAGTTTCCACATCAGACTATCTCATAGCTCAGTGTTTAAAACACTCACTGGAGAGGAAGCAAATCCCTTCTTATCCATTGGAGGGATTTAGAGTGGTGGTCTTCCACCTCCCAGCTGAGTACCTTAGCCACTGGGTAAAAACTTATGAGGGAGTTCCCCTCCCCCGTGGCTGTTGTGCGTGAGTTTGCTTGAGGCCCAGTTCAGTAGGTGTCCTCTGAGCATGCCTATGGGGATTGGGCACCTCATGAGATTTAGGTGACTGAACTCCTATTTTCCCCTTGTTTGTGAGTCACTCTAGGGCTTAGGAGAGAAAGAGATGACTGGACACCTAGAGGGAGGCAGCAGTATGCATGCCCTGAAGCAGAAACATAGGGAACTAGGGAACTTTTACTGCAAAAATGTAGGTGCTGATTGAAGTTAGGGGCATAGGGGTTTTAACAAAAGTTTTGTGCATCACAGTGGTCCCAAAACTGGGACTTAGGCACCTAACTCCTTTTTGTGCACACAAGTCCTTATATCTGGAACAGCCTCCATGGTCATTTATGTTAAACATTTACTGTCTCCTTATTCAAATCTCTCATTAAAATCCATTAATCCAGCAAGACCTATCAGCTCTAGTTCTTCTACTGAAACATAACTTAATTCCATCATTGTAAAACACCTCTAAACCTAGTAACAAACAAAATACCTAACTAAAAGAACTTTGTGATGTATCCAGTGTTTACCACAAACTTTCAGTAAGAAATTGTGCCCTGAAAGGATGTATTATACTTTATTTTTTAACAGTTGTCCTCCCCACACCATCTATCTTTCCCCCCGATGCCTAGGGATCCTGGTGTTCAGATTCTGTTTTGATATGTTTTTGGTGTTTATTTGGGGGAATTTTAGTGTCTTGTAACTTCCTAGAAACACTTTTCCCCCCTTAAGATTCTTTGAACAGTGGCAGCCTACATTTGAAAATAATTTGCTTGTTAGAGCTGCAGGAAATAAACACATTTTTTTTAAATCAAACAGATATGAAATCTTTTTAAAATAGTCTTCTTTTATTGATCTTATCTTACCCTCCCACACAAAAACATCCATTACCCTGATGCTTTGTGTGACCAAGAAGAGAAATGTGGAGAAAATGAAGAAGAAGTGACACAGGCTGTAACAGGAAGTGACACACACAATCTGTAATTTACAACATGAAAGGGGTGTGAATTACACTGCAAGTCCCTCTCTGAGAACTTCCCCCAAAGCCTAATCATTTTGTGGGTTCAATTTCCCTCTTCAGAGTTTATTTTTTTTTTAAAACAGATTTTTGGGGAAAAAATACAGTTATAATTTTATAAGCTGTTTTCAGTTTAAACTTGAAACACGAATCTGTCTCATATATTCATGTCTCATATATGTCTCAATATGTCGTACTTCACATTTTCCTGTAAAGCACCCCCAAAATGGCTCTATATAAATAGTCATGGACACATTTTATGGTGGGAATGCACATTTGTATTTGTGTTGCAGGATTCAATGTCAACCATTTAGACATAGCCCCAAGGTATGCCAGCATCTTAATGGGAATTTCTAATGGAGTTGGGACATTGTCTGGAATGGTTTGCCCTATAATTGTTGGAGCAATGACAAAGAACAAGGTAAGCTGTAATGTGGTTTTCAAAATAATTCTCATTAAATTCAAGATGAGCAGTTTAATTCCACTAGTATTAAAGACAAAACCCATTCCTAAACTTACTTTCCATATCCCTTAACTTCTGGCTTTATCCACTAGCCATCCAGTACTTTGACTTCCTGGAAATCTCTGAGCAACCTTCATCGTATGCCACCTCAGTCAGAAGTCACCTGTACCTTGGCTTCCTCAGCTCTGTTGAATTTCCCAGACTGTTACTGTTTTTATTTGGATATTTATTACCCTCTCTTAAAGTAACCAGTTCTTTCATAAGGAAAACATCACCTTCCGGCACACAAACAAGTATTTAAATTGTTTAGATAAAATCAATAGCAAAATTGACCCATATTTCAAGTATGAATTTGTACATTTTTAAAAAACAATATTTAAAAAATATTCCCAAATCAAATAGTCCATGAAACTTTTCATAACTAAAAGTAAAGTACAAAAGGAGAACAAGGTCTAGTGACTGAAAGTACTCGTGGAAGAGAGAAGAAGTGTAGTGTTGGGGAAAGCGGTAATAAAGCTGAATGTATTGGAAGCAGTGCATTTGTTTCATGATACTCTGAAATATAGTGATGTTTTCCTTTATTAACTGGTTAACATTTTTCATAGAGACTCCCTCTTATCCTCTTTGATGTCAATGGGTGTTTGCCCATAGTTTTCAATGGTTCCAGGATTGAGGCCTAGAACTGGAAACAACAGTCCAGATCCTTTGGTCTAGCTGAGCAGTGCTTGACACAGATTTTGCATTTCCCCAATACAGGGGCCAGTCCAGTCCATAGTGTACGTTAGGGTAGCTAGTGGCAGGACCTCAGCAGCAACACTTTTTTCCCCTCAGATGCCAGCAGGCGGGATTCCTCAGGCAAAGGGATATTTCTCAGGGTATCTAAATATGCTGGGTTTCCAGTTGTTTTGCACTGCACACAGCAGTATAAGAGAGTCAAAACAGACCTGAGTATTGGGTCAGATATTTTGGTTAGCTTGTCACGTTAACTTGTGCATATGAATTAATGATGGTGGAGGTGACTTTTCATTGATTTTTATAGAAGTTAGCCAATACGTAAGAGAAATATCTTGCAGTTGTACAAATTGAGCTTTTAGACTAGGATTATCAAAGGAACCTGAGGGAGTTAGATGCCCAGGAGTCAGGCTCTTTTGAAAATTACATCCTCAGTGGCTTAATCAGCCCTTTCAGCTCAGAACAGCTATCAAGTCTGTGCTGCTATTTTGACTTAGCAATACTCTTCTTTACAGACACGTGAAGAGTGGCAGTATGTCTTCCTTATTGCTGCTTTAGTGCATTATGCAGGAGTTATATTCTATGGCATATTTGCTTCGGGAGAGAAACAACCTTGGGCTGACCCTGAACAGACAAGTGAAGAGAAATGTGGTTTCATTCATGAAGATGAACTTGATGAAGAGACAGGGGACATTACTCAGAATTACGTAAATTATGGTACCACTAAGTCTTATGGTGCTACGACCCAGGTCAATGGTGGTTGGCCAAATGGTTGGGAGAAGAAAGAAGAATTTGTACAAGAGGAAGTCCAAGACTCATTCAGCCATAAGGAAAGAGAAGATTATTCATAACAAATCTCAATATTGGATATATTTTGTAGTGTTTGTGATTAAATTCATTGTGATTGTTTGCACACAAAGAATGTGGTATAAACATGTAAACACATATCAAACAAGAAGGTCTAACTATTTTAAAAAAAGGTTACCATTAAAGTGCAATCTGTATGAATTGTGATATGTCATCACCTCCACTCGGGTGTATCCATTCTATAAACATTAGAGTTTTAAGGGTTTACTGGTCAAAACTATAGAGGCAACTAGATACTTTCAGTATACATGAGCTAAAGCTCACAATTAAGGATTAAAGCACAACTAACCAACTAAGTTGGCACATCTAATAGTCTGTTTAGAAAGCCAAAACTACTTGATCTTTAAAAAATGCACTTATATATTTGTTACACCGTATTGGAAGAGATCATAAACTGATTGTGTTAAGTATACATGTTTACTCAGTAAAATGTAGAGATTGTGTGTTTGGTCTAAGACAAGGACTTTCTTCAAGAAGAAAGGATTCAGTCCTAGACATCTATAAGGGTTTGATACAGTTCTCTTCAATGGGAATTGGATCATGCTCTACAAGAACTAAATAAGACATACTGTATGTTTATTGTGATTACATGCTGCAGGCTACTCTGTGATAAATGAAGGAATTTATTTGGGTGTTTTATATCAAATGTTTAGGCACAAATTCTTATTTGTATTCTTTACAGAATATAATGAAATTATAGTATGTGTCATGTTCTTCCTTACATTTACCAACCAGTATAAAAACAACATATAATGTTCAATCTGAATTTTCATGCAGACTGTAAAACAACTTTTGCAAGAAATACTTCAGTGGATTTTTAGTTATAGTAAATTACTTTGTACTGGTTGCAAATCACTTTAGAAGAAAAAGAGAGAGCCTACAAAAATATATGCCCCCCCATATAATCCAAAGTAAAAATTACCATGAGCAAGTAGCCCTACACAAAATGGACGTATTTGTTTTGCAGAATATTTTGAACTAAATGAAAGAAACAGAAAATAATTTAATCAACCTTCTTCTCTTGATAGTTTTCCTATTTTGTCATACTGTGGCACAGTTGTATAAAGAGATAAAAGTTTATTGAAGATAGTGTAATTATAGAAAATGTTGTTATTTTACAAATCCCTGAATTCAAAAATGTATTTGTCAAATAGAATTATAATGAATGCTGAATATGAGTAACAATCCTCACAATAAACCAAAGTGGCAAATAACTAGTGATGGATTTAGGAAGAGCATTACTTCTACTTTCATTATGCTTGTCTTCTCTTAGCATAACTCAAGAAGAATTGCAACATTAGTGTACCAAGCAATAAGTGCAATGCATTATAAAGTGCATAATCTTTTAGTCTATATAGTACCTTTATATTAAGCTTGTTGTAGACATTTGGGATTGTTGGGATTAAACCAAACCAAATTAAAGTTAGCAACACTTGACCGCTTCTTAATGCTCTAAAAATGACAATGGTGATCCATTTCCCAACTCAAATCAAATGATTATCATTGTATGTAACAATCCATTCTGGATTTTTTATCTGTTCATTGTATTGTGCTAGTGATTGGAGGCCCTGCTATTGCAATATACAACTTGAGGATTGTTTCTTCTTCTTCTTTTTTTAAATGCAAATCATACCTTGACCTTAAGGGAAAAAAATATTTTGCTCTGTGCCTCAAAGTGATGTAAAATGTGACCATAGCTTTTGCTGTGTTTAATGAAAAGATGTGGACTGTGTCACTTTTGTTGCTGCAAAAAGTGTTAATAAAATGCTCTATTTATCCTTTTATATAAAAAAAGGATATTGTAATATTTTTTGTTTGTTTGGGATGCAGAGAGGTATAAATGACTTGAATCACGTTACTACAATTACTTATTCTGGGGTATGTCATGAGCACTGCTGTGCACCTATGCAAGGGAGTAAAAAGATATAAAGAGCCCTGCATGGGTTATTCATATTACCTATCTATACACAGATGTGTAGTAAGAGAAGCAGCCACTACCAGGTTGTTATTCCCCCTTCCTCACTCTGGTGAGTGAGGAGTGTGGGGCAGGGATGGGGAGCAGGTGGAGCAACATGCCAGCCAGGGCTGCAGAGCTGACACACAGAAGGAAGTAATCTGGGTCAGTAAAAAGACTGGTGCACTTTACTACCCCCCTGGAATGAATGAGAAGCGGGGCTCAGATTGTGACTCGCGGAGCTGAAACTGTTTCCTGCCCTGTTTCTACTACTCTACCCCTTACTTAGGCTAGTACAGTATGTAGGGTTACAATCCATCCCTCTATAGCACTGGGTCTGAACCACGGGTACACATACCCGTGGGGGTACACAACTCATCTAGATAGTTGCCTAGTTTTACAGCAGGCTACATAAAAAGCACTAGTGAAATCAGTACAAACTAAAATTTCATATAGACAATGACTTGTTTATACTGATCTATATACTGTACAATGAAATGTAAGTACAATATTTATATTCCAATTGATTTATTTTATAATTATATGTTAAAAAAAGAGAAAGGAAGCAATTTTTCAGTAATAGTGTGCTGTGACACTTTTGTATTTTATATCTGATTTTGTAAGCAAGTAGTTTTTAAGTGAGGTGAAACTTGAGGGTATGCAAGACAAATCAGACTCCTGAAAGGAGTACAGTAGTCTGGAAAGGTTGAGAGCCACTATTCTATAGACAATCTCAATAGAAATCAGTGAAATTCCGCAAGTCCCAGAATGAGGTTGGGTATTTTTTAATAGGAGCTTAATGGTGTTCAATTGATTTTACCCTGCAGGACAGAAGGAATTGTAGGGCTCAAAAAGTTAGGCAGAATGATTTTTGTCCCAGATTTTCCCACTCTTAGGCTAGGCTAGTTCTCAGAACACAGAGTCAGGTAACATTTGAAGTTATCTTTAATTGCTTCTGTGGGTCAGGGATGTCATGATGGAAACATGCTGAAAGATACAGAAAGCATAATAAATAGCACCAAGAATACTGTGGTATTATGGTAGAAAGTGGACAACTCTGAAAATGCAACTAATTAACAAAATGAAAATCAACTCGTCTCAGTTTTCAATCTATCTCAAAGCTTCTGTATTTTTAGGAATTATTTCCATCACATACTTTCACTAAGTTCAGGCAATATTTTTTTCTTACTAGCTTGACATCTTCTCATCCACGCAGAACTCAGAAACCCAACAATTACCTTAATTTATAGGACTGGGAGAGCTCTGCCATTTTAAAGGAGATTTTTATAGGAACTGGAATATCTTCTGGTTTGCAAATTCTTTAGAACTATTCAAAAGAGTTCTGCATATTTTGCAAAACTTTCTAGAATGTCTGAATGTCTGTTGTAATATTCATCCATCATTTAAAAATATAACGTATATACCACTTTTCATCTTCAAAGCCCTTTATTAACACTAACCCGTTAGCACACAAAGCATCTGGCTGATTTTTTCTGTCTCTTCAAAAGATATATCCCCTCCCTGAGATTTCTCATTAGTTCTCCACCTCCTTTGACTTTCTCCTCCACTGCATCCCCGGGGTCTCCTGCCTCCTCTCTTTCTCTCACCTCCTGGTGCTTTCTAGTCCCTTGAGCATGGGGGAAAGGGATCTATATAGCAGGTCAGGAGGAGGAAGGGCTGTAGGCTTCTTCCCTACAGATCTGGGGTCTGTTATGTCCAGGAGCCAGCCAACAGCAACATGATCTAGGAGGTGAAGGGGAGAGATCAACTATTGTTTGATCCGGGGGACCATTAAGCAGGAGGAGGGCATGTTTAGGGAAAGGGGAAGCTTTTTCATTTTTAACTCCCCTGGCATGAAGATGGCAGAATTAGGAGGGAAGTGAGAAGGGAGTTGAGGGGACATGTCCCTTTCCCTTCCCATCTTGGCGATTATATGTATGCCTCCCTCTGTTTTAGGCTTTAGCCTCACAAAGTAGCATTACTTAACCCTCCCGCCCCCACCTCTTCAGCCTCTCCTTGACTATGCTAATTCCAGACCACAAGTACCCAGTCCTTCAATCAGTTCCAATGACTTCAGCTGAACTCTGCATAGGCCTTAAGGTACACCTGCCTTGCCTTTTAATCTTCCCTTTATTCCTGTGCTGCTCTGCTTACCTGATACATGTGACTTGGTGGCTGTGGTGAAAGGAGGGGAAATGAATTGTCACACAAATCTTCACTTTCCCAGTTAGCCTTTCAATTGGCAGCATTAAATGGAGGTCAAAGCCAGTTTTGCCATTGACTTCAATGAGGCCAGAATTCCACCCTCTATGTCCAATGGCTAAGTTCTGTAATGATTTCACATGGATGTTATCACTAGCCTAATGACCACTATTTATATTTGAAGCCACAGTGGCTGAAACCCTTTCCTGTTCACATGTATTCTTTGTTGCAAAGATGAAGTTATCATAAAACACTTTCTGCCTTCAGAAGTGGTCATGAAATTTAATGGAGCAAATTCCATGAAAATGCCTTTATATGGAGAAAAAAACCTTCAAGGTAAAGACTGCATTCTAAGTCACAAAAGAATATCTGTGAATCAAAATGAAATCCCCCTTCGGTATGAAGCTTAGAATAGGAACAAATACTGAAGTCAGAATAAATGTCACAGTTCAAAGCTGTTCTGTTTGAAAGATCACATCATAGACTTAAGTCACCGCTTCTGAAAGATAAAAATGTTTTGTTCCTTTCAGTGAAAGCTATGTGGGAATTTGAAGACTGAGTATTTATTAGTCCAACTCTATATTAACTATTTAAGAGCAGGTGCTTTACCCTTGGTTTTTCTTTGCCCTCTCAGCTTGTTTAAAGAATAACTCACGGTACACTCTGAGATTTAAAAGTAAATTATAATGAACCTAGAACTGCACTGGACTACTTTTAATTTGAATTTGAATATCTATGTACATTCTCTCCAAGCCACTGACTGTGTCTGATGTTACTAGTCTAGTTCTTCTTAATATTTTTTCAATGTGCTATCGCCTAAGGCACAGCACAGAATAATCACTGGCTGGTATTGTGCAATTGTATATATTTACATGTGTGTATCTGTATAGCATATGTAATTAATTAAATCCAGCCAGAACCCCTTGTTGTGCTCTTCTCCCACCTTTGGAGGTAATGCTATAGAAAGACTGCTAAGTAATGCACCCTTTTTAGGGTTTTTTATACCCCCACCCCAAATCCGAGTATTGTTCAACATTTCTAATTTTGGATTTTGATGTATAGCAACCCCTAAGGAAAAAGCCATGGATAATTTATCCTCAGGCAAGTCATTGCCTGCAGGAAAGAGAAGACTAATGCTGTCCAAAAGGCAGATGTGACCACATTGGAATTAAACTTTAAATATTAACATTTAAAGATAAATAAGAAATTACAGAAAGTAAAGCAAAGATGGTGTTTAGAAAGTTTAAACAATTAAATGTAACAAAGCAGCCTAGATTCTTTGCTACATCAAACTTCTGTTCAGGCAGCAGTGAGGGAGGGGGAGATTCAAAGAACTGGTAAAGCTCCCTGATTTTCAGCATGGATAATAATAATATATGGAGATATACCTATCTCCTAGAACTGGAAGGGACCCTGAAAGGTCATTGAGTCCAGCTCCCTGCCTTCACTAGGAGGACTAAGTACTAATTTTGCCCCAGATCCCTAAGTGGCCCCCTCAAGGATTGAAATCACAACCCTGGGTTTAGCGGGCCAATGCTCAAACCACTGAGCTATCCCTTCCCCCAAAAGACCAAAGCAGCACTGAACCTGGGGGCTGCTCTAACTTCTGCCAGCTGCCAACAGTCTCTAAGGGTAGGTCTACACTTACCCGGTAGTTCGGCGGCAAGCAAATCGAACTTCTGGGTTCGACTTATCAAGTCTTGTCTGGACGAGATAAGTCGAACCCGGAAGTGCTCACTGTCGACTGTGGTACTCCAGCTCGGCGAGAGGAGTACACGAAGTTGACGGAGGAGCCTGCCTGCTGCGTCTGGACCGAGGTAAGTTCGAACTAAGGTACTTCGAACTTCAGCTACATTATTCACGTAGCTGAAGTTGCGTACCTTAGTTCGAATTGGGGGGTTAGTGTAGACCTGCCCTAAGAGACTGTACATCAGATGAGCAAAGCTGGAGCACAGCATGCTGCAGCCACACCCCCATATTGTCCCTCCTGTCTATGATGTGCCCTCTGCACAGGAGCTAAGTGACAGTTGACACAGAAGTCAGCTATACCTGCTCCACATCAGTGGAGAACTCCCCCACAGCAGGGAAATTCTCAGCTGGCCAGATCTCCTGGATGCTTTCCAGCCCATTGTGATAAACTTATCCAGAAGCCATAACTCAAATCACAGTAAATCAATGTCTTATAACAAAGTGATAAACTTACTCTAATTCTATGCTATACTGCGGAGGGCATGGGGGCGGGGGAGGGCGGCTAGGTTTGGCACCAATATGGCTCATGTATCCTTAAAACAAGCATTTACTGTATTTTCTGGCGTATAAGACTACTTTTTAACCCAGGAAAATCTTCTCAAAAGTCGGGGGTCGTCTTATACGCCGGGTGTCGTCTTATAGGGCGGGTGCTGAAACTTCCGAGCCGGACTGGAGAATCTGCGGTCGCCGCATATGGTGGGGGGAGCTCAAAAGCGGCCGCGGCCGCATCCCCACCCGATGACAAGGTGAGGGGGCGCCTCACCGGGAAGGTGTAAGTGAAGGGCGGAGCAAGCTGCAGGCGTCCGGGACGCCCGGGGTATGGAAAAAAGAGAGAGAGCGGCGCTGTGCCCAGAAAAACACGCCTCTTTCACCCGTCTGGCCCGCCCTTGTATCCTATTACCGTACCTCCTTCTCTGCCTCTCAGATCTCGCTCCTGAGGACTGCAGTGAAGTGGCGCAGGCGCGCATGTGTGAGATCTGAGAGGCAGAGAAGGAGGTAATAGGATACAAGGGCGGGCCAGACGGGTGAAAGAGGCGTGTTTGCGCTACCGCTCTGATAGTCTTGGAGACAGGGAGGGCTGGGCAGGCAGGGAGAGCTGACCAATCCAAGCAGGCTTTGTATACAACAACCAGCCAATCGCCGGTAAGGTACATCGCTTGCCGTGATTGGCTGGTTGTTGTATACTGGGTACCACATACAGTACAGCACCAGTATCTGTACCTGTTCATACAGTATAGCACCAGTACATACAGTACAGTATACAAATGTCCAACAGTCAAAACCCCATCATGGCTCCACCAGCAAGAAGAAAGAAATATGAAGCCAGTTTCAAACTTAAAGTTGTAAACTTTGCCATGGAACATAATAACTGCGCTGCTGCAAGACAATATGGAGTAACAGAAAAGATGGTTCGGGACTGGAAAGCAAATGAAAAAGCATTAAAGAGTATGCCAAGGGGTAAGTGTGCATTAAGAAGAGGCACTCCACATTGGCCAGAACTCGAAAAACATGTAGCAGACATGGTGAATGAGCATCGCCAAAACGGTTATGTAGTGACACGAAATAAAATACATTTGTTTGCACTTCAGTGGGCCAAATCTAACCCAGATCACAGCAACAGATTTAAGGCCACTGTATCCTGGTGTACTAGATTCATGGGAAGGCATAATATGGTACTGAGGCAAAAGATGAAAATTGCCCCAAAATTACCTGCAGATCTTGATAGCAAAGTAAATAGTTTCCATCGATACGTAATACAACAGCGCACTAAACATGGCTATGCGTTAAGTAGTATTGGAAATATGGATGAAACTCCAATGAATTTTGATATGGTTGGAAATAAAACTGTCCATCAAAAAGGTGAAAAAACAATTTTAATTAAAACAACAGGACATGAGAAGTCCAGTTTTACAGTGGTACTAGGATGCACAGCTGATGGCGCCAAACTGAGACCAATGATTATTTTTAAAAGAAAAACAATGCCGAAATTCAAGTTCCCTGTTGGTTGTTTTGTACATGTGAATGAAAAAGGCTGGATGGATGAAGAAGGGGTAAAGCTATGGCTTGATAATGTATGGAGCAGGCGACCAGGTGGACTTATTCAAAAATGTAGTCTACTGGTGTGGGATATGTTCAGGGCTCATTTAACTCCCAGCACCAAGCAAATGCTTGCAAGACTAAACACAGATGCGGCAGTTATTCCTGCAGGATTGACATCGTTGGTACAGCCACTGGATGTGTGCCTAAACAAGCCATTTAAAGATCGCATTCAAGAACAGTGGAATGAATGGATGGTTAGCGGCGAAAAGTCATTCACAAAAGGAGGAAACATGCGTGCTCCACAGTTGGATGTTTTGTGCAAGTTTGTCATAAAAGCCTGGAATGATATTGATGCAGAAACAGTAATCAAGTCTTTCAAGAAGTGTGGCATATCAAATTCATTAGATGGTATGGAGGACGACTACTTGTGGCAAGATGAAGAGGAAGCCGAAGCTGAGACCACACCATCTGATACGGAATTCGATCCATACGATGACTGCCTTACAAATGTATCACAAGATGTCATTGATGTACTTATGATATCAGAGGAGGATTTTGAAGGCTTTTAAAGGGAAATTGTCACGCCAGCAAAACCTGTAAAAATACCGTAGCTTGCAGTTATGATGGGCGTTGCTAACTCGCCAGGGACTTGCCCGGCACTTGCTCTCTCTCTCTTGTTTGTTATCTTCCTCCTATCATCATCAGTTCCAGTTTGGTTGACAGCTTAGAAAACAAACAGCATGGCAGCTCCCATGGGTTTATTGTCTTATCCTTCCTTTCAGCTTTAGAGTGAATTAGGAAAAGTTTAATCCACTTGCACTGTTTTATGTTTACATGTTTGATGACAAACAGCCTTATGTTTATAAGTGACAGTTTTCCTGCTAAGTACCTGCATGTCATAAGCATTTGAATTAAAATTACCATATTGAAATCAAATCTGATGTTTTTTAAATTTTTTTTTGGTGTGCGTTTGGAAGAGGGGTAGTCTTATACGGCGAGTATATCCCAAATTCTATATTTTAACTGGAAAAGTTGGGGGTCGTCTTATACGCCCAGTCGTCTTATACGCCGGAAAATACGGTATCTATTGTTAGACAAATTATGTATAAAGCAAAAGATTTCTGTCAGTGAGAAATCACACAAAAGTAATGATAAGTTAGACATTGCAACAATTACTTAATTACTTAAATATCAGTCCTTCCCAGATAATGACAATTCATAGCCAAGCCTTTTCTAGTCACATACACACACAAATATCACAAACCAACTTCAAGTATGCACTTGGGGACTGACCCATAGCCCATTGAAGCCCTTAATGACTGAAAGCTATTTCTAATTTTTTTTTTATAATTTACCATAGGCCAGGTATAACCCAAATCTTTGTTGAAAAGAAACTCTTACGGTATCCAAATATTAAACTCTTCGGCCCAAAAATCTCTGCTGGTTTACATAATTCAATGGATTTATCCTGGCAACTAATTTGATCCTTTATCCAATAGTTCATCACAGTAAATCACTTCTATCCTAATAAAGCAAGCTTTTGGTATTGTCTATGAAGCTGTCAGTTTCACATGATACTATAAATTGGGTGCTTTGAAAAATCTCTCTTCTCAAATTTCCCTAGGTAAGCATGCTGTTTTCAACTATCTTTTCACTGCATGTAAACACAGTTGCCTGCTAGAAGCCTATGCTGAACTAGTGTAATGAATTTTCCCAGTCTCAGCACATTTAGCCGCTTATTGACTCAAAACTATTTCCATACATGTAAGATGAAGCTTTTCATGAAATACAAATACATATTATGGCTAGGATTTTCAAAAAGGGGCAGAAGGGTATTAGACACCCAATCCTACTGAAAGTCAATATCTCTCTGTATGTGTGTATATATATATCTCCTCAATATATGTTCCATTCTATATGCATCCGAAGAAGTGGGCTGTAGTCCACGAAAGCTTATGCTCTAATAAATTTGTTAGTCTCTAAGGTGCCACAAGTCCTCCTGTTCTTCTTTTTGCGGATACAGACTAACACGGCTGCTACTCTGAAAAATATCAATTGTGCATCTTCAGCACCTTTGTAAATCCCAGTCCATACGTTTTAGTCATTTACATGTTTTTTATTACTCAGCTTTGAACTCTTTGAAGCGTTGAACTTAGAATAACCAAGTAAGCACTTAGATAAAAGAGGTACACATAGAAACTTACAAAGCAAAACTTGCATGTAGATAAATTCTCTAGCCTAGTGTGACCATTTGAAATGTCTGGTCTGATCGGGCAGCAATCGATCCAGCAGGGGTATATTATAGATGTGATAAATCGACTGCTGAGTGCTCTTCCGTCGACTCCGGTACTCCACCAGAACGATAAGCGCGAGCAGAGTCAACGGGAGAGCGTCAGCTTTTGACTTACCATGGTGAAGACACCGTGGTAAGTAGATCCAAGTACGTCGCCTTCAGCTACGCTATTCACGTAGCTGAAGTTGTGTATCTTAGATAGACCCCACACGGTCGTGTAGACAAGCCCATAGGTAGAAACATCAGTTCAGTTCTAGGCAGCATTAGCTAAAGACAGTATTATAACAGCAGTCTTATTAAGGTGGTATTACAGTGGTAGTTTTGCAACAGTCTTCCCTGACATACTTAAGCAACATCCTTTCTGTGATAGGTGAGGACATGTCCAGTAGAAGGAGTACTCAAAGGCCAGTCAATGCTTCTAGTTCTTTGTCTCCTGTGCTTGTGGGAAGTAATCCAAAGCTGAAGCCATCCAAAGCTTTTTATCCAATTTTATAGTGCAAGTCCTGCAGTTATATTTCTGTTCAAGATACGATCTCTGACAAATGAGTGGAAGAACCATACTTCCAACATCAGTATCCATACATCCAACTAGAGTTGGTAATGTCTGCATGTTGTCTAGAACTTCCCTATCTTTTAGGTGTTAATTTTTCAGCTGAGCATATACCTGGCTATCTGTGGGGGAATTCCTTTTAACCGCAAACCCTCTTTTATGTTATTTATATCCAGACTGCTTATAACTAATGTTATTTTCTGCTTACCACCAGCTATTCTCTTTTTTTCATAATGTACATGAAGATTGACTCAGCTTTTCCCTTGAAAGGCCAGTTTGTTTTTTAATATAGAGTTATTCAAATTATATTTTAACAGAAATTCTAGGACCCACAGCAGTTTGTCTTTCAGATTGTTTAGAAGAGGTGATGTTATCATCAGCTTTTGTTTGCTTGTGTACTTATCTTTCAACTGTGGGAGTCTTTGACATCAATGCGCAGCATTCTTCTTACAACAGCTCTTCTCTCAGAGGTTATCACTGATGAATTTTTCTTTCTGCTTTTAGGCTATTTGTTCTGTAAAATACTAGTGTGAACTGTACAGTTTTAACATTTCTTATCTTACTGTTACAGTATTTACTTTTAATTAATTTAAAACGGTTGAACATTGCTTCAGAGAGCCTTTTAGCTCCTGTGGTTCCCTTTTCACATTGTGTGTAGTGAACTCACACAGTTAAGCATATGCTTAAGTCTTTGCAGAATCAGGGCCATGGATAATTATTCCTGATTTTTGCGTCTTTTTCTTATATAGGCTCCTATTGCCCCGCACCCCCCGTCCCAATTTTTCACATTTGCTGTCTGGTCACCCTAGGCACCAGTGCCAGAATTGTATCCCTGTGCCCTGCTCCTCCTCTTCCCCTCTAGGCCCAGCTCCCTGGCCAGGCTAGAAGTTGGAGCCAGGCCATGGTAAGAACTGCCCAGGAAGCCTGGGCTGCTGTGGGGATTCTCGGACTCTTCGCCTGCCCAGGTGCCAGAGAGCAGCTTCAGCCCATGTCCCCACCTGGTTCTGGTGCTCGTGGATCCCCAGAGTGTGGAGGGCCAAAATGTTCTTTGTTAACATGACCCCAATAAATCTTAATCCACCTCTGGCCACAGCCTTTTCTAACTCTTTTCTAACACTGGAGGCAATCACTATTTCCTTGTAATGTAAGACTTATTTTCCAAAATGCATAGACCTTTACACAACTCCCGGCTTAGCATGGCTGCACAATTGCCCAGCATCTGTTCACAAATACACGCAAGGACATGTTTTTCTTTGTCTTTCTACTAACCAGGTTCAGCAGTTCAAACAATGAATGTGTTCCAACGGCAGCGTGCAAGGCATTATAAAGACTCCAGTAGCTCTGTTCTAATGACAAGGAGTCAGCACGATAAAACGCATTGCTTGTACCCTGAAGATCAGCTGGCAGATTCTGTACACTTAGGCTAGTGAATGGGATGAGCATTTGAGACAGGCATACAGTCCAAGTGTACTTGGCTAGGTGATGAGGACCCCAGTTCATTAAATGCAGACTAGCTTGAATTCATCCACACAAGTGCTCTGACAGGTACTCCTGCAGCCTACATAACTAATTTCTAGGTAAGCTGTCGGCTGATTTTCCCTTGGAAGATATTGTGTATGCAGGAATAATAGCATGGTTAGAAAGTTATATATTTTAATTTTCAGCCTAACTAAATACATGAATGAACCCAATCAGAAATAGGAGCAATTTACTCCAAATGGTAAATATCACATATATGAAGAGGACAATAGTATTTCCTGGTCGAAATGTGCTGTCAAAGATTAATGCAAGTCTGAAACTCCTGTTAAAATTAAATGTAATTCTGTCTAAAATAATCTTCTTGCATGCACCCAACACTATAGCGGAATGTGCCTGAAGAGAGATCTTAGTGCAGTGAGTCTCAAACTTTTGTATTGGTGACCCCTTTCACATAGTAAATTAAACCCCCTTTTTAATATATTTAACACCATTATAAATGCTGGAGGCAAATCAGGGTTTGGGGTGGAGGCTGACAGCTCACGACCCTCCCCCCTCCCATGTAATAACCTTGTGACCCCCTGAGGGTTCCAATCCCCAGTTTGAGAACCCCTGTCTTAGTGGATATGAGGAAAGTTCTTACTTGATCAAAATCCTGATATTTCCCTGTCTGTTCCATGAAGAATGTGTGCAAGGCATCTCTTGAAAACACAGCACTTCAAATTGAACAAAGACTTCAGTAACAAATGTCATCAGTTATGTGCAATCCATAAAAAGTTTGGAGGTCCACGTTCGTTTTGGTAGCACCTCAAAGTTTGATTGCTTCTCTGAAGCTTGCCCCAGCTATCCATCCCTCTTAAGTCTGCAAAACTGGGCTGGATATCTCAAGAGAGTACCTCATATTGAGGTACTATATCTGGAGACTTTAACATATGGTCTGTGTTGAACCCAGGACTGCAGATGTGTCTACCTGCCGTCACTTCACACACCATTAATTGGAAGAGAGGTGAGTTTGGAGAGTGTTGTAGGCTATGGAAGTTTATTCAGTAAGTTGCTACTTATTTAGACTAGATACAGTGAAGTTCTTAAAAAGTTCATGCAAGTCCTAAAGATATCACCAGCTCTAGCAGTATTCTCCATTTTAAGTATAGGGAATATCCTTGAAACCAGAATTAACCTTTTAAGTGCCTCTACTGTGCCATTCACTTTAATTCTAAGGTGAAATATGAAAAGAAAAGTACCTTTCCTCAAGCAAGGAATTTCTTTCACTTATTCATCTTCTTCTTTCCCACCCAATTTGTGTCTGTCAGGATGTCCAGCAGCTGGGAAGGCCATGGAGCCAAATGGAAGGGCAGCTGTCAGGACAAGAATGACAAAAGACAGAGCTGCGTAAAGTGAAAATGAAGCTTGGCAACAAAAAATAAACTGAATTAGAAAATGTTCCAATAGTAAAGGAGACTGGGGGTAAAATTACAAGAGTGCCATCTATTTAGGATTTGTCATATATAGTTGGTAAAATGTGTCAACATAGGATAATTGCCATACCAGCCCTGATCTAAATAATTGTATAGGGGTCAGGAACAGCCTTGCAGGTGGGTGACTGTCCAGAGACTGTGGTCGGGGGGGGAGGAGGGGGAGGCACTGTGATCAAGAGGCAAGGCGCGGGGCAGGTCTGGGATTCAAGGCCATGGAAAGGAGCTTGAGGCACTGTGTGTGTGGGGGGGGAGGCAGCAGGGCCCGGAGACAATGGGGGGAGCCTGGGAAGGCAGCAGAGGCCAGGAGCAATGGGGGATGGATGGGTAGGCAGGGGCCAGGGGCAAGGGTGGGGAGCTGGGGGAAGCAGTGGAAGCCAGGAGTGATGGGTGGGGGGCCAGGAGAGGCAGGGGTGGCCGGGGCAATGGGGGAATGGATGGGGAGACTGCAAGGGCCGGAGGTGATGGGGGGTGGGAAGCCCTGGGAGACAGTGGGAGTCAGGGGCGCCATTTTCCCTAAGGCTGGCCCTCATTGGGAAATGATGATTTTCTTGCAGGCAAATACCAGGAAAAACAATATTTTTTTCAATCTCTACTCCCTTCAATTTGAATTAGAAAATGCAAAATTTTCTAATAATTTTTCCAGTAAACTTTTCTAAATGTTGCTTTGCAGAATGAAAATTGTGTTGAGCAACTAGAAGCTTATTCCAAACCTCTACCCTTTTCTTCTTGATCCTTCTTCTCCACGCAGGAGTGATTGATACCATAGCAAAGACTGTTTATCATTATCAGTATGCAGGTGAAGAGCCAAATTGCATTTAAAGGATGAAAATCTGTTAGGCAATGTGACTATGCACATGAGAGAAAGCATTAAAGCAGCAGCAGAAGCATAAGATGAAAGCTGACCACCTTGATTTTGCCATTTCAAGACTGTCATGGAGACAGTGCTCCACAATTGCTCCATGGATGATGGGATATAAAGAAATGGGGTTATAGGGAAGGGGGTATGCATATGCACTCATACATAACTGGCTGACTTGACCACACAGTGGTCCACACACACATAGCCTTGTTGTAAATCATTCCTATTTGTAGCAGGAACATAATATGGGACTGCACATGGGGCTGATCTCTGACTGAAACTGGATTTGGAAAATGGCCAGGGTATTTGCACAGAGGTATAAAGAGATGTATGGAGCCTGCCTCCTCTGAGCTCGTTAACTGAATTGTGTGGGTTTGGATGTGTGTGTGGTGTGGGGGGAGAATTCTTACATTGCTTTTGCAGCATATATATGTGTCCATTTTATGGGGAGAGAACAGATTGTGACACTTTCCCCACATGAGCCACAATTGGGCCCACAAGCTGGAGTGCAGTTCCACATTCTTTCTTGAGTACCACTGTTGAGGCCCACATTGAGTAATACCTTCCTATCCAAGTGGTCCAATGGAATTCAGTGGAACCACTCATGATATAAAATAATAGTCAATATGGCTGAGAATATTTGAAAATGTGTCAAAGGAAAATTGGGGTTTTGCCTATTTAATTATTTTTTTAAAGTATCCGCTTTTTGTCAAATAAAAAACAAAAACAACCCTCACACCTGAAAACCATAAAGAAGGGAAACCTTGGTGCATCATGAAACATTTTGTCTGGCCAGGGAGCTCTGCATTATAAGGAAATTGGGGACATGAGGTACTCAGATTATAGCTCACATGCAGCATCTGCTGGCATTTCTGAATTTATTTTTTCAGTTATAAAAAGAAAATTTTCAGTGAAAAAAATTTCAAGCAGCCAAAATATTTGTTTTTTATCCAAAATTTTTCAGCTTTTAAGTTTTCACTGAAAAGTCAGAATTTCATTGGAAAATTTCAGAGAAATTTTTTAAATTATTTTTTAATTTTCATAAAGTATTTGGTGGAGGAAAAATATTCTGACTATTCAGCATGAGTACGCAGATCACAGGCTGGCCTTAAGTCTCTCGCAGTGCAATATATTTTTTGTCTGTATATACTAAACAGTCATGTTTAAATTCTTTGCTTTATTACAAATCCTGCCCACTTGTTAATGCTCAGCTGTGTAAATTAAAAATACCTAGCATAACATAAAATAATAGAGTTTCATTTCCATAAGCTGCATGTACAAATCCTCATGGAACTTTTCATCTCATTATTTTAATCAACTTAACCTGAAATTCAGTTGCTGAATTTACAATGTAGTAAAAATATTTAGAGAAAAATGTCAGAGAAACCTTATTTTGATACATTGTTACTATTTTAGTAATATTTCAATCACATGCATCCTGTTAACATTAAACTTATTGTTCATTTCCAGACATAATCTCTTTAGAACTTCAGAACCATACTGAGAAGCTTAAAATTTGACCTTGTCATAAATCAATAAGCCTTATTTGTTAAACTAACTAATCAGTTTTAGATATTGAATATGTCCCACAGAGATGGAAATGAAAACAAAGACAATAAGAATTACCTTTTTGAATCAATAATTGTCACATGGCGATGTTTCTGGGTTTATTTCTCATCCTGTGTTTCATATGAATAAAAACAGCTAAGGCAAGATATCTTAAACTCAAGCAAGCATTTGTTTGTTTGATTGTTTGTCTTAGAACATCTGTAGTAGGCTATAACCTTGAGCACACAATTGGTGAGAGCTAGCTTTATTGCCACAGTCATATAGTATATATATTACTAAATTTAATTACACTGTGCTTTATTTAGAATAAAATCCTCTGGGCCATGAGTGATTCATTTGTTCTTGACCTAGTTTACAGAATGTATATGAAGTCTATTTGACAAGTTACAAACTGTACTTAATAACAGAAGATATAAAATTAAAATGTTTACCAGGGCCCTGATTCAGCAGTCCATCCCTATTCAGCATAGCATTTAATCATGTGTTTAACTTGAAGCATTTGCTTAACTCCCATTTTCTACGAGATGGACATAAGCATGTTTTAAAACTTTGTCGAACTGAGGCCTATTCTCTGATAAAGGGTCAGAGGTTGAGAATCTGTTCAGTAATAATACCCAGATCCTATATATTGCTTTTTAAAATCAGTAGATCTCAAAGTGCATTACAAAGGAGGTAAGTATAATTATTCCCGTGTTACAGATGGAGAAACTGAAGATTAAGGTGACTTGCTCCAAGTCACCCAGTAGAGCCAGGAATAGAATTCAAACCTCCTGAGTCCCAGACCAGTCTCTAGCAACTAGGTCACAGTATCTCCGACAGTAAGAAGTGCAGTTGTGTGAAACTCAGTGGTCTCAAAGCCCCAGGCTTTTGGGGAGAGAGCTGTGATCTCAAGAGTAGGATGTGAGCAGTGAGGGTTGGCACTTGAGGCTGGGATAATGGATCTTCATTTCTTCTGGTTCTTGTTGCATTTATTTCTCTGTTATTAGGATATAGACAGTACTTTCAGGTGCATTTAAAAAAAAAAAAAGGTTGCATAAATCTTCATTTAAAAATAGCATGAGTAATTACAACTTTTGTTCTGTATTAGGGATTTGCATGTATATTGGCAACCCCTGAGTTGCATTCACTTGAATATAGACAGAAACTCAGAGCAAAAGTCATCCAAAACCACTGAGTTTTGTCTCATTTCAAGTCAAGGCCATATGAAAACACTGAGCTTCATCCAAAATTATAGGTTCCATCCAAACCCATAAACCACTCTATCTTTATTCAGGTCTTGACTAGAGGGTTTGCTCAAAATATTCCATCCAAGTTGAATACCCTAGAAATCTAGCCCTAGGCTTGCTCTCAATTTGGCCAAGGTTCTCTTGAAACTTGTCTCAAGTGCACTCAATATTTGCCCAACTCTGCTCAAAATTTGACCTAAGTTTGCTCAAAATTCTGCTCAGCTTCACTTAAAACTTGTCCTAAAGGTTCCCAGACTTCAGACACCTTTAGATAAATCTTGTCTAAGATTTCCTAAGCCTGGCTGTCAGCCTTACTCAGTAGTAAAAAGTAGTAAAAAGGAGTAAGGCTCCATTCAGACTGAGACTCTTGACAAGAAGGAATTACCCTCTGAAAGCAAATGGGTGAGGATAGGATGGGAGTGGATGAAACTATGACTCTGTCCTCCACCCAACCTCCATTTGCTAGCAAGAGAGCACATATTGGGAATTAGCTACTCAAAGAACTCTATTGTTACTTCGCCTCCAGAATGAAAGAATAACAGGGGAGAAATTGTGACTCTGTGGTTCACAATTAATTTGCTAATCTGCTCCTGAGCTCATGCCACTACAATGCCTTTTCTACTCAGAATAGTAAAAGAAAATAGCAGTAAGAGTCAAGGCAAATTTAAAAATATATATTTTATTCAGAGCAGTGAATTCAAATGACACACCCAAGATGGGGTTTCACAAAGAAATCCACTCAACAGAATACTGAGTGTCAACACATTCACCCAATGAAACAAACTAAAACCATTATGTCATCAGAACATACACTAAATTAGTGGGCCTGACGGCAGGATACTATTACCTAGGAATTTAGGACTGATTAACTTTCCCTTGGTATTTTCATTGGTACTGATTTATTTCCTTTTATGATTTTATCATTTCAAATTATGTTATAAAAATTAATTGGTGCATTGCACACTAATTAATGTCATTACTAGCAGCAGATCAGTGATCCTTGATCCTTTTCTCTAGGATTACTAAACCTTTTCATAATCCTTTCATTCCAAGTGTACTTGGCTCAGATGAGACCAGATGTTTTCCCTCAGCAGAATCCTACAATAATCTAAAGTGGGGAATGGGGTTAAGTAAATTTGGGAACACTAATTTGGAGAGAAACAAATCCTGCAGTTCAGTGAAGGGATAAGTTTTGAATATTTTAAGATATTATTGTCAAAACATGTTGCAAAATCAAAGATATAATTTCCACATTAGGAAAAAACCCCACAATAAGTGTGATTAACAAAAATAGAATGCTGCAGCTAGTAAAAGAATGGCATTGAGCAATAGTGTACACAGGTGTCATGTACACAAACATGCTTAAATTCTCTGTCACAAATAAAATACAGAGACCTCCTCATAACTTGAATAAGAAGGTAATATTAACTATCCCTTTTTCCTTAAACCTTTTTGGCTGTATATAAAGACATTTGAAGCATATATGGATACAAATCACTTATTTGGAATACCCTTAAAAGATCCTGAATCTGCATGATTCTGCCTCTATTCCATGAGACAACAGTGAACCATTGAGTCTCTATGCCATTTGCAGTGAAATGGTGTTGTTCTCCTGGGGGGGAATGGTGGAGTAATTCTTTTCATCTGTCATGTGCTGCCATTAATTTAGTCTGTGATTGCAGCAAAGTACAAGAAGATGCATACAGATGAATTATTGATTTACACTTGGGCACTGATTGGAGAGAGCTTGCAGTTCATCTCTAAAGCACTCTTTTATCTTGTAGGCAATAAAAATAAAAATAAATTTCACTGGTCTTTTTCACATTCTCACTGTTTGTGATTAATTGGGTATATAAAAACAAATCAGCACATAGCTGATAAGCTATTTGCAAATGAACACTTAAGTTTTGCAAATACCCTTTTCCTTGTTATACATTTGTAGAAACAGCAGCAACTTTACATAACCACTTTTTACAGAATGCAAGACATGGTGTAAATTCAATTATACCCTAATCCTTGGCATATGGCATAAAATCAAATGTTTTTGTGTGAAAACAGAGCAGGCAAAAACTATTGATATTTTATAACAATAAAATAATATATTATCATAATTATGAACATGTAATTTTTGAATTGGCCCTGTCATCACTGGTTCTCCACTTGTGAGGTAACTCTCTTTTCTTCATCTGTCATTATATAATGCCTGCATCTGTAATTTTCACTCCATGCATCTGAAGAAGTGGGTTTTTTACCCACGAAAGCTTATACTCAAATAAATCTGTTAGTCTTTAAGGTGCCACTGGACTCCTTGATGTAATTTTCTATTGACCATCTCTCTCCCTGTCCCCCTCTTGATCTGCAATGTGACATCTCCTTGCATATAGTAGCTAACCTGCAATTCCATTGAAAGCTTCCTCAGAGCCTCTCCTGTTGTTAGCTGTATCCAGAGTGGTGATGCAATACTCCTTTTTATTTCCATTTGCTTTAGAGACAATTGTTCCAAAAGCAACTTCTGGCACTGACAGCTTAAAATACAGAGCCTTGCCACCTGTGCTGCAGTTCCAAATCTTATGTCACACCATAGCATTAGGATTTGATCTCCCAGGATTTAATTTAATGATAATAGAGACACATTCCCAGTAAGTCAAAATCAGTCTCCACAAAATATTATCTTGTAGCAGCATCCTCTGTCCCTATCTCATTTTTATTTTGTTTGCCAAGTCAACATGCTTTGGAGGATCCATCAGGATGACACGAAGAAAAATTTTGGCATATAATAAATATTTTAAGTGTGAGAGATGATGAAGACAACATGAAATATCAGTTCCATTTATTTGCTCATCCTCACTTCTAAAAATTGTACTCATGTTAATTAAAATTATATCATGCTTTTTATATTAATATTTTCATAACTACCACATTGCTTAGCATAATTAGATTTATTTTATCCTGGAGAATATTACCATTGGAACAGACTTACTCAAGGTCAGACTCTGTATTCCCTCTGCACCTAACACTCAGTAGTTGACTTGAGTCCACAGGGACAGCAGGATGTAGCGCTAATGAAATTCCCTCTCCCCGCCTCACGCTTCCAAGGACACACAAGCATCACACTGAGCAGGTGCAATACATTATCAATATATATTTTATTACACCCAAACTATCTGAAAAAATGCTAACGTTGCAAAATCAAGCACTCAAATGTTAAGAACTGCCAGAATTAAGGTTGCTTGTGCAACCGTAATTTGGTCCCTGGTGTATATGCAAATTTTTTAAACAAATAAATCATAAGACATAAGTAATATCTAATTCACACAGATTTAAATGTGTTCCATTCTTTCAGTTTCCCAACTGAGATTTCTCAGAAGTACATCACAACAGTTTGCATCATTTGGCATTAAGTCTTGCTATATTATGTATGAGTGCATGCAACCCAGTCACCGATCTTTCAAAATGTCCCCATTTGTTTTCCATTTTTCAGGATAAAGTGAGAAAGCTGTGAGAAATGTTAGTTTTTGTAGAGGTTTTTGTTTGTTTGTTTGTTTAATGGAACTTTATGGGGATATATGGTTACTCCATTAATCACTTTGCAGGGAAGACAATATATGCTATCTGTGGGCCTGATTCTGGACTCACACTGGGTTTACATCAGTCTAACTCTATCAGCTTCAGTGGAATTAATCCTAATGTACTCTGGCATAAATGAGAGAAGAGACAGGTACTGTTTTTTAAACAGAGCTTAAACAAGCTGTGCAAAGTTAAATCATATACAAGACAAATCTGTTCTCAGTCACGCTCATTTTGACAGATAAAGAAGAATTGATCACAGACCTAAAAATTAGTTTCAGAGTAGCAGCCGTGTTAGTCTGTATCCGCAAAAAGAACAGGAGTACTTGTGGCACCTTAGAGACTAACAAATTTATTAGAGCATAAACTTTCGTGGATTACATGCATCCGAAGAAGTGGGCTGTAGTCCACGAAAGCTTATGCTCTAATAAATTTGTTAGTCTCTAAGGTGCCACAAGTACTCCTGTTCTTTTTTCTAAAAATTAGTGGCTGCTTAGGTACCAGTGATCAAGACTTGATTACATTTATTATCTGATAAACACAATAAAGTCAAGACCAGTAACATATACTTGGTGCTTAAAAGGGACAATTGCACAAAGCTGAAAACAACTGTGAGCTAAATCAGCCGGAAGAAAGAATGTAGAGAAAAATATGAGTGATAACTAGGAACTATTTAAGTTTATTACATTCTCAAGAAGTCACAGGGCTAGATCTACAAAGGGACTTAGGCATTGTAACACCTAACTTTTGGGCACCTAGCCATACGATGGAATTCACAGCCCCGAGTTAGGTGCCAGACTGCCTATACAATGCAAAGGGAAAGCTATGCATTTAAGAATGGGATTCACAGAAGCCAGCATGCCGAGCATCTAAACTATTCAGTAATAAAGCTAAGGCTTGGGAGTGGAGTGCCCTAATCCCCAGTCCTCCAAAGTAATTAGGTGCCTTAGGCCTTGTCTACACTAAACAGTTTTGTCAACAAATGTCAGCTTTCATAGACAAAACAGCTGAGGTGTTAACATTACAATGCTCCTCCCACCGATTTAACTCTCTTGCTATGCCAACAAAATAAAACCACCTAGACGAGAGGCATAGCGCTTTTTGCGACAAAGGCCTGGTCTTCCCTTGGGGGAGGGGGGGTGGAAATCGAGCTAAGTTATGCAACTTCAGCTACATGAATAACGTAGCTGAAGTCAAGTATCAGAGGAGTAGCCATGTTAGTCTGAACCTGTAAAAAGCAACAGAGGGTCCTGTGGCACCTTTAAGACTAACAGAAGTATTGGGAGCATAAGGTTTCGTAGGTAAGAACCTCACTTCTTCAGATGCAAGACTTCTGTTAGTCTTAAAGGTGCCACAGGACCCTCTGTTGCTTTTTGTAGCTGAAGTCGACGTACTTAGATCTACTTACCGCGGTGTCTTCACTGCAGTACGTCAACGGTTGATGCTGTCCCATCGACTCCGCCTATGCCTTTCGCCCTCGTGGAGTACCAGAGTCGACAGGAGAGCACTCGGGGATCCATTTATCGCATCTAGACTAGACACGACAAATCGACCCCTGCAGGATCAATTGCTGCCCGTCGATACAGCGGGTAATGTAGACAAGCCCAAAGTTAGATTGATGCAGTGTCAGTGTAAACCAGGGTTCTCAAACTCAAATCAACATGAGGGCCACATGAGGACTAGTACATTGACCCGAGGGCCGCATCACTGAAACCTTTTCATACGATACAAAAGTATACTCAAAAATGAAAAAAAAGAGTAATATAGTATGCTATTAAAACTCAATGTATTAACTTTTTAAAAACTGTAATGCGAAGAGGGGTTTGAATAAAATATAAACACCTGAAACTATTCCTTATGTGGTCAGTAACACTGATGATGATCTACACTAACAGTCTATCAACATAGCTGTAATGGCAGGAACTTTTTAAAGTAACTATTCATACAAAATACGTTGCCACTTTTAACAAACATTCTTCCCAACTACTCACAGCATGCCTTGCTCTGTCTCTAAGGCAGCAGCTTGGTGCAAGGTGGAGTAGAGCATGCTGGGAGTTGTAGGCCTCTATTGAGTGAATTTACTCAGCAGTCAGCACCTGTGTTGAAACCTCTGGGTCCCCTAGGAGGATCGGGGATTTCTTTTCCACTCAGGCATTGTTGAGGGTGAGAGGCGCCGGGAACAGGCTTGGCTTTTGTAAACTGGAAAATTCAAGATCCCTGTTCCTTCTTTCCCCTCCCCCCCCCGTGATTTTTCTCTCTGATTCACCTTCCCTTTCCCTCCCTCCCAGTGTTAAAGGAAAAGAGCTTTTCCCAGTGACTGCTGCTGCTGCTTTCCTAGCTCCCTTCTCCCCCAGCATTTCACACTGCGCATGGGATCAATCGGGATGGATTTCAATGGCGGGTGTGTTTGGTCCTCCCTTGAGGGAGGGGAGATTTGAAGAGTGGCGAAGGGACTGGCGGAGGGTTGGCGTGAGTTGGGATATAGCTGGAGGGGAGGATTGGGGATGCAGGAAGAGCAGGCTCAATGGCTTGGTTGGGAGCGAGGAGCTGCAAGGCTGTTTGTCAAGCTTGGGCAGTATAACTTGGGTAAACTTCAGAGAACTGTGGAAATGGCTCATTGAAATGCATGCAGCAGATACCCCCACCCCAGAGTGAGAGTGACTGTAAACACTGCCTTAAACAGCAGCTCTGAGAGCCTGCCTTCCTGCCTGTATGCCCTCCTCCCCAGAGCTTGTGTGTGGGAGCTGGTAGCAGCAAGGCCAGAGGTGGGTTATGTTTTTCTGATCCAGCTAACAATGTCTTCCATGCCCGCCTCTTCCCACCCCTTCCCCGCTCCCATTCCAACCCCTTCCCCAAAGTCCCCGCCCCAACTCCGCCCCCTCCCTGCCCCTATTCCAACCCCTTCCCCAAATCCCCGCCCGGGCTCTACCTCTTCTCCGCCTCCTCCCCTGAGCGCGCCACGTCCCCGCTCCTCCCCCTCCCTCCTGGAAAGTCCTAAACAGCTGTTTGGCAGTGGGAAGCGCTGGGAGGTAGGCGGAGGAGTAGGGATG
Source organism: Chrysemys picta bellii (assembly GCF_011386835.1). Classification (NCBI taxonomy): domain Eukaryota; kingdom Metazoa; phylum Chordata; order Testudines; family Emydidae; genus Chrysemys; species Chrysemys picta. Next base: position 69,737,637 of record NC_088794.1, on the reverse strand, counting down.
CGGTGTGCTGGAGGAGGAGAGCAGAGGAGGAGGGAAGCTTGGCTGCTGGTGGAGTTGGCACCTATGGTGGGCCTCAGGAAATAATGCTGTAGGCCACATGCAGCCCGCGGGCCGCGTGTTTGAGACCCCTGGTGTAGACACTGCACTTGCTTATGTTGTCCTAATTGGCCTCCAGGAGGGGCCCCAGAATGCCCATCATGACCGCTCTGGTCAGCAGTCTGAACTCCGCTGCCATGAAGGTACACAGGCATGTGCCCCTCACCGTTTAAAGGCCCAGGAATTTTTGAAATTCGTGGACAGTTCACACAGCATCTTCCCAGCTGACCATGCTGACTTTCCGCAGTAGATGCACTCCCCTGTGCAGTACACCAGAGCTGTTGGATCTGCTGGGCATGTGGGGAGAGGAGGCTGTGCAGTTGATACCTATGGGCTGATTGCTAGTGAGATGCAGGAGAAGGGGCACAAATGGGATACGCAGCAGTACTGTGCTAAGATCAAGAAGCTGAGGCAGGGGTACTAGAAAGCAAGGGAGGCCAACCGTTGCTCTGGTGTGATGTTGAAGACATGCCTCTTCTACAAGGAGTGGCATGCCATCTTCGGTGGTGACCCCTCCTCCCCCAACAAGAGCCCTGTGGATACTTAAGAGAGCTGGAGGCAGTGACCAGCAGAGTGAACCCCAAGGACAAAGTGGTGTATGAGGAAGTGGAGTTGGAGGGGGATGTGGTACACACAGGGCCGGCTCCAGGCACCAGGCAACCAAGCACATGCTTGGGGCGGCACCTGGTAAGGGGCGGCCAATCTTGGGGTGGCGGGGGGCAGCACGGCATTCCGCGGGGGGGGGGGGCGCTCTGGCGGCGCGGCCCTCGGCGGGGGGGCGGCGCAGGGCGCAGCGCTCGGGGGGGGCAGCGCGGGGTGTGGCGCTCGGGGGGGGCACAGGGCGTGGCGCTCGGGGGGGGTCGGCGGCGTGGCGCTCGGGGGGGAGGGGCTCGGGGGGCGGCGCTTTTTTTTGCTGCTTGGGGCAGCAAAAAAGTTAGAGCCGGCCCTGGGTATACATGGCAGCGTCGTCCAGTGGCGATGTGAGTCAGGACCTCTTTTGACTCCAGAGAGGTCCAGCCAATCCCAGAATTCCAGCTCTGGAGTGCCTGAAGCAGGGGGCACGAGCTCTGGTGAGCAAGCATTTTGTTTTGATACAGCATGTTGTCAGGAGATTGAGCTCTCATGTACTTCGTTATATGGTAGTGGAGGGATAAGGGACAGAAATTAACATATGAGCCAGTACAGCTATGCAGTGGGGCCTGGTGGAAAAGTTTGTTAATGTACAGGGGAATGTACTTGGAATCCTCCATAGAGATCGTTAGGAAGCTTTTCTGTAGGTATTCTGCAATCCTCTGCTGAAGGTTCCTTGGGAGAGCTGCCTTGTTTCTCCCCCAGCTGAAGGAAACTTTGCTGTGCCATCTGGCAATTATTTCTGCAGGGACCAGAGCAGCACACAAGTGAGCAGCATATGGGCCCACTCTGAAGTCACATGCATGAAGAGATGCACCCTTGTATCCTGGGTTACTCTCAGTAGTGAGATATGGGTTTGATTATCTCAGCCTGTGCCAATATTCAGAATACTCTTCGTAGGCGCATGTAGTGACCTTCTTCGCAAACCATCCAAACCCTTTCTCCGTTCTTGCCCATTCTCCTTCCCAACCCTGCCCCCCCAACTCACTATATTTGGGACCCTCTCTGAGCTGTGTGCTAGCAAAGGAACAGTGAGAAAGGGGTGTGTATAACTTTTGTGATTCATGGCTGTGAGTGAACTCATACTACTGTCTCTGTTCATTGTTTATGTGGTTTCTGCAGATGTGCCCCGGAGGACCCACTCCTGCACACCAGCAGAGCGCCTCTGTCAGATAAGGTAGCCAACCAGGAGGACTAAGGAAGATATGTTTTGTGAAATGCTGCAGTCAGCAGATGAAGTACATAGCAAAACAAGAGCTTGGAAATAGACAATTAATGAAAGACTCAGCCTGGATAGCCTCGAAAGGACACAGGGCAGAAGCAGATGATAAAGTTGCTGGAGGGCCAGACAGAGATCCTCAAGTCTTGCATTACACTGCAGTCTGAGCACATCCCTGCATACTCTTCCAGCAGCCAATACAGAACTCTGTTCCATGCCCTCCCCAAACTCCTCACCACATTCCTCACATGTTCCCGGGTCCTCACAGTACCCTGTGCACTCCATCCCTAGGGACAGCTTTCACAATGAAAGCTGGAGTCAAACGCATCTGTGAGAGCAGTAACCAAGAGACTGTTCCTCATTACCATGTCCCCCGTTTGACAAAATGTTTGTGTTTTGAGCTGGAGGCCATGAAAAAAAAATTAGTGGGTGCTTAGCAACCACCGGCAGCTAGCTCCCTCCTTATCCCCCCCAGCACCTCCCGTCTGCCAGCAGCCCTGCCAATCTGCTCCTTCCCCTCCCTCCCAGAACCTCCCCCTGCCGCGATCAACTGTTCCGCAGCATGCAGGAGGGGCTTGGGGGAGGAGGGGATGGAGCGCGGATGGGGCACGCTTGGGGGAGGGGACGCGACTGGGCGGGAAGAGGTGAGGCAGGGGTGTGGGCTTGGGAGAAGGGGTCAGTACAATTACTGCTCAGAAAGCAAGCACTACAGGGGTCATTCATGGCAGCAAGTAAACATTGCCTAGCTGAATGCATCACAGAAAGATAGATTACTGGGAATCATTGTCAAAATGCTCCTTCAAAGACTCCCTAATTTGAATAGCCCCTCCCCACCATGCCCCTCCAATTGCCCTGGTATCTGACTGCTCATAATCAACAGCCAGCCAATCTACCTCAGTGCTCCACCCCTGAGGAAACTTCCCCCTTCGCTTTGCAGAGCACAGCAGGCTGCAATGACTATCAGAATATTTTCCTCATTGAGGTCTAACCTGCCAAAAATGCCGCACCAGTGGCCTTTTAATCAGCAAAAGGCATTTCAATGGTCATTCAGCACCTGCTGAGCCTGTTGTCGAAGTGCTCCTTGCTGCTGTCTAGGTTTCCTGGTGTAAGGCTTCATGAGCCATGGGAGCAAGGAGTAGGCGGGCCTCCCAGGATCACTATGGGCATTTCCACTTCCCCCATTTGAATCTTCTGGTCTAGAAAGAAAGTCCCAGTGTGCAGCTTTCTATACAGCCCAGTTCCTAAAGATGTGGACATCATTCACCTTCCCTGAACACCCTGCATTGATGTCAGTGAAATGGACCCATCAGTGAAACGGTGATCCACCAGCCCCTGCAAGACCATCGAGAAGTAGCCCATCTAGTTGACCATCACAAGGCGGTCTGGGACCAAAATTGGGATATGTGTTCTATCTATTGCCCCGCTGCAGTTATGGAATCAGATTGCCTCAAAGCCATCAAATATTCCCTGCACATTACTGAGAATCAGAGTCCTTCATAGCAAGAGGCAATTAATGGCCCTGCACACTTGTACCACTGCAATCCACACAGTGGACTTTCCAATTCCAAACTGATTCGCAACTGACTGGTAACAGTTTGGAGTTGCCAGCTTCCATACAGCAATTGCCACTCACTTTTCCACAGTGATGGCAGCTTTCATTCTGGCTCCTTGCACCACAGTGCTGGAGCAAGCTCTGCAAACGCTTCCAGGAAGGTAGATTTGTACATCCAAAAGTTCTGCAGCCACTTCTTGTCACCAAATACATGCATCACGATGTGATCCACCACTCAGTGCTTGTTTCCCAGGCCCAGTGCTGATGGTCCACCATGTGCAACTGCTCCATGAATGCCTACAACAATCTCGAATTATTTATTTCCATGACACATAGCAGGGCAGGCACCACCTATTCGCTTTCGGATTCCCAGCTCATGAAATTCCGCAAGACCAGCCAGCTGCATTGTGTTCATAAGACTCATCACCAGACTGATCAGCAGTTCAGGATCCATGCTTTCAGGCAGAGATGGTGGATGCACAGTTAACAAGAGCCACTGAAAAACAGCATGAAACAAAGTCAGAAGTCCGTGGAATGATCGGTCAAAAAGAAATGCATCATGGGACGGTGAGCATGTCCCAGTGATGCACCATGATCCATTCCCAGAGCTCCCAGTGGCAGAGGGTGGCAAGTTGCACAGTGGGATAGCTACTCACGATGCAACTCTCTCTCTGTTGATGCAAGAGCACTGACATCAACACAAGGAGCATTGTGTGGACATGCACAACCAATGTAATTAAAGCAGCTTATAATCGTTAACATAAATTAAGTCAAATTAACTCTGTAGTGTAGACATGGCCATGCTCTGGACTGAAGGGAGTTAATTATCTCCATTCGAGATTCACAGCTATGAAACTTCTCTCAGAGTTAGGTACCTAAGACAGGTCAGCCCTTTCTCTTGAAAAACTAGAGAGAAGGTGCTCCACCCCATTCTGTAGGGTATTTGACTTGTTGCCAGAAGAATTTTGAATTAAGAAACTAGAATGATACAAAATCAACATAGTACACTTTACATGGATTAAAATCTGGCAAGCTGATAGGTTTCCAAATGTAACTGTAAATGGGGAATCATCATATAGTGGGTGTGTTTCTAGAGGGGTCTCATAGGGATCGGTTCTTGGGCCTATACTATTTAATATTTTTATCACTGACATGGAAGAAAACAAAGTAATTATTAATAAACTTTGGAGCTCATAGAAAGATTGGGGGAGTGACAAGTAATGAAGAGAACAGATCACTGATCTATATTACCTGGTAAGATGGGCCCAAACAAACAATATGAACTACATGTAAAGTTATAAATCTAGGAACAAAGAATGCATGCCATACTTATGGGATGGGCTACTTTTTCATGGGAACCAGCAACTTGAGGGTAATGGTGGCTAATCAGCTGAACTTGAGCTCCCAGTGGAAATGGCCAAAAGGGCTAATGCAATTCTTGGAGTACAAATAGGAAATTTGAGTAGGACGGTTATTTTACCTCTGTATTTGGCAATGGTGCAACCACTGTTGGAATACTATGTCGAGTTCTGGTGTCCACAATTCAAGAAAGTTGAAAAATTGGAAAGGGGTCAGACAAGCCCCACAAGAATGGTTAAAGAACTGGAAAACATGCCTTATAAAGGGAGACAGAAGGAGTTAAATCTATTTAGCACATCAAAAGGAAGCTTAAGTGGTCAAGTCTGTAAGTACAGAATTGTGATTAAAGAGAGCTCTTCAGTCTAGCAGACAAAGGTATAACAAGATCCAATGGTTGGAAGCAGAAGTTATGCAAATTCAGACTAGAAATAAGGTGCAAGATTTTAATCGAGGGTAACTAACCATTGGAATAATTTACCAAGGGTTGTAGAAGATTTTCCATCATTGCAAATTTTTAAATCAAGATTGGATGTTTTCCTAAAAGTTATGCTGTAGTTCAAACAGGAATTAATTCAGGGGAGTCCTATGGCCTGCATTAAACAGGTGGTCAGACTAAAGGATCATAAGAGTCCCTTCTAGTTTTATAATCTGTAACTCTATAAAATCTGGAGTAACTTCACTGAAGTGATTGAAGTGATCCTTTTTAAATCCAGACTAATCAAGGGCAAAAATAAATTTACTCCTTAAGCAAGGTGCAGAGCTTATTTGTTAATCTCCTGGAGATGGATAACATGGGCAGTGGTTGTTCAAGCTTCTTCACTGATCAAACTTTCTCAAAAGAGAAGAAAATAAAGTAGTATATTAAAAGAGATCATAATGGACAAATCAATTGAAGTCTAAGCCTTGATGGTGTCTCTATGTTCCCTGTTCTCTTACTCTGCTCAGTCCTCATATGTTTTGAAAAAGTCCTCTTTAATTACTTAGAGGTCATTTAACTTTTACAGATGTAGCCTTGAAAATATAAATAATTTTAGGAACAGGAAAAGCCCATCTGGTTCACTAGGCCTTTAGAGGTTTATTTTTATACTAGTATCCTGTTTTTGGTTGTTCCCCATCCATCCCCAGTCCCCAAAACAATGATCCTATATACACATCATTTACTCTTTTGGATACTAAGCCTGTTACAGTGTCTCTTAACAGGAGAGGGAGTGGATCAAATAGAACTCTTAACACTGCTTTTGAATTTTAACAGATTAAAATGTCATTAATTTGTGGTTACTGATGGCTGCCTCTGAAAAGAACAGTGGAAATCATATTTTATGCATCAAACTCATTGTAATCTAGCCCAGTGATTAAAGACCCACACTGGTTTGGTGTGAAATATCCTCAACTCGCACAAATCAGTGCTGTCTCCTTCTTACCCTTTCAGTAAAGCCAGCCATTTGTCTCACAGACCAAAGGTAGATCTCATTGTTCATCTGAAAGTTTTTTTTAAAGCTTCTTAAACTTTTGCTCAGCAATTTGTTTCAATAATAAATGTCCCAGGATGAGACTATCCTCATACCCGATTTGTCCATATTAGCCAATTACATTTGTTCCCTAAGGGATACATCAGACAAGATTTTTCTCTGCTGGGTATTAGGACTATCTGATTTGCAATTTACCCAGACATCAGACCTTGATTAAATCAATGTTCTTTGGGTTGTGAAGTATTACTAAAATGGCAGAACTAAAAGCTAATGCTCCAGTTCTCGACATCTGTCTATCTATATCCACTTAAAGATTCCTAGAAAGCATCCTCTGTGCCACCAGGACAAGGTTTTCACAGTTCCATCATAGTTTTAAAATATTTACTATTTTTTATCTTCATCTAAAGAAAGCAAAGGCAGTTCATGGTTTGACCATCATTTGTGGGACCTGAAATTCTATGGCTCACTTTGAAGGCTGTACCTGAGCACTCAAAGCAGCTCAGGAGAGAAAGGGTGCAAAGACATCTTTATAAGCCCTCAATCCAAGGTCTTGTACCAGGGTCCATCCCAGCATCTGGGAATTACTAGGTCTCACTTAATCCCTGTCCAATCCTTAGAGGTTGGGGACTGGAGCTGCCATGGTAGCTCCACATCACCCGAGGAACCACTTTCACAAGGGGACTTCTCCGGTTGCTGTATCCACTGGGGTTAAGTCTGCACTGTATTAAGGGAATAGCATGAAGCAGCCTTACTAATGCACCAGAGAATCAAGGGCCTAGATTTACATTAGCTCAAATGAGGTGTCTCAACAGCAATGAAAAAAAGAAACAGTCATGCCTCTAATTTTCATCAGTTATAGAAAGCTAAAGAAATGGGTTAGGTATTGAAGACTTTTAGTAAGATTCCAAATCTAGAGTAAATGGGAATAATAATGGGCTTGATAAGGAATGTGAAGAAACACAAGAATTACATTGCATTTTAAAGATTTCATAGATGTTTGACTAAAATATTTAGCCCATATTTTATTCCATTTATGCCAAGGAAGTAGCTGCATAGATGCTACTTAATTTCCCTTATATGAGTGCATATCTGTGACAGGGTTGGGACTCACCACTGCAGTGCCTCCCACTGGTTGTTCCAGGAATTAGTTCAGTCCATGGAGAGCGCCCTCTGCTGGTGGTGTCCCGTCCGTCATATGTTCCTCGCTGGTATCTGGACCCGTGTTGCTCCCCACTTGGCAGCGTCCTCTTCAGGCCATGCCCTCCAGCAGTGCCCCCTAGTCCATCCTCACCCCCTTCTGGGGGGGGAGTGTTCAGCAATCCTTGCACTGGCCTCAGTGGCCAACCACAACCTCCAAAGTCTAGCCCCTTGTCTCAAGGGCCAGTTGCAGTTTGTCTCAGCCACCCTACTGCATGGCCAGGTGCAGCACTAGGGGGAAGGGGGGGACCCAGGCCCGCCCACTACTCTGGATCCCGACCCAGGCACCCTCTAGTGGCAGCCTCCCTGCCCTCCTTCTCTCCCCTTGTCCAACTGTCCCTGGGCCACTTCCCCTCTGGCCCCTCGCACCCTCTAGGCCCTTTCTCTCAGGGCCCGCAGTCTGGCAGGTATTGGGCCGGAGCCCTACTGTGCTCCCCCTGAGCCTGCCCAGCACTGCTCTGTCCGAGGTGCTGGTCTCCTGCTCTGGAGACAGACCTTCTCCCATGAAGTTCTGGGACAGACTCCCTGCTGCTCTTCTGGGCAGCCTTTATATAGGGCCTAGCCTAGCCCTGATTGGCTCTCAGTAAGCCCTTTCCTGATTGGCTGCCAGCCTGCACAGCCTCTCTGGCCTATTCTAGCCCTCTCTCACATGGGGGTGGGGCACTCGTCCTGCCACAGTATCTAGTTCAAAACAGGATGCTCGCTTTAAAATTAGACATATTTGTGAGACAGCTGTAACTGCTGTAATAAATATAAGCCATGAAAAAGTATATTCTTGAGATATTTAAAATAAAACTGAGTAATTTTGAGCTAGATTGTGCCCTAAACTTGCCCCACCACACAGGGGAATAAGGGGGGCCCCCATTTCCTCTCTCTGCTGAGAAAACTCTACCTGGATCTTGTTTCAAGTTCTTGTGCAGAGGGAAGACCCTGCAAATGGGAAGGGAATGGTCCAGAGGTGTAAGAAGTGGCTAGAGCCTTGGCTATTCTTTTCTATATAGGTTATTATACTGTGCTTATCATATTTTCTAAACACCTTCCAGTAGTGCCTTAAGCAACATGACTAACATCTGCCACATACCTGCTCCTGGGGGAGAAGCGTGCACAGTGAAATAGCCCGTCCTTGATCTTCTCTGCTCTCTTTGTTTCTAGTAACTGGCTAGAGACGCTCATGCATGAGGAGGAAGAAAGCTCCAACATTGGCAGTAGCTGACCTCCCTCCCCCTTTAGAACAAGAAGAAAGCAGAGGAAGAAGTGGAGCTCTTTGAGGGCTTCCATCCTGGGGCTGGTTTGGGAGTGGCTCAGCTATGTCCTACCCCTTGCTCAAGGTTGAACCTAATGGCTCAGATTAGCTCTTTGTAAGAGGTCTTGTTGGTACTCTCAGCAAAGAAATGAATTGGCCTTTGGAAATGAAGTATATGGTGGTGTCTAAATTTAGACCCTCCACCTCAGAGATGAAACACACAGCTAGGCTGGCGAAGCTTGCATTCTCACTGCCCATGCCATATATGTCCTATGAATAAATAGGACTTCCGTATATAGGGCTATCGGTCATGTTTTATTCTTTAAAAAAAAACAGGAAGGAAGAGATGTAATAAAGAAATTCCTATAGGGCTCAATGCTGCAAGGTGCTGAGCAGTTCTTGGACATGCTGAGAGTCTCTAGTCCCATTGACCGGAACTGCTCTTCACCTTACATCACAATATATTAAAGACTACATTTTCAGCTCACTTCAGCCCAGCTTCTAATTTAATACACGCAGGCAGGTATTTGCACAGATTAATGCAGTAATCTGGTGCCTAATGTACTGCACTTGAGTAGATAAATGTGATAATTACATATGACAAATCAGAGCCCACTTTTCAATCATTTTGCCTCCAATTAGTTAAATGTGACAGTTTTAATGCATTAAAACTTAGTTAGTTTATTTAGTCATTTTCCCCTTAGCATATCATCATATCCCCAGAAATGTTTCTTCCTACTTTGTGATACAGTGATTTCACTTTTGCCCGTGGGATAGATGAGTATTCACATTTCATCACCAATTTTTAACTGAACAGCTGTGGATTGTGGCGGAATGTAACAAGTTGATGGCAACAAAGCGAGAGCATTACTAAGAGAGGGCCATATCCGCCACTGGTATAAAACAGCATCACTCTATTGATTAGGCCAATTTACACTATCTGAAGATCTGGCCCATAAATGTTCCAATCAAATATGGGTTTATTTCAAAATATGTATTTTTATGAGTTAAAACAACACTGAAGCAAAGTTGATTAAGCAAGATGCTGAGAAGCAGAAAAGTATCAAGTGAGCACAGTGAGACTGCAAAACCGTCTACTCATGTACTGTTGTGTTCCAATTTTTAAACACCTCCTTTTCCTACAATATGTCATTTAGATCATGACCTGCTCCTCTATAGGTTAAGACAAATACCTCAGCATCAAATAGTGAATTATGTACAGGAGTTCAGTCTAAAAAAGGCAACTCCACAAGGAGCCACTAGAGCCTAAGAAATTTCACTAACTTATTCTTAAATGAGAGGAACCCTTAGTCAAGTCCAAACAATGAAATATGAATGAAAATAAAATGAGATTCTCCCTGATATGGAAAAAATACATATACTATACAAGCCAGAGAGAACATTGTTTTTATTCAAATGCTGGGAAAACTAATAAAATATATAACAACTGGGGATGTAGAAAAGATTTTTTATCTACAAATAGTCAAACTGCAGATAAAATGCGTGTTTTGACTATCTTATCCACTGTTTCCATGCAGAGTTCAGTGATGAATTCATCAATTCTGTTATCTATCTATCTAAGGTGTTTCTAAGGTGCCTACCATCTTGGTAGCTATTAATATTTCTTGCCCTGGCTGAGACCACAAATGTTGTTTGTGGCCTAATTCTGTTGCTCTTACCTCATCTATGCTTTGGTCTTGTTTTGGGTATACAATAAATGATGGTATAACTATGCTTTTAGAGCAGGGGTCGGCAACCTTTGAGAAGTGGTGTGCCGAGTCTTCATTTATTCACTCTAATTTAAGGTTTCGCGTGTCAGTAATACATTTTAACATTTTTAGAAGGTCTCTTTCTATAAGTCTACAATATATAATTAAACTATTGTTGTATGTAAAGTAAATAAGGTTTTTAAAATATTTAAGAAGCTTCATTTAAAATAAAATTAAAATGCAGAGCCTCCCGGACCGGTGGCCAGGACGCGGGCAGTTTGAGTGCCACTGAAAATCAGCTCGCGTGCCGCCTTCGGCACGCGTGCCATAGGTTGGCTACCCCTGTTTTAGAGAATAGAGGAAAAGAGGCAAAACAAAAATGGTCAAAGACATTTATGAATTTAGGTCTATATGTTATTAGCCATTCATAATTGTCACAAGTCAAATCAAATTAAGAAGGGAGAAAATTCTCTCTCTGGTTCATTTTTCTCTATTGATTACTAGAAGTTGCCCCTTTTATTCACTGTTTCCTCAGCCTGTAAGGCCTATAAGCAAATACATCTGTGACAAAGATGGTGACATGACCACTGCCATGATCTCCTTTTCTGTAAGAGCAGCCTCCTTCAACAATAATAGTTCCAGAATGGCTTGTTTGCTACGAAGAGCCAGAGTTGCTGGAAATAAGCTGTTACCACAACACATCAGCACATAGGGGAGAGTGTACTAAGCTTCACAACCAAACAGTACATTGATTTTTTCCCCCCTGGATCATGATAACTCACTGGACCAAATCCTGTTCCCCTTATTTATGCAGGATATCCCAATGACATCAAAGTCCTACTGTCAAGATTCATGTATAAAAAAATGGTTCTCCCAAATCCAAGCTAGCTAATAAAATTTGTATACACCATAGTGTTATTATTTTATAGCTAGATACTCTCTCTCTCTCTCTCTCTCTCTCACACACACAGATGACACACTCAGCATATGGCATATAGGTGATTAGTCATTGAGGCAGTGCAAAGCAGCTGAAAAGCTGCCCGAAAGGGGAAGCCAGGATTCTTGAGGAAAGAGGAGCCCTTACACCCAGATTACATTACTTCTTCTCCCTCCTTTTGGGGGATATGCTGGGGGCAAGACAGAGCACATGGCATTCTGCCAGAAGCTCAGCAATCATAGCTTCCCTCTGAGATTGCTGCAACCAGCGTAAATTACCCTGGGGGAAGGTTTTTTTGTGGCTCGCTCAGCTTGGGGGAGCAGAAAATGGCTTAGAGCTAGCTATTCTTCCCTCACCTCACTCTTCTAAGCTGCACTGTGGTTAAACTTGGCACAGCTGAGGAATATGTCCCAATATGTGATGTCTGCATTACTCATAAATTATTCTATTTTTGTGGAATGTTGCTTTTATAAAATGTTAAAAAGGTAGTAGATATGGGGCCTATCTGACAGCTGCTCAGCTGTTTGGAGGATGAGAAGTAGTCCCAGTGGAGATAGATTAGTGGGCAGAGTACAGATGAGGTGGTCAAAGGTGGAAGATTATTGCAGTGTATCATGTTGCTCTGTAATTCATCACATGCATGTCTCTATCACATATACATGTCTTTTTTGTATATTATCATTATTAAATCTCTGGATAAGTGCATTTTTAGAACAGAAATGAATAAAATATACTGTACATAAATTATATATACATACACAAGTTATACACATGCAGCTTTTGTTCAGCATCTGTGCATAACATTTTTCTACAGTTTCTACCAATATTCTGTACTATAATAAGAAGTTCTGGCCAGACGAACGTCTTGAGGCTAGAGAATATCATTGCTTTGTCCAATTACATTTTTTTTTTCTGAAATATAAACGGTTGAAAATCACCATTTCCCTGCTGTTGCTTATATTATTCAGGCCAACACTGCCATCAAAGCAGCTGTAAATTGGGAATACCTGGAAGCTGGTGGAGCAGCTATAAAAAAGATGAGGGATGAGACTTGGTGGGAGATTGATAGGACAGATTTCCTCCAATCACCTCCTGGCCCTAGGACATGCCCCCAGCTGCTAATTCCCCTCTGGAGGGCAGGCAGGAATTCCATCAGCTCCTGGGTGGGAAGAAAGAGAAAGCTGAGCCAGGCCAAGCTCCCCTGGCCTGACCACCTCCTTGCACCTGGCCCCAGAGGCCTAGCCCCAAATTCTTGTAGAATAACAGCATTTTCTGACTGTCAGCCAAATATAGTTTTGTAGTTCAAGTAGTAACAGTCTGTGCTGCAGATTCAGGATTTAAGCTTCACTGATGATGCATGATGGGAGGGCTGTTACAATTATTTTGACCTTTGTCTTGACCTTTTTCCTTTTTTAAAATGCTAATGCATTATCAGAACTAACCCCATAAAAACCCTGTTAATTGAGATCTTATATGAGTGACATCAGCATCTGTGCATTGGAAGGTAATGTGGCTTTGTGGAGGGGTTGAGTCTGGCAGCAGGCAGCCGATGGTGTTGACAGGGAGAAAGACTCAAAGCGAGAGATTTGTTATTTTTAAAGTCTGTGTCTTCAATCCAGAGCTGGAAGGGGTTTGATTTTTTTTTTTTTTTAATGAAGTCAGGCTTTGGTAGTGATCCATCCAGAAGTTACATGGAGGCAATTATTTTAGGTTAAGATGTGGCAAGTCAGTGATCTGAAAACTATGACAATTTAAACTTTATTATTGTACACCAGTGTTTACAGCAGCAGATGAAAAATGAGTGATAGTCTTGCTTCCAAAAAATAAAAGAGGTGGATCCACATACTGCATACTGTATGCCAGTGGATGCCCTTGACTACAGTCATGTTTTTCCTCAAAGGAATACTTGAGAAAAAGATAAGGGATAGTAATAGGAGATTTTTGCCTGGAATGTAGGCTGCTGACAGACCAACTAAGTCCCCAGTCCTGCAATTCATGGTGTGTACCCCTGGTGGCAACCAGGGCGGGGAAAGCAGGGCAGCCGTCCAGGGCACAAAGCCTCAGGGGTGGAAAAATTGAGCAGAAAAATTACAAAAATATGGTAGGGGGCGCAAATATGCTTGCTCTCATTGGGTGTTAAAAGGGCTCTGTGTGTGCGCTCAGTGCTGTGCCCCCATGGAGCCCCCATATAGTCAGTAGGAGCTAGATCAGGGACAGAAAACAAAAAAAGGGGGGATGGGATTTATATGACTGTTCAAAGCATTTGCTTTATGATGATTATAATAGTACCCAGCTCTTATGCAGATCTTTATGTCCCTAGGTCTCAAAGTGCTTTTCAAAGAGAGTGAGTATGGAGGTCATTTTACAGAAAGTGGAAACTGAGTCACAGAGGTTAAATGACTTGCTCAGGTTCACTCAGTAGGCCAGATGCAGAGCTGGGAATAGAATCCAGGTTTCCCAGTTCAATGCTCTATCAACCAGCCTATTCTGCCTTCCTGATTAGTGGGGAAAAATATAAACTTATCTGAAAAGTTGGGTTTTGACATGGATTAACCTCGATTGTAGTTTAAATCCTGATTCTTACAGGGCAATACCCTATATCTGAGATTAAAACTAACCATACATGAATTGCTTGCAACATCCTTTAGTAATTCCTCTCTTTATCTCTAATATGATTTGCATCAACAGGACATTTATAACCTCGGTCTGTGGGAGATGAGGGTATTCAGCACCTTTTAGGATTGGACTCTAAAGCACAGGACTAGGTAATAATGAGTTTGATGCATAACAAAATGATCGCCATAGTCCCTTTTGGAGGCAGCCTTCAGAAGATACAAATATGTTTTTCACCTAGGAAGATGCTATTGTTCTCGTTTAAACAATGAAGAGCTATGAACAAAATGTTGCTGGGCACTTCAATGAGCCACTTAGAGCCGCTAGGCTTTGCTTACATGGAATGAATGAGTAGCAAATGCTTCTTGAAGAATCAGCACAATCTTAAATGAATGAGATTACATGTAGCCTCCTGCTGCTGCATCTCCCGGAGTGGAGCCCAAGACCAATATACAGGAGCTTTTTAGGAGTGTATTCTGAACATGATAAATGGTATGCTCTAAATCCCGAGATGCTACCATCATCTCCGACTAAAACAATAATGCATTTCAGTTTCTAATCCTCTTGCTGTATAACATTAGAAGGAAATGGGAACACAGTAATCCTAGAGGAATAATTTTATCAAAGTATTTCTGAAAAAAGGCTTAATTTCATTATATCAAACACCTAGCCACATTTTCCTCAAAGTATACCATAAAGCCTGAACAGTCAGAATAAATGGCTGGCTTAAAAAGTATGATGAATGACATGCATTCTGTATATGAAATAAATTATTTTAGGCATCAAGTCACAGGGAACATGCAGGCCCCATTGCATAAGAAATAAACTAGATCGTTTCCACACAATTGTCACCAAAATGTGTCTGAGATTAATTTTGTGATCCAGAAAAAGCTCTTTTCTTTCTCATGCATAAATGAACTCATCTCTGTTTTGCTCTTGAATGATCTGCACACAGCCTCCAAAGGAAAACTAGTTTGATGTAAAAAAGATATGCATTCCATTTAAAAACAGTGATATATTTTCACCACAGCTAGTGACTAAGCTAACAGATCAAGGACAGCTGTAACTTGTGTGCCAACAACTTATGTGGCTCTCACTTGCCTTTTGATTGTGCTGTTGAATAAAAAATGCATACAGGTAGTTACCATGGTAATTCCTGCATCACATGATGATCATCAGCTATTGCAGATATATAGAGCATCTTCTTAAAGAAACACACATATACACGCAATAAGAAATGTCAGGGGAACTTTTCTGTTCTGTATAGTTTTTAAAGACAAATATTAGACCGGGGTTGAAAACAAACTGATTCACAACAGGTCAGGGGCCAGATTTTCAAAGTGAGATGAATGCAATTGTGTGCATATATTTGACCATGACTCACTCAATAGGCACAGCTGAGATAATGTGATCTGTGAGATTTTAATCTCTTTGGGGAGGAACTGCCTTCATCATTTTGTGCCTTGTTCTGTGCTGAGAATATTGTAGGTGATTCATAAATAATAATCATAGCAACAAATGCCCGAAGTGTGCAATCCTATCTGCTTGTTGTTTCTTTTCTTGTCTTCACTAATGCAGATGAAGGTGCCTGGCTAAATATGCGCGTGCAAATAGTTAACCTGGCCCACATATATCAGATCTGGGAGTAGCAATAGGTGTTATGTTCCCTGATTACCATCAAATACATCAACATTTGGGAATAATAGTTCAGGGGGATCAAACAGTCAACAGCATTTTAAATTAGGGGGGAAATCCTTGCTTTAGAATCAACTCCAGAGAACAGACTTCTCCCCGCCACTGCTTCAAGCAGCCATTTTAGCTGTTCTTTGACTGCGATGCTCTCTCTTTCTCCCTCTCTCTCACACGCACACACACTCTTTTGGGCTCCATTTAGCTGGGTCTCAAGCAGTGTTTTGGGTAGGGCTGGGGAATGATAGGAAGGCATAGGAAAAAAGGAGTATAATAGAAAAATCCTTCACCAAAAATGTGTGTGTGGGAGGGGAAAAGAGGTGACGTTGTTTTTCTTATCTCTGACCTGGTTTGGCTGAGCTGACTCCTGCGTTTTGGTGCAGCTCATGGCAAGTAGTGCAGGATAGCTCAACGGCGATTAGTCAGCCTTGTCTCCATTGTCTGCACACTCGGGGCAAGGCAGGATTTTTCATTTCCTACTTCACATCATTTACAACCTGCTGCAGTGATTTTTTTTTTTTTTTGAAAGAACTGTTCTGCACAAGATCGCTCTGGGTCAGAGTCACTACAGCCAGGAAAGTGAGATGTGAATTATAGCTCTCTGCATAAACCTGTTCCCACCACACTAATATACAGAAGAGTCAACACAAGAAAGGGCAAGTGATATTACCACTACACTGCCTTCCATCAGGGCTTTAGGAGCACTGGGAACAGAGGCTGTTGGGTAGATGATCCCAGCTATCTTAGTCAACTCCATCTTTGGCAATGCTGCTTTCTATTGTGTGTGTGTGTTTGTGTGTCCTGGTGGTGCGGAGGCTGCATCTTTCAACCCTCCCTCCACTGCAAACTCCTCCCCAGATTTTCTTCCTAGATTGTGGTAGCAGACATGTTTTCTGGTCAGATGGAAAGTCACTGAATTTGATTCTGATCTCACATTGATTTTACACCAAAGTAACTGCACTGATTTCACTAAGACTACCTCATATCTAAACATACCTGAAGTTCAAATGCAGCTCTGAAATGTGGAGCTTGATCCCACCGCTACCTCTGATAACACTGAACATGTTTTATACAGATAATGATGAAAACAGCTTAAAATAAAATTATAATTATTTCATGTATAAACGCCTCCCCTGAACGGTACTGGGAATGCTACACAAGGAGTCAGTTTACAATATTAAAGCCTGCAGCATACAGTCTCCATGCACCAATCTATGGACTGTCCCTGGCAATGTCTTAGCTGATAGCAGTCAGGGTGGTACATGAGGAGAGATAGGGATGGATCTTGTCTCCATTCAAGTCAATGGAAGCTTTACCTTTAACTTCAATGAGGCCAGTATTTCACCTCTGGTCTGGCTGGGTATGTTAACACTGAACCTCCCCCTCCCAAAACTTGTGGCAGTGAGTCTCAGGTTAGGTCTACACTAGGGGGGAGATCGATTTAAGATATGCAAATTCAGCTACGCAAATAGCGTAGCTGAATTTGACGTATCCGAGCTGACTTACCCCGCTGTGAGGACGGCGGCAAATCGACCGCTGCGGCTCCCCCGTCGACGGCACTTACTCCTACCTGCGCTGGTGGAGTATGCGCGTCGATTCGGGGATCAATTGTCGCGTCCTGACGAGACGCAATAATTCAATCCCCGAGAGATCGATTTCTACCCGCCGATCCAGGCGGGTAGTGAAGACAAGCCCTCAGAGCTTGGAGCAACTGACTTGAACTCATGGGCCTCCTGCTACAGGGCTAAAAATAGCAGTGTAGATGTTCCGCTTAGGCTCTGAAACTAGTCAAGAGGGGTGAGTCTCAGAGCCTGGGCTTCAGCCCAAGCAGCAATGTCTACACTGCTATTTTTAGTCCCATAACATGTGCCTCATGTGCCCAAGTCAATTGGCCTGGGCTGAGACTTGCTGCTGTGGTGGGTTTTTTTAAATTCAGTATAGACATACCCTTAGCTAGCCAGACGTGAATCTTTTTAGAGCTCAAATCAATACTTTGAACTGTACCTGGAAACTGAGCCAGTGCAATCTGTGCAGAGCAAAGGCATAGTATGTTTCACCTACAAATACTGCTGAGTTAGTGAGCAACAGGTTTCTGCACTTATCCACATTTCTGAATAGAATTCAAGGACAGAACCATCTGGAGTGGATTGCAGAGATATTAGCAGACATGACAAAGTCCTGCCTGGATAATTGTGGAGAACTCTTGCTTTGAAAGCCAAGGTTGCAATCTCCTTGCCAAGTGAAGATGTGGGGGGAGAATCACTGTAAGATCTAGCTTGGCACAGGAATTCACAGCAAACTAAAGCCTTGTGCCTGAGTGCTGAGCAACTTTGCAAGTAATGGCGCATACTCAGCTCCCACTAGGGTCTATGGGTGATGACTGGACATTATGTACTTCACAGAACCAGCCCTAGCTCACCAATATCTTCTCCGTTATTTGAAAGTTCTTTTTCATACGTTTTCTTTGTGAGTGTTCTATATCACAGCAGACCCTGTTCACTGTCGCAAGCTACTTACAGTTAACAAAATTCAGTCTCAGAAAAATATCAAACATAATGAAAAAGAAAGGGAAAAGTTATAAAAAAAAGAGAGCAAGTTGGCAACAGCTTCTCCTGTGGGTCACATTCTCACAGGTTCTGCAAGTTCTTCTGTTTCATCCACTAAAAATCATGCTACCACCTCAGTTGCTTCTGCTGCTGCCATTGCTGCTCTGGCTGAAGTCCCTGGGGTATTATCCATCAAAAGAACACCTCCTAAAGAACTGCATAATGTCAGTGCTGGCTGACAAGCTTGAAAAATAGCCTTACGATTGAAAACCACCAACACCACACCACTGGGAGTTTATCCCTTTCCTCTTCTTAGCCACTGAGCAGACTGATAAAG
This sequence comes from Chrysemys picta bellii, assembly GCF_011386835.1. Lineage (NCBI taxonomy): Eukaryota > Metazoa > Chordata > Testudines > Emydidae > Chrysemys > Chrysemys picta. Next base: position 69,719,041 of record NC_088794.1, on the reverse strand, counting down.
AGACAAAGGAGAACTGTTGTAGTAGAAATAAAGAAGGTCACAACTATTTCCTTGTGTTATGCCTAGTGGCTAGGGACCCAGTGACACTCCAGGATAATATTGCCAATCACCAGAATATATCACAGGCCAAAATCTGAGCAGATGCTAGAAAAGTAACATGTTTTAGGGTCCTCTAACAGAAGTGAAGGGAGGTTTGAAAACTGAGAACCACAAAGAAAGAGGAAATGCCACTGGATTGAGTTTGACATAATCAGTCATAATGAATTTATTCAACTCCTTGGACGGCAAAGAGAGCCATTACTAACTAGCATAAGAATGACTAAGATTAAACTAGAGGTTAGTGTGGGTGTGTGCTGAAAAATAACAGAAGGCATGTCAGGGGTCTAAAAATGTTTTGTATTTAATTGTCTATTGGAGCCATATGTTAACAGCAATTGATTTGCACCTCCAGTGAAATTCATCCTTGAGACAATCTAGAGATTGTCTATCAATCATACCCCCAACCTGAACATAATTGAGAAACTCAGTAAAGATTCCAAAGGCACCTTGGATATTTTGTTGACATTTTAAATTGAGCCAAGGTGAACAACAGTGGCTCTGGGTAAAATCAATGAGCAAGTTTTAATATGAGGGAAGATGGTGCCTGTGAATACCAACAATAGCTAATTGACTTTGGCCAGTAAACAACTACATTTGTTGCAAGGAAAGTACCAATGGAGAATATTGTTCTAGAAGGCCTCACAGGGTGACACTATTACCCATAATCTTCAAAGTCCTCTTTCTTGGCATATAAGTGAATCATAGAATAACAGAAACGTAGGGCTGGAATGGGACTTGAGAAGTCATCAAGTCCAGTCCTCTATACTGAGGCAGGGCCATCCCTAATAGGTGTTTGTCCAACCTGTTCTTAAAAACCTCCAATGATGGGGATTCCACAACCTCCCTTGGAAGCCTATTCCAGAGCTTATCTACCCTTATAGTTAAGGTTATGATTTAGTCATGGGTATTTTTAGAAAAAGTCATGGACAGCTCATGGGCAATAAACAAAAATTCATGGCCTGTGATCTGTCCATGACTTACACTATAAATACTCCGGACTAAATCTTGAGGCGGCTACTGCTGCAGGGGCCACAGGTGCAGGGGGAGCACCCCAGGGGGCTGCTGCTGTAGGGGACAAGCCACAGGGGACCACTACTGGGGGGGAGTGTCAGGGCCAGCAGCACCAGCTATCGGGATCTGCCAGAACAGCAGCTGCTCCGTCCACACTGGGAACTGCTGCTCAGGTGGTCACTGGGGCCAGCCACACCAGCCATTGCTTGGGCAGTCCCTGGGGCCAGCTGCCAGGGGCTGCCCGAGCAGCAGCCAGTGCAGCTGGCCCCACTGTTCCAGCAGTGGCCGTGAGGTTGGCTGTGGGGCCACCTGAGCAGCCCTGGGGTCGGACACACTGGCTACTGCAGAAATCAAGGATATCGCAGAAAGTCACGGAATCTGTGACTTCTGCAACCTCCATGACAGACACGGGGCCTCTAATTATAGTTAGAAAATTCTTCCTAATATCTAATTAAAATCTCCCTTGCTGCAGATTAAGCCCATTACTTTTTGTCCTACCTTCAGTGGACACAGAGAGCAACTGATCCCCATTCCCTTTATAACAGCCTATAACATATTTGAAGACTGTTATCAGGTTCCCCGCCCCCTCAGTCTTCTTTTCTAAAGACTAAACATACCCAGTTTTTTTAACCCTTTCCTCATAGGCCAGTTTTCTAAATGTTTTGTCATTTTTATTGCTCTCTTCTGGACTCACTCCAGTTTGTCCGCATTGTTCCTAAAGCCTGGGGACCAGAATTGGACACAGTACTCCAGCTGAGGCTTCATCAGTACCAAGTAGAGTGGGACAATTACCTCCCATGCCTGACATATACTTTTGTTAATACACCCCAGAATGCTTGTGCTGTTCTTTTGTGCTCCTCCTTAGCAATTCATCCATGTTTCCACTTTTGATAGGATTTCTGTTTGATTTTCAGGTCATTAAAGAGCTCCTCAATAAATATTCAGTCTTGGTAAGTTATTCTGTGTAGCTGCTAGTTTTTGTCATGCAGGGTTCTGTGTAGAGGCAGTGGGTCTCAGAGAAAGAGCTGTGTGAGCAGCAGGAAAATTTACTCTCTGCCTTGGTCTCATATTAGAGTCAATTTTTGAGGCAAAATTGCTTTCTGGGAACCAGATATTGGTGTTGGGCTGAGACTCCTGAAAGAAGGGATTGTCCTGAATGCTGTTTGAATACCTCATTCTGGGACTGAAGTATATTTGTAAATAAACCAGGTACACTTAGAATATATCCAGACTCTGTGTCACTCATTACTCCTTCACTGGGAAGCCAACCTGCAAGCCCCTGGACATCTGCTACTGCTTGGCAGAGGTGTGACGCTGGTGTCAGAGAATAGTATAGTGGTGTCAGAAGATGGGGCAACACTATCTTCAAGACACTAAAATGTGATTGCAGTTGCAATCTCTGCTCCTTGTTAACAGAGTATTGTTCTTAAAGAATGTCTCATTTATACAGCACTCTTTATTTTGCTTATTCTGTAGTTGTTGCTGATATGTTGTAAAATTAATTTTTTTTCACCCTTTTGCAAGTTATTTGTTTTTATCGGCATTGATTTAAGTAATTCGAATCCCATCTCATAAGTTCAGTTGATGGCTGTAATACAGTTCCATACTTCTTGTATTTGAATGGCTGGGGAAGTTTGGGCTAGGGAGATTTATGGTATTCTTAGCACATAAAGAAAATGTCCATTCTGATTCCCCACTAGCGTACCTCCATCAGTATATCTACTCCTTTTTTTTCTCTTGAACCTTCCTTTCCACCTTATCTTTTCCCACCAACACTGGCGAGTTTTGTATTCCCTTCAACTGTCACTGAGCAACAACAAAGATTCCCTTCACCCATTCCTCTATATAATTATGCCTGTAGAAGGAATTTTTTATTTTTCTTGAATGACCAAATACATCCTCTCCTACCACTGAGTTTCATGAATATCAAAAGGTCATCAATGATCAAGATGAATCTTTTCCCGTTACATGATTTTAATTAAGTAGGGGTGGATGACTGAACTGTCTGCCACTCTTGCTTTTAACAAGCACCTTCAGTCTACAGTCTTCTATGTAAACTGAACCATGGATTCTATAGAATCTTTACCATCAGAATCTGTCTAAGAGATACTTTGATTCACAAAGTAGAAGAATAGTTTGGTAGTTAAGGTACTGAAATGAGACTCATGAAATATAAATTCAACCCCTGGATCTGCCAACCTTCCCTGGGGTAAAATGAGGATAACACTGATTTCCTCCACTCAACTTTTGTGTTTACATTGTAAACTCTTTGGGACAAGGACTGATTTTTACCTTGTCCATGATAGCAACTAGCATAATGGGGCCCTGATCTCAGATGGGGTCCTTAGATATCACCAAAACATTAATCAATAATCCTCTGAATCATTTGCTCATGCTTCCTACCCATCCCATATCACACACTTTCCTGCTGCACTGATCACCCCACGTTTACCTAATAGAAGAGAGGTCATGCCACCAAAACCTTTGCAATGGTAGACTTTTACCAGTAGAACTACTATTTCTGGGGTAAAGCTGGCATGGATCTTAGAACAAATTGACCTCACATATGTGAATAAAAAGACTGAATAAAATCAGCAACACAATAAAGCACCTTTGAAAATCCCAGGCTAAAGGATTTAGATGCCCAGTTCCCATTAAAATCAAGAGTAAATGTGTGCCCAAGTGCCCCAGTCTACTTTGGAAATCACAGCCAACAATTTCGGGCAACATCTAACAGGTTAAAAAGGAAACTGGTTTTTAGGCAGCAAGAAGGTTTATTAATCAATCAGCAATCTCCATATTTAACAGCATTTTCCAATTACATGGCACTTCATATATCAGCAAAGAAAAAAGACTATTGGTCTTACTTATCTTATTTGCTTATACTCTAGGTACAAATATACCTTTTACTTATTAATGGCAGCATTACATTTGTTAGAATGGGCAGTACAGATTCTACATTAGTTTCAATGGAAACAAATAGATTTACTAGGACTGTGCAAAATATTTTATTTATTACTAACTGGGGTATTGCTTAGATGCAGGCAGAGTTAGTTAAAGAAATTTGTTTATATTTAGTGGTTTCTGCACAAACCCACCAAAGGCATAAAAATAATCAATCCTTTAGGGCAGTGTTTCCCAAACTTGGGACGCCGCTTGTGTAGGGAAAGCCCCTTGCAGGCCGGGCCAGTTTGTTTACCTGCCGTGTCCGCACGTTCGGCTGATCGCGGCTCCCACTGGCCGCGGTTCACTGCTCCAGGCAAATGGGAGCTGCTGGAAGTGGCGCGGGCCGAGGGAAGACTCAGTAAAGCAGGAAGTTGGTAATTAAAGCATAAATGAATATTTAACACTTTTTTCCTGGGATGTTTTTTAATTATGCACACATAGGCAGTAAGCAGCTTCTGGTAAGGCTGGACTGTGTTTTTTTTTTAAAGAAAATTTAAGTAATGCTTTGGGCTATAGATTATAAGGGCACCTGCTCTTCGTCCTTTTTTATTGCTGAAGGACTGACTTGGCTATGGAGCCAAACTCTAGGTGAATCTCAAGTGGAGGGAGGTGTCTTCCTCCATCCTGGAGTTAGGCATCCAAATCCATTTGAGGCCACACACTCTCTTTGGCATTTCCTATTAGCAAGCCTAGGTGGCTCCTCACTCTGCATGCTGGCTTCTGTGAACCCCGTTCTTAGGCACCTGACTCTCCACATTCATTCTATAGGGAGCCTGCGTGTCTAACTGAGGGCTGTGAATTCAATTAGGTGGCAGGACAACGAAGTCTCCCTTGTTATTCCCTCCCCTGATGCTAACAGGTATATTTGAAATATTCTGAAAGGAACAACCTCTCATACAGGCACAGTAGCCAGTTTTCAAATGTGAATAACCTGGCTGAATACATTTACTTTTAATTTAGAAAAAAATCCTCCAGTGCCTATGTATTAATTCTCTGAGTGTTCCAGGAGAAGGCTGGACACTTCAGGGCAGATGGTTATGGGGAAATTTGGGACTAAGGGTGTGTTGGGGTCACCGGGCAAGTAGTAAACAAAGGCGAGGAGAAAACAGGGGGTGCTGTTGTGTTGTCTGCTGGGATCAGAGTGCTGAACCACTGCTGCACAGCATACAGACACTCAGGGAACTGTACGCTTGTCTTCTGGCTGTTGCTGATCAGGCTGTGAGCCACTGTAGCAGAGCATTTAAGGCACCCAGGGTTTCCGGGCAGGTGGTGACACAACACTTTACTAGTCTGGGTTTCACCCCAAAATGTGACAGCATAATAGTCTGATCATTATATTGTTTCATAGCTCTACACTCTGGTATAATAATGCTGCATAGATGTACTGGAGTCTGATAGCCTCAGCTCTGGATAAAAAAAATTAGCAAAATTAAGAGTAACGCTTTACATTAGTTAAGGTTTACAGTGTTAACAATAATGGGGAGAAGCTGATCTGGCATTAATAAGAGCACAGTTAGGAGGCTGCCAAGATACCCCTCCCACTTATTACTAGGAGTAAAACCTAAGGTTCTAATCCTGCAAATACTTAGGCAGGTGAGAAAAACTACTGAGGGTATGTCTACACCTGGGGTGTTAAGTGTTTGTAGGATCAGGCCCCAAGAGAGGAGTGCATAGCTGAACACTATGGGCCAGATCCTCTTCTGGAGTAAATTATCATAGCTCTAAATTCATACAGTTATGCCAATTTATACCAGATGAGGGCCTAGCCTTGGTTGCATAATGGACTTGTGACTTTCTTTCCCTCACAGCAGAGGATCAAGTCCTTTGGAGGTGCATCATTCCAAAGCATCTGGCAAAATCACAGATTATATATACACTTATTATACTAGTTTGCTAGGCCATATCTAAAGGAGATATCACTATTATTTACAATAATCCATATTTAATTAGAAGAAAGGACAGCAAGTCTTGTAGATTTGTATGCATTGCACAGTAATGGTCTATACAGCTGACAAAGGGGAGCTATGTGTCTATTTAATTGAATTATTTTTTCAATTTCCTGTACATTTTTCCAGGGATAATGTATCCCACTATTTCATAAGCTATTTATTAACTGGAATTATGTTAGTATACTGAAGATAGATAAGTATCAAAACCTCTATCGTGGAAAACAAAAGGCCAAGGTAAGTTTTTTTCAGTTCTGTGGCAAGATTTTAGTAATATTTAAGCAGTGTAAACTTTCCATTTTGGTGTAGGTTCATTGTAGCGGAGCCTTTAGCACTATGCCATTAACAATATTAATAAATGCTGGTAAGCTTTATTTATTTATCCAAACACTGTTCTCTCTGCTTTGATTTCACAGCATCTGTAATGTTGGGCTTCATTTCACAGATATTTCTATGCACAAAAGATGGATGCCTGAGAATGCTTTCACAGAGCTAGCTAGCTGTTCCCCATCTGCAGCTCTAAATGAGAAGCTTTGGGTTCACGATACCCCACAGGGGACATGCACACTAGTGCAATAAGGTTTCCCAAATAGCTTGTTAAACCAGCTTTAGATTGAAAAATGCCAGTTTGCATCCACACACCACCATCTCCTGAACCCTCAAGCTTGTCTTCAGGTTTCATAAAATACTTATTTCCACCTGTTTCCACCAATATCCCCCAGAGCTTGCCATGAATTTAATTGCCTGCCAGGTTTTATGTCTGCTTAAACTACAAGGCCTTTAAATAATTTATGCCCTAATTACTGTTCATTATTTTTTAACTAAAAGTCTCAATTCCATTCACACAAAGAAAAAATCATGGGATTTATTCTGAGGAAATGCTTTCAAAGGAACTGAATAAAAATAGCGAGTGTGACCAGGATTTTGAAAAATGAAGTTCAACTTACTTTAATAAAATGTCATAAACAATATTAATCAGTCCCTCCTGCTATGAATCACAGCCATTTTAACACAACTACTATGAAGTGAGTTCATAGTTCATGTGAAATGTAACACTTCAGATTTCTGTGAGCGCTTATTTATTGATCATCCTATTTGGCACTACCATTCTGTTTACAATTTATATTCCTTTCTCGCAACCATCCTGATTAAACCTGACTGATGTTTCAATCAATCTGAACTAACACAACCTCAGGGCATCAAATTCATCTATGGTAATTTGGAGAACAACCCTGCTATGCCTCTGGGCCACCATTCAAAATTAAACTTTTTTTTTTTTTTTAAGGATGGTGATGTTTTTTCAGGAGCTTAATATTTTCAGGTAGTAGTAAGTAATTCCTTACTTAAAGTTGCTATCTAATTTGTGGCCATGCCTCTTGGGAAAGTGGGGAATCATTCTAATGGAGTATTTTAAGTTTCTTGATCTCAGCTAGTTAATGGGAGTCACATGTTGGTATCTGAAAACAGAATTTTGCTGTTGGTATTTTGTATGGAAAAAAATATGCCAAGGCAAAGTACAAGCTGGAGTACAATGAAGGCTTTTGAAGATTTATTGTCCTAACTAGGAACAGTTTCGTCTCTCTCATAAACTCGAGGTGCTCCCAATAAATCTATCTTGCCCACTATTTAAAAATCTGATTTACCAGTACAGGACTGATTCCCAACTGCTTTTACTCAAATAGGTCAAGTTAGCCAGATTTTCAAAAGTTCCCATCACCCAGTTGCTTTCAATGTTTTCATTCTAGCTTCAAAATATTCAGAACTTGCTACGCAGTACAGGGAAGTATGGGATATATTGGTTATGGAAAAATGGGAGCTGCAAGGTGATGACAGTTTTTAAAAATTCAGTCATATGGGCAGGGGTGAAAGTAACACAGAGCAGTCCTGAGCAGGGGGCAGGGCTTCAACCAGAAGGGGCATGGCCTCAACCGGAAGGGGCGGGACCTTTAGAGCCCCGGGCCCTATAAATCAAGATTTAAATGGCCTGGGGCTCCAGCCGCCACTACCGCAGCAGAGTCCCAGGCCCTTTAAATCGCTGCCTGAGCCCTGCTGCTGGAGCCCCGGGATAGCAGCAGCGGCTGGGGGCTCGAGCGGTGATTTAAAGGGCCAAGGGCTCCAAGCCGCCGCTACTGCAGTGGAGCCCCAGGCCCTTTAAATTGCCAAAGGAGCCCCAGGGGTCCCGGCTGTTGCTGCCCGGGGCTCCAGCAGTGGGGCTCAGGCGGTGATTTAATGGGCCCGGGGCTCTGGCCATCACTACTGCCCTGGGCCCTTTAAATCTCCGCTGGCTCTGGTAGTGGGGCTCTGGTGGCAATTTAAAGGGCCCGGGGTTGTAGCAGTGGCCAGAGCCCCTGGCCCTTTAAATCGCCGCCTGAGCCCTGCTGCCGGAGCCCTGGGGTAGTAGCGGTGGGGCTCCGGCGGTGATTTAAAGGGCCCAGGGCTCCCAGCTGCCGCTACCACAGCGGAGGCCCGGGCCCTTTAAATCGCCGCCCAAGCCCTGGGGATCCTGGCCACCTCCACTATCCAGAGGCTCCGGCAGCAGGACTCTGGCAGCAATTTAAAGGACCCGGGGCTCCAGCCGCTGCTGGGAGCCCCAAGCCCTTTAAATTGCGGCCTGGGGAAGCTGGTCCGGTAGCTGGTACACTGTACTGGCTTACTTTCACCATATGGGTCTAATCCTGCAAACATGGATGTGAGCAATTTTACTCCGATGTGTAATATCACATGTGTCTGAGAACATGTCTACACTGCAATTAGACATCCGTGGCTGGCTCATGCCAGATGACTTGGGCGAATGGGATTCTGCCCCCCCATCTCTGGCACAGGGATTGGGTTGTGGGGCTGTTTAATTGCAGAGTAGACTTACAGGCTCAGGCAGGAGTCCAGGCTCTAGGATCCTGCGAGGTGGGAGGATCTCAGAGCTTGGGCTGCCGCCTGAGCTGGAACATTTGCACCACAATTAAACGGCCCAGCAGCCAAAGGCCCGCAAGCCCGAATCAGCTGGTGTGGGCCAGCTGTGGGTTTTTTATTGCAGTGTAGACATACCCTAAATGTTTGCAGGAGCTCGTCCTTAATTTGAAAAACTAAAAGTCCATTCCTGTATAATTTGATGGACAAGAAAAACGGTCAAAACCATCAGATAAATTCATTCAATTGTAACCATGAACCAGAACACATACAATGTGAAGATTTTCCCAAAATTGCCTCCCAGCAGTCAGCACCTACCCACCACCCCTTCCGTACATGTGTTTTGCAGTAAAGTCACCATTAAAATAAAATAAAAATTAAACAATCACTTCTTAAGTGTTTTCACATCTGGATTCTTGAAATTATGTTCAGAACTCACTTTTCAATTGCCTACAACGTCCTTATTTTCATCCACTCCAAAGTTACCAAAGCTTCTTCTACTTTTGACACAGACCCACTAGAAAGTGTGGATAGAATTTTTTCAAAACACAAAGAACAGTTTTTTAATCACCTTAGCCTGACACAACAATGGCAGAAGGTTTTTTATTGAGTCCCTCACTCTCTCAAAAAACACAGCAGGTACTCTGTGCTATGCAAGCTTGAATACTCATAGTGGCATGCATGCACCTTGGCCCTGCTTCTGACAGGTGCCTTTCTTCCCCCAGATATACCCCCAGGAGGCATCTGCACAGGGCCTGGTGCAGCATAGGGATACCTACGGCAGCTCTATGCACACCTTCTCTGGGGACTTTTCCTCCAAGCCCTTGCAATCTGTTTACACTTCTCCCTATAGACAGAGAAATATATTAGGTGCCAGAGATGGGGGCAGAATCCCACTCGCCCATGTTCTACTCAAGCTTGAATGTTTCAGTCCCAAAGAAAAAAATTTTTTGCATCGTTATGAGCACATGACAATGGGGATTTTAAAGAAACTTTCTAGCCGGCATAATTATAGTAGATGATACTAAACAATTGTTCTGTTAAAGTCTTCTGTCTTTTAAAAAATAAAAATGAAGTCCTTTAGTCTTAATATAAATACTGAAATCAACCAGGACTTTTTGCTTTTGCTATATCTCCCATTTTAAAAATATATGATGCCAAATTTGTGTATTAAATAACTGTATATTATGAAAGGTTTCATTTAATGTTGGTATTAGCTGGTATGAGTTCTGAAAAGATAAATCAACCAAAGGAAATATTTAACAATGCTAATACTGTTGATCATTGCCAAATTTTCTGTCACAATAATTTTTGTACCAATAAAGGAAATTCAGAGAATGTTGCTGTAATAAATTAGTTTTCCTCAGAGGAATTAGAGTCCTCTGATGGTGCCTCATATGTTCTAACAATGCTGGACTATGATAATTTCATCACAGCCCCACACACCCTTTGTTGATTTATTGCTTAACTAATAGCCTTCAAAGGGCAGATTTACTAACATTTTGCAATGCACTCTACATGGGGTTCAATACAGATAGCATTATGAATAGCAATGGATTGTGAATTACTAATGGACCAAAAGAATGACCAAATAGCAGGCTTCATTTACAAGACATTAGTCAGTGTTTAAAGCCAAGATGCCTGTTCAGACAGCAAGATTCCCAGTGGGATACATGTTTTCCAGCTCTTAAAGAGACAGAGACCTTATCATAGAATCATAGGGTTAGAAGGGACCGCAAGGGTCATCTAGTCTAACCCCCTGCCAAGATATAGGATTTGAATAGTTCATTCACAGGATGTGAGGTCATATGTGTCTTCTCATGTAGCACCATTAAAGAAAACAAATGACATTAACTGAAAAGGCAAAATTGTCCTGTAATTATAGCAGTATGGGAGGAAAGAAACAGAAGCTAAACATTTTCTTTCCTTACTTATGTTCTGAAGCCCATTATATCATGAAGTAACCCTATGAATTTCATTGGGAATACTCATGGAATAAGGGGCATTCAGCATCAGGATTTCAGAATCTGGCCATTAGTAAATTCACAAAACATAAACAATAGCTCTCTCTTGTATGCTCACATCAATAAGATCCTTGTGTGACGAACTGGGCCTGTTCTCACTGTGGTCTGTGGATGCTGACAGGGGAGTGTGCTGGGATAGTCTGCATTGGAGGATGGGATCGGCCCGGGGGCGCATTCCTGGGAGTGTAACATGAGAACCCAGGAAGGGGTTGAAGGCCAGGTGACTCCTTAGCCCGGGAAACTGAACAAAGGCTGTGGGAGGGGTCGCTGAAGGCAGTGTGCTGGAAGCGGGCTGGAGAGATGGCTGGGAGACAGAGATGGCTCTGACCCCCCCCCAAAGGGGGGCGGGCTGGGATGCCCTGGGACCCCAAGCTGGACTTAACTGAGGGGGTCCTGTTGTCTGTGCCTGCAAGACCTGTCTTGGACTGTATTCCTGTCATCCAAATAAACCTTCTGCTTTACTGGCTGGCTGAGAGTCATGGTGAATCCCAGGAAGCCGGGGGTGCAGGGCCCTGAGTCCCCCTATACTCCGTGACACCTTGACCCTTAAAAATATATTGGACCACATGTACAAACTATCCATGGAAAAATGCCTGTAAGTTTTGTTTTGGTTTTCCTTAAGCAAATTGGATTTTATCAAAATACAAACAGCCAACCAAAACTAACCTTCCCCTTTAAAATGGCTCCATTCATTTTGAAGAGCCCCACTGGATTTCTCAATGTCTGAGTAAAGGATGTTGAATAGAGGTGAAAGTGAATTCTCATGGACATTGTTGCAATCTCTCTCTACTCTAACCAAAAAGCACCACCTCAATAGCCATCTTCCTTAAAATGACTCTGTTAACAAACATGCCAATTTGTACAGGCATGGCAGGAGTTTGTATGATGCGGACAACTGCCCGTAAGGAACTGGACCAAGACCAAGCCCAGCTGATTTCATATACCACAGGGACAATAATAATTCTGGGACTGGATTCAATCTGTGGCCTATGAATGAAAAGCTTCATATTCCAATAATAATACTAGAAACTAACCAGTGCCTGATGTTTTCACTCCTTTATGATATATATATATATATATATATATATATAAGCATGCTTATGCCATGCTGGAAATACTGTACATGAAAAGTGTATTACTACGCATACAAACATGAAATCCAAAGATTGAAGAATTGGTTGAAAAGGATGTTACATCAAGGAGCTGACAAAAAGTCATCAGTAAAAAAATCTACAGTATAACTGAGATGCATGTAAACTATTGTGCTGTTTTTAAAGTGACGCTACACTCTGTGGCAATGAGTACAGAACTTATTCCCTGCTATGTGACTTACAAATAGCTACATTGTAATTTTTAGTTTGTAGGTCCACAAAAAGTATATACTAATCAGGTCAGTAGTTTCGGTGAACCACATAATCTGGTCTTTAAAAATTCAGGATTTACTACAGAATGCTGGGAAGCATGGGGTATACTGCTTATGGAAAAACTGTCTTGCATGAAACAAAGTAAAAATGAATAATATTTTTCTGGAAAACTTTTAAAAAAACATGTTGATATTGGGCACGTCTTCACTACTCGCCGGATCGGCGGGTAGCGATCGATCTATCGGGAATCGATTTATCGCGTCTAGTGTAGACACGATAAAATCGATCCCCGATTGCTCTGCTGTCGACTCCAGAACTCCTCCTCAGCGAGAGGCGGAAGTGGAGTCGACGGGGGAGCGGCAGCGGTCGACTCGCCGCCGTCCCCACAGCCAGGTAAGTCGACCTAAAATACGCAACTTCAGCTACGCTATTCGCGTAGCTGAAGTTGCATATCTTAGGTCGACCCCCCGTAGTGTAGACCTAGCCTAAGATACTATGGCAGCAAAACCACCTAATTTAGGGCCAGATTCTCATACTCTTGGTCACATTCAGTAGAATCTTACTCAATGGGGTAGGTTAGACTCCTAAACTAGAGTAAGGGTGTTGGAATAGGCCTTTAGTGTTTGTTGTATCTTATTGGCACACCATGTCACAGTGAAGTTAATTCTCTATTTCCTGACTGTTCCACCTACCTGAAGCAATGGATTCCATTATCATATGATTGTAAACACCTTGCCTACATTCTGTTATAGCTGTATTGCTATCACCCTTTTTTCAGTTTTCTTTATTCCCTTGTAACTGTCCATGATAACTACCTTGAAAGTGTAACACCAGCAACTAGGCTTGCCATCTGCCTGGTGTAAGGACTCCTGGCCTGGTGTGCCAGTCTCTAATATCCCTTTCTGTTGCTTTATCCTCTTTCCCTCCTTCCTGCACTTATTTCATGTCTCTGAGCACACTGCATGAAGTACATGGATAGAGCAGGACACTGATCAGAATAATGTACTGTAGCATCATGAACATATACAGCCACATAAAAGAAATGCTTAGAGGGACCAAAGAGTGAGAAAGAATAGTTCCCCTGGAGCTGTTCTGAGGGTGAAATAACAGGATAATAAAAAGACAGAGAGGGGCAACTCCCTTCTAATTCTTCCCCTAGTGGCTGTCCCTTTGCCATGTGGTAGGAGTGATGTAGAAAATATTAGCTGTATTTTAAACAGGCAGGATGGTCCAGTGGTTAGGGCACTAGCCTAGCCTTGCCTTAGGAAACCTAGGTTCAATTCCTTTCTCAGACACAAGCTTTTGCTGTGACTGCAGCCCAGTCACATAGTCTCTCTCTGCTTCAGTTCCCAACTGGGAATAAGACTAGTTCTCTAGCTCATTGTGAGGATCAAAAACATTATAGTTTCTGAGGTGCTCAGATAGCAGAGTGATGTGGGCCATGTGAATACTTAAGATAAAACAGATCTTGTTCTCTTTCACTGCTCACAGCCCATTATTTTCACAAATCAACATCTTGTTTTCTTATTACTTCTTTTTGTAGGGCAGGTCACTTCTCATGATCCTTACCAGGCTGCTCAAAATTAATCCCTGCAAACTGATCGCTGTAGGTAGGGTTGCTCTCATTATCTCACGGGATCTTTGCAAGCCTGCCCCCTTTTGCTTTCCTCACTGCTGCCTCTAGCTGCTGCTCCAAATCTGAATTTACTAGCTATGGCTCACATGAAAGTTGTCTATATAAGGGGATGTATGTCATTCATGATCAGTTCTTTACTTAATGATCACATTATGATGAATGAAGAAATGAGCTGCACTTTCAAGAACTTATTAAAATTCCACCATGATAAAATGACATTTGCAGGCTTCAGCATTTTAGCATTCCTGCATTGAATGTCTGCAGCAGCAAGGACAAATTTTCTTATACAGATTTAGTCCTTTCATAAATCAATGCACAGATGCTGACAGCTGGCACTAGATAAAATAATAAATACTCAGGTTGTCTTTTGTGTGCATGGTATCACCTTGGTACAGTAAATGCTAGCATGCCACATGTGCTGGTAACTTTCTTGTGACCCCTCTCTATTTCCTGCCCCCTATATTTAGATTCTTTTTTGTTTTCAGTGAAGCTATGCTCCAAAACAGCTTCTTCTCCAGAATCTCAGCTCACATTTCATTTTAAAGTCTAGCTGTTATGGTTAGAAATAAAACCATGAAAACATGAATCAAGTGCAGTAATGCCTGCCTGAATCTGTGGACAGCCTGAAAGAATAGCTCTGAATAATGTGAACTGCCCCCATTTAACGTCATGAGTGTTAATTCAGTTATAGTTAGTTAGCTATTTCACTACATGGAAGGAGAGGAAGCATCATATTATGAAGATCTATTTAATCTCCTCGGAACAATAGCACATTTTGGCACCATGAATGGGTGGCCTTAGAAGACACCTTCACTCCCCTCTCTGCCCCCCAAGTTAAGGAGCCAAGACCTAAATGCACAGCAGGGCTTCTGAGCATGAATGAAGACAAGTCAAGCCGGGAAAGCTCAGCAGAGCCCATGGATATATTCAAACTCTAGTGACAGGAAGTGAAGTCCAAGGAGCCCAGAGGATGCACATGTCATATTTTGTAAGGAGAGTGTAAATGGAGTAACTCTATTAAAGTTATAGGAGTTATACCAGTGTAAAGCTGCTGTAAGTGAAATCAGAATCAGACCCATGTGTTTTTCAGAAAACTCCAAAATACTAAACTTCTGAATTATTTTTGCTAATCAATCAAGCAGATCAAGAAAACCTTCAGTCCTGTTTTATCCAGTAATACTTATTTTTGAATGCTTGTTAACAGGATATGAAAACAAATTACTGCTGCTGCTACAATGTTCACTGGAGACTGCATAGTTTCTTTCAATCAGATGATATTAAGGCAGAGAAAGCAAAACAGTAGAGCAGTATATCACAGAAAAGGCATACACCATTTTGTAGTTGTCGGAAGTGTTCCAATTTAATCAAATTCACTAAATCTTTGTGGTAGCCTAGCCCAAGCTTGATTTAATCAGGCTAAGAAAGATCGGTCAAGATCAGAACCCTGGTTGAACCAGCCTCAACATCTATCATTTATTTCCCTTAAATGAGGCCATGTTCGTTTCATACAGTTTGTCACTTTCAATAATGAAAATAGTAATAGGTGGGGAGGATTATAACACTCCTATGAGTAGGGGCTGCAGGAAAGGACTCGATCTATCACAGATATTTTCTATTGATGCCTGGTAACCTACAAACATGACACAGTGGGGTTGATCCTGTGGACTGGGTCTCAAGAGACTTGGGTTCAGTTCCTGTCTCTATCACAGATTTCCTCCATGACCTTGGGCAAGTCTTGTGTTGATCATTGTGGGTACATCTACACAGAAATTAAACGCCCACACCTGGCCTAGGTCAGCTCACTGAGGCTCACGGGGCTCGGGTTGTGGGACTGTAAAATTCCTTTACAGACATTCAGGCAGAGGCTGCAGCCCAAGCTCTGGGACCATGCGAGGGAGGAGGGCCCCAGGGTCCAGCCCAAGCCCAAATGTCTACACAGCAATTTGCAGCCCGAGCCCCATGAGCCCAAGTCAGCTGACCCAGGTCAGCCACAACTATGCTGGGGGTCTTTTATTCCAGTGTAGATGTACACCTGCAGTGTAAGCCCAGGGTTTGAACTCTGGCTCAAGCCTAACCCCTCTTCTGTCTACACACAAATCACATTAACCCAGGGCTTAGATCAAGGGTACCAGGACCCTATGGATGAAGGTCAGAGCCTCAGTCAAGCTAGGATTCAGGGTTCAAGCCATATTGCTTTGCAGTGTATATGCAACCCCACTGGACTTGTGTTCTGGGAGTTTGCCAAAAGTTTCCCACAATCCCATGGGCCAACTTTCTTTGTTCTGTAGACAGTCAAGTTTGATGGACAGTCAAGTTTTCCCCACACTGCACCATGAACAAAGGGCTAGAGCAGCTACATTTTGGGAGGGAGCTAGGAAGCCTGGGATATGGGTGGTTGGACTCTGGCCTGCATAATGCAGTGAAGACACTGAAGCCTCAGGTTGGGACCTAGAGTTCAACAATTTCTAACCTGGGATTACGAATTAGTGTAGACGCTCAAACCCTAAATTAACAAAATCAAGGTCTGGTAACTTGATTTCTACTAACACTGGGCTTACATTGCAGTGTAGATATGCCCTAAGTGTTTTGAGTCCCATGAGTAAAATGTGGATAAGTACTACTTCCTTGGCATGTTTTATCCACTTAGACTGTAAGGGTATGTCTACACTACAAGAGTAGTTCGATTTTACTTAAATCGAATTAGTGGAACCGATATTACAAAGTCGAACGTGTGTATCCACACTAAGAACAGTAATTCGACTTTGTGAGTCCACACTAACGGGGCAAGCGTCAACATTGGAAGCGGTGCACTGTGGGCAGCTATCCCACAGTTCCCACAGTCCCCGCTGCCCGTTGGAATTCTGGGTCGAGCCCCCAATGCCTGCTGGGGGAAAAAATGTGTCGAGGGTGGTTTTGGGTAACTGTCATCATTCAACCGTCACTCCCGCCCTCCCTCCCTGAAAGCGCTGGCGGGCAATCATTTCGCACACTTTTCTGGTGAGTGACAGCGCAGACGCCACAGCACTGCGAGCATGGAGCCTGCTGCAACCATCGCTGCAGTTATGGCCGTTGTCAACACCTCGCACCTTATCATCCACCTTTTTCAGTGGCAGATGCTGAGAAATCGGGCGAGGAGGATACGGCAGCACGGTGAGGACATTAAATCTGAGAGGGGCACAGACCTCTCGCAAAGCATGGGACCCTGCACCGTGGACATCATGGTGGCAATGGGTCATGTTGATGCTGTGGAACGGTGATTCTGGGCCCGGGAAACAAGCACGGACTGGTGGGACCGCACAGAGCTGCAGGTCTGGGATGAATCACAGTGGCTGCAAAACTTTCGCATGCGTAAGGGAACTTTCCTGGAACTTTGTGAGTTGCTGTCCCCTGCCCTGAAGCGCAAGAACACCCGGATGCGAGCAGCCCTGACTGTCCAGAAGCGAGTGGCCATAGCCCTCTGGAAGCTTGCAACGCCAGACAGCTACCGGTCAGTCGCGAATCACTTTGGCGTGGGCAAATCTACCATGGGGGTTGCTGTGATGCAAGTAGCCAACGCAATCGTTGAGCTACTGCTCTCAAAGGTAGTGACCCTGGGAAACATGCAGGTCATCATAGATGGCTTCGCCGCGATGGGATTCCCAAACTGCGGTGGGGCTATAGATGGAACTCACATCCCTATCCTGGGACCGCCAGTACATTAACCGAAACGGCTACTTTTCAATGGTGCTGCAAGCACTGGTGGACCATAGGGGATGTTTTACCAACATCAACGTCGGATGGCCGGGCAAGGTTCATGACACTCATGTTTTCAGGAACTCTGGTCTGTTTAGATGGCTGCAGGAAGGTATTTACTTCCTGGACCACAAAATAACTGTTGGGGATGTGGAGATGCCTATAGTCATCCTCGGGGACCCAGCCTACCCGCTAATGCCCTGGCTCATGAAGCCCTATACAGGCGCCCTGGACACTGAAAAAGAACTCTTCAACTACCGGCTGAGCAAGTGCAGAATGGTGGTGGAGTGTGCTTTTGGATGTCTCAAGGGGAGATGGAGAAGTTTACTGACTCGCTCTGATCTCAGCGAAACCAATATCCCCATTGTTATTGCAGCTTGCTGTGTGCTCCACAATCTCTGTGAGAGCAAGGGGGAGATGTTTATGGTGAGGTGGGAGGTTGAGGCAAATCGCCTGGCTGCTGATTACGCCCAGTCAGACAGCCGGGCGATTAGAAGAGCCCAGCGGGATGCGCTGTGCATCCGGGAGGCTTTGAAAGCTAGGTTCCACAGTGAGCAGGGTAACCTGTGACTATTAAGTTTGTTTAAAGAGAAGCTGAACCTGCCCCCGTTTCTTTACCCACTTAATGTTGACTATCCTCTTCAGTTACATACCCCCCTCACCCCATTGCCCCCCCTTCCAACACACCTTTAAAAATAAAATAAATGGAACTTTGTTCATTAACACTGTTTTCTTTATTAAGGGTTTTGTGGTAAAGGGTTGAAACTGGGACGCAGACTGTGGTGGGGAGCGGGTGTAGTGATGGAAAGGACGCTTCTAAACTCAAGGAATGACAGGCTCCTGCTCCTAGAGCGGTCTGCAGTGGTGGACTGGTTGTTTCAACGGAGCCTGCCACCCCTCCTTTTCGGGACTCTGTGTGTGGGGGCTATGTGACTTTGTGGCGGGGGAGGACGGTTACAGATCCCCTGCTGCGTGGCTCTGTCATCCAGGCTAAGGACCGCTGCATAAGATCTGTAACCGCCCTCCCCCGCCACAAACTCACATAGCCCCCCCCCACAGAACATGAAAACCACCTGCCAGACTGACCAGGGTGCCTAGTGACTGAAATGTGTGTGTGACCTTCTGCTGAACCTGCCCCCGTGTCTGTACCCTGGTAAAGGTGACTGTCCTCTCCAATTACCAATCCCCTTTCCCCCCTTCAAACACACTCTCCTCTAAAAGAACCTGAAGGAAACAGTAATTAACAGAAATGTATTTTTTATTAACAACTACACAGTTAGGGGATGACACTGGGATGGGGGCTTGGATGAGGTGCTTTTGGAGTGAAGGAAAGGACTTATCAAAACTTTGGGAATGAGAGTCGTCTGGTACTTGAGCAGTCTGCAGGGGTGGAGTGACTGTTTTCATGGCCCCTGCCGCCCCTCCTTCTTGGGACTTTGGGTGAGGTGGGGATCAGACTTTGTGGTGGGGGAGGGCAGTTAGAGATAGACTGCAGCGGGGCTCTGTCCTCCTGCCGCCGGTCCTGCAGAACATATACAAGGCGCCACAGCGTGTCCGTTTGCTCCCTCATTAGTCCAAGCAGTGTTTGAGTCGCCTGCTGGTCTTCCTGCCGCCACCTGTCCTCCCGTTCGCTGTGTGATCGCTGGTATTGCGACATGTTCTCCCTCCACTGGGTCTGCTGTGCCGCCTCGGCTTGGGAGCAGCCCATAAGTTCGGAGAACATCTCGTCCCGTGTCCTTCTCTTTCGGTGCCTAATCTGCACCAGCCTCTGGGAAGAGGATGCCGGGGTAGCTCAGGAGACACTCGCAGCTGTGGGTTGGGAAAAAGGGAGTGAATTCCTCACAAAGATACATTTTTGTGAACAATGAACATAGTCTTTCTCTGTGAACAAGACCATGCACAGCACCTATCACATGCGCACTCAGGACAAGGTCGAATTTTCAGCCTTCCCATTCAGTGCCTGGGGTCTTGGAGTACAAATCACACAAACGGGGCAGGACAGCGGAATTCGGGTAGCAGGTGGACATGGTAAGCCGTAGACTTTTGGCTGCTGAAAGCTTAATTTATAGCAGTGCCCTCCTTTCACGTTCAAAGCAATGCCGCTAGCGTTGGCCAGTTCCTGCTGCCGGCAATCCGGCCAGCATGAACTCTGCCCCTGTCCCACCCCCCACGCGGCTGTCCCCAGGAAAGATCCCTGCACGCTGCCCCTGTCCCGCCTCCACCGTGTGGCTGTAAACCGCTGGTTACAGTTATGTAAAGGAACAGGCAATCAGTCCCAATACTAACATTCCCCTAATTCAAAGCAGGTCACCATGAGTGATATCACTCTGATGAGGATTTTGGACACAGAGAAAGACCGCATGCTGCATGAATGCCAGCAAAAACCAGGGCTGTATGCGGCCATGCTGTGCGAGGCACTGATCCTGGAGTACTTGCTGCTAGCCTGGCGCGGAAAAGTTTCCTGCCATGGAGGACGCAATAAGACCGCTCTCCCCAGGAACCTAATGCAAAGGCTTTTAAATTACCTCCAGGAGAGCTTCGTGGAGATGTCCCTGGAGGATTTCTGCTCTATCCCCGGACATATTGACAGAATTTTCCAGTAGCTGCACTGGCAAGGACTAAAAAGTAGAGCGCCTAGGGCAAAGTAATCATGCAAAACCAGACATTTTGAGATACTTTTGAAGTAGTTGCACTGGCAAGGACTAAAAAGTAAAGCGCCTAGGGCAAAGTAATCATGAAAAACCCATTGTTAATATTCCATTCCTGTTCTGATCAAAATAAATGTTTACATGTTTAAAACACTTACCGACTGATCCTTCCCCTGATTCAGGGTCAGGGTTAATGCCTTGGGAGGGATGGTAACGGATCTCCGTGAGGGTGATGAAGAGATCCTGGCTGTCGGGGAAATCAGCATTGTATGAGCTGTCGACTGCCTCGTCCTCCTCATCTCCTTCCTCATCTTCCCCATCCGCGAACATCTCCGAGGAAGCGGCCGTCGACAATACCCCATCGTCAAAGTCTTCGGTCACTGGTGGGGTAGTGGTGGCAGCCGCACCTAGAATGGAATGCAGTGCCTCGTAGAAATGGCATGTCTGGGGCTGGGATCCGGAGCGTCCGTTTGCCGCTTTGGTCTTCTGGTAGCCTTGTCTCAGGTCCTTGATTTTCACGCGGCACTGCGTTGCATCCCGGCTGTATCCTCTCTCCCTCATGGCTTTGGAGATCTTCTCGTAGATCTTCGCATTCCGTTTTTTCGATCGCAGCTCTGAAAGCACAGACTCATCGCCCCACACAGTGATCAGATCCAAGACTTCCCGATCAGTCCATGCTGGGGCCCTCTTTCTATTCTGCGATTGCATGGTCACCTCTGCTGGAGAGCTCTGCATCATTGCCAGTGCTGCTGAGCTCGCCACGATGTCCAAACAGGAAATGAGATTCAAACTGGCCAGTCAGGAAAAGGAATTCAAATTTTCCCGGGGCTTTTCCTGTGTAGCTGGTCAAAGCAACCGAGCTCGGACTGCTGTCCAGAGCGTCAACAGAGTGGTGCACTGTGGGATAGCTCCTGGAACTATTAGCGTCGAATTCCATCCACACCTACCCTAATTCGACATGGCCATGTCGAATTTAGCGCTACTCCCCTCGTCAGGGAGGAGTACAGAAATCGATTTAAAGAGACCTCTATGTCGAACTAAATATCATCGTTGTGTGGACGGGTGCAGGGTTAATTCGATTTAACGCTGCTAAATTTGACATAACCTCCTAGTGTAGACCAGGCCTAAGATCTTCAGGGCAGGGACTCTTTTGTAATAGGTTTGTAAAATGACAAGCACATTAGGGCTCCAATCTCAATTTAGGCCTCTAGGTACATCATACAATTTGTTTTGGGGCCACTAAGTACTACCATAATACAAATAAATAATCAATGGAAAGCTCCTATTGACTTAAATAGACCCAATAGCAATGGGATAGTACAATCACTCCCAGTATTTTGTGTTGGAATTATATCTATAAATCCACTATTCCACTATTTTGGGTCTTTTTGTTTATATCCCATGGATTATAATAAATATAATCACTTCCCTCTATATTTTTAAATCAAGAGGAATTTCAAGAGGGCAACTTCTACTAAATTTAATCACTTTCTCTCTGCATAGCAGAAGTGCATAGTAAAGATGTAATAACTAAACAAGAATATCTAGTAAATAGAGATGGCTTTTATTAATGCCAATAAAAAGAGGCAGTGTTGTACAGTGGATAAGTTTCTAGCCTCTATTATATAGTTTCTAGCCTCGTGCTATATAGCCTTGGGAAAGTAACTTCAGTCCCTGCACCTCAGTTTCCTTGCCTGTAGATTGGGGATAATGATATTTAGCTTCCCTTGTAAAATGCTCTGGGAGCTATGAATTATCTAAGTGATATCTAAAGCTCAAGGCACACTGAGAATACAACATACAAATACATTCAAAAATTCAAAAGTCATCTAATATCAACATGTAAAATTCTCCCAAACCCACAAAATAAAACAGGGACCCGTCCCTTCCCAACTCATTCCTCCTCCAGTTCAAGAAAACACTGAGGAAATACATAGCACTTTTAACATGCCCTGAAGGTCAACAGAGTCAATGAGGGAATAGCAGGGTATGAGGTGACTGGTCCAGGATGGCCTTTATACTATATATATATATATATATATATATATATATATATATGTGTGTGTGTGTGTGTGTGTGTGTGTGTGTGTGTGTGTGTGTGTGTGTGAGAGAGAGAGAGAGAGAGAGAGATTAGAGCTGAGTGAATAATTCACAATGAATAATTTATCTAATGAGTTTAATCACTTAATCCTCATGGAATATCTGAGAGCCGGTTGTGATTGCTTCAGATTAATTTATTACAGGCCTGATCCAAAGCTCACTGAAGTTATTAATGATCTGGAGGAAGGCATGGACTACACCCTCAGCAAGTTTGCAGATGACACTAAACTGGGAGGAGTGGTAGATACGCTGTAGGGTAGGGATAGGATACAGAGGGACCTAGACAAATTAGAGGATTGGGCCAAAAGAAATCTGATGAGGTTCAACGAGGACAAGTGCAGAGTCCTGCACTTAGGACAGAAGAATCCCATGCACTGCTACAGTCTAGGGACCGAATGGCTAGGTAGCAGTTCTGCAGAAAAGGACCAATGGGTT
Organism: Chrysemys picta bellii; assembly: GCF_011386835.1. Classification (NCBI taxonomy): domain Eukaryota; kingdom Metazoa; phylum Chordata; order Testudines; family Emydidae; genus Chrysemys; species Chrysemys picta. Next base: position 69,696,196 of record NC_088794.1, on the reverse strand, counting down.
ACAGTGGATGAGAAGCTGGATATGAGTCAACAGTGTGTCCTTGTTGCCAAGAAGATCGAGGGACGTGATCATTCCCCTCTATTCGACATTGGTGAGGCCTCATCTGGAGTACTGTGTCCTGTTTTGGGCTTCACACTACAAGAAAGATGTGGAAAAATTGGAAAGAGTCCAGCGGAGGGCAACAAAAATGATTAGGGGGCTGGAGCACATGACTTATGAGGAGAGGCTGAGGGAACTGGGATTGTTTAGTCTTCAGAAGAGAAGAGTATGGGGGAATTTGATAGCTGCTTTCAACTACCTGAAAGGGGGTTCCAAAGAGGATGGATCAAGACTGTTCTCAGTGGTAGCAGATGACAGAACAAGGAGTAATGGTTTCAAGTTGCAGTGGGGGAGGTTTAGGTTGGATATTAGGAAAAACTTTTTCACTAGGAGGGTGGTGAAGCACTGGAATGGGTTACCTAGGGAGGTGGTGGAATCTCCTTCCTTAGAGGTTTTTAAGGCCTGGCTTGACAAAGCCCTGGCTGGGATGATTTAGTTGGGGATTGGTCCTGCTTTGAGCAGGGGGTTGGATTAGATGACCTCCTGAGGTCCCTTCCAACTCTGATATTCTATGATTCTATGATAAGTTAATGGAAAGACTCCTATTGACTTTAATGGTCTTAGGATCAGACCCCAAATGTTTCTGGGAATTATTCTAGCTCTATAAATAAATCATGAACAGCTCTTTGGAAATAACGGTACAGAATAATTCTAGTTATACAAATTCCCTTTAACCAAAAACTCCTAATTATTCGAGTCCACGGTATATTCCCCATGTAGCCCTATGTTAATTACAGTGTGCTTCCATTTATCCAAATACTGGGTTACTTGAAATTTTCAGAGGTCAACCAGGCTAAATGGACCTCGATAAGCAGGCGTATACTGTATTTACTATTTGCTGTTTGGCTCGGGGTGGTTGTTCAATAAAATCACATTGTATTGTTTCTGTTTCTTCATGAGATTAATGCCCATGAACCTCTGGTACAAATGCTTGCGTGTATGACTTTAAAATTCATTTTCCACAAAGCCATGCTGAAACTTTGAAATCTCCTTTCTATAAATACTTGGGCCAGTAAAACTCAGTCCCAGAAAGCAGAAACAAAAAGGGTATGAACATGGCCAAAGCACAGTCATTTAAAGATTGGAGAGTGCGTTTGTAGGAAGAGTTTTGCAGCAGCTGCTGTTCTGGACATGCTGGCCTGGATTCTCATTTATGGTTAAGGAGAGCACAATGGAGCTTTGGGATGATGACCCAAAGGCCTGGAATGACCTTTACAGTGTCCTGATCATAGGCCAACTGTTCACTAGACTAGTTGTAACTACAGCAGCCTGAAAGGTATTTTAAGATACAGTTAATGGTGGCCCCAAAGATCAATACAGCACTCAGGGATCAGTGGGGTATAGGTAAGTCTCAGACTTCCCTCCTCCTCTTTGTTGCCCCGTCATGTCCTTATTCCAGCGAAAGGGAAAGGGTTGACATAGAAGGCAGCATACTAATGTATCATTCCTTTACACTGGGGGTGATCTTCCTGTGACTAGCTGAACTGGCCTTGGCGTCAGATTGTGCTGCAACTGCAGTGCATCACACCAAAGCATTGCATCACACCAAAGAATCTGGGCTGCTCTGCTTACAGGACTCATGAAAGTTTCAAAGACAATGTCATTGTCTTCTGGGGCTGTAGTCTGCTAAGCAAAATGTCAATAATATAATTCTAGTGTAAATGAAAATAATTATTTTGAATCACTTTATTTATGAAGCAAAATATTAAATCTACATACAAATGAGCAATAGCAGAAGTGTTTGAGGATATCCAAATTGCAAATTCATTACAATTCAACAGCATTGTAAAATTATAGTAATGATATACAATAGTTGCAATTAAGATAGTTAACTTCTTATCTTGTTGTGAAGCATGGCTTTGTTTACATACATTATATCTATCTATGACATACTTTAGTACAACTCTTCTGCCCTGATAATCCTGTTGTAATAGAGAGCCTCATTTTCTGAGCTGATATATTTATAGCTCAGCAGCATGAAAAAGTAATGCATTGCTTATTTTGGATTCACAGCAGTGCCTGTGTCTCCCTTGTGACTAATTCTGCATTCAGTCAGGTTTCTGTGCCTGCCTTCCTCTGCAGAGTCCCCATGAATCCTAAATGCCATTGTAGCTCTGTGATGCCAAGTCAGTTTTCATCAGCATGTCCACTTAGCTGAAACCCAGTGACTTCCGCAGTGCAACGTATCAAAATATCTTCCTGAGACTGGTCTGCAGCTCATGAGCTATAGTAAAAGGTCAAGTTCCACTAGACTGTAGTGTCTTTTTAAAAAGACTTCCTACGGTGTCTTCCCTCATCATTGTAAAGCACTGGGAGCAGAGCTGCTCAAAATGTTTTCAGTTAAAACAGTTTTTGGGAGAAAATGTTGTTGTTTTTTTTTTAAACTTCATGAAACAGTTTTTTAAACATTTTTTATATATATTTTTCATTTAAATTGGAAGTGAAAAGTTCTCTTTTTTAATTTTTAAAATTCTTTTGCAGTCTTTGTATTTGGTCTTCATATTTGATCTTCATTTTTACTCTTCTAGCTTGGTCATGACTTTTTGGTTTGTGTTCAGTTGTAAGTCGTCTTATTTTCCATTTTTTGTTTTTATTCCTTGGTTGTATCTTTCTTCTTTACTTATAATCATTCATCTGGTTTCGTAGCTTTTCTTTTCTTGTTTTGAGCTCCTTTTCATTTTTATTTTCTATTTGTTTGGGGACGGGGCATGTGTGGAAATATTGTCAATTATTATTGGTTAGCTTAGACATACTTCCCCCCTCCAAACCCAATAATTTTTGGAAATAAAAATTTTCACTTTCAAAATGTAAAAATTTGCTTTTTTTCAACATGACTTGTTTTAAAAATGAAAATATTTTCAATAAGAATTCTACAGATTGGAAAAAATGAACAAAATTTATTTTGAATGTTATTGTTTACTAACTTCTTATGAATATGCCGTGAAGAACCAAAAAGTTCTTTCCTCAATGGCAGAGCTCAATGAGGTGAGCTGCACCATCTCTCTTTGCTAGCCAACTCATATGAGTAATGTCATATATCTAAGTGTTCAATGTGTCATGAGACAAGTCATCACAGAAAGAGTTGCTTTCTTCTAACCCTGAACCAGAAACTATATTAGAGTAAGAAAATCAGCGTTAGCCCCCTCTGTTCGCTTCAGCGACACAGATTTTGTCTCTAGACCCTCCTCCCTCCTGCTTGGCTTTCTTTTATGGTTTTTAAAAGCATGTACATCTTCAGACAAGCTCTGACTGTTGGGTTTGATATTTTTGGATGCACATGTGAGAATTTATCATCAGCCTCTTGTACTCTGCTATTCCACTATCTTCAGTGATAGTAATTCTAAAGAAAATGGTTAACTAAATGCGCACCCACATATGGAAAATAGAGACCCTTTTAAGTGAGTTATCCTGGGAAACTGGGAAAATTAATCAAAATGATCTTTTACTTAATAAAATCAGTCTAATAAAATCAATGCCATACGTAAGTATGAACATTCTGCAACACAAAAAGAAAAGAAAAGAAAAGAAAATTAAAAACAACCCAGCAACAAATACATAATCTTATGTGTAATCTGGACTGTGACATAACAAAGAGCCCCGAAAAGAGGTAGCATGCAATTGCACTAGCTTCAGAACACTCACAGTGGGGTTCATGATTTGACACCCGCCCCCCCATTGAGCTATGCAGAAGCAGCTTACTTCCCCTCTGCATCCCACCCCCTCCATGCTGGCTCATCAAGGCTGGCCAGTGCTTTCAGGGCTAAAATTAAGGCTCTGCCCACTCCAAGATTCTCTGTTCTCTGTGCTTTGAGCCACAGAGCATATGGCTCACACCGGGCAGTGAGGGGATAATTTATGCACCTTTACTCCCTCAAATGGGTGTGTAAGCTAAACAATAACCTTGCCCACTGAATTTGGAGGAAGAAGTGTAATATATTTTGTATTGGTCCTCTAAAACTGCTCAGCCTTCTGAATGGTGGCAGTTGCATCCTCTACTTATACATTCTTTTCTACCTCTTCTTAACTTTTATTAATGTAAGAATCATAAATTTTATGTCAAGAAAGCATAAAACTAACCCACTACTAGCTACTTAATTATTTACCATTATCTAGATTATAATGGAAACAAATCCTAATTTTTCTTTTACTCTTTTATTATTTTTTGATTTTAGCTTCCCGATTAGAGATTTTATTGTAGATGCAGGTTTTCCAAGTTATTTTTTGGATGTGGGGCAGTGAACCCTAAAAGTATAGTCTGACCAGATGGGTACATGAATATAGAAAAATAAATAATTCAAGATAAATGAGGTTTCAGTGCCCCTGAAGGAAGTGAGTGACAGATCCAGTGCTCAGACCATTAACATGACACATATTCAAATAGCTTGAAATTTATGGGTACTGTTAACACTGCACACATGTGCCCAAAACACATGCAATTTCTTAATCAGTCCTGGCTCTATTTTTGTATACCAGCCCCAGGTCAGAAGGGGTGAATGATTCCAATCAATATCCAGTTGTTAGAGTAACAGCCATGTCCGTTCTGGATGGCTGAGTGGGTGAAAACATGTTTGTTCTACTTAATGTGACACAGTCCTGTCAAATTAACAACCACGATGGCAGGAGCCGGCTTGCTTAATGGGTTGAAGTCAGTTCCACAGAGAATTTATCATCAACACTCAACCAATAGATCTAAAACCTCATTACAAAGGTTTATTTGCAGATAATAACTTAAGGTACACTTTGTACTACACGGGGTTGTCTGATTTTAAAGATACAATATGCTATATTGCTTAGTAAACAACTGATCTTTAAATTGACATAACCCCAAGATAACTGAACATAGAGGTAGAGTTACTTACTCAAGCTCCTGTTGGGCTAAACCAGAGTGGATACTATTGTTGTATGAAAATGGACAAAAATGTAGAACAGACACAAAATTCTTTCCTCTGATTCACAGCTGAAGCAGTATCCTCTCAATAAGATTCCATTATGTGGAATGATACTGCCCATTCACAGATGAGTAATCAGCAGACTCTGAATCCACAGCCCAGACCTCTATCACTTGAAATAAATGAGTAGTCGGTAGCAGTAGTAGGCTGCTTTGTGGAAGGTCTATGTAACTATGTGCTAAACAGCAGTGAACTGTTGGGAATCAGAAATGCCAGGTTCTCTTCTTGGAGAAGGAGAGTAGGGGCTAGTGCTTAGAGACAGCACAGCCAAGCACACAGAGTTGACACATTCATTCTGAAGACATTGTGTGTAAGTGAATGAGGCTTGAGTTTGAGCCCTGCAAGAAATGATCTTGTGTAGCCTCTCAATTACTCCCTCTGTAATGTAAAAGAATGTTACTTGCCTGCCCAATAATAAAGAGTATATATTTTGCACAAAATTATTCATACCAGTAAATGAAAGAGCTGAGACTAGAATTAATAATATCCTCCAGTTTCTGAATCCAGTAATCCTTTTTATATGCCAAAGGGTGTGTTGTGGTGGCAGTGTTGTACCAGGCAAAATTCAAAGTCTATGGAGCCTAGGAAGCGTGCTTAGTGCTGCTAGAATGTTCTGAGATTTTAGTAGCAATCCTCTAACAAGTTCCACTGAGCACATGCAAAGGACAGTTTCAAAAGGTTTAATACTTTGCGAGCTCTGGGTGGATTTCCTTTGGGATAACAAAAGGCACTTCTCTGACTTCAAAACAATCTTCCTGCCAAATTTCAGTAATATGCTCCTAAACATGGAGATACTAGATCGCTTCAAAAATTGGTAGGGAGAACATATTAGCATTCGCATAGTTTCCTCTAACCTTGTTCTCAGAAGTGACTGGACCATTTTTTGCCTCTAAGGGAATTCAGGCTGATGCAGAAATCGGACATGGAAAATTTCAGCCCAAATGGTTAAAGTTTTGCTAAAATTATAAGCAATAGAAAACAGGTGCTTGTAATCAAATGATAGGCAACTTTAATTGTAGGTGTCACCACCAGCTTCACTTATAATTAGGCCTGGCTAAAGTTTTTTCTTCAAATCTGTTTTTAAAGAGAAAATTGGGTCTTCATGAAAAAAAATATTTTTCATTGAAAGACTGAATGCCTGAAAACTGAAATATTTTGGCTAAAACTTAAATATTTTGATTTTAAAGTGTTGCCACAGTGCCTCATGGGAGTGGTAGGTCAGGTGCCTTGCACTCTAATTCACGTCTTTGGAGAAGGCTTCTCTGGTGGACTTAGTCTCACATGATAACATGATTGTCATGTGGATGCATCATGGGAGCTGTAGTCCATCCAGGAAATCTAGCCTACAGAAGAGAATGGGAGTATGAGACACCTGAACTAAAATGTCCATGAGGCACTGCAGCTGCATTTCACTCTTGAAATATTTTGGCATTCATTTTATAATTAGCATTGTAGAATTTAATGATTTTGGCATGCCTCTTAGTAAAGTGTGCGGCATAACAAAATGGCTTTTTGGCTCAGACCTGCCAACTATGCTGTGACATGTGTCAGTCAAAAACCAGAACAGCTTTTAAAAAGATGCATACTTTGATATCTTTTGCTCTGTTAGTAAAAAAAACTAACTGATCTCTCAAAGCCAATGAATGCATTAGAGTCAGAGACAAGACATAGCAATATCAGCTTCCCTCTAAAAAAACCCTAAACACCTCCCCTCAGAAAAAACACCCTACACCACACAAAGGGAAGAAAATATAAGGGAACCATTCAGAGGAGAAGGAAAGGGAATAAATGGAGTAAAGCTGGTAGCACAAGTGTACCCCAATAGGCTTTATGAACTTTGCCTGTGGTCTTTGTGAAATGCTCTCTTACAGTTCCCTAGCGTGTCTGAAACACAATAAACATCAAGTAAAATAACATGATATTTTAGGAACATTTTATTTTAGTAGTAGGAACATGGTGGAACAAGAAAAAAAGCTTATTTGTACAAAGATAATTGATATATGCCTGAAACTCAAACCATTAACTCTCATAGTACCTGAAAACAGCTAGGAAACAAATGTAAAATGAATTTCAGTTGGATTTTATACAGTAAAGAGCTTACATTGAATCTTTTATTTGTGATTTGATTTCAAAATAAGGTAATAAATGGGACAGCTGTGTATTGAGTCAGAAAAGCACAAGTGCATGTCAATATCACCAACCAATATAGGCCAACATTCTGGCCTACATTGTGTGGCTGCACTGCATGGGGCGGGGGTGTGTGTGTGCGCATAAAAGAGGGTATAGGGAGCATCTAACTCACCTGCACAACAGCAGAGCAAAACAGGGATGGACTTAGCACTCTGTGTGAGAGGGCACTTCAACAGCAGCCAACCATGCCTACGGAAAAGGGGAGCTCTTGGTCACCCTACACCTCATGCTCTGAACAAGGCTGCCACATGGATTGGTTTCCTGAAAACCTTCCTAAGATCACATCTTTTCCCTCAGTGCAAGTAAAGTGCAGCCGGGCTGTAAATACACAATGTTTGGGACTCCTGACTTCTTCAAAGCAAAGCACAGCTTCTTGCCAGGCCATGGTGGTAAAGGTAAAATACTATGCAGCCTGTAGCCAGGCTGAAAACAAACAATACCCTTTATATTTCCTTCTTTTCCCCTCAAACAAATAAGCAAGACTTGTGAACAGATTGCTAGTAAAACCATCTTTTGGAATTCGTCCTTTCACCGAAACAAAGCAAGGCTCAGAAGCAAGCTGAGAGAAAAAAATGTGTTTTTAGAGCCCCATCTCCTGTTCAGATGGAAGGCTCTTCAGAAAATCAAACACAGACAAAACAACACGCGGTCTCATGATAGGATTGCCCAGGTGAAGAACAACCTCACTCTGGATCAGCCAAACAGGATTGCTTCTCCACTCCCAGAAATGCCTCAGAGATAATGTCCTCCTTTTTATTAGTGGTCCAAGCTGGCTTCAGGGAGCCTCTGGGGCCCCTGTGTTTCTGAGCTCTGTCTATTAACCCTTGCTTCCACAGCCTGGAGCCCCACAGCTTTCTCACTTCCCCATACTCCCTACCATCCCAGGCCTGCTTGGCTAAAAATATTTGTCACAACCCACCCTGAGCATTAGGCAGAGGACCCTAACAACACACTTAGCAGTACTTAATGACTTCCAGGAAAAATGGTCATCCCACCTGAAGACATAGCCAAGGTTCTAGCTCACACAGATGCTGCCATCAGCAACAAGCATGGGAAGGGGGGGAGAATTTATGTTGCTTCACAGCTGCTGCTAAAAGAAGGGCACTGTTTAACATGTTTCCCCTAGCTTAACTCCTGAGTCATCATGCCCGGAATGCCAGGGTGCAATTTTGTGTATAAAGAAACTACCGATAATATGTGGTGGCAATGTACTTTATTGAACCCCTTTAATATAAAGAGATTCATATTTCCTGGGGAGGGGGGGAAATTATGTGCAGGTAGAGACATAAATAGCCACACATTTCATATAGCAATTCTATGGGGTTGTTTGTTATGTTTTTTTTACGGTTCTGATGCTGATAAACAACTATTGCACTAAGTTTTGTCATCCTTTCCATCAAAACGAAGCAATAAAGGATATGATCTTGTTTATTATTATTAACCAGTGCATGCATTGCATTGGATTCAATGGTTTAACATAATATCTTTATTAGCTGTTGATTGATATTTTCCTTATCCCACAAGTGTTTGTACATGGATTGCTTGTAGGTTGTCTGGACATCACAAGATATTCACCGTGTAATTATAACATGCGAACTTTTAGAAATATCTCGGGGTGAATGTGGTAACCATTATTCTCTAAAAGGTTTTGCAAAACTGAATACATTTTGTGAGGAGAAAGCTGGACATGAAAGAGAATTTTTACTTAAAGATGTTCTCTGAGCAGATACATAACTTTCTGTTGGAAGTGACTGGAGACAAGACTGTGATGAATAGCAGGCCAGGAATTTAATTTCACTGGAGCTGTAAAATTTGTTCTTGTCAGGAATATGGCTTTACTGAGGTCATGTCCAGCCCACAAGTCATCTCAGATAATCCCTTCAATGATGACTCAAGTGAAATATCTCAATGTTCAGAGGTAGTAGAAAATTATGACTAAAGTACACTGCTCTATTTTTACAGCACTGATTGTTGAAGGAGCTTACCTGTTAGTATCCCCTTAACCATCAGTCTAAATTGGCTTGGAGGAGAGTTGCTGTGGATTGGTATTTCTGGAATTTTCATCTTGAGGTTTCCATTGTTCACCCCATCCCCATGTAGACTCCCTTTCTTTTGTAGTTGCATTAGAACTGAGCCAATAATTCACAGGCAATAATTTACTTGACAAATTTAGACAATGAAGACAGTGGGGCTTCATGCGGGCACATGGGTCTGTCTCTGGGGAGCTCATCAGAGAACTGGGATATAAGTGTCCTTCTCTTCTTGATGAATATCTGCCAACAGATCAGCAAATTTACTCATTATTTAAATTTACACTTTTGTTGTTGTTTTTGTAAGTTGTTTCTTTACTCTGCTGATTGACCAAAACCAGTTTGCTGAGAACATTTGATAGGACAATATTCAATTATTAATTTGTGATGATTAGTTGTGATTGGACACATATGTCATGTGGTATTGTTCTTGTTCCTGAACTGGATGACTGACTCAAAGCCACATGATGTTAAAGTTACAATCAGGAGAAAGCAGCTATTTAGGGAGAGATAGCAATGAAGGATTAGGGAATTTAAGAAAGTTACTTTGTATCTGCCTTTATAGGGGGATTGTTGGGGGAGACGGGCGGAAATCACAAATGAGAGCAGATGAAGAACAGCTACTCTAGCTGCTCTAACCTGTATCAGCTTCTAATGGCTTTCCCCTGATCATGGAACATCCTCTACCGCCCCTTTCCACCCCTGTGCTCGAGGTGGGAGATGCTGCGTTGGGGATGGCTTTATTCCAGCTAAAGATTCACCCAGGCTCTGGGGGCATCTTCAGTTGCTCATTTAGGGCAGGTATAAGGTCACTTTGCATCATCAGAGTGGCACAAAGAGACATTAGTGGGACCAAGGGCCTGGCTCAATACCTTGAAAATATAGAAGCCCTTCCATTAATTAGTGTTATATATATATATAAATAATTGTATGAAGCTTACTAGAAATTTTATATAGATTATAAAGCTTCATATAATAATTGCGTATACACACACACATATATATATATATATGCTATATATATATATATATAAGTGTGTGTGTATACGCAATTATTATATGAAGCTTTATAATCTATATAAAATTTCTAGTAAGCTTAACTATATATATATATATATATATATATATATATACACAATATGTATACATAATTATTATATGAAGCTTTATATATATATATTTATAAAGCTTTATATTTAAATTTATATATATATATATATATATATATATATATATATATATATATATATATATATATATATATATAAAGCTTCATATAATAATTATCTATACATATTGTATATATATAATATTTCTAGTAAGCTTCATACAATAAATGCTGGCTTGAGCTGTGCATATATACACACCCAAAAACCTCTCGCCGGGAAGGTAACCAGATTCAGGATCCCACCTTGGGAAATGCAGCTCTGCTAGTCTCCTGTGTATGAAGGCATGGAGAGGGTATTACTTTAAGAGTCTGAGAATGTAAACTACACATTTTACATTCTTTCACCTAGCCCTGACTTCTTTCATTCTTGTCTCATGCAGATTATTCTTTCTACTAGTAGGGATAATCTATAGGGTGATGGTGTTCTGCATAAATTAAAAGATAGTAAGAATGTATGACTGTACACATTACTGTTGTTTTTGCAAAATTAGGATAGGTCAGTTTGTAGAGCAATTTTGTTGCTCTCATGCACCAGAGCAATTCTCAGTGCCTCTGAGAGGGAGCTAAGAGGATTCCCAAATATCATTCTGCTTCTTTCCCCAAACATGCTGGTAACTCGCAGCCAGTTGGATAGAGTATCATCCTCAGGGCTTCTCTAAAATTGTGCCTGCTTGTAATGACTCCATCAAGTCTCCAGTTAGAGACTGCCAGAGTTCAGAATGCCCTGGCCCTGCCCCTTTCCACCCTTGCACATCCCAATATGTCCCCTATTTCAAGGGCATTAGAAAGAAGTGTTGTAAGGCTGGCTATGACAGGTCTACAGGAACCAGAGATTCCTCTGTGTTAGGGAGAATTATCAGATATCCATTTAGGACAGCTTTATATCTGTTTTGTGCCACTACCGTAGTGCAAAGGGTCCATAGTGTATACCAAAATCTGGCCTCTTTTATACAATTCATGGACATATTATGCAGGAAATATTGACAAGCCTCTTGTATCTAAAGCTTTGTGAAATGGGATCTTGGAGATTCATTTCCATAACAGCACAATGTCAGATGGTGCATTTATAATCTAAGATATGTATCATTTGGCAGCAGTTTAACATTATCTTGCAGGTAGAGAGATCTCAAGACTGTAGGAGTTTCAACACCACAGCTCTTTTATTGACACAAATAGTGCACGCTGTTTATTTTCCCTTTTATCACTTGGTCTGAGTCTTCTAGCAGGTTCAGTAATCAAAGATTTTCCAGGAGTTCATCATGCATATTTGAATTCTCTGTAGGTTTAATTAGCTCTTTATGATGCAGAGGAGGAGCTATTCCCCTTTTTAGGGTATATAGTATATGGGGAACTGATGTTATCGTAGGATGAATCAGCTTGTTATCGTTTCAGTCATATTTTTTGCTTTGTTTTTGGAGTTCAATTTGAAGGTGTGAAGATTACTAATCAGCATCCTTTGGGGATGGAACAGATGGTGCAGCTATGCTGTCAGAGGTCTTAAAAAAGATGATATAATGATGCAGAGAATCAGATGACTAACTTAAAGTCAAACCACCAGAAAGCATTCTCTATGGCAGATTAGAAACATGAAACAGGTACATGCATGCTACCACCACATATTAACTTCCTCATTGTCTTACAGGACACTAAATTTTAAGGCAATCCTAGAAATGTATGATACGTGCATTTCCTTTAGCAGTTCACTCAGCATTCCAGCAAACAAGATTTGATGTAAATGAAATAAATAAGAATGACAGAATGTTGAATAAAATCACTATGGGTCAGATGGTGCCTGACCCCTAAGTGGGTGCCCAATGTGGGGGAGGGTATACAAAGCCTCATAATCCCTAAAACCACCACTTATGGGCCTAGGTTTACTCATAATCCCTGACAAGGGATGTTCCTTCTATTGTTAGCTATAGATGGCAATGAGGTAGCTACTAATAGGTCAGCAATAATCTGTGGTTCCCCACAGTTCCTGAACTGTAGCAGATCCCCGGTCACTCTGCTGTTGACTCCTGTACTCCACCTTGGCGAGAGGCGGAAGCAGAGTCGATGGGGGAGTGGCGGCAGTCGACCCCACGCCGTGAGGATTCGAGGTAAGTCGACCTAAGATACGTTGACTTCAGCTACGCTATTCTCGTAGCTGAAGTTGCGTATCTTAGGTCGATCCCCCACCCCCAGGGTAGACCAGGCCTTAGAATAGAACATAGCTGCAACATCTCAGATACCACATAGGGCTAACTATAAATAAACGTTACATGCACTAGGGCTCAGTGCCTAGAACACTTGATTAGGGATTAGAAAACTTAGGTTCTGTTCCTGGGTCCACCACTGACCTGCTATGTGACCTTGGGTAAGTCACTTCCCCTGTCTATGCCTCAGTTTCCTGATGGGTAAAATTATATTTGGCTCCCTTCATAAAATGCTTTGAGGTTTGTAGATTAAAAGTGGTATATAGGAACTGGCTGTTGTTTTTAAATAGTTACCCCCATGCTATATATAAGATTGTTATTGTCACTTAGTCAGAAGCAAAGTCTCATTTTAGAACAAGTTTGGTTGAATCAATACCAAGGCTTCAGGAAGGCAAAACAGATTTTTTTTAAAAACTTTGTGATTTTTAACTAATCTCACTCCCCCCCCCCCCAAATGATTAAAACACATTTCTGCTTCTACTCAGTGCCCAGCAGACAAGGGGCTCCATTATTCCTGATTCTCAGGACGTTCAAACTCCTTAGCATTAGCCATGTAAACAAATTAACCAGTAAACGCTTTAGGACAGAAACCCTTGTCTATTTGTGCAGCAGCAAGCACAGTGGAGTTCTGATCTTGACTGGGAACTTTGGATGCTGCCAGAATACAAATAAATGGTAATAATAATAGGTTATTTATAAGTATCTGTTACTGTAACCACCTGTTTGGCTTCCAGTGAACATGCAGGGTCTTCACTTAAAAAAAAATTCCTTACTCTTTAGAAGTTCTGAATAAGATGCTACATACCCTTTCCCATTAATATTTTGGCTTGAATAAAATGACATTGGGTTAGGGAAATAATGTACCTTTAAGATCTTCAATTCAAGATCCTGTAATAATTCTTGCTCAACAGAGCTTAAAACATAAATAAAACTTTAATATTCTTAAGAAGGGAAGAGGATCTTACAAAAAACACAATGTAAATATTCATCAGGCTTAACAAAAGCATAAGTATGGACTTTGGAGAAAGCAACACAAATAGATATATATGTATAGGAATCTATTTTATCTCCCAAAAATTTGATAGGCAGTTGAGAGCTCTAACAGCTTCTCAGTCCAAGGCTTCCCTGATAAGGAAAGGTCTGCACAGACTGGAGATAGAGCTAATTGAGTGCTGTCTCAATATGTAGAGTATTCCCTGATAGCTCTCATTCAGTGTAGAAAGCCTGCACACTACTTAAGTCTGAGATATTGCAGAACATTTTCTATCTGGTTTCTTGCACTTTTCTGAGTAAGGCCCAAGCCATAAAAGGATTTAGGCACCTAAGTCCCAGATTCAGGCACTACAAAATCTCTGTTTAGCTGCCACCTAACCTTGTCACAACACCTAAATCCCTTTGTAGATCTGGGCCCAAACTCTTTTGACTCATTTTTATAGTCCCATTCCCTATCAGTATAGACACCTGGGTCTTCCAGGTGCTTCCCATTTGAGCATGAGCAAGCAATCTGTTTTACGTCTCTGGTATCAGTCCCAGCTCCAAAGAGCAAACCTATCCAGAGGGCAAAACCATCCCATGGTAAGCTTATTAGGAAAACTTTCTCAACTACTAGCCCACAGTGACTCTGTTTGAAATCTAATTATGTTTCATACAGGATATATATTTAGGTTATAGACTGATATGCTTATTAGATGTCTGAAAAAGGACCAAAGTGCTTTATTTTCTCCAAGAGAGTAGGCAAGCATTCTTGTCTTACTTGGGCATTTTTATAAAACACTGGATATACTTCTGGCATTATATAATAATAAATAAAAACATAGCAACGGAAGGAGAAGATTCAATGCCTTATTGGACAAGTTCAGATGATAAAACAAACACTTGATTAATTTCATATGTGTATCTTTGAGAGCTACCTTAAACCTTATTTAAGTTGTCTTCATGTGTGTTAGTTTTTAATACTCCATAATCTGGTTTTCAAGTGGAGAATTTAGAAATGGTCAAGGGAGAGGCCAGTTAATGCAAGTTCCTTGGTTGTAGCCATTAGCACTCTTTTATTTTCAGTCTTCCACCGGGATGTAAATAGACAGCAGAGCACACAGAAATATTGCATTCCTGTTAATTGATAGTAGTATACAATCCTGTCATTATTCCTCTGTTTTGCTTCACATATATACATTTCTACTCTTTTTATTGGAGGTGGCTACAGCCACAAGAATTTCACTGAAGGACAGTTCTTATAAAAGAATTTATAGAAATGCAGAGATGGTAATGATTGGCCTTTAATGTATGGCTATAACTAACAGAGGAAATGTAATGAAATATGAAGCTGAGCAAGCCCTGAAACCAATAACACTGCATGAACTTACAATAAACTTTGAATTCTGAAGATCTCTGATCTTGCAAACACTTCCATGTGTATACCACTTGACATATGTAAGGAGTTCCAATGAAGTCAATATACAAGTTAGATCCTGCACAGGATCAGTATCAACATCAATAAAGATGAGGCACTAACAATAAGGATTATAAATCTGATGATAGCTATGAAACAGTTTCTGAAGAAAAACCCCAGGGGTGCTCCCCCAGTCTATAAAATCAGTATATCCTCATGAACTTTATCCACCTTATGGTTTCAGCCTCAAAAATGGATCACAGACATGCAATAGCAAAGGTATTGCTACAGGCTAGAGCCTCCTGCACCTGGATCTTCTGTTCCATTAATATCTCTCATGGCATAACTCTATGAGGATAAATTAAATGGAATGGCATAGGGATGCTTCAACAGCCAAGAGGAAACCAAGACAGCATTAGAGGTACTCCAAGAATCACCTCTACTGTATATCTGTGATATCAAACATGCATTCCATGTGACATTGAAGGAGCTTTCCGTATCTTCAGAACCTCAGAAACAATAGTGAGAATAGGACTTAATTTAATATGGAGTCTGAGAGTGAAATCCTGCCCTCACTGAAGACAATGGTGAAAATCTGATTGACTTTAATGAGGACAGGATTTCATCCTTCTGCTATGCTGAACTGAATAACAGCATTATGATCAAAGGCTTTCAAAGCATGTTAAGGCCTGTAAAACTGAAGCATTCATTGGTTTGGCTATTCTTGTGGGCATGTATTGTGGAAAATATTGAATCATTACATTCTCTATGGTTAGATACAGAAGGATACAATATCTGAGCTGCAAAGTGTGGCATGGAACAGTTTCAAAGATCTTGGGTCAGCAGATGTATTTTCCCAATAAGCATATAAATATACATAGAAAAAGAAAATGAGAGAGATCTCATATGACATATGCTAGTTACATTTTGACTTATGTGAAAACCGGTGCATCTCTCAAAATGTCTAACAGGAACAGGTACTGCTCAGATAGTGAAAACCTGATTTATGAATCCCAGCTCTGAGTTTCATTTGTTGTTATTCATGATATCCTCTTATTAATAATTCATGAGTGTTCAGAATCCATTGGCTAGTCATTAAAATTGTCATGAATCCTGAAAAGTTAATGTATTTTTAATATTAATATTTATTAACTCCAAAAATCTGTATTGGAGACTCAGTATTTGGGGGTCTTGGATGCTACCAGGACAGAAATAAATACATGATAATAATAATAAATTAAGAAATACTATAATATAATATCAATAATTTATAAGTGTCTAGTCACTGCTATCCTATTTCAGTCATCCTATCTAGGAGCAAAACCAATACCTTTTGGCTTAGGTGACCAACTCTAAAATATGAATAACAAATTGTAATGGGGGAAAATCTTCACTTGGCTCATGGAGCCATGACAATTGTGAAAATTGTCATAGCTATGACAATTTACACCAGATAAGGATCTGCACACAACCCATAGGCCAAAAAATACTAATTTACGGTATCTAGTGAATACTTACAGATAACAAAGACTTTCAAAGAAATCACAACCCCTTCACAAATGACACAAACAGAAAAGGGGCAGAGTTCCTAACAAATATTATTCTCAATGGATAATTCAACCAGTTCTACCTGAAACTCACTTCTGAGTCAGTGAACAACTTGTTATCTTCATGAACTGTTGATTCAGACAATACGTACAGTCAGATCCTCAGCTGGCAATGAGATATTCTGATTTTCTACAGCAGAGGATTGGACCCATTCTATAACAGGTAGCTAATTATGGCATGAAGATATGGTAATGCTCCACTGCATACATTTTATCCCCTGAAACTTCAAGTGCCATTAGCATAACACTGCCTCGCCCCTCCCCCCCACCCCAAACACCCAGATACAGTGAAGCTAGGGACAGAATGGGGAAAATGTCCTCGGTGACATTTTTTCCCCCTTCAATGCATGCAAAAATTTGCTAATGGAAAATTTCATATATATGGTACTATCAATCCTATGTGTTCCAAAGCTAAAGAAGAGTGAGGGATGGACCCATGCATTGGTCTTTGTATTCAAAAATTGTGATGTTGGATTAGCAGTAGGCTTCAGCATCAAGGTGAACAATTTTCTGGAGGCTGGCTGTAAGCAGGATGAAAGTCAATGACTTTGACAAGTGTTCCAGCCAAACCTCACTCGCTGCCTTGTTGACAAGGACATCAGTAGGATGCAACAAAACCCACACTTCGGAGAAACCAAAGCTTGGGCTGCAGCACAGAAACAGCTGGACGACCATTGCCAGCAGCAATGGTAAACAGAAGAATTAGATGCCGTGCTGGCTGGTGCACCAGAATGGAAACAGAAAGTGCAGCAATAGCTGTTCTATATGTAGTAAGCGTGTGTACTCATAGCATTCTGTTATTCAGGTTGTCTGCCAAGAATATGAATAATCTTTGAGGCCAACACAATTAAACCATTTCTTGGAAAGAATTATTGTGGTTCATTTTAGTAAGCCAAGTTTAGGCTATATCTGTGCTGCATTTGTGAGCACATGTGTTGTTGTAATCTGTGGGGGTTATGCGTTGGCGGCAGTGGGAGACATTTTATTTTTACAATTGCCAGTGCAGTAGAAGCATATTAATCTGCACTTAAATATACTTTATAGTTATTCACATTCAGGGTAAATTTTCAAAGGGCTGCTTGGGGTTTTGGCCAGGTAATAGCCATTGATTTTACTGGGAACTGTACGGCTAAAACCCAGCACAATGCTTTGAAAAACATACCCTCTTTCTTCTTGTGAAACTTCAGGAATGTCTGGTTTTTACCCTATAAGTTTTAAGGTAGATAATATGATTGATATTCTGAAAGCTATAAAGACAGAGGCCTTGATTCTCTGGTATGGCTGAGGAAGGCTCATGCCACTTGCGGATTCTCTTACTTAAGGAGAAATCCTCCAGTGACCGGATCCAGCAAGTTTAAGGTTGCTGGAGCAGTGCAAAAGCAGCCCAATGTAAAGTGACGCAGTCAAGGCTGACAGGCCTCAAGCTATGCTGTTCTCCCCAAAGATTTACATTTGTTTGTTTTGCTTTAAAGCATCTTCCTGTTAGATATTTTTATGCTCAAGAAAAAGAGGACTGGGCTGATGTTAAAATTCTGTCTCTGAGCTGGATAGCCCAACAATAGCAAACCAAGTGTGTGTGTTTCCTGCAGGCCATTTCCTGGCCCTGCACCTGCAGAAGCCTTGTAGATGCCAATATCCTACCAGTTCACAAGGATGAAGCAAGCCAGCGGAGCAGAGAGAGAGTGTGTGCTTTTGAATCACATGCCCTGGTATATCAGTAGTCACAACAAATTCAGCATGCTGGGTTTATTATCCAACCTAAGAGTATGCTTTTTTCACTGTTGTAACCCTCCTTTTAGAGGAGCTGCTAGTTATTTTCACTAGTATGGGAACATTTTAATGTAATTTATACAGAAGAGGGATAAGATTTTGTGCCTGTAACTTTAAGAGCGTGCTTAAACACTTTGGTTGTTTTAAATGCATAAAAATAAAATAATAATGAAGGGCATGATTTCCATCTATAATTAAACCCATACTTTGAGCCTGGGATCCAAGTTGGCCTCCTTAAAGTGTAAAAAGAATTGGCTTCATAAAGCTTCAGAAATATATTTATACTTTTTAAAAAGTAAATACTCTTTACCTGATACATTAAATCACAGTTGTATTTGCAGTAGAAGTGCAGCAATTATCATGTGTTCTCCAAGCTCCTATCAGTGTGTGTTAATGACTATTTAACAGGCAGGCAGATGCCACTGTAGACAATCACAGATAGCTTTTGGAGGAAGGGTAATGTTTAGTTTTAGTCATGATCAGACTGTGCAATATGTCAAATTGCTTTACAGCTACTTCAGACTCCTTTACTCCATATAAATGCTGACATCATTTCTGAAAATACTGTAAGATACATGCAAAAATCTATTCAGCATTTTAGAAATTGCTTTCCTTACTGAAACCTTTGAAAGGACTAGATTATGACTGGCCTTAATGGAGTGGTACAAGAGAGCAGGGCCAGCTCTAGGTCTTTTGCCGCCCCAAGCAACAAAGCTTTTTGCTGCCCCCACCCGCACCCTCCTGCTGCCCCAGCCCTGGGCTCTCCCCCCCACATGCACCCCCTGCCGCCCCAGCTCTGAGCCTCCCCCAACCCGCACCCCCCTGCTGCCCCACCCCTGGGATCTCCCCCCTCCCACCTGCACCCCCTGCCGCCCCAGCTCTGGGCTCTCCCCTACCAGTGTCCCCACCCACCCACACCCTGCCGCCCCAGCCCTGGGCTTCCCCCCCCACTCCCTCCACCACACGCACCCGCCTTCTGCCCTAGCTCTGGTTCACTGGTAACTCACTCCCAGGGCAGGTCATTCAGCAGGAATTTTGGATGTGCACAGAACACAGACAGGATTGGTTCTCATATGGTTACAGATCTGCAGTAAAGTGGAACAATTTTCAGCTTGTGTGATTGGAGGATAGCTGGATGCATATTATAAGACTGTCCTCCATAAATGAGGAAAAGTTGAGGTGCCTTTATTATTCTTTTGTTCCACTCTTTGTTTCTATGGGGAATTTGCCAATGCAATATCACTGTCTTCCTTTTAAACAAATAAAACTAAAAAAAAAAAAAAATAGCAATTCCAGTCCTAAAAACCACTGGGAAGCATTTCTTGCTCAATTTTATCCTACTTTTTCTACAGCAAGTTACAGTGGATCAGTATATTTGATTTGGGAGAAATGAAGTAACAGGTGCCCAAACTGAGCTTGAGCACTCCTGAATTTTGAGGTGTTCAAATCTGGAAGGCAGGTGCTAGATTCCCTTTCTGAATAAATCTGGAAAGGAAAAGCCAATTTCTGCTTCCATGGCTGAGAAGTGGAAATTCTCCTACGTGCCTGGTACTGTATCTAAAGCTGCCCAGTCTAGTAGAGCCTCCCCTCCCTTACTTTTCATTTTAAATTCTAGTGGGATCCACGTACCTCCCTTGCTAGGCTTCAGATAGAGAGGGGCACTGTCCATTTAGTCCACCCAATTCTTTCTTTGGGGGCGGCAAGGTGAGGTCACACCAGTATCCCTAATCCAGTCTGGGGATGTCTTCTGAAGGGGATATCTGGTCCAAAGCCTTCTACTCCTTGGGCATACTTGTTCCCCATTCACAGTGCCACCCCCTTCTAGCAGTGAGCTCTCCGTTCACAGCAGGCTGCAGCATGAGGTCTCAGCTTCCTCACTCCCTCCCCCTCTTTCCTGTTGGTAGTGGCCAAGGGAATGCTGGGAAATGTAGTTCTTTCCCTGCTCCAGGGCTGGCTCTATAGGCAGGGAGCTAACCAAGGAACTACAGCTCCCAGGGCCCCCTGTTGGTTCTCAGCTCCCAGGCTGGATCCCTGCCGGCTGCCCCAAGCACCTGCTTGCTTTGCTGGTGCCTAGAGCCGCCCCTGCAAGAGAGCCAGATGCCTTTCCTCCACCCTTTGGTGGCCATATTAGCCATAGGGCTCACCAGATCTTAAGTCCAACACAGAAAGGCAGGGTAGGGAGAGGAGCAAAGGCTGTGCAGCTGGCACTCTCACACAGGGCCGGCTTCAGCGTTTTTGCCGCCCCAAGCGGCGGGAAAAAAAAAAAAAGCAGTGATGGCACTTCGGTGGCAGCTTTATCACCGACGCTTCTTCGGCAGCAATTCGGCAGCAGGTCCTTCCCACTGAGAGGGACTGAGGGACCCGCTGCCAAATTACCACCGAAGACCCAGACGTGCTGCCTCTTTCCGTTGGCCGCCCCAAGCACCTGCTTACTGCGCTGGTGCCTGGAGCCGGCCCTGCTCTCACAACAAGGAGCTGGAAGGGACCAGAGCAGAGAGGTATAGGAAGTGAACTGAGTCTTGGCTCCACCTCTACTACATACCAATTAGCAGAAGAACTAAGTGCACACAATGGAGGGAGTGTGCTACACCATGTAAAGAAAGAAAGAGAAGCAGGGAGCAACTCCTGGAGTAGTGTAACTAGATGTCATCCCATGCATTCAATTTAGCCCAAAGATTGAAATAGCTGAACCTGACACTGATCTTACACCAATGTCATGCCATTGTGTCTCCACTGATTTCAATGGACTTATCCCTGTTCTGCACTGAGGAACTTATCCCTGTAACTGAGATCAGAATCAGGCCCACTGTAGTTGGGGTTGCTGATTTTTGCACTGCACTGGTCCAAGGTCATCATGCATTACATTTCAGTCACTTTCGTTCATAGTGTACAATTTCGTCTGAGTGGCATCTCTCTCACTGTGACCCCCTTTGTTACAAAGCAAAGAAATAGGTACTAATCTGAAGGATGATGGAATTTACTAGGTGCACACATTGCATCACTTTAATGCTCTTGTGTGTATAGTCAATAAAGGCTTTTCAAATATGACACAAATGGGATGTGGAATGCTATACTTACTAATCTTGAATATCTGAAACTAAATATAAACTTAACAGAAATTCATCAAATGTAATTAAGAATTTGGCCGTTAATCTCTCATCCTGACACACACAAAAAAGGCCACATTTTGGGAAAAAGCAGGCAACTGCCCTGACAGTTTAAAAATTTTGCCTGTAAAAAGAGAAGGATTATATTCACAAATAGAGAAGGATGAAGAATTTGCAGACGCAATAAGGGAAGCCATTTGAAAATTCTGGGCCCTGTACAGTTTAAATTTGAAGTAAAATAAATAGAAGAAGAAGAAGAAGAATAAATAAAAGTTTACTGCTTTTCTCCAAAGAAGGGAAGGTTGGGCATGAT
The DNA here is from genome assembly GCF_011386835.1 of Chrysemys picta bellii. NCBI lineage: Eukaryota > Metazoa > Chordata > Testudines > Emydidae > Chrysemys > Chrysemys picta. The sequence goes on along the minus strand of NC_088794.1, from coordinate 69,674,379 downwards.
GATATGGTATAGATGTATTTAAACTAACTCCAGAACACACATACACATAAATACTTTGAAGGAAACTAAGTCAGAGATCTACAAGGTGATTAATTATATTGTGCTACTATTATAGAATTATGTTATTATTGATATAATAAGTGTGGGATATGCTCAGACCTCTTTTCTCATAACATGTAGTCAAGGTTGGGGTTTAGGAGCAGACTTCTCTTCACCCATCAGTTCTCTTTGGGTAAGAAATGAAGCCATAAATGTCAAAATATGTCTTTGCATGAGATTTCCACTACTTCTTGGCTGGAACCACAGAGGTGCAGGAGTACTAAAATGTGGATGTGTCAGAAAAGTAAACTAAGCACACAAAAAGGTGAATCACACTTTTCAATCCTCACAAAAGGTCTGACTTAATATTGAGGTTGGAAAAATATTTTGTTCATGGCTTAATTCATTTGAACTTGTAACACTGAAAGGGAACTGTGATGGACACCTCTTCCTGGGGCTTTGTTAGCTGTGTTAGGAGGAGAGATCTGAGGACTTGGAATGCCATAGATGATGGTAAGATGAGCTATGTATGTTTAACCATGACACTGAGAGGGGGAGTCATGGCATATCTTCCACTATGATTTTGTAAATGACTTTAAACAATGGGAGACATTCTTTTATAGCCTGAGATTGGCGTGGGTGCCAAAACCTAATAACAATGGATATGGAGTTAGTCCTTTGGCATGTTCCTTTAAAATATGTTCTCAACAGGAAAGATGGATGGTGGAGATGCAATCACATCACAGGAAGAGAGGCTAACGTTATCCTAGCCCAAGAAGGCATTACTTCAAATAGCTCTCAGAAGTATATCAAAAGAGCAGCTATCAGTGCTCATAAAGCTTTCATCCTTTCTTAAGCAGCAGAAAGAGCTGGCATTGTATAACATGATCTAGGCTTCAGAAACCAATAAAATACACAATAAATTGTCACAAACATGCTCTAAGAGAGTTTTCTCCTAGACTGTGTTAATTTCTCCTAGACCTGTGTTGGAGCCTGATACCATATACTACCTGAGTTTTATTCATCTCCTTGCTTTTCTTAATACAGCTCCCTGAGTACCATGGCAAAGTCTGTATTACATCTACATATGCTTCTTAGCAACACAAACCACCTTGTTACCAAACTTAATTTCAGTAGTCTAGCACCAGTGGGAAGCTTCTGTAGCTTTTAGAGTCTGTGCAAATAAAATGATGTGCTCTAGTAAATTTGCATTAATTGAAGCATTTGAGATGGGATTTTGATAAGTGTCTAAAGGAATTGGCCATCTAACTCCCTTAGACACTTTCGAAAATCCCAGCCTCATTAAAGGGTCAAATTATCACCTTTATCTATGTATATGCTCATCACTCTGACGACAGAAGTGGCACATATGTAAATAAAGCAGAATGATTTAATTATAACTAGTATTTGCTTTAAACTATATTTTTTTCTCAGCTCTCAACTACTTGTTCTGTTTGCTGTTTTGACTGAAGGGTTGTTTCTAGCATTTTTGCACAGTGTCACAGGATTTGTTATCACGTGGTATGCTGTATTCTTCATTCATTCTGCAGTGTCTATTCATGTAGCTAGCGCCTCCTGTGAACTGGCTGACATCATCCTATCACTTTTATGTGACATGTCTGCTCTCCATCTACACACAGCAAGGAAAGGCTTGTAGGTTGTTCATTCAACCAAGCCCTTTTATACAGAGTGTGCTGCACTGTGAGGGCTAAATCTCTGTTTTCCCCATAGCTAAGAACAACAGAAAGAAAGGAGACCTATTTTCTTCCTGTTATAGCCTCTTGTTGAGGTAGGAATGTAATTTACTTCAGAATCTTTCATACGCACAAATATTGTTGCTTACCTCAAAAGACAAAATAATCTTTCCAACTGACTGTAGCTACAGTGTATCCAGAACATGTTATTTACATTGGGAGATTTCTTCTTTTAACAATGTCTGACTACAGGAAAACTGTTTTTTTGTTGAAAGATCTTTTTATATAAGTATACACAATTGTAATGTATATTACAATAACCATTTGATAATACCCAGACTATCTTTATTTAAACCTTTGAAATAGCAGCCCCAACACAGCTCTGCCCAATTATGATTTAAACAGCCTATGGTTATGACAGACCTAAAATACTGAAACTGGATTTAAAAAAATAAAATAAATTGAAAGGTGTGTAAATGTAGCCTCAGTCTGCATGGTCTTGTCATATTTCATCTCCTCATTTTAATTCAATGTTAACCAAAGCACAGAAATGTTTATCTTTGTCTGATCTTTAATTCCCTAAATTTATGTGGAATCATGCACAGATGCTCTGGAAACTAGCCTGGAAAAGCCTGGCATTTTAATTGATCCCAGAGCCTCTTGCTTCATAGCCCCTGCTGCTATGAAGTCTGCTACTTGTTCCAAAAATTGTGAGTTTGGTTGCCTAGCCACCACAAATAGCCATTCAAGGTATAGAAATGCAGAGAAGGAAGTAACTAATCAATTTTTTAATTTCCCTTATGTAAACAGCAGTGAATCAGGATGGATTTTGAAATCTCATTAGTGGAAAGTGAGATACATCATGCACATTTAAACATATATATTCACTTCATGCAATAGTTTACAGCCAGAAATTATAAACCACTGGGTATGTTTCTTAAGACATGTTTCAGGAAAGAATTTGAACATCTTATTCAAAACAAACTCTTGCCGGAAAACAACATTTAGCTGATTTGTGCACACTATCTATTAATATTTTTCCATGTTTTCTTAGGCAAAGGAATTCAACAATGGACCACACAAAATAAAATATACATTTCTTTATAAATGAAAGCCCAGAAACAAACAGAACTAGGAGGAGGCTGAAATTCAAGACCAAATTCTGACCTTTCTGACAATTAGTGTAAAAAGAAGTTGCATGCTATTTCTTCTGAAGGATTTGAGAACAGTTCTTCTGGAATTTTCCCACCATAACAGTAAAAACCCAGGTATGTCAACCAATGTGGAATTGCCAGCCCATGGTTAAGGTGGAGATTGTGATACTCTACACCTTGGTCCTTGCCAGTATTTTTAAAGACAAGGTGGGTGAGATAATATCTTTATTGGCCCAACTTCTGTTGGTGAGACTTGTCTCTCTCACCAACAGAAGTTGGGCCAATAAAAGATATTATCTCACACCCCGTCTATCTAGTATTTTTTTAGCAGATTATTTAGAAGTTTTGCCATTTTTTGTGGTATGATGGACGTACAGAGAGAAGATTTTTCAAGATACTACATGAAAATGCATTAGGCCAGCATACTTTTTTGTTTTATTACCACATTACCTTCCACATAGAAAGGGATCGTTAATATTTCAATATCCCAAACTCATCACCAACTTCTACAAACACATACATTCTAACGCATGGTGCTATACTGCTTCTTCTTCCAGAGCCTAAGCTCTATGAAGGTATTTTAACCTGTCTGATTTAAGGCTTTGGAGACCTATATAAGTTGTCTGACTTCACGGTATTGTGAAGCATGTGCTGGTTTCAGTGATTAATATAAGGCTTGAAGAACTATGCCAACACACAAGCTACATACAATTGAAATCAAGAAATAATTCCCACTGTCCTACTGACCCTGTTGCAGTGACTACCAGGGTTATTGCAGGTGAACATGTTTGGGTAATTGGAAACCAAGAGAGCTGCCCAGATGGCATAGTGCAAGAATTAAATATGGACATAAGAGATTTTAGAAGCCAGCTCATTGTTTCAATGATCCAGAAAGAAGGGATGAAATCCTGGTCCCATCGAAGTGGTAGTTTTGCCTTGACGTCAATGGGGACAGGATTTCACCCAGGGAACTCATCAAAGAAGAGTTGAGTTTTGTCTTGAGTGATAGTAAAAGAGGGGGGAGGCCATTAAAAAACAGCCTGCCTACCTGATTGCCAGAAAGGAGGAGGGAAAGCAAAGCTGAAGAAGGGAATGGGGAAAAAAAGACACACAATGAAAACACACAAGCCTATATGCAGAAGTAATCCAGACATGCCCATATGCCTACACTCAGGTACAGAGATCATCTCAGGGATCCAGTTGCAAGATCTAATTCTTAGATTGTAAATTATTTGAGGCAGGGACTATGTCTTTCTGTGTGTTAGTATGAGGCCTGGCACAACAAGGCCCTGATTCAGACTCTGGGTGCTACCACAACTCAAACAATCATTATTATTTTATTTATTATTAACAGTGTAGTCCAGGCTTAATATTACTTTCTCTTACAAAATATTATTGAACACCCCAGTGTATTATTTGTTTAACTGCTTTGTAGTATATAAGGAGAGGATTTAAGGCTGTCTCTGTCTGGTAGGTGAGAATAACAGAGTTCTCAACTAAGAACAACCCTCCCCCTCCGCTCCCCCCCCCCCCCCAAGCTCACATGCCCACTACAATTTCCCCAATGATTTCACTTCACACTCCATCACAAGCTTGAATGCAGATGTTTCTAGATGAAAAGAAAGCAAATAAAAACCTCACTAGTGAGCCAGCAAGAATTCAAGCAATTCCAAGAGTGTGGGCCAATATAGAGTTTGAAATGTAAGGCGAATAGTCTGTTTTTACATGCAATTAAAAAAAAATGTCTGGTTTACTAACCTCCAATGCCAGAATGACAGCTGAAAGCAGAACTGTTAGTTCAAGTTTTCCAAGCTCTGCAAAAACAGATCTGTAAAATATGTCTATGAAGGATATATTTGTTTTTTGAAAAAATATCTAAAATTATAATTCTAATTAGTGTCCATTTCATGGGATTTGATCCTTGCCCACAAAAAAAATATTTCCACGTCCTTGGGAAATGAAACATTAGGGGCCAAATTCTACTCTTGCTTACACCAATGGGGTTACTCTGGATTTACACTGGTGTAACTGAGAGCAGAATCTGGCCGAGGAGCTGGTAAGTAAACTGAAATTCATCCTGTCTTTGGAATATATAACTGTACTCATTAGAAGGACTCTAGTTGCCCCAAAACTTTGTTAAATGATCACTACTCAAGCATTAAAGAAAAAAACAAATCAGTCCATCATGATTTTTGTGCCCCACTGATCTTCAGATCAAAATACTGAGCAAATTGGAGTGCTGTCTGTGGTCAGTTTAGAACTTTGCAACCAACCACACCTTTAAAATTCAAACTAGCATTTGTATGCACAAATTAGGTAGCATGATCACTGATTTGGCAATGGGAAGACAAATGTGGGGTTTTCCAATTACACCTTTACCCCAATATAACACGACCCGATATAACACGAATTCCGATATAACGCGGTAAAGCAGCACTCTGGGGGCGGGGGGGTTGCGCACTCCGGTGGATCAAAGCAAGTTCAATATAACGCGGTTTCACCTATAACGTGGTAAGATTTTTTGGCTCCCGAGAACAGCGTTATATTGGGGTAGAGGTGTACTACAAGTATGTAGGTATTTTATGTGGGCGTACCAACTGATCTCATCTTTTAAAAATTGCACACTTAACATTTAAAGCATGTATATCAGAATTAGGTCCAGACAATTATATATGAAAAATGCATGCACAACTGCATGCCCCATGTTTGCAATAACAGTATTTATCAATAGGAAAATCCCAAATTGTAGTAGGAAGAGGCTAAACAAAGACTACAACCACATTTCAAGAGAAGGGTGTGACGCTGCATTCTATATGACGTTGCACTTTATATGATTTTATGAAAATATGCTAATGTAACTGGAATATGCTTCATGCAAAAGGTCTCTTGTAAGGTATCATTACAAAGCTTATAATCTACTGAGTGTGATCATCCTATTTGTATAAATGTACCACTCTTGTATCTGAACCTAGAAATATGAAATATAACTCTGAGGGCCTATTGTAATTATGCAAAGTATGGGCCATTAATGGTGGTTTGGAATCTTGATGACTCCCATTAACCAGGACAATTGACTGCAGATGGCTCTGTTTTACCTGTAAGTCTTTAGGTAAATAAGTCAAATAAACAAGCCTGTAGAGCCATAAGTCCAAAATGTTTTGAACTGCAGGCTACTTCTGAGTGTTTCTCAAGAGCACTAGGCCTACTTCCTATATGGATCTATTTTCTGTTATAACTCTAAGATCTCTCAAAAGGATTAGGTATAGGGTAAGCTTTTATACACTCTGTTTTTGTATTTTAATTTGTTTTAACAGCCAACTCTCTCTCCACATACTTTACCAGCACATGAAACAGTGACAAAGACTAAAAGTTGATTCATTTCATTTATATAAAGTATAAATAAAAATCCCAATGTATTGTCAAATAGCTTAGGCCTGATCATGACCCTTTCTGTAGCTGCTTTGCACTGGTCTGCAAACCCAAAATAGCCACACAGGTGGCTTAACTGGACAAGAAAGCATTCCTTTGTAATGGCAGCTCCTGCACTGCCTCATCCTCTGCCCACATATGGGGTGTAGACAAAGACCTGCTATATCTGGCCAATCCCCAGTTGCTTTATCATCAGGTGGCCATTATGAGCCTGAACAAGTTAGAACAGCTTTTAGGCTGCTCTAATCTGAATGTCAGGACAGGACCAATGCTTAGCAGCCCCCATGATGCATAAATGTGGCTTAAATCCACCTTTGTAGCCACCCATCTTGAGCTAGGTGCAGAAGAAATGGTCCTGAGAATCTGGCTCACATCTTGATTTGAAATAACCAAAATAAACAACAAAGAAAGAATTATTAGATATCTTCTCCCATCATAACTCATTGGGGGTTATGTTAATCAACAAGAATCATTTTCACTTGATTAGTCTTCACTTTTTCATGAAACACTACAAGTTACATTAGATTTTGTGGTAAGTGAAAGGCAGATTATTTTGCTAGAAAAAAATGCTTTTTACATAGTCAAATGGAACAATTTGTGACGGGTTGGATCACAGAAACCCCCTTGGGAGCTGTTACCTGATGTGCAAAGACTACCTCTGCTCCTGTTTTCCCTGCCAGCTCAGGACTCCAGCACCCTGTCTTGCTGAGCCAGACACTCCCGTCTGCTGCAACGCAGACCCAGGGTCTGAATCACTTGTCCCAAAGCTGCAAGTTTACCTGAAAACAGCTCCCAGAAGTGTGCTTGTCTTTAGCACTCAGATGCCCAACTCCTAATGGGGTCTAAACCCAAATAAATCCGTTTTACCCTGCATAAAGCTTATGCAGGGCAAACCCAGAAATTGTTCGCCCTCTATAACACTGATAGAGAGATATGCACAGTTGTTTGCTCCCCCAGGTATTAATACATACTCTGAGTAAATTACTAAATAAAAAGTGATTTTATTAAATACAAAAAATAGGATTTAAGGGGTTCCAAGTAGTAACAGACAGAACAAAGTAAGTCACCAAGCAAAATAAAATACGCATATTTATGCCTAATCAAACTGAATACAGATAATCTCACCCTCAGAGATGCTTCAGTAAGTTTTTTCTCAAACTGGACACCTTCCAGGCCTGGGCACAATTCTTTCCCCTGGTACAGCTCTTGTTGCAGCTCAAGTGATAGCTAGGGGATTCTTCATGATGGCTCCTCTCTCCTCTTTTATACTCATCCACCCCTTTATATATCTTTTGCATAAGGCGGGAACCCTTTGTACCTCTGAGTTTCCACCCCCCCTCCCACCGGAAAAGCACCAGGTTAAAGATGGATTCCAGTTCAGGTGACATGATCACATGTCACTGCAAGACTTCATTACTCACTTGCCAGCACACACATATACAGGAAGACTCACAGGTAAACACAGCCATCTGCAGACAATGGGAGTCATCAAGATTCCAAACCGTCATTAATGGCCCACACTTTACATAATTACAATAGGCCCTCAGAGTTATATTTTATATTTCTAGTTTTAGATACAAGAGTGGTACATTTATACAAATTGGATGATCACACTCAGTAGATTATAAGCTTTGTAATGATACCTTACAAGAGACCTTTTGCATGAAGCATATCCCAGTTACATTATATTCACTTTTTACCATATTTTTCTAAAACTATCCCAGTTACATTATATTCACTTATTATCATGTTTTTATAAAACCATATAGACTGCACGTCACACAATTTTTATGTCATAGCAGGGAAAATTACTGAAAGTGAATAGGTAAACAACATATTCCAGGGGAAAAATGTTTAATGATCATTAAGGCCTTGATCCAAACCTATTGAAGTTAATGGGATTCTTTTCAACTACTTCAAGTGGCTCTGGATCAGACCCTACAGGTGCTGATTTGATTAGCTTGATGATTGAAGCCTTTGTTTATCAGGTATGATATGACAGCAGCACTACACTTCCCCACCAACATGCCTCAACCCTTTTCTGGAGAGTTATCTTTTAAGGGGAGGGTATCAAAGGACTATCAAAGGGTACTAGTTAGAGCCAATATGGTTTTCTGATGTGGATGAAGACTATAACCGGACCGACTTATAACACCAGAGGGGCCATAGCTACCACAACTTTCTGTCACTAACAACCTGGGCTAAATTTTAGCAAGTAACCTAGGAGAGAAGGGCTCCATATTAATGCTGGCAAAAATGTTTGCTCTTTATTGGATACTTTTTCGAAAGAGATGGGTCAACATCATGCCTGCAGAATTTGCAGTCACAAAATAACCTGTGGGTGACAATTGGAACACTTCTATTGCTATCTTATTTGCATTCCCACTCTCATGCTACAGGCATGAAAGATCAGATGGGACAAGATTTTGAAAAGCTCTCTGCATAGATCTAAACCTATTCCCATTTAAATCAATAGTAAAACTCCTATTGATTCTAATGGGGGCAGAGTTAGATCAACACAGAACACTTTTGAAAATCCCAACTAAAATTCAGTTGATGGTGCTAAAAATGCAAGCACAAATTTGTGGGATCAAATTGCTCTCAGAAAAAGGAAACCACACTAATAAATTTCTGGTCCTTTCTATATATTCCTTTGCAAAGAATGAAAGAGATGGGAAAATAATTTCTGATCCAGAGACACATCATACAGAAGAGGCAGTGTTGACATTTATTGTACCCTCTTTCACATGGCATCCAAATGACTGATTTCCTCGATTAATTTTAAAGCTTGCAAAAACAATTTTAATCAAACAAGTAATAAGTGTTTTACAGTGATGAACTGTTTCAGTTAAAGGACTTGAAATATCCAAAACATTCAACTCATTAGGTTTGAAGAGCTACAATTAGAGGCAAAACACAAAAGAATACTCCTAGGAATTGCCATTTTTGTTGCAATTTGTGGGACTTCACTTTAGATTTTCTCTCCTTTCCTTTACAGGCAGAGCCATCAAAGATTTCTACCCCTCCCCCACCATTCTTCACACCAGTTTCCCCAAAGGAACTTCCACTCATTTTCCTCTTTGTCTCTATTTAAACATTATTTCTCACCTACTTCACTGTGTGATGCCAGAGAGGTGAAATAATGGTGGATGTCCCCTTCTTTTCATTGTGATAAATAAGAGGGCTCTTTTCATGCTGACAACATATACTCAGAGACTGGACTTGTTTTACCAGACATTTGCTTTTTTTTTTAAAACCCTCTGCGGGCCTGACCATATGTTCAGCTCACATTTATACTGCTTGGTTAATTTAACCCATTAGAGTTTCATAACTGACTTGAGAAAATATATTTCATGAATCTACCAGCCTTGCAAATGTAATTCTATAAAACACAAATGAATTCTCAGTGCTGGGACACTGAATCTAAGATTTCTGTTTAAAATCTTTTTTTTTATTTTATAGAAAGTGTATACAGCCCTGGGCCAGGAAGAAAGAATAAATCCTCTCAAAGTCATCACTCAAGCACTATGAAATCTTTTCCACCTTTGCAATAGCCCTTTCCCAACCATCATCCCACCATGTATCAATGAGTTCTATTGACCTTTTAGTAGATGTTGCTTTTCTCATAATAATATGTTTCGTTAGCATTTGCAGAGGTTCCCAATATCTTCTTTTTTTTTTCTTTCTGTGCCTTCATCTTATCAGTTACATCTTCTGAGTAGCCAAGTTCACCCAAGATGGCACAGGAAGATGTGAATTACTCTTCAGCATTGCAAGAGAGATTCATCTCAAGGGAGGGAATGTGATGGTATCACAGCCAGCCATCTCCTGGGTGTTTTTGCCAGTGGAAGGTAGCTTTAAGATACAGTAGGAACTTTGCCAGCAAAGGATGCTGAAGGAATACACTGATTCAGTGCATCCCCCTTCACTATCAGTACTACATACCTTTTGGCTGAACTGGCCCCAACAGGCTCCCCAGAGAGGCTGTGGTCACTTTGCATCATTTTCCATCATCTGGAGGACACGTCCCTCCTTTACGCTGAGGGAAGCAGAGATAAAGTTAGACTGAATCTGCTCTGATCAATTTAAGATAGTATTTTCAAATGTATTTAAGAAAGTATTTTCAGCTCCGGCCTAACTCCAATCCCTCAGAAGTTAATGGCAAAAGTCTAGATTTCCCACTGAGGTCAATGAGAACAAAACTAGGACAACGCTGAGCGCTTTTGAAAATCCCACCCTTAAATTAGTTTCTTTCACAGAATTTATTGGTAAAAAAAATGGTGTTGTAATGGGCAATTGAAGATGCCAATGCTGATGATCATTTATTATTCGTTTGCAGTGACATCTGCAAAGTGCTAGGCACTATATCAACAAAGACAAGGCACAGTTTCTCCCTTGGCAAGCACACTAGCTAAACTGCAGTCAGGCACAAGAGAGAAAAGGAAGGATATTAACCAATGAGTAAAGTGCTTCCAGAGGTAATTAGCCATAGGAATCTAGGTCCTGATCCAAAGCCTATTGAAGTTAATGGGAGCCTTTCTATTGTCTCCAATGATTTTAGGCCCATAGTAGATGGTGCAGAGAATTCTAGTACTGTATTTTTGTAAGAGATGTAATAAGATGCATAAATACTTCTTTAACTGTATATATCTAATTTTAGTATTACCTGTTGAAAAAAGAAAATCTCTCCTAGTTTTTCATGTCATATTTGTGCCAGATGTACCATTATAAGTATAGCTCAGTATTATAGAGTATTTTCCTAGCTCCCTATTGGGCACAGCATGCATGAACATACACCTTTACCTCGCTATAACGCTGTCCTCGGGAGCCAAAAAATCTTACCGCGTTATAGGTGAAATTGCGTTATATTGAACTTGCTTTGATCCGCCGGAGTGCGCAGTCCCGCCCCCCCGGAGAACTGCTTTACCGTGTTATATCCGAATTCGTGTTATATCGGGTCGCGTTATATCAGGGTAGAGGTGTATGTGTAATATTATTCTCAATGTGCTTATGTGTTTCTCAGGAAGTAAGGCTCATAGTTTTTCAAAATATTTCAGCATTATGAAAACTAAAGTTTATAAGATTCAAGAAGTCAATTTAATTAAATTACATTTCATATTAGCTTTCACCTTTCCCTGATTCCTACTATCATTGTGAAGGGGTCGTTGGACTTTGCTGCTGCATAGTATAATGGTTTTGCTATTTATTCTTTAATCAGACTTTTTTATTTCAATTTCTTTTAAAATATTGGCTATCATCAAGTATTCTTTATTGGAATTTAGGCATTCAAATTTGGTTTAAAAATTCTTTTCTTGAATTTCTAGTTCCATTTTCTCGATGGCAATCAGGTAACAAGATCTCTCTGTCTAGGCACTTATACAGCCCTCCTCACCATGCTATCATTCATCTTACAGAGGGAGATCTAAAACATAAAGAGACTTAGGCTCAGATCCTCAGAGCTATTTAGGTTCCTAGGGTGACCAGATGTCCCAATTTTATAGGGACAGTCATGATATTTGGGGCTTTTTTTAATATGGGCTCCTATTACCCCCCATCCCCTGTCCTGATTTTTCACACTTGCTATCTGGTCACCTTAGCTCCTATCTTCTGTTTAAATCAATAGGAGTTAGGTGCCTAAATACCTTTGAGGATCTAGGCCTAAGTGACTTGCCCAAGGTCACATAAGAAGTCCGAAGGAAAGCTAGGAATTGAACCCAGATCCGTTGGGCCTCTCCCTACTTTTGCCAGCAGGTGATCTGTGGAGAACTATGGTATTCTTTGCTTCCAGCCACATATAGGATGCACTTCATAGGTAATGTGCTTAGCTTTTGAGGAAGGGAAAGGCCTCATAAAACTCAAATTTGAACCTTCTGGATAAAAGAAATGTGACACTGATGAGCTATGAATGAAGACTAATCTAGTCTTCCTTGGCCAGGACAGTGGCTCTGATATGCAGTCTCAATGTGGGTAGATAAAGTTGGTGAATATAGTCTTCAGAGCTCCCCTTTTACACCAAATATAATTCCAACATTACCATTTTCAGGTGTTTTTGTACATCACTGTTGCTTCCATTCACACATTTGCACCACACCCTATGAAGGAAATCTGTAGCGACAGTAACTGGTGACCACTTAACCACTACAGGTGGCTTGGTGTCTTATTTTATCTACATCTCCTGGAATTTGCAGCCACTGCTTGATGTTGTTCACTGCTGTAGAATCTCTGCTTCTATAAGATGTTGTTGAAGATGTTACGTACCCCTCTAGCGGCTGGTCCTCTTGGAGGATAGGTGCCTACTATTGCTACGAGCTAAAGGAGTTCCTTTCAGGTGTACATCCATGCTTTAATTCTGAAGGACCTAGATTCTATCCATGGTGATGGCCTGTGATGAGAAGGTTACGCTTACACACACACTATGAAAATTCCTCACATCAAATTTTCAGATACTTTAACCTGAGCTCTTGGGAATGTGCCACACTGAAACACTGCTATTCTGATATCAGAAACCAATGCAAAAGATATTTTCAGGGATATATCCCCCCCAGTCCCTTTCATTATGATGTTAGGAAAATATTAAAGTTCAACAAAGACCCATATCTGTTTCGAATTCTTGAGATTGCAGCCAGTAAGTTTATTCCATCAATACAGATACAAAGGCTATTACCACAGAAAAGTGGTTGACAATAATAACAGAATTAAGAGAAATGTAAAGACATTGCTTGTGTTACATTAGCAGATGAACTATGTAATTAATTATGAAGCTGATTACAAACAAATCTTTGATACAGTTTTTAAAATATTAGTATATTGTATTTAAAATTCATAGTTCATATTCCCATAATTCTACTGTATTTCCTTTCCTTGTAAATGTTCTTTCCTCTATTCTACTCCTTGTGTAAGAAATTAAGTTGTACAGATAACATTTCTGCATACCTGTAATTTAAGATATTAGTAGGCTTGGAAGGATTAGATTTTTATCAGTAAATGTCAGTAAGCGTCAATTTCACCATACACACACCAGCCGATGAAAAAAAATATTGCCGTCGATAATCATCGAAATTTACAGATAGACAATGTAAGAAAAATGCTGACAGAAGGTGTTTTAATGGCTTATAAAGCTTTCACTTTTTGAATATCATCAACTACTATCATTATATAATTATTGTCTGACCTTCCCATTATCTGACCTGCCATAATTTCCCACAACTGTTAAGACTGAAATCAATAAAAAAATTAAATATTACTTACAACCCATAATTTTATGAAATGTTGACAATTTAAATTGATAAAAATAATAAAAAGCATACAACCCATAATTTTGTGTAACTGTGGAAATTTAAAGAAAAATAGAAAAAAATGCTTTAAAATAAATATTGATTGTATCCACTAATATGATAAAATAATAATTGAATTCTGCCAAGTCTGGACATTAGTAACTAAAATTATAGTAGACTTTTTTGCTCATTTGATTTTTCACAAACAAATTTCTGGCCGTGCAGGAGTGAATTGGTGCACATAAACAACATCCAAGCATGCAAATCAGTTGCTTCAGCAGCTAGCATTACAGTTTACAATGACAGAAATTTACCCCCATGCAGATATGACAGGTGCCATTTTGGCCAACACACTAGGGATTGAACTTGGGATCTCCAGAGCTAAAAGCATGAGCGTCTGCAGCATGGGCTAAAATTATGTAGGTGGCAAACAGACTAATTTCTTCTGTGGATTTATCATAGAGGGGATCTGTAACGCACTCACCAGAGGGTTACATATACGACTGTCACAATGAACTTCTTAAACCCTATCATGATGGCTAAAAGTGATGCACAAACCTAGTACTGCCCTTCTGTACAGCGCATTGAATTTCACCCAGGATGTGCAAACCTTAAATATATGTGCATGTGAAAATTCAGTAGTGGAAAATTACATACAAACACAGGCATGTAAAATTACACTGTAATTTAGAAACTGCTTAGAAAATAAAACCTATGTGGCCTGTTCACATTGAAGTCAATAGCAAAACTCCCATTGACTTCAGCAGTGCAGGATCAGCACCTTAAAATGTATCAGTTTCACAGCTGCCCTTGAGAAAATGGAATTAAGGGAAAAAATCGTAGGTTGCTGGGTTGCCTTTTTGTTGTTGTTGTTGTTGTAACGAAGCACTTGCCAGAGTTCAGACTTTATTGGACAAGCCTCTGATGGAGCACATGAAAAATACAGGCTTACCTGTCTCATCTCCAGTCTGCCTTACATCTAATTTGTTTTGCTTCTTCTATCAGGTCATTTCAGTTGACTGGGACAGTGAAAAGCTGCTAACATTACCACTCAGTGTCAATTGAAAAGGAGGAAGTGTCATTCAGTTGGTGGGAAGCCCTGGAAGAGGATGGGTTTGTCAATGAAATATTTCTATGAGCTTGGACTTCAAATGGGTGTGGGAGGGGGGAATGGACATATACAACTGGTGTGAAGGGCAAAGAAAAATACAAAACAATACTTTAAATATATATATTTATAGGGGTGGGATGTCAAACTAAGGCTTAGAGATGGGAATCTGCCACTGGGAAGCAGAGGTTAAAAAATACAGGATACGCATCTATCTATTTTTATGCAACAATATGGACACATATTCTGCAATCCTTACTTAGAGGCAAATGTTGCCTTCTGATAATCTCTATTAAGGTGACCATACACTCTCTTTTGGCTAGGACAGTCCTTTTTTTAAGTCCTGTCCCAACTTTTTTGGCAAAAGTGGGCATTTGTTCAGTTTGTTCTTGCCAACTTGATCTGCCAAAAAAGTGGCATATGAAATACAGTTGGGTAGTTCTGATACTGTCTAGGAGAGCACAGTAATAAACATGCTTTCTATCTAGTTCATTACAACGGTGGTTCATTGGAGGTGACATTTGATAAAGCATTTCTTTGCAGCCCAGTAAATTTATAGATTTAATCTGACATTATTCAATATGGTTTTCTCTTTGGGGGTTTTGTCTATCTACATTTTTATTTCTTTGTTTATTTTTGCATTATTACTATTATTTGACAAGCAGATACAATTTATAAAACATATTTTCCCTAGGTTTTCTTCCTGATTCAGGTAGATACTTCAGCACATGACTAATCTCATTGAAGTCAATGTATCTTCCTGAATTGAGAGCTAAATTGCAGAAGCCAACTGATATGTCTTGGTTAGAAGAGAAGTATGTTGGTGCTAGAGCAGTCAAAAAAATTAATTTGAGGGGTAAAATTAAAAAATAATGGGGAAAAATCCTAAGAAATTCATGAATCTACCTTCCCCCTTTCCCTGTGTAGAGTTTGAAATCCAAATCTTGCTTCTTGAGCCCACCTTTCAAAATTAGGGTTTATGGAAGCAAACCTAGCAAAGCATCAGCTTCAATGTCAGATCAGGCAAGGTGGGGCCCTAAAGGTGGGGCCACTAGCCAAGCAGAGCATAGGCTGCTAGTGGCAGCCTCCTTCAAGGGTGAGCACAGAGGTATTTTACTATTATTAGTGTTTATTAATTTTATTATCATAACACCTATTGCCACCAATCAAGGATCAGGGCCACATTGTGCACACAAACAATGAAAAGACATTCCCTGTCATATAGCAGCAGCCCCCACTGACCAAGGTGGCCTGATGATCTGCTGTGAGGGGATTTTCTCCTCCCTGGCTCCAGTGGCTGCTGCTCTTCCCTCTGCTGAAGACTGTCTGCAGACTCAGGCAGACATTGCTGAGTGGCTTTACACGCCGTTCATGTTTTCAAGTTTTTCTTCACAATCATGACATCTAAGATAATTTATTTTAAAATAAAATCTGAGATTCTGACTTCATCACATTACTCTGGGATTTGGGGTGTCAAGCACAGACCTAATGTGTCTATGCCTTAATCTGGTAATGATTAGTTTTAGCATGATTGTTATGATGGCCCCAGTCCATACTAAGTTAAAACCCCAGCTGATATAATGACAGCTTTGTCTGAGTAAAGACTGTCTGAAGGGACCACATACCTGAAATATAAGGCTGTTTTATTAATCGTTCTTGGTATTTTGAATATAACAATGTTTAGTAAATATGGATCCTCGGTAGTGATTTTCCATTAGCATTTATCTAGCAAAAACATCTCAGATAGAATATTGCAACCAAAATTACATTTCGGATATATACAGTATATACAGTACAGGGTATTTCATTCCTTCATTACTTCTTTAGCAGCATCCATTTGCCCCCAACCCTCTCCTTTATGTTCTGCAATAGAGAGTTGAGTGACATGATTAGAGTTTTAGATGCAATCTGTAGTATAATGTTATGCCTTTCCTTCCATGACAATAGACCAGCCAAAAATGCTGTATACTCAGGTTGTTTCCAGTGCAGTGATATTAACGCCAGGCTTCTTAGCTGATGCAATGTGCTGTCACAAAATGGACTGGGAAGACCAATTTTTCTGCACGTTCATGTAAATGTCAAGCTATGGCATCATTAACATAGTGCAATGTCCAATAACTCCATTCTCCCCATGGACAAGAACAGTGCAGAAATAATTACTTGGCAATCACATGCACTTCGTCACTTCCAAATTAGATTTCAGTAATCCACCGCTTTATTTCCAGAGTAATCTCATTACCCCAATGGAGTTTCCTTTGCTTCCCCTCCGCCCCCCCATTCATTTGATATTTATTGCCACAGATGCACAGTGTGATTTAAGACAGTCAAAAGATATACACGATTTGGGGAAGAAGGATTGGAATAATGTTGTTTAGGGAGCAGAAAACAGTTATCCCTTCATTCTGACTTCTATCTTCATTAAATCAATGTTCTGAAAAATAACCAATAAAAAATCTATAGCTTTCTCTGAAGGGAATCAGATTTTGAAGAAGAGGAATCTTACGATCACCTAATGATCCTCCTTTTCACTTTAATGATATCTTTTAAAAACAGAATTCTGTGAAAAATCCCTTCATCGTTCCATTGGAAATTGTGAAGTAGATTTGTTTTTGTTGTTGTTGTTGTTAGTGTCAGAAAGATCAAAATAAATATTTCTGCTGCAGAATAAATTATGTTGGAAATATGAGATATTTCTTTTTGTAAGTGTCATCTCCCTGAGTCCTCCATGCAATATAGATTCTTTATGTTTTCATTTATTATTTCAGACATTGTTTTACCCTCTTCCTTTTTAGGAATTAATGTAGCACTGGCTAATAAAGGGCCATCAGAACCCTGAGAATAATATGATAAACAAGGAGAATTATTATGAACAGTAGAAAAACAACTGCTGCTTAAATATAGTATTTAAATGTAAAAAGAAAAAAAAAACCTTCTAGAATAATTAGATATTTGGAGCCTGATTTAGAGCCCATTGAAGTCAATGGGAGTCCTTCCATTTACTTGAGTAGGTTTTGGATCTGGTCAATAAACCCATTGTTCAGCATGCTGTTCCAATTCAGCATGCACTTATGCATGTGCTTAACTTTAAGCACATGCATAAGTCCCATTGACTTAAAGGGACTTAAGCATTTGTTTAAAGTTAAGCACAAATTTAAAGTGACTTGCTGAATAGGAATGATTTGAGCACGTGCGTAAGTATTTTTCTGAACTGTGATGAACTGTGTATTAGAGTGAAAAGGCTCTAAACTGCTGTCATATATACTTAAGTGGGAACAGATTCTGTGTTTCTTTCAAATGTTAATGATCTGGTCACTTTCTCTGTTGTTCTAATTAAATATCACCTGGAATCAGGGCTGCCTATTGGCTGCTACTGTGCAGCCTTTGAAATATTAGTATTAGCTGGAGTATTGTGTCCAGTTCTGGGCACCGCATTTCAAGAAAGATGTGGAGAAATTGGAGAGGGTCCAGAGAAGAGCAACAAGAATGATTAAAGGTCTTGAGAACATGACCTATGAAGGAAGGCTGAAAGAATTGGGTTTGTTTAGTTTGGAAAAGAGAAGACTGAGAGGGGACATGATAGCAGTTTTCAGGTATCTAAAAGGGTGTCATGAGGAGGAGGGAGAAAACTTGTTCTCCTTAGCCTCTAAGGATAGAACAAGAAGCAATGGGCTTAAACTGCAGCAAGGGAGGTTTAGGTTGGACATTAGGAAAAAGTTCCTAAGTATCAGGGTGGTTAAACACTGGAATAAATTGCCTAGGGAGGTTGTGGAATCTCCATCTCTGGAGATATTTAAGAGTAGGTTAGATAAATGTCTATCAGGGATGGTCTAGACAGTATTTGGTCCTGCCATGCGGGCAGGGGACTGGACTCTGTGACCTCTCGAGGTCCCTTCCAGTCCTAGAATCTATGAATCTATGAATATTATTGCTTCTCTTTTTCTGTGCATATACAAATAGTGGTACAAAGGTAAAAAAGGGAAATTCACCTAAGCAGAATTTTGGTTTATCAATACTCTAGATTTTTGGAGATTAAAGAGGGATAGTAGGATTTCCACCCAGAACAGACAGGGTGGAGATTGATGATTACAGAACTCCAGAGATGCCTTGTCTGCACCACAATATCTCTTTGTAGGCTCAAAAGAGGCAGGATATTTTTTTTCACGTGTGTTTCTTCAGGGCATCAGCACCTTCAAAGTTGTAGCTGTCAGGTTTGGAAAAATACCGAAAGTTCAGATGCTTCTCCAAAGCATAGCCACACTTTTTATAATCTTTTCAGCCCCACCCACTTACACCTTCATAAAATCTCAGCAATAAACCGTGGAATCTTTTATTCCACAATGAAGGACTCAAGCTCCACAACCTTTTCTCATGAGGGAAATTAGGTGATTTTCTAAGTAGTACCCTCCCTGGCACATCCTGGGCATAGCCTGCTTGCATCACTCTTCTCCCAAGGGTGACAGGGCAGAGATTACAGTGTGTGATGAGCCAATCAAGTCAGCTCTGCAAAGGCAAGAAGGCAGTGGGGAGAGTGTACCAGCTGCCCACTCCACACAGCATTCCAGATGAGGTCTCATCAGTGCCTTGTGTATGGTACTAACACTTCCCTGTGTCTACTGGAAATACCTCACCTGATGCATCCTAGGACTACATTAGCCTTTTTAATAGTTGCATCACACGGGCAGCTCATAGTCATCCTGTGATCAAACAATACACCCAGGTCTTTCTCCTCCTCTGTAATTTCCAATTGATAAATTCACAGCTTATAGCAAAAATTCTTATTGTTAGTCCCTAAATGAATGACCTTGCACTTTGCACTATTAAATTTCATCCCATTTCTATTATTCCAGTTTTCAAGGTCATCCAGATCTTTTTGTATGATATTCCAGTCATCCTCCGTATTGGCAACTTTGTGACATCCACACATTTTATTAGCACACTCCTACTTTTTGTGCCAAGATCAGTAATACAAATGTTAAATAAGATTGGTCCCGAGACTGATCCCTGAGGAACTCCACTAGTAATATCCCTCCAGCTTGACAGTTCACCTTTCAGTATGACCCATTGTAGCTTCCCCTTTAACCAGTTCTTTACTGACCTTTCAATTCTCATATTAATTCCCATCTAACTAATAATTTCCGGTGTGGAATTGTATCAAATACTGAAATCCAGGTAGATTAGACTTACTGCATTTCCTTTGTCTAAAAATCAAGTAGGAGAAGATATGTCCATAGGAACACTCAACCTTCATGTCATAAGGTCTTCCCTCCTATCAAGACGGATGATGAAATCTTGGCTCCAATAAAGTCATTGGGAGTTTTGCAACCGAATTCAATGGGGCCAAAATTTCACCCTAAATGTGTGCTGTCTTTGCTGTGCTCTCAACCCCAGCTAGTTTAGGGATTGAGGAACTGGGATCAGAGCTCATGCTCAGATCTGCTGCATGATATATGTGGTGCTGTCACTTTTAAAAGCTACCATTATTTTCCTGGCTCTCTGACATCAATAGCAGTAATATTATAAACCAGATTAGCAATTCCCAGTCACAACACTGATTCAATTATAGTCATTGATATTCTGGGCTAGGAAAAACTGTCAAAATTGTCTCTTTTCAAATTTCATGTTTTTCAAGCTGCTTCTTTACCGTTGCCAAAAAAATCCAGTATTAGAAACCCAAAGCTTGAAATGAATATAAACAGAATGGGGGAGAGTAAGGAGGGCATGTGTGTGTGAGAGAGAGATTGAAACTTCAAGCTTTTAAACAAATTAAAGGTGTACTATTCAGATAATATATAAACATCAGTTGGGCTTTCTCTTTTAAAAGTGTCCTGTAGATATTTTACATTATTTAAAAGCTATGTAGATATTTTAATGGAGTAGATATTTTACAGGATGAAATAAGGAGCAATAGTTTTAGGCATGAGCGGTTCTGGAAATCACTACATTTGAACCAAATATTTTGGTGCACTCTAGTGGTAGAAGAAGTGAGATGTTCAAAAGTTGAGAAATACAATAGCTTTGCAATTTAAAAGATAATGATTGGGGATTTACTAATTTTTTATTCTTACTAATTTACTAAGAAGAAAAATTACTAGATAAATCCTGTATTTATTTACTAATTTGTGAATTGTTAATCCATTGTGTTGTATTGGTGTAACACTGCCATGTTGGGGAAAAGTGAACAGTCCTTTGCTGGTATGCAAAGATGAAGCACATGAGAAAAGGTTTTATGCAAAGATTATGCATTTAGGATGTAACCATTACATGGGTTCAGCCATCATACAGCAAGAGAGCGCTCAAAATTTGAATTTTGAACTTCTCTATTCCCGCTCAAATTTTGTGTTTTTTTGAGATCCAGTGTTTTTGTTTGGGGCTATTTATATTACATATTTTCCAAATTTGGAAAATATACACATGTGCACATATTCACAGATATAGGTATTATCATTTTTAGAGGTAGGACAGAATCCAAATAAAATTATGTGGAAAGGAAAAGAAACCAGATGTGCATACTGACCACCAGCTACCACAAACATTCAAAAGGAACAAGACAAAAGCTTGGAAAAGAAACAGAGGAAGCCAAAAAAGACATTTGTTATACACCCATTTGCATCTGTTTGAATAACAACAAAGACCTGGCATCCTGATTCTGAAGCTGTAAAAATAATTGTGACAGGAAAAGGCAACAGCAAAGTAGTACTAAAATAACATATGTCAGAGCATTGTTATTGTTAAAGGAATAAATTGTGTCTAGAGTAGAAGGTTAGCTAGTTTATTTATTTTGGGGAATCTTTAAATATAGAGACAGAATGATGTGGAACTTTATTAGGAACTATCCTCTGAACAGAACTCCCCTCCCCCAACTAATAATAATATCTAGCACATATATATTCCACTTTTCATCAATAGATCTCAAAGCACTTTACAAAGCAAGCCAGTGTCATTATCTTCATTTTATAGATAGGGAAACTGAGGCACAAAGAAAGGCTGTGTCTTGACCAAGGACACGCAGCAACAGAACTGGGAATAGAAATCAGGTCTTCTAAGAGTATGTCTTCACTACCAGCGGGCAGCGATCAATCCAGCAGGGATCAATTTATCACGATAAATCAATTTAGATGTGATAAATCAACCCCCGAGCGCTCTCCTGTTGACTCCTGTACGCCAGTGCCACGAGAGGCGCAAGCAGAGTAGATGTGGGAATGGCAGTAGTCAACTCACGGTGGTGAAGACCCCACAGTAAGTCGATCTAAGTACGTCGACTTCAGCTACGTTATTCACGTAGCTGAAGTTGCGTAAGTTAGATCGATTCCCCCCACCCCCCACCCCGTGTAGACCAGGTCACACTCTACTGTTCTATCCACTAGACCACTCTGCCTAATGAAATCATATTCCTTATTTTGACGATTTAGAAGAGAAAATTATTGTTTGCTGTAACTATTTTCATCCTGAGCAGCCTAGCTCAAGTACTGCGTTAAACAAATAAAAAATAAGTGGAGTGAAGATAAGAACATAAGAACGGACGTACTGGGTCAGACCAAAAGGTCCATCTAGCCCAGTATCCTGTCTACCGACAGTGGCCAATGCCAGGTGCCCCAGAGGGAGTGAACCTAACAGGTAATAATCAAGTGATCTCTCTCCTGCCATCCATCTCCACCCTCTGACAAACAGAGTCTAGGGACACCATTCCTTACCCATCCTGGCTAATAGCCATTAATGGACTTAACCTCCATGAATTTATCCAGTTCTCTTTTAAACGCTGTTATAGATGAACTATTAGTCAATGTTTTAGTAAACTATGACCAAGACCCAGGCAATCAAAGGCATGCTAGGGTCAATAGCTGAACCAACTTCCACACGGCTACAATAATTAAAACTTCTGGAGTACTGCCTGCTCTAATGGAATTCATTGTTCCAGACTGCCAGTAAGTTTGGCTTTACATGATTTCATAGCACATAACCAAAGAGTGGCCTTAGAATGTAAGCATTTTAGTTAAAGTGGATAAAAAGCAAGTCAGAGTTCCAGGAAAATGGACAGATGCCAGTGACTGAAAATATCATCATACAAACAAATATTAATGTTTTTTCCCTACAGGTAGCACTTCAATAGGGTGACATACACAGTACTGCCAACCCCATGCATTCAAAATTCATGAATCAGGGCCTCCAAAATTATGAAAGGGTTTTTATTACTAATTATTGTTATAAAAATTTGGTATTCTTTTTGTTTGCCCTCTAGTTTCTGAGCCTTTAGGATGCACTCTAGTCAGATTTTCAAGCTTTTCCTTACAACCATGAGAGCTAGAAATTTATTTACAAATAAATGAAAACATATGCTCCCTGATCACATGCCTCCTGCAGCTGACGCTTTAAGAAAAACACCAAATATCATCTCATGAGACTTGTGATAAAATTTTGATAGTTGACAACACTGCCTATAGTTTTAGAGTAAGGATAGCTAGGGTGGGTAATGAGACAGATTCCTGTAGTAGAGGGGTGGGCAAACTACAGTCCATGGGCTGGAGCTCCCACTGGGGAGCGGGGTTTAGGGCTTGTCCCGCTCCGGCACTCCAGCCAGGGCGCTGGGGCGCCGGGGCGGGGACCGCACCACGTGCCTCGGCCCCGGTCCAATGCTCCAGATGGGGCACCAGGTTGGGGGGACGCACCATGCGCCTCGGCCCTGCTCCAGTGCTCCAGATGGCTTGAGGTACGCGCCGCTCAGAGTCCGCACCCCTGAGCCTCTCCCTATGCCCCAACCCCCAGCCCCAGCCCTGATCCCCCTCCCACTCTCCAAATCCTGCAATCCCAGAATGGAGCACCCTCCTGCACCCCAAATATCTTATCCCCAGCCCTACTCCAGATCCCGCACCCCCAGTTGGAACCTGCACCCCTTCCCCAATTTTGTGAGCATCCATGGCCCACCATACAATTTCTATTCCCTGATGTGGCCCTCAGGCCAAAAAGTTTGCCCACTCCTGCTGTAGTATGTGCAGAGTAGGTATTTCAGCAGGATGATTCAGTGTTCAGTACTCCACATAAGTCCAGATTCTGATCCCAGTACTACTACTCATGGAGTAAAGGACTACTCAGTGTAACTAGGAGTATTAGGATCTGGGATGTAGCTTCTAAACCATTTTGGGATCCCTTTAGATGTAAGTTACTGGATAAATGCAAGTTATTATGGGCTAGATTCTGATACCTTCCAACATGTTGAATATGATCTTACACCACAAGTGCTTCCATTGAAGTCAATGGGACTACTCATGTAGAAGGGGGCTACTCATCCACAGTAAGGGTATCAGAATCTGACCCCATGTACTTATTTATTATATTTCCACTGACATAATGATGAGTTTTTAAAAACACACAACCAGTTTGAGAACACAAAGAGTTGTCACTGGAAACAAGAGCTGCTGGAGTCCATTCTTAAACAGCTGTAAGAATTGCTATTCTAATCAGTATTTGGGGAGTTACAGCCTAAATTTTCAAACGTGAGAAGTGATTTTGGATGCCTTCATTCTTCAGTGCCCAAATTGAGGGCCTGATTCTCAGACCCTCTGAAACTCAGGCCCCTTTAATGGTGTCTTTAATCCTTGATCGTTTGAGTGCATGGAATGGGGAAAGGATGTGGCGGTGATGCCCACTGGGTTGAGAATTACAAGTTGCTGTGCAGAAGGAAACAGAGGAAAGAACAGAGTTGATTCACAAAGCGGGGGGGTGGGGGAGGAAGAGAAAGGAGGAGGGGGAAGGAAGAGGAACAAAGGGCAGAAGTAGTAATCGCTTCTTGGCTCTCTATGAGCTGAGGGGTGAAAACATTATGAACTAAAGGGGAACAACTTTTTCCACTGAGTGATGAATTGACAATATGGTCCAGAACAAATAACACCTAATCACTATGTAGTTACTACATAAAGGTCATAGTTTACCATTGATATCTATGCAAATCTCCTAGTGACATCAGTGAAAACTGCACTCTGCATTGTGAGGACTGTATAGTCCTGAATTTATAATCTGGCTCATGAATCAGATTTAAATATTGAATTTTGGCCCTCCTCCAAAGGAGTTTGACTCCCCTGCTTTCTAAACCAGGCAAAAATCCTCAGCTGCAGTAAACCAGCATAGCTCCACTGAAGTCTGAGGATCTGGCCTTTTAGTGTGTCTTAACTATTTAACAACAATCCCATAGTCATATAAAAGAATGAAAGCAAAACTGGGTTGATCTACACTCTCACATCAAAACCTTTTGCTCCTGGTTGTTTTGTTGGGTTGTGGTGATGGTGTTTTTTGTTTTTGTCTGTTCACAAATTAAACTCAAAGTAAAACTTGAAGGGACATGAAACCCATGCAGACAAAGGGAGAAATAAATGTTTGCATAAACCCTGCAACTCAATCCATGAACCCATGTTGTGCCAATCTACTGCTTAGCAGAAAAGCCCGAAGCTCAGAAGAAAATGAGTCAGCCATTTTCCTTTTGGATTTATTCCCCACTTTTGTTTTTGTAGTGGTTTTAGGTGTCTTTTTAAAACTGATTTTAGTTTGCAGCTAAGTATTCCATGTTAAGAATGAGGCTATAAAATAAAATTCATTTAATTGCTCAAGCTGACAAGTTGGAAAGTCGAATGTGCTGATGCTTCTTATTCTTTGTAGTGTCATAATCTTCTTAGATTTATGTCAAGGTGAGAGTCTGAGTAGACAAAAAAAAATCTGTCAGTGCACTTGCGTAATATCTGTATGTCAGATAAAATCCTGAGCGAGACAAGGTGGGTGAGGTAATATCTTTTATTGGATCAACTTCTTTTTGATGGGATTGACAAGCTTGTCTCCTCTCACCAACAAAAGTTGGTCCAATAAAAAATATTACCTCACCTACCTTGTCACTCTAATACCCAGGGATCGACATGGTTACAACACTGCATAAAAATGAAATCCTGTCTGCTTATGATTATTAAAGAAACCATGTTATTTTCTTTTAAACAAGGTGGGTGTTAATCATTGTGTTCTGGCTAAATTCCAACACTAGTAATTACATTCTTCCTAAATAACTCCACCTCCCCATAGTCTCAGTTACAGATACATTTGTCTTTACTTCCTGTCTTAAACTTTAGTTTAGCTGTTTTGATAAATGGGTGCCAAATTGTACCCATGCAGTGGCTTAACATCATTGACACAGAAAGCATTTAGGGATCTTTCAGTCGTATATAAAGGTAAGTTACATTATTAGAACTAATGGGTGATACACATGCATATTGACAGGAAAATAAATATACCTCTTGGTATCACTCCTGGAGGGTTTTTTTAAGCCACAGATTTGAGAAAAAATTACATAAGAAAGAAATTGATTTGTTCTCAAAATTTACTGAATCGGTTTTCTCTGCTTTCAAATGCCACTAAAATACAATTGTTCCTAAAATTCAATAGTTCTTCCAAACCCTGAGACACACCTGAAGATAGGAGTACTTCCAGTTTACTTTCCAGTGTTAACACGACCAATTAGCATTACAAAGCTTTGTAATTAGAAGTTGGTAGCATGTGTTTTTCTTTGTCTCCTATTCAAACAAAGGGGCTTGTCTTGAATAGAGTTACACCTGGAATGAATTTGGCCAAAGTTTTAGTGGGCCAGAACCTCAGCTGGTGTGAATCAGCACAGGGCCCAATTACTTCAATGTACCTATTCTGGTTTGCACCAGCTGAGGATCTGCCCCTTCTATTCAAACTGCAAGCTTTCAGTGTAGGATATAGGACATTTTTAGGCTAAGTGCTATACCCCACATTTCTGAGTGCTATGCTGTCATGCAGACTATAAGCCAAAGGGACAGTGCAACACAATACTAAACAAAATGTGGTACATCGCACAAATGTTAAGAAAATGCGTTTAGACTGAATTCCCAACTCCATTATTCAGTCTACATTTCTGGTAGTAGAAAAAACAGATTAGGGTCCCATTTCAAAGAGAAAATAATGATCTATGAAAGGTCCAAAAATGTTGAGTCTTGGTTTCCCACATGTCTAGAATGTGAATTTAAAAAAAGCTATAGGGTAGACCAGAGGTTCCCAAACTTATTTGGCCTACCGCCCCCTTTTCAGAAAAAAAATTACTCAGCGCCCCCCTTTTCAGAAAAAAAATTACTCAGCGCCCCCCTGGAAATCTACCTTCTTTAAACGAACAAACAGAAAGATGCAGTGACAAATTTGTGTTCTTTTATGTATCTATATTTCTACCTACATCCTACAATATAGTAAAGAAAGATGTGTTATTAGAATATCGCCCACGACATCAGGTATACAGTGGTTTATGCGTAAGATGGCAAAAGACAACCAAACTAAAATACTAATGAAACTAATAAACTGGGTTTTGTTCTTTGCTCAGCATTAGATATATGTATTTGATATTAAACTGTCAAATATCAAACTAAATTTATCAAGAAATAATTAATTAAAAATAATCAATATGCAATTAAAAATCAGTTAATAGTTTTAATTTAGTTTGCCCTTATTTAAATAATTGTTCCTTATTAACATACGCCTTATTTACCAATTAACACAGATGATTCAATAGATATAAATGTTAATAGTTAACAGTTTTTTACAATTTCATTCCCGTTTTCGTTAATATTGTAATAAAAAATATGACAAATATATTGACTGTACACTTCAAATAGTACTGTACCGACACAAGCCTGCTACGATTTTATTATTAGTAAGCACTAGAGACACAGAAACGTATGGTAGATATGTAAGAAAATGTATAAAAATACGTGTAAATTGCTGTTTTATTGAAACAACAATAATACAATTTGCTTTGTATGTGATCCGTAATCCGTAAAGATCGAAGGTATTGAATATGAATAAAAAATTTTAAATACTTATTGCACTATTGTTAACTGCTTTTTACACAATTAAGAAACAATCTAAATTAGATTTCATACATGTCGCCTATTTATAGTATCGTATTGTAAACAAGTCATTACACGAACATATTCCTGCCAATGCATGCTGGACTTCCCGACAATGCGCGACACGCTCGCCTGCCAACACTTGCTTGTTAAGAGCTGTTGGCGGACTTAACACCTGATCGGTTATAATTTGTGAATTTATTTGGAAAATAAAGTAATCACTACAACTTTAACTCTATGTTACACAACAGATGAAACATGTACGAACGGTTTTTCAAAATTTTCTTATATTCTTTCTTTATGCTTCCACCGCCCCCTTATTTTTATTCAACGCCCCCCAATTGCACCCGAGGCTACTACTGCCCCCCTGGATCGTTCCAGCGCCCCCCAGGGGGCGGTATCGCCCACTTTGGGAACCTCTGGGGTAGACAAAGCTTAACATCAGCAAAACATCTGAATCTGCACTAACATTTGCAGCATTTAAAAAAGTAGGTCAGAGATGCAGAACTAGATTCTTTTCTCTGCCAAGTTCAGCACAAGATGAGGAGGGTCATTAAGGAACCTGGGGTACATCTAAATTGCAATAAAAGACCCGCAGCAGTGAGTCTCAGAGCCCAGGTCAACTGACTTTGGCTTGTGCTATGGGGCTAAAAATAGCAGCATAGACATTTAGTTTCAGGCTGGAGCCCAGGCTCTGAAACCTAGAGAGTGGGGAGGGTCTTTGTTGACCTGGGATCTGAGATCACTGCCACAGGTTTTTTATTGAAGTGTAGACATACCCTCAGCAGCCACAACTCTTGGGGCTAGCCCTGACACTGATTCAGTTTAAAGCTGCTAGCAAGCTGCTTTGAAATAAGCTACTGGTTTATGGTCCTTAGCTGATTCAATCAAGTGCAGGCTTGCAATGACAAAGCAAAGCTCTATCACTATCACATTTTTTGTCATGTAAATGAATTTGTTTATATTAACTGTGAAGAATATAATTCTATTGTGAAACTGAAATGTTTTTTACTGTATCAGATATAGATATTAACTCTAAACTAAATGGCTATTGAAATCAGTGGAGACTGCCATCAACTTCAATGGGCTTTAGATCAGGACTTATACTAAGGCTAGGTCCACACTACCCGCCTAGGGTGACCAGATGTCCTGATTTTATAGGGACAGTCCCGATTTTTGGGTCTTTTTCTTATATAGGCTCCTATTACCCCCCATCCCCTGTCCCGATTTTTCACAATTGCTGTCTGGTCACTCTATACCCGCCTGATTCGGCGGGTAGAGATCGATCTTCTGGGATCGATTTATCGCGTCTCATCTAGACGCGATAAATCGATCCCAGAAGCACCCCCCGTCGACTGCGGAACTCCTGCTCACCGAGAGGAGGAAGCGTTGTCGACGGGGGAGCTTGCCTGCACCGCGTGGACCCACAGTAAGTAAACTTAGTTCGATCTAGGAAACGTCAACTTCAGCTACGCTATTCTCGTACCTGAAGTTGCGTTTCCTACATCGATCTCCCGCCCCAGTGTGGACCAAGCCTAAGTATCTGAATACTCTGAACTTCTGTTTTGGCATGTAGATACAAAATATGTAGCAGGGATCGGAATGCCTTCTCTTGACTGACTTTACTTTGCAAGGAGTGGGGAGGGAAATGTGGGGGCTATAACCCCAGATGGAGATAATGGAACCCATAGTTTTGAGGGACTTTTAAGAGGAAATGGGCTATGAAACTCTGACTCTATTTATTCTGCTATAAATAAAGCAAACAAATCTTGTGATTGCAGGGCACACTAAGATTTTCACAGACATACTCTGTCTCTGAGAGCTAAGCTTAGCCTTCAGTGTACCAGCTGACTTCCCATGAATAAAAACTAAGAAAAAGCCAGAAATAAAGAAAATCCTTCATAAACAAACCAAAACCCCAAATCAAATGAGCACAAATTCACTGGGTTTTTTTTTCAGACTCTTCAGTCATTTCTACCTGTGCTTACCTCCAAACTTCCATTGGTAAATCCCATTGTAGAATATTCTTTACTTACAACATTTTTCTTATCCTCAGAAAAGAACTCAATATTGAACCCAATCATGTGGATGTTAGTCAGGCAAAATCCTGCTGCAGTTTTGGTACAGTCTCAACTCAGAAATGCAAGTAATTATTCTGAAGACAGATTAGAACACTGTCGTTTATATAGGACTGAATTAATATCCTCCCTCATATATGTACAACTCCCATTGACTACCAATGTAAGACTTCAGCCCAGTTCCCACTGAGGTCCACTGATGTTTTTACTTTGACTAAAATCAGAGTTGGCTCAGGCACTAAGAGAAGGAAGAGCTGGGTCCATATCTTTGTTTTTTGTTTGTCAAAATGTATTTCTTATATTACAATAAATAATATAGAATTATTGTTTTTATATAATTCTATTCACTATACAGCTTATTGGAGACCCCCTCATAGTGGTTTCTGTTAATATACCAGAATTTTTTGTAAGACCACACCATTGACTTTTATGGCTATGTTGCTACCTTGGCTGCAGTTCACAAAACGTTTGTATTCTTCCCTGACTTCAAGTAGAAGTACCATTAGCTAAGTCTTAGGATCAAGAAAATTCAAAGGGCCAGACTCTGGTTTCAGTGGAAATTGAGAATCAGATTTTCACTAGTGCAACTAAGATCAGAAATTGGCCTCAAACAGTTTTATTGAAAGTGCTCTGTCATGCCAGAAAAACATTTTACTTTAAAATAACATTTTCCAGGATACTAGACATATAGTACTATAGTTAGTAATAGGAGTTAATCAGCCTGATCAAAGACCCTTCACTTCAATGGGGTTTGGATTAGCTCTATGTAGTGTCAGTTAGAATACTACCTGATCCCACAACTCTTAGTCACACAAGTAGTCATTGCTAACTCAAAGAAACCCACTGACTAATTTTTTGTCATTGGGACTCATGTCAGCCAAGTTTGTTGCATTCACCCTATAACTGTAATATCAACTGAATAATTATAATTACAAAATACCCTAGTCTATTTTTTTTTAATATTGTACTACAGTATATGTAGAAGTAAGGAACTGTGGCATAAAATGAACTTAGGTTTAAACACCACTAAGAAAAATGTCCATAGAGATGAATGAAAGAAGAGTAAGTCCCAGTCATTTTTCATTTCATGAAATTGTCTTTGATTATTCTTCTTTCTACAACTAGAATATTTTTCCTCTCAGGTTCTGAGTCACAAATTAACAACCTACATAAGAACGGTCATACTGGGTCAGACCAAAGGTCCATCAAGCCCAGTATCCTGTCCTCTGACAGTGGCCAATGGCAGGTGCCCCAAAGGAAATGAACAGACAGGTTATCATCAAGTGATCCATGCCCTGTCACCCAATCCCAGCTTCTGGCAAACAGAGGCTAGGGACACCATTCCTTCCCATCCTGGCTAATAGCCATTGATGGACCTATCTTCCATGAATCTATCTAGCTCCCTTTTGAACCTTATTGGGCTTCACAACACCCTCTGGCAAGGAATTCCAGAGGTTGATAGTGCGTTGCTTGAAAAAATAATTTCTTGTGTTTGTTTTAAACCTGCTACCTATTAATTGTATTTGGTGGCCCCCTGTTTTTGTATTATGAGAAAGAGTAAATAACACTTCCTTATTTACTTTCCCTGTACCACTCATGATTTTATAGACCTCTATCATATCCCCCCTTAATCGCCTCTTTTCCAAGCTGAAAAGTCCTGGTCTTATTAATCTCTCCTCATACGGAAGCCTTTCTATACCCCAATCATTTTTGTTGCCCTTTTCTGAACCTTTTCCAATTCCAATATATCTTTTTTGAGATGGGGTGACCACATCTGCATGCAGTATTCAAGGTGTGGGCATACCATGGATTTATATGGAGGCAATATGATATTTTCTATCTTATTATCTATCCCTTTCTTGTTGATTCCCAACATTCTGTTTGCTTTTTTGACTGCTGCTGCACGTTGAGTGGGTGATTTCAGAGAACTATTAACAATGACTCCAAAATCTTTTTCTTGAGTGCCAACAGCTAATTTAGACCCCATATGTATAGTTGGGATTATGTTTTTCAATGTGCATTACTTTGCATTTATCAACATTAAATTTCATCTGCCATTTTGTTGCCCAGTCACCCAGTTTTGTGAGATCCTTTTGTAGCTCTTTGCAGTCTGCCTGGGACTTAACTAACTTGAGTAGTTTTGTATCATCTGCAAATTTTGCCACTTCACTGTTTATCCCTTTTTCCAGATCATTTATGAATATGTTAAATAGGACTGAGCCCAGTACAGATCCTTGGGGGACACCACTATTTACCTCTCTCCATTCTGAAAACTGACCATTTATTCCTACCCTTTGTTTCCTATCTTTTACCAGTTACCAATCCACAAGAGAACCTTCCCTCTTATCCCATGACTGCTTATTTTGCTTAAGGGATTTTGGTGAGGGAACTTGTCAAAGGCTTTCTGGAAATTTAAATACACTATATCCACAGGATCTCCTTTGTCCACATGCTTATTGACCCCCTCAAAGAATTTAGTAGATTGGCGAGGCATGATTTCCCTTTACAAAAACCGTGTTGACTATTTCCTAACAAATTATGATCATCTATGTGTCTGACAATTTTGTTCTTTACGATAGTTTCAACCAATTTGCCCGGTAATGAAGTGAGGCTTACTGGCCTGTAGTTGCCAGAGTCACCTCTGGAGTCCTTTTTAAAAATTGGCGTCACATTAGCTATCCTCCAGTCATTTGGTACAGAAGCTGATTTAAATGACAGGTTACAGATGACAGTTAATAGTTCTGCAATTTCACATTTGAGTTCCTTCAGAACTCTTGGGTGAACACCATCAGGTCCTGGAGACTTATTACTGTATCGTTTATCAATTTGTTCCAAAACCTCCTCTAATGACACCTCAATTTGGGACAGTTCCTCAGATCTGTCACCCAAAAAGAATGGCTCAGGTTTGGGAATCTCCCTCACATCCTCAACAGTGAAGAAATCATTTAGTTTCTCTGCAATGGCCATATCATCTTTGAGTGCTCCTCTAGCATCTCGATCGTTCACTGGCCCCACTGGTTGTTTAGCAGGCTTTCTGCTTCTGATGTATTTAAAAAAAAAATTGCTATTACTTTTGGAGTCTTTGGCTAGCTGTTCTTCAAATTCTTTTTTGGTCTTTCTAATTATATTTTTACACTTCATTTGCCAGAGTTTATGCTCTTTTCTATTTTCCTCATTAGGATTTAACTTCCACTTTTTAAAGGATGCCTTTTTGCCTCTAACTTCTTCTTTTACTTTGTTGTTTAACAACAGTGGCTCTTTTTTGGTTCTCTTACTATGTTGTTTAAATTGGGGTATACATTTAAGTTGAGCCTCTATTATGGTGTCTTTAAAAAGTTTCCACGCAGCTTGCAGGGATTTTACTTTTGGTACTCTACCTATTAATTTCTGTTTAACTAACCACCTCATTTTTGTGTAGTTCCCGTTTCTGAAATTAAATGCTACAGTGTTGGGCCATTGTGGAGTTTTCCCCACCACAGGGATGTTAAATTTAATTATATTATGGTCATTATTACCAAGTGGTCCAGCTATATTCACTTCTTGGACCTGATCCTGTGCTCAGCTTAGAACTAAATCAAGAATGGCCTCTCCTCTTGTCAGTTTCACGACCAGCTGCTCCAAGAAGCAGTCTTTTAAGGTGTCAAGAAACTTTATCTCAGCATCCCTTCCTGAGATGATATGACTCATTTACCTTTGTGGATGTTTGAAATATGAACATCATATGTTCATTATAATGACAACTTGATGAAGGAGAGAACACAGGAGTGCCCTATTAGCCTCCCTGTCAAGAGAGAGAATGGATTCTTTAGGCAGCTATGGGAAATAAGGAGTCAATCAGACACAGGAAGCTGACCTTAGGGACAACAGAAGAGGAGCTCCTATTTCCTGCTGGCTAATTTACGGATGCTAAGAATCAGATTAGTTGAACTGTTTGGAGCTTTCCTGTCTTTGTATCTCCTCTCAGAATATGTAGCCAAGTATGCACATCAGCATAAATCTGGAATTATTTTAACTGAAAACAGTGGAGTTATGCTGGATTTAAAGTGATTAATGTGTTTAATTATGAAGATAGCCACAGCTGCACTTGTTACCCACTACTGGAATCAGTACAGTAAAGGACGCATAGGAGGTAGAAAGATAACTCGAAATAGACAATAACAGGAATAACATCATCCATATATATTTAATACAGACCCACATTGTTAAAAGAAAGTTCAGATTGCAAAATTAAGCACTCAAGAGTTAGGATATACCAGAATCAAGGTTGCCCATGTAACCTTAATTTGGCTCCCTTGTTCATATGAGTTATGATACAGATTTTAATTACATGGTCACATACTATTTTTTTCTACAAGACCCCTCTGAAACAGGTGAACACTTTTAGCTGAAACACACACACACACACACACACACACACACACAACATCAGATGTGGAAAATTTAAGCCTGGTCTTATAATGGGAACTGTCAGACAACCTTAGCTATCAGTAGCATCAATGGCGCTACCTATAATATTGCACTTCTGTGGCAAAATCGTGCATTTGTGGGACTGACCTCTTAGGGCCTGCAAATCATTGAGCAAATTGTTGATGGCATTTGATAAAATATTCCATATGAAAACACAGTGAGAGAACCTGGCCTAGTCATTAGATAAGGGGAGTAGGAAACAAGAAACTTGGGTTCTTTTCCTGGCTCTGCCACTGATACAATGTATGATCTTCATCAAATATCTTAACACTCATGTAATTCAGTTTCCTCTTTAGTTGGGCTATAATAATACTTCCTTATCTCTCAGAGGTGATTTTGAGATTAATATTTGTCACAGCTGGACCAACACTAGAATATTGGGCCTGATACACTTCAAACTACAGGAGATTTTGATCATGGTTCAGACTTCAGAACTTGGAACTCTCTTTAATGTGCTAATCCAGAACACCAGATCCAAATAGCCCTATGATGTTATGATAAATTTGGGTTTGGATCTGATTTTTCAACTTGGAAACATTCTCTAATGTTTATGAGGCACTTTGAGATTCTTAGAGGCTCATGAAATCCATATTTATTATTAATAATAAATAATCCCACAGTTGCTTCAAAATGTTGCACACCGTACTGCTGGGATCTCACATTTTTCTGCTGAGACTGCTATTGTGTAAACTGAGAGACAAGGTGGGTGAGATCTTTTATTGGACCAACTTCTATTGGTGAAGAAACAAGGTTTTCGAGCAGTACAGAGTTCTTCTTCATCAGAAGTTGGTACAATAAAAGATATTACCTCACCCACCTTGTCTTTCTCACACCCTGGGACCAACACAGCTACAACAACACTGCGAACACTGTACAAACCATCATATTGTGAGAGGATGAAGCATCAATTTAGTACAGGAAACAGTGGGCAAGACAGCAGCTAGAGTACCAATAGATAAATTCTGGGCTTTTATAGATCTAGAGAAGCCATATGGCAAAGTTGATAGACAGATGCTTAAATCAGTGCTGAGGAAATATGGAATGTCTGAGTATTTAATAACTATGGGAAATAACCTATATAGGTCACCCAAAACAGTGATCTGAATATGTTTTGGAACACATGCCTCTGAAGTGAAAGTCAGATTGCACCAGAGCTCAGCCCTAAATTCACAGTTGTGTGTCATATTGATGGACTATGTCAGAAGGAAGATCCCCATGTGAAAAGATGAGAAGACGCTATATGCAATAAGGGCATCCTCAAAAGAAGGATTTCCTAAGGAAAGAGTAAACCAGTGATATTACCAGCTAAGCTGGCATGGCATGGCATGAAAAGAAGCATGTCTAAGACTGAGGTCATGTGGATCAGTAGAGGTGCCATGAGGAAACTGTACATGGAGATTAATGGAGCACAACTGAACCAGACTGACCAGTTCAAGTACCTTGGTAGCTGGGTTCCAGAAGATGGCGAGCTTGAAAGTGAGATACAGTGTAGGTTGGCGGGGTGCTGGAAGAATGTGGAATGACATCTCAGGGGTTGTAAAAGTGCAACTGTACAGACAATAAAGCTCCCTTCAATGTTTTATGGTACAGAAGCATGGCAACGGATGTTTGAGATTAGATGTCTTTCAGCCATAAGAGGAGTTACATGAAGAGACAGATTTCAGAATGAAAGTATTAGGATGGAAGTCAAACTCCGGGATATGGACTAGGAAGCAAGACTTTGCTGGTTTGGACAAATGTAGAAGATGCATGAAGGAGACTGGTGAAGATAGCATGGCAAGAGAGGGTGGTAGGAAAGAGACACTGAGGAAAGCTGAGGAAGCAATGATGGATTGCATCAAAGAAGATGGTAAGCAAGTGGACTTTTGTGCTACCTCAGACAGATGAAAATGGTGGATGTTTAGATCTAACGGCTCTAGATGAGAAAAGGGAAGAAGATGATGAAGTGTCAGCTTTACCTGCATTTAATTATTCCTTCCTCCATCACTGATTTCAGTAGGGTTACTCATGGAGGCAGACACTGTTCAGCGTGAGGAGGAAAGGAGTCCAGGAGAGCTGGCTGTATTTTAAAGATTCCTTATTGAGGTTGCAGGAACAAACCATCCCGATGTGTAGAAAGAATAGTAAATATGGTAGGCAACCACCTTGGCTTAACAGTGAAATCCTTGCTGATCTTAAACACAAAAAAGAAGTGTACAAGAAGTGGAAGCTTGGGCAAATGATCAGGGAGGAGTATAAAAATAGTGCTCAGGCATGCAGGAGTGAAATCAGGAAGGCCAAATCACAATTGGAGTTGCAGCT
This sequence comes from Chrysemys picta bellii, assembly GCF_011386835.1. NCBI lineage: Eukaryota > Metazoa > Chordata > Testudines > Emydidae > Chrysemys > Chrysemys picta. The sequence continues at coordinate 69,637,945 of NC_088794.1, read as the reverse complement.
AGCAGGTATGTTAGCAACAAGAAGGTGGTCAGGGAAAGTGTGGGCCCCTTACTGAAGGGGGGGGCAACCTAGTGACAGAGGATGTGGAAAAAGCTAATGTACTTAATACTTTTTTTGCCTCTGTCTTCACGAACAAGGTCAGCACTGGGCAGCACAGTATGGGGAGGAGGTGACCAGCCCTCTGTGGAGAAATAAGTGGTTCAGGACTATTTAGAAAAGCTGGACGAGCACAAGTCCATGGGGCCGGAAACACTGCATCCAAGAGTGCTAAAGGAGTTGGCTGGTGTGATTGCAGAGCCATTGGCCATTATCTTTGAAAACTCATGGCAATCGGGGAAGGTCCCAGATGACTGGAAAAAGGCTAACATAGTACCCATGTTTAAAAAAGGGAAGAAGGAGGATCTGGGGAACTACAGGCCAGTCAGCCTCACCTCAGTCCCTGGAAAAATCATGGAGCAGGTCCTCAAGGAATCAATTTTGAAGCACTCTGAGGAGAGGAAAGTAATCAGGAACAGTCAGCATGGATTCACCAAGGGTAAGTCATGCCTGACTAACCTAATTGCCTTCTATGATGAAATAACTGGCTCTGTGGATGAGGGGAAAGCAGTGGACGTGTTATTCCTTGACTTTAGCAAAGCTTTTGATATGGTCTCCCACAGTATTCTTGCCAGCAAGTTAAAGAAGTATGGGCTGGATGAATGGACTATAAGGGGGTAGAAAGCTGGCTAGATCATCGGGCTCAACGGGTAGTGATCAATGGCTCCATGTCTAATTGACAGCCGGTATCAAGCGGAGTGCCCCACAGGTTAGTCCTGGGGCTGGTTTTGTTCAATATCTTCATTAATGATCTGGAGGATGGCGTGGATTGCACCCTCAGCAAGTTTGCAGATGACACTAAACTGGGAGGAGTGGTAGATACACTGGAGGGTAGGGATAGGAAACAGAGGAACCTAGACAAATTAGAGGATTGGGCCAAAAGAAATCTGATGAGGTTCAACAAGGACAAGTGCAGTGTTCTGCACTAAGAATGGAAGAATCCCATGCACTGCTACAGCCTAGGGACCGAGTGGCTAGGCAGCAGTTCTGCAGAAAAGGACCTAGGGGTTACAGTGGATGAAAGCTGGATACGAGTCAACAGTGTGCCCTTGTTGCCAAGAAGGCTAAGGGCATTTTGGGCTGTATAAGTAGGAGCATTGCCAGCAGATTGAGGGACGTGATCATTCCCCTCTATTTGACATTGGTGAGGCCTCATCTTGAGTACTGTGTCCAGTTTTGGGCCCCACACTACAAGAAGGTTGTGGGAAAATTGGAAAAGTTGTGGAAAAATTGCAGAGGGCAAAAAAAATGATTAGGGGGCTGGAGCACATGACTTATGAGGAGAGGCTGAGGGAACTGAGATTATTTAGTCTGCAGAAGAGAAGAATGAAGGGGATTGGATAGCTGCTTTCAACTACCTGAAAGGGGGTTCCAAAGAGGATGGAGCTAGGCTGGTCTCAGTGAAGGCAGACGACAGAACAAGGAGCAATGGTCTCAAGTTGCAGTGGGGGAGGTTTAGGTTGGATATTAGGAAAAACTTTTTCACTAGGTGGGTGGTGAAGCACTAGAATGATTTACCTAGGGCGGTGGTGGAATCTCCTTCCTTAGAGATTTTTAAGGCCTGGCTTGACGAAGCCCTGGCTGGGATGATTTAGTTGGGGATTGGTCTTGCTTTGAGCAGGGGGTTGGACTAGATGACCTCCTGGGGTCTCTTCCAACCGTGATATTCTATTATTCTAATTTCTATGATTCTAAGTGTGGCAGAATCTGGCTCTCATTGAATAAAGGTAAAGGGCTGCATAAATCTATCTCCAGAACATTATGTTCTAATTAATATTAAAGACATACAGACATAAAACCTATTGGGAATATTCAGAACAAATGACTCTGCTGAACCACTTAGGTCTGGCCCTTTTGAGTTCTTGCATTTCCATGTCACTATTTTTAGTTCAGCTCTCGTTCTGATTGTTAAATTCTGTTGAATAGATTTGCATTGTACGGCTCACATGCTTTTCATGTAATAGATCCCGTTTGGTTACTATTGTTTTTACCCAAATAATTTCCTTATTTCTCCTTTTGTTTTCCACAGTCCTAATTCCTAGATCCTAGTCTCTTGCTTCTGTATTTCATGATAGATTGTACACCAAGGTGTCTATTTTTTCAGTTGCTTCTAAGGGTATGTCTACACTAGCAAGTTTTTGTGCAACAAATTATACCACTTTTATTAAAGCGCTGGTATTAAACTGCTGTTGCGTGTCCACACTGTGCTCCTTGTGACGGTGGAACGCATCCACATTGGCAGCTCTTGCAACGGCAAAGACAGCAGTGCATTGTGTGTATGGGGGGGGAGAGACAGTGTGTTTTGGGGGACAGAGAGTGTATCAGCATGCTGTCTTGAAACCCCGACATCAGCCCCCACCTCCTTCCCCAGCTCTCTGCACAGCAATCTCGCTCTCTCTCACACACACACACACACAAACACACACACCTGCCTCTGTGTTCAACAGCAGGAGCATTCCACATTAATGGTTTGCTTTGTGTCCCGGAGCAGATCAGCACAGCATGCAACAGCTGTCAGAAACAGAAAGGGGAGGGGCTCATGTCTCCAGGACAGCGGAGCAGAGTGGCCACTTGAGGGATTATGGGACACTTCTGGAGGCCAATTGATTGCTTTCTGCGCTATAATGTGTTTACAATGCCAATACAGCGCTGGAGCCTCTGCGCTTTAAGGCTTACGACTCTCTCATCGAGGTGGTTTTTTGCAACGCTGCAACCGAGGAGTTTCTGTGCACTAAGTGGCTTGGCAGTGTGTACACCTCGGGAGTTACACCGCAGAAAGCTGCTTTACTGTGCAGTAACTTGCCAGTGTAGACAAGGCCTCACACTTTCAGAGTCTTTGTTTGGAAATTGTTAAAACTTCCTTTCACCATATCTCCTTAACTTCAAATAGGAAGATGTTTTAATTAAATTATGGGCTAAATTCAGCTTGGGTTTATGCTGGCTTCTGCTTCCCATGTAGATGTTTAAAAATATGTAGGACCATTTAAAAAAAAAAAGACTTCTACATTTAGGCATGAAATTTCAAGCAAATACTGGAAGCTGTGCACACAAACAGGATGTACCTATTCAAATCATGTAGTCCAACCAGCACACACATTTTATTATTTCTGCAAGCTAATTGGATAGTCTGACTATAGGATTTGCAACTGTATAACTCTTGAAAAACTTTGGGCATGGCTACACTTGCAGATGTAGAGCACTGTGAGTTAAACCCGCCTTCGAAGAGCACAGTAGGGAAAGCTCTGCAGTCTGTCCACACTGACAGCTGCAAGCGCACTGGCATGGCCACATTTGTGGCACTTGCAGTGGCACTGAGAGCGGTGCATTATGGGCAGCTATCCCACAGAGCACCTCTTCCCATTCTGGCACCGTGGCTTGTGGGAAAGGGGTGTGGAGTGCGGGGCATTCTGGGTCCTGTCCCAAAGCCCCATGATGCATTGCATTCCAGCATTCTCTTTGCTTCCGTCCACATTTGGCGCCATCTTTCAACGTTTTTTGTACTGCACGCTCTCTCATCCCTTTCGGTCTGCGGGAATGGAGCCCCAACTGCCAGTACGTCACGTTTGGCAGTCTGGTTATTCCTTATGATCCAAAGTGACACTGAGAGCTGTAATGATGATATCGGCTCGAGTAACGCATATGACACGAGTTTGCTTGTGGCATTCACGGACATGCTCACCACCATGGAACACCACTTTTGGGCTTGGGAAACAAGCACTGAATGGTGGGATCACATCGTCATGCAAGTCTGGGATGACGAGCAGTGGCTGCAGAACTTTTGGATAAGAAAAGCTATTTTCATGGGACTGTGTGAGGAGCTCGCCCCCATTCTGCAGCGCAAGGACACGAGATTGAGAGCTTCCCTGACGGTGGAGAAGCCGGTGGCTATCGCAATCTGGAAGCTGGCAACTCCAGACAGCTACCAATTGGTCGCTAACCAGTTTGGAGTGGGAAAGTCAACTGTTGGAATCGTGTTGATGCAAGTTTGCAGGGCCCTTAATCATATCCTGCTCAGAAGAACCGTGACTCTGGGTAACGTGCATGACATTGTGACTGGCTTTGCACAAATGGGTTTCCCTAACTGCAGAGGGGCAATAGACGGCACGCATATTCCAATTCTGGCACCAGCCCACCTAGCCTCCGAGTATGTTAATCGGAAGGGGTATTTCTTTATGGTTCTCCAGGCACTTGTGGATCACCGTGGGCATTTCATTTACATTAACGCAGGCTGGCCCAGAAAGATGCATGACGCAAGCATCTTTTGGAACACTGGCCTGTTCAGGAAGCTGCAAGCCAGGACTTTTTTCCCAGACCAGAAGATCACCGTAGGGGAAGTTGAAATGCCCATTGTGATCCTTGTAGACCCCGCTTACCCTTTGCCGTGGCTCATGAAACCCTACACAGGGAGCCTTGACAGCAGCAAGGAGCGGTTCAACAACAGGCTGAGCCGGTGCAGAATGACTGTGGAGTGTGCTTTTGGCCGTTTAAAGGGCCGCTGTCGCTCTCTGTATGGGAAGCTGGACCTGGCCGATGACAGCATCCCCGCAGTTATATCCGCGTGCTGTACCCTCCATAACATTTGTGAAGGGAAGGGTGAAAGATTCACTCAGGCATGGAACTTGGAGGTTCAACACCTGGAGGCTGATTTTGAACCAGGGGCGGCTCTAGCTTTTTTGCTGCCCCAAGCACGGCCAGGAGGCTGCCTTTGGCGGCATGCCTGCGGGAGGTCTGCCCGTCCCGCGGCTTTGGCGTACCCGCCGCTGAATTGCCGCCGAATCCGCGGGACCAGTGGACCTCCCACAGGCATGCCACCAAAGGCTGCCTGACTGCCGCCCTCGCAGGGACCGGCATGACGCCCCCGGCAGCTTGCCGCCCCAGGTACGCGCTTGGAATGCTGGTGCCTGGAGCCACCGCTGATTTGAACAGCCAGAGAGCAAGGCTATTAGAGGGGCCCAGCGCAGGGCTGCAAGGATTAGGGATGCCTTGAGGGACCAATTTGAGTCTGAAAGCCACAAGTAATGTCTGGTGCCCTGTACGGGAGTGAAGTGCAGTGGCTCCAATGTTAGTAGGAATCTGTGTTTGCTATGCTGACTTGCAGTGCCTGTTGCTTTCCTGGGCTAAGGTATCTTTTACTATATGCAATAATAAAGAATGTTTTCAAAGCCAAAAAATCCATTTATTGAAAAGAAAATTCATTTATTGAAAAGAAACACAACTGCTTGGGAAACAGAAAGGGTAAGGGGGTGGGGTGGGGAACGGTACAATCACAGATTTGCGTATGTCCTGTCTGGAGTGCTGTGCAATGAGTGCTGCACTTCAGAATGGCTATACTGCATGGTGATGGGGGTTGAGTGCAGTGGGTAAGGGTTGTAGTTTTCAGGGATGGGTGGTGAAGCTACAGGTGTTGGAGGCAGCTGGTGGCGATAAAAACCTGGTTGTTGGGGAAAGTGGGTTGGAGGTGAAATGGGGGCACAAGGGAAACAGTTTTGGGACAAGAACTGCAGGGGGGGCAGGCATGGTAGTGTTCCGCCTGCATTGCTACAAGCGCCTGTATCGAGTCCGCTTGGTGCTCCATGATGCTTAGCAGCCGCTCTGTGCTTTGGTGGCAGCAAGCCGCATTCTGCTGGTGGACCCTCCTTTCACTATCCCACCACTCCTGCACTTTTTGATTTTCATTGCTTGAATGCTGCATTACTTCATGCAACATGTCTTCCTTGCTTCTATGTGGCCTCTTTCTGATTCTTTGGAGTCGTTCGGCTGGTGATAACATGGATGGCTGAGACAGAGGCAGCATTGTTCACACCAGACAGAGCAATGATTCCCCCATACTTAAGTGCAAGCACAGTCTACACAATAACATAATTTGCCCGTCCCAAAGCGAGTGCACATAACCCACGGGAGCCCCAAAATGGTGAGTAAGCCCAGGGTCAAGCATGACTGATTGTTTCGCGGTCTTACTGTCCTCTGGGTTTCTGTGCCTTGGGGAGAGCCAACAGCGGTAGGGGGGCCTTATACTGAACACTGTCCCCACATTTTCCACAGGAGTTCGTTCTGGAAGATATCTCGCTGCTGAGGGTGACCTGGGAAGCAAGGAAGGGTCTTCTACTGCAATGCGGCTTCCACCCTGGCCCATATGCAGCTTGCTTGTGTTAGCAATGGTCCCTCCGCCCTTCACGGCACAGTGGCGCGGACAAGTTAGCCTGACTGGGACAAGGACCGCAGTGGCTCTCCCAAGAAACATGCATAAGCGCATTGCCCAAGTTCTGGATGAGACCTTTGAAGAGACCACTGAGGCCGATTAACTTCCTTCCCAAAATAAAAGCCGCTTACCAGGAACCTCCTCTGGTGTTTGTCCTTCCCCAAGCACCAGCTGCCATGACTGGCTACCTTCCTCCTGGCTTGAGAACAGCTCCTGGCTGCATGCATCTAGGGATTCTGGTATGTCTTCCTCCGCCTCAGCACCCTCGCTCCCGCTTTGCTCCTCCTTCTCCTCCTCCTGCCTTTTTGGACTGGGCTCTGAAGTGTCAGTGGTGGTCCCCGGAGTGGAGGTGGGGTCGCTACTAAGTATTGCATCCATCTCTTTGTAGAAACGGCAGGTCGCAGGGGCAGCACCGGAGCGGCGGTTTGCCTTGCAGGCTTTGTGGTAGGCATTCTGCAGCTCCTTCACGTTAATCCTGCACTGCAGTGCATTCCAGTCATGGCCCCTTTCCATCATGTCCCTTGATATCTGCCCAAAGGTATCGTAATTCCTACGGCTGGAGTGCAGCTGGGACTGGACAGCTTCCTCCCCCCAAACACTGATGAGATCCAGCAACTTGCCATTGCTCCATACTGGGGCTCGCCTGGTGTGTGGAGGCATGATCACCTGGAAAGATTCACTGAGAGCACTCCACGTCTGGCTGAGCAAACAGGAAGGGATTTTTCAAAATTCCCAGAGAATTTAAAGGGTGGGTCTGACGATTGGTCACCTGAGGGCAGGCAGTAGAGTTCAAAGTGATGAACAGAGTGGCTAGCACAGGCATTGTGGGACACTTCTGGAGGCTGATCAGAGCGCTCTATAGGACGAGGGCATCCACACTGGCGCCACAGCGCTCTAGCGGGGGCGCAGCAAACGTTATTCTACTCGGCGAGGTGGAGTACCAGCAGCACTGAAGCCGTGGAGTCAGAGCGCTCTACGTGCCTTGCCAGTGTGGATGGGTAGTGAGCTAGTGCGCCTGGGGCTCCTTTATTGCGCTGTAACTCGCAAGTGTAGCCAAGGCCTTTGAGTTGAAGGAATTTTCAGCGGTTCTTATTATGTCCAAACTGGTCTGTCCATCCCTGATCACAACATCATGAAGTGATTACCACTGACGTCAAGACAATAAAAATATCCTGGAAATAACATATTTGCATGCATGTGTTGCAGTCAATTTTCAAAGTGAACATGTCAGCAGTTTCAAAGCTTTTAAGCTGTCTCCTTGAATGGGTGCTGCAAAAGCTTAGCTTTCTTTAATAAGCCATTTATTTTTATAGGGATTTGGCAACAAACCCAGGCAGGACTGTCTTTAAATTACCTTTTTGTGCTGCTCAGTATCTAAAATACAGCTTAATATATTAAAACAATTTGGGTATAAAAAAATTGCATTCATGCTGAAAAAGCTGACTACTAGGGATCTCAACCTAAATAATCAGAAGCAACTGGGGTATGAACCTCCTCAAATCAGGTTTTATAATGGAAAAATCATCTCACCCTCCATTGTATGTGGCATTATTGGCACAGCTATAGAAACAATTGCTCCTGGAGTTATCAGTAGTCTGATTACATCAGTATCTTGTCTGTGAATCTTAGACACTCTTTGATGGACTTGGATATTATTTTAAAATATATACCAGTTTTGCTGATGCTAGTCAAACCCAATTTCTTAATGTCTTTAATAAATAATTATACTGGGTCCAATTCTGTCTCATGTGACAGCTCCTTCATAGTGTTCTGGTGGCAGATCAAGGACATACAGAGGTCAGAGCAACCCTTCCGAAAAGCCCTTTGCTGGTGTAGGACTGGTGGAGCAGTTCAGTGCCACCCCTTTGCAAGATGTGCTAGGGGTAGGACTGGGAGCAGAAAGGAGTGATTTGGAAAGGGAAGAGTCAAGGCTGGAGCTTGCTGCATTCCTGTTGTTCTGGCCCAAAATGCAGCCCTGTAACTGACCATGCAAGGCTACTGTAGCTTAGCAAAACCCCCAAGGAGCTACTCTAAATTGGACCAGGGATCAGATAAGCCCCCCATGTAGGCCCAGACTGCAGAGGGTGCAAAGGTGGTAGAAAGTCACCTTTGCTCTCTTCACTTCCAGGCTGTTCCCCTGGGTTGTATCTCCTGCAAAGCACAGATTCTGGCTCAACATTTGTTGTTATAGATCAAGAGTACTTCCAAAATAGAACAAAGTTTCTACCAGAATTAATGATTGTCCATAGACAGAAAGGTGGAAGGAGGAGGTGTCACTCATTATACTGCACAATTACCGACCCCCATGGAGGCTCTTACTACTCTCATCTCACTTGTCTCCTGACTATGTTTATTGAGGTCTTCTTTCATGCCGAGGGTGTCCATGTATTTAGTACTTATTACCCAAGGACCAAAGCCTGTCATCCTATGCAAGGCCTGGGCTTTATGTAGGAGAGTTGCATGTAGGCCTGTGAAATCCTCCCTACCTCCAGGTCTCAGAGTATATATGCTCCAATAGGTAGTAATAATATACACAGCTACTTCAGCAGGGGACTTGAGATTTAGCCAGTGAACCTGTGCAGTTGTGGATCCATAGCTATGCCCTTGTTCCTAGCCTTACCTGTCCCTATTGCACCCCAAAGCCACCTTCTACATAGGGTGCCCATACTGCCCAAAAGGGAAAACGGGACACTGCCTCGGGCTAGCCCGAGGCCCCTTCCCATATGGGGCTGGCCCAAGTCCTGTGCCTCCTGTATTGGGCTGGCCCAAGGCCCCACACCCGCATGCAGGGCTGGCCCAAGCTGATCAGTTGGCAAGAGCAAATGGGACAAATGCCCAGTTTTGCCAAAAAAGTCTGGGTGGCTGGGACAGGGCTTAAAAAAGGGACTGTCCTGGCCAAAATGGAACATATGGTCATCCTACTTCTGCAGAATAGTGGTGCCAGGCTCCACAGTGTACAGAATCTACAGATACTTTGGCAGCCTGCCTACCCCTGCACAGTAGAACTTCATTGGGTCTGTTTCCTGACAGGCTCAAAGGCAAGATTTGGCACTGCATACACTATGATAAAAGAGCAGTATAGGACAGTCTAGGCATAACACTAGTGTAGTGCCAACACATCAGCCTCATATCTAGCACTGAAAATGCACATCTTGGCAAACAACCACTGCGTTTTAAAAACTTGCAGAGAAATGCAGTGGTGAGAAAGTGCAATTAGTATGGTACAAGTTCATTTTTCTAAAATGGTAAGAATAAACCCGGGAACAGGCTAAACTTTCAATATAGAACCATTAGTGAGCCTAAATGAGATGGTATCTGTTTTAGCTCTAGGCAAAGTGCCAAATGACATGACTAAATAGAAGAAAAATTCCCTATAGTACTGCATTTTTTGTGCCTATTGAGCGTGGAGACTGAAAGGCAGGAACATTTTTAATAACCTTTCTTTGACAAGCTTAAAGCCATTTAAAGCTGAAACCTGTCCTAGACATAAAGCCAAGAAAATAGGCCCCCAGAGAAAGCTTGCTGCTGCACAGCTTCACCTCCCAGCAAAACGCATTATGCAGCAAAGCCAAATAATACTTACTTTCCATTAAACACACACACACCCTTTCATTACCTTCTGTAGTAGTGACCTTTCAGTCCAGGTTTCTTTAGTCTTTACTGGCAGAAAAGTTGTCTGTGGGCAGTAATTGTCTAGTTTAGAAACAGAAAGTCTCCTTTCTGATTCAGGGGACAGTATTTGTAAAGGCAATGGAGTCCAATAAAAAAATGCACCTAGAAGAGCTCAAACTGCACATACCAAATGACTTATATCTACATAATAAATAATAATAATAATTACAATGTTTTGTGCTTATACAGCAACTTTCATCTGAGGACTTCAAAGCAGTTCCAAACATGAAGCCTCTCAACATGAAAGCATTCCAAACCAGAAGTTTTCACTACACCGCTGGGAAATACTTTACAGATGTGTAAATTAATTAAACAGAGGGCCTGATTCTTGACTTCATTCTGTCCCTGTTTTGCTTCTCTACCATGGGGAAGTCTCCAGCTTGCCTAGCTAGCTCCTAATTAGCACTCATCTGGAGCTGAGTGTGGAGAGCATCAGGGGTATTACAGAAGTATTTCTGCACTCTGGCAATTCTCTAGCTGGTGGATGCCTAGAAGGAGGGATAGATTACAACAGCCTCAAGCCTGATCACATTTATATCAGGACTCGGGTCAGTATAGAACTGGCCCTAGAACCAGGGAGACACGGTCTTTGTGGCCCACCCTTCTCTCAGCTGCATCCAGCGGATATTGGGAACAGCTGAGAATCTAAGCCAGAGAGATTAGAGGACTTGACCAAAAAAATACAGCAAATCACTGGCAGAGCCAAGAGCCAGCCTCAACAATCCTGACTGCCAGTCCCATACTTTTACCATTAGAAAACACTGACTCCTAGAAAATGTATTTAAAATATACAGACTATAATTAGTAGCATTTGGGGTTGAAGGGGGATCTCAAGCAAAACAAACTACAAGTCAGAATGAGTTCAATTTTGTAGAACTAAAAGTTAGAATTAACTATCTGTTTCTAAAGGACCAAATTCTGGCCTAGTTTAATCCACATTTACTTCACTAATCGTCTGTTCTCAACTGTTGAGATTTTATAAGAAGTGTCACAATATTTGATTTTTTTAAAGTCCAAACTCCCAGATTATGTGAGAATCTCTGCTTTTATGTCTTTTTTAAGGTAAGTTTCTAGCACTCATGATTATGGAGAAAAGCTGGAAAACATGAACTTTGAGGGTCTAGCACCAAAAGGCAAATTAAAAAAATCCAAAATGTATCATTGTCTAAATCTCATGATTTCTGGGGGCCCGATTCATGATTTTTGAATATTTTGGGTTAGAAGTACTAGAGATTGCGGTGGTGTAAAACAGGGTAGAATTTCCACATGAAGTGCTAATTATGTGCCTGGTATTATTAACCATTCTAAAAATGTGGAAAAGAGAATGCTCAAAAGGTAAAACACTTCCACTAAAATTGTCTTTTTCCAACACAGTAGTGTTAATCAGAATTGCACATAGTAATCTGTAGTTCACTTACTTCTACAGGCACCATCTATTGCAACATATTTAGCTAATAAATTATATTTGTTTTCCAAAGATTCAGTTCATAAGAACATTTGTATGGATGCTGGGCATTTTCCCCTTGAGTCAAGGGCTTCATCTTGTCTCAGCTGTTTCATTTTCTCCTCATCAGTCCAGAGCATTTCTGTTATAATAATTCTGAGCGCCCTGTTCCTTTTGTTTCTTTGTAAGGCCACAAGGGCATGGAATCTGCTTTCACGCTGAGCATTATTGCTTTCAGTTTTTCCATTTAACCTTTTCTCTGCTAGGTTGTAAATATTACAAAAGAAGAGTGAAAAATAACTTTTTTAATAGAAATTATTTTCTTGGAATTTGTTTAAATGTGTCAGCCTTGCAAAATATAGGGCCAGCTTCTGCCATGCTTACTCAGAAACAGCTGTGCCTTACTCTATGAGTAGCCCCATGGATTTTAGTGAGACTATAGGTAGAGTAAGGCACTCTTCAATATGAGTAAGGGTAACAGAATGTGGCCCATAAAGAGGTAAAAAGGTTCACAAAGCCTTATGTGTACAAAAATGTATTTCAATTACAATATTTGCTTATACTTGTTGGTAACCTTTACAAATTCTATTCAAATGTAACTAGTAAAACCTTTGTTTTTTCTAGCACTTTATACGTTATACGCCCATCTATCCTTTTCTCCAGTAGAGCTAAGGATACCAACAGCAGAATCTTGTCCTCAAATGTTTTTAAAATGACAAAAAAATCTTATCTCAGGTTTTCAATTACATTTTTGCCCTCTCTTCAATACACAAACTCCCCCAAATACACCCAAAATGTGAATAGTAAATGTTCTTTTTCTCATGTAATATTACAGCTGAATTTGTCTTATTCTAGTTTTCTTCTCCTCTTCTACTCTTAAATAATTATTTTACAGATTCTATTAAAGAAGCATTTGTAACCAATAAAAGAATTTCCTTATTTGTGTCCCTTTCCCCTCTTTAAAAAGAACACATGGAAGATTCTTGTCAAATTCTTGTCTTTGACTCCTTTGAGTTTATTCCAGGCATGCTTGATAGCTCGAAGAGAAAAGTCTGCTGTCACTATACCACACATATGGTGCTACAACAAAAAGAGAGGAATAAGGTTGTTATGTGAAGGTCTGAGAGGTTGTCTCTCCTGCAGTGTCACTTTAGAGGCTTTTAAAATTTCCATTAAAGAAAGTAACATTTGTGAAGGATCTTCTGAAATTGGAATTCATGAGTGAGACATCTTTGCTATTGCTGAATACTGATTAGCTTTCTGTATCTCTTGAATTTTAGTAATATTTGTTCACAAGAATGAGACACTCAACACTAGTACACTCTGTCTCAGACCATCCTTTGAGACCCTGTAATGGAAAAGAGCTGACAAAGAACAAAGACCTTTGTTCTTTGCCTTCCAGAAATATAAATCAGGAAATAGAAGCTGGTCCAGTTTATTCACTCTTACTACTGAATAACTTTATCATAAGCTATATGCCTTACACTCTGCTGTGATACTTGTCCTGGATAGCCAGTATTCTGTCAAAAATGCCTCTTACAAATAGATCAAGGCTCTGAACCCTGGCATTAAAACCTGGATCTGGATTGAGATCTGAGTTACTGCTTCTTACCTACTGGGCCAAATTTGAACATCAAATTCAAATATCTCTGGATTTCGGGAAGTTATCTAGATCTTGAATACCTCACATTTGGGATACATAATTTTGGTTCTACCTGTTAGAGAGCTATGAATTTGGGATCCATGATTTTGGATCAACGCTTTTGGTTTGGGCCCATCTCTTCTAAAAGTATGAGAGTTAGAAAACTGCATTCCAAGCTAGAATATTTTCCAAAGCAGAAATTAATGGACCACACTACAAAATAGCATTTCAATACACAAAGGGTGAGATCTGCAAAAGCGCTTCGGATAGGCCAAACTTTCTTTCCATTTTAGTTAATGGGAGTTTTACTGTTGACTAGAGCTAGTCAAAACTCAGGATATTTGGTTTTTAAGAAACTTTGATATTTTTAAATTTATTGATTTCAAATCTAAAAGAAACAATTTTTTTCAAAATTTCTCATGGACTCAAAATCCCCTGGCTTTAGCCAGGGTTCTTAGGGCTGCCAAGCTCCCTGCTGTGGAGCCAGAAGCCAATCTCTTGGTTAGAGAGGGATTCTCAGGGCTTTCAAGCTCCTAGCACAGCAGATTTTCCCAAACCTGCAGACCTTGGAAACTTGGGCTCCCCAGCAGCCTGCCAAGTGAGCTGGAAGGGAACCTGACTTTGATTTGATGACACTTTGTCAAACAAAACTGCTTTCACATGACATTTCAGGTTTGAAGAATTGGCATTTTCTGACCAGCTCTACCATTGACTTCACTGGGACCAGAATTTTAGGGCAGTGTCAACTGCTTTTGAAAACCCCATCCTAAATATATGTAAAGCAATTAACTGAATCTACTCTTCTCTTAAAAGGATCCTGATCCAAGGCTCCATTTCACTGATTCCCTGTCCTACCATTCCTAGTACCAGCTGTCCAGACTTGCTCCTGAAAAGTGGTATCTTGATATCTGATTATTTGAGTTTCATTCAGGTAAGGTACAACGTAACACAAGGAAAGCATAAACAGTGATCACTAGTTGATAAAGAGTAAATCAAATAGCAAAAAAAGGCCTGAAGGAATGTAGCAGCTGGTGTGTACTGCCGAAAGAGAAAGCCTGTATTCACAGGAACATTTCTAAAATTATAAGATAATAAAACATACTGTAAAAGCCATTTTGAATCCTTGAACGTACACTGCATATTTCCAGAGGTAAGAGTAGTACGACATGATGGGTATAGTTAAAGTGGCCTTTCATGTCCACTGTAGTACACCTTCAACTTCATTTGATAATTCAATCTTTTATTAGGTTAAGCGCAAAAGTCAGAAACCAAATAATTGTAACTGTAAACAGCAAACTTTCCATACTTCATACATTGAGCACTTCTGCCAGGTTTGACTAGGCAGGTAATTTGATCCAAAGAAAATTGCCAATAATAAGTGTTCTTCCCCCTCCACCCCCCACCCCCCCCAAAATTCTTCTACAGCAACTGGGAAGAAAAACAAAAGGTGCCTTGCTAAAAGGGAAGTCAAACTTCTGAATGGGCTGGAGACACTTAGCTCATGGTTCTTCTTGAGCAAGACCAATTGCTAAACAATCACCATATTTGATGGTCATTATCAGTGACCTAGGTTGCTACCATACTCTAGCCAATCTCTCATACATCTTCCAGTGGTGATACAGCTACGTCAGTCATCCTATTATCTTTGATAAGTGCACTAGGAATGGATTTGACTAGATAAGAGCAATGCATTGTAATGGAATATTTGCCCTGGTTTTCTAGCAATTTACAATACAGTCCTATTCACAACTTATTGAACTCATATTTTGTTTAATTTTTTTAAGGGAGGGTAGATATTTTCTGAAAGAACATTCTGGAAATATCCTATTGTGATATATTTAGGTCAGAATCTCTGAGGATAGAAATGCTGTACTCTTCTTTGTAATTCTACATAATACAATATTCCTTCCAATCTTACTAAAGAAAAAAGTGCTTCCCCCTTAAAGCAGTCTCTCTTAATCTAATGAGTGACAAAAACCTAAATACAAGTTGGTAGCATGTTAGTTTGTTATTATTTATGCAATACCATAAATGCACATGCAATCCATCGGGACATGCAAAAAGAAAGACTCTTTCCCAATATCTTAGACATAAAGGATTGTCTCACTAAATTAACAACATTATTTTTTTTCTTATATAGCATCTTCCACCCAATGGTCACAAAGTGTTTTGCAAAAATTCATTAAATTAGCCTCACAATTCTCCCATGAGGTAAAGTATATCCACATTTTATGGGAGGGGAGGGGGGAAGAAAGAAGGCACAAAAGTGGTTAACTGACTTGCCCACGGTGTCTCAGAAATCTTCCAGTAGTGCTGGGAACAAAATACTTTGCTTCTGCATTCAGTTTTGTGACTCAACCACAAGAGCATCCTTCCTAGTCTGTTGATAAGCAGGAAAATGGGTTATCACACTGGTGTTGATATACTTTGGACCATTAGACTTTGTTACAATAATTCTTTTGGTACCTGAAAAGAGTTTGATGATATATCAAAGTCACCTTCTATTGTGGATCCTCACATAGTTAGAAAAGTAAGTCCAAAGTCTCCTACTAAGGGTACGTCTTCACTACCCGCTGTATTGGCGGGTAGCAATCGTTTTAACCGGGATCGATATATTGCGTCTCGTTAAGACGCGATATATCGATCCCCGAACGCGCTCACCGTCGACTCTGGAACTCCAGCAGAGCGAGCGGCGGTAGCGCAGTCGACGGGGAGCCGCGGCCATCAATCCCACGCCGTGTGGACCTCAGGTAATTCGATATTAGATACTTCGACTTCAGCTACGCTATTCGCGTAGCTGAAGTTGTGTATCTTAGATCGATCCCCCCCCCCAGTGTAGACCAGCCCCTAAGAGAACTAGAGTTGCTTGTATGGAAGGTCACTGAACAATTACAGTTAATAAATAGTACTGAAGCCCTAAGGGCAAAGCCTGAAAAAAAGAAAAAAGCTACATTTGGAACAGAATCCAGTACATGGGGGGAATCAGACAAGTGGTGAGTGGAATTTTCTCTAAAGTTGGCAGAATGTTTATATAGAAAACATTGTTGAAAGTGAGAAAAATCCAGAGTTGTGAAAGGATTTTCCAAGTACTGGTGCCAAGGCAGTATAAGTTTTGTTTATTTACTGCATAAGTGCTTAACATATAAATGAGACCTCACCTGTTGCTGGTCTTAACTGGTCATGTATTTTTTCAGGATTTTTCATGTTGCAAGCAGGTATTTGTATTATTTGCTGGGTGGCATTTGTTTTCCTCAATTTAATGAATAATGGATCTGAACAAAAAATATTTTGTTCCTTTAGAACACAGACTATCAGCAACCTTAATTCTTCTATATAGCATCCCCACAACTGGAATAGGCAGTCTGTGAATGTTGAACTATGAGTGATCTTTATGAACTCCTAGCTTGGGTTTTCTGAAATTAAAAGCAAATCACTGGGCTGCATGGGAAAATCAGAGAGCCAGCTAGAATAGGTCAAAAACAGCTCTAAAAAAACATTTTGATACAAAAATTGTTGAGGACGGTCTCATCTTTAGCTGGCACATATATCCTAGAAGAAGAAAATCTCGATAAATGACCAAGCCAAGGGGGCAACATATAATGAAAAGATATCAAAATTCAAAGATATATGAAAAGATATCAAAATTCTCTGGCAGTTTTGATTATCTAGATAGCAGATATGTAGGGCTTTACTTTGGTCCAAAATAGGAGACTAGACCAATATGAAACAATTCCTGCCCTAGCTGAGATATAAACTGTATAATCTAACAAGGCTTTTCCATATCTAACTTCTACGATTCATTTCTGCAGTCATATGGATCAGTGTATTAAGAAGTATCAAGGACAATGAAGTATAAATGAACCCAGAGATCAATGTGCACTGGAAGAATGGTTTTTTTTAAGTTTGGTTTTGCTACGATTGAAGATTAGGAGAACCCTGTGCGTCCCTGAAGGCTGAAAGGAAAGAACACATCTCAGTTAGTGCAAAAGCTGCTTTGTGAACTGCTAAACCAGAAACTGAATGCTCCTGACTTCAAGATGGAAAGGGTGCAGGGAAAACTCCTCCAGCAGCTGAGTTCTACACTGTCATTCATCACAGTTTCTCATATTTAATCATTATCTTTGTGGTTGGCACTGTAAAAATCATACAACAAAACCTCTGCCCCTAAGGAGCTAACAATCTAAATTAGCACAATAATGCATAGAGACAATAAACTTCAGACACATCATTCACCAGATTTACACAGCAGATATACTGAGAACACTGATTGTAAGGTTAATTTGATATATTTAATCTAAGAAACAGTGTAACAAAGACCCTAAAATCTACTAAAGATGCGATTGCCAAACATGCTTCTACATAGGAGACTTCAGCAGGCAAATGCTAAGAAAGAATTATGAGTGTAACTGCTCTTGGGGGCAGCTAATCAAGGTCAATCATCATCTAGCTTCAGGGTATTCAGACTAAAAATAATTTTAGTCTTCAAAGAACACTAGAGGCTCCTCAGGACTTTGCAAGAACTTAAGGACTTCATGAAGACAAATTCTGTAATAGCTAGCCACTCTCTGTTCTCCAGCAGAGAGCATGACCTCTGAAAAGACCATGAGACTACTCAGTAAGAATAGAAAGGTCCTTTAATATATTATATTCCGTGCTAAACTGTTTCACTAAAAATTTCAGGACAGCTATATGGAAACTATTCCATGCCTTAATATATTCCACAGCTAACATTTTCAAAGTTTTCCTTCTTCAAATCCCTACATAAAGCAACAACAAGAATACACATTTAGTGTATCTACTTTAATCAGAGCACAGACGATACAATAGCATTTCCAAGATCTCAGCTCATCAGCTGCTAAAGGACAAATAGGTTAAGACCAATGGGAAAAAGAAAAAAGTATTTCAATCTTGTCCGCTTAAATTTAGGACATGCCAACCTATGAGGACTCTGCTGCTATTCACACATTGCTTTGTAGTTATAAACCATTCTCTGTAGTGAAGTCACCATGCTGCTACAGAAGTGACCTCAGATTTTTAAGATATTTGCACAACAGCATTCCAGTTGGGGATCTTAAGCTATTTGTAAGGCAGCAGTGAAACTGAGTTTTAAATAGCTACTTTTAAAAGCTACAGCAAAACCTCCCCTGGTGACTGTTTTTGTGCCCTAGGTCTAGGAGGTCAGATTAGTGTAATTAAATGGTAGATTTTGATAGATAATAACTCAACCCTTTTATCTACTACATGTACTATTCAACCCTTTCCAAAAGAGACTCAGACTTGATAAGTGCCTCACAGTGATATCCAGGAAACTTTAAATCTCACAGGTTGTTCTTTAAGTCAAATTCTCTCTCTCCATTGTTTTCTCCAAACTGAAATTAGGAAATATTGGCCCAAATTTTGCCCTAGTCTAATTCCAGTGACTTCAGTGGGAGTTTTTCCTGCCTGTGCCAGGATTTAATTTGGTCCTAAAACTCTAGAGGCAAATAAAAACAATAACCACTGCAGGTCAACTTTACTATCCAAAATGGAGAGGAAGTTCTCTAAGCTTCTCCAGAGTGCTGCCAAAAGAATTCTTGGGAAACACAATATAATAGCAATGAGACAATAGACTCAATCTCTGAAGAACAAGCTACTCGTGTTGTTGTTGTCTATTTATATTTTATTTACGTACGTACAGTGCTATCAATGTACAAGGAGACTTACAGCTAGGAGAAGAGTCAGTCATTGCCCCAGAGACTGTGCAGTCTAAGCAAGACAAAGTATGGACAAAGAGAGACAGATCCTGACCTCTGCTCTGACCCCTTTACACAGCTCCACAGCACAGGACACAGCCCTCTTTATCAAAGAGGCTGGAAACCTGCCCTAAGGCATGGGGAAATACACAGCAGGTGAAGATCCAGCATACTGGTCTCTTTCGTACCAGTGCTGGAGGTATGCCAATGCACAAGAGGACATGGCCAGAGCATGCTGTTCTCCAGCAATCCCCAACTGGTACGAGGGGGTAGGGGGCACTATAAACTGGCACAACTGTGCTGCTCTAAGGTAAACCATGGAGCTGAAACAGCCTCTTGTGGCCATGGGGATTGAAAGATGTCTAAAGATGCCATGCAGAGCTCTGACACAGCTGAGAATCTGGGCCAAGGAGTAAGAAATATAACAGTCATGTGATTTTGTTAGTTCTTTTGGGCCCTTGACTTTGCTGCCTATCTTGGAACACCTTAGAGGAGCTTGAATTTCAGAAGTTGCTGAGTACCATCCTCTGAAAATCAGGGCCCTTTAAGGTGTCTCAAGTTGAACCCCCCAAAACTGAGGCACTCTAAAACCACTAATCAGTTTTGAAAATCTGGATCACTGTACTTCATATACAGTAACAAATAACACTGTGAAGGAGAGAGATGGGTTTCTCTAATAAGAAAGTAGTAAGGTATAGCTTCCCCCCAGAAATCAACAAAACAACACAACAAAATCCCACTGTATTTATTTCTTACCATTGGAAAGTACACCACAATGATTTAGTCTCTATAGAAGCCTCCCCATCTTTCAAATCCCAGAGACAACACTGTTTTTATACAATTTTGTGTTTCTGTTGTTGCCTGCAATTGCCAACCATTGTTATATAACATTGACTGTTCAATAGAGGATAAAGAAGTGTCCTGGGACCTTACGGATTTTCAGATCCAAATGCCTCTGCTTTAAAAACTATCACACTGAGAGGCCATCACAATGGGACATAAATATTATTTTGGACACATTTACTGGGTCCAGGCAGCACTAACACACATTGGCTGAAGACCAGTTGACAGAGCAATTCAAAACTTAGTGTGGCAGGCCAGACGAATGAATGTCCTAACAGAGATGAAGCACGCAGCAGCCTGCTAGTAGTCACCACAAATTAAATCTCACAGTAGCTCCCATAACAAAAGCCTAACAATTTAAGGGCCTGTGTTGATGGACAACAAGTATGTGTTTTTCTATCATGTTAGCTCAATCAAGTTACCTTTCTACAACTGAAAAGTCCCATTAAAATGAACGCTAATACATTTGAAGCCATATTAGCTGGCCCTGTTATAACCTATGCTTCCCCACAGGCTACAACATTGCCAGCTAACATGGCTTAAACGTGTTATCCTGCCTTTAAATGGGTCTTTTCAGTCCTATTAAACTACCTTGATCATGAAAAATCACATGAAAAATCCTTTTTGCCTATCTAGTCATACCCTAAAGGTAATGTCCACTAAATGCTAAACCACTATAATTATATAGCTATAAACCTCCCCCACTTCCCCAATTTGAACACTCTTAGGCCTGGTCTACACTATGAGTTTAATTCGAATTTAGCAGCATTAAATCGAATTAACCCTGCACCCGTCTACACAACGAAGCCATTTATTTTGAAATAAAGGGCTCTTAAAATCGATTTCTGTACTCCACCCCGACGAGCGGAGTAGCGCCGAAATCAATATTGCCATTTCGAATTCGGGTTAGTGTGGCCGAAATTCGATGGTATTGACCTCCGGGAGCTATCCCACAGTGCACCATTGTGACCACTCTGGACAGCAATCTGAACTCGGATGCACTAGCCAGGTAGACAGGAAAAGCCCCGCGAACATTTGAATTTTATTTCCTGTTTGCCCAGCACAGGAGAGCACAGGTGACCATAGAGAGCTCATCAGCTCAATTAACCATGCAGGCCGATAATCGAAAAAGAGCACCAGCATGGACCATACGGGAGGTACTGGATCTGATCGCTATATGGGGAGAGTATTCAGTGCGAGCACAGCTTCGTTCGAAAAGATGAAATGCCAAAACTTTTGAAAAAATCTCTAAGGGCATGATGGAGAGAGGCCACAATAGGGACTCAGAGCAGTGCCACGTGAAAGTCAAGGAGCTCAGACAAGCCTATCAGAAAACAAAGAAGGCAAACGGTCGCTCCAGGCCAGAGCCGCAGACATGCCGCTTCTACGCTGAGCTGCATGCAATTCTGGGGGGGGGCCGCCACCACTACCCCACCTCTGACCGTGGATTCCGAGGCGGGGGTAATCTCATCAGCCACACCTGAGGATTCTGCGGACGGGGAAGAGGAGGAGGAGGAGGAGGAGAAGGAGGACGAGCTTGCAGAGAGCACACAGCACTCCGTTCTCCCCAACAGCCAGGATCTTTTTCTCAGCCTGACTGAAGTACCCTTCCAAGCCTCCCAAGCCAGTACCCAAGACCATGACCCCATGGAAGGGACCTCAGGTGAGTTTACCTTTTAAAATATAAAACATGGTTTAAAAGCAAGCGTTTTTTAATGATTAATTTGCCCTGAGGACTTGGGATGCATTCGCGGCCAGTACAGCTACTGGAAAAGTCTGTTAATGTGTCTGGGGATGGAGCGGAAATCCTCCAGGGACAACTCCATGAAGCTCTCCTGGAGGTACTCCAAAAGCCTTTGCAGAAGGTTTCTGGCAGTGCAGCCTTATTCCGTCCTCCATGGTAGGACACTTGACCATGCCATGCTAATAGCAAGTAATCTGGTATCATTGCATGACAAAGCCTGGAAGCGTATGCTCCCGGTGTTTGATGGCATTCAAGCAACATCTGTTCTTTAGCTCGCTGTGTAATCCTCAGGAGAGTGATATCGCTCATGGTAACCTGGTTGAAATACGGGAATTTAATTAAGGGGACAGAGGTGGCTGTTCCTATTGGGCTGTTTGCCTGTGGCTAAAAAGAAATCCTTCTCTGCAGTTAGCCAAGTACGGGGGGGGGCAATTGGCCCTGAGCTTCTTGCATTTGGCTAGCAGGGATCTTCCCTGATACCAGCCACGCGGTGGGGGGAGGGATAAAGTGATCATCCCAGAGAACTGGATGGGGGGGGGGTTAGTTTGTTTTCCGCTGCTGAAGGTTAACAGGAAAACCACAGCACTCAACGGGCTTTGCTTGGTATGTGGGAAAGGAGGGTGCAGAAGCCGAAAGACAATGGCTTACCATGGCTGCATGCAAGTCAAATTCTGTTGCCCAGACCTGCGTCTATGATCTCTAACACCAAAGCCACAGGCACTCAATATTAAGCGACCTTGTACTGAAATCACATGTGCTATGTAATGTGAATAGTGTTGTTCACCGTGAAAGAGTATAAGCATTGTTCTGTAAAATGTATCTTTTAAAAAACTTCTCTCCGTTTTTCCATCCCTCCAGCAGCTGCAAATTTTTCAAGCCTCCCTCCTCCATCCCGAAGGCTATCTCAGATAAGGGGGCAGAGAAAGAGGACGCGAAACAAGATGTTCTCGGAAATAATGGAATGCACCCGCAATGAAAGAGCTCATTTGAATGAGTGGAAGGACACGGTATCTAAGTACAGGAAAAATGCCAGTGAATGTGAGGTCATGAGGGACACTCGAGATGAGAGGTGGCAGGCTGCAATGCTGGGGCTGCTGCGTGATCAAATGGACATGCTCCGGCGTCTGGTGGAGCTTCAGGAACAGCAGCAGGATAACAGAGTGCCGCTGCAGCTCCTGTATAACCTACCTCCCCGCTCACCATGTTCCATAGCCTCCTCACCCAGACGTGTAAGAATGCGGGGGAAGGAGGCTCCGTGCACCCTCCCAGTCCACCCCAGTGGACAGCCCAATCAAAAGGCTATCATTAGATTGAATTTTTTCAGTGGCCTTTTACTTCTCTCCTATCATCCTCCCAAACCCCACCCGGGCTACCTTGTGGTTCTCTCCCTATGTTTATAATCAATTAATAAAGAATACATGATTTTTAAACGGTAGTGACTTTATTTCCTTTAAAAGCAAGCTGTGATTTAAGGTGGGAGGGTGGTTTGCTTACAGGGAATGAGTCAATCAAGGGGGTGGGTTTTCAAGAAACAGAACTTTCACACCGTAGCCTGGCCAGTCACAAAACTGGTTTTCGAAGCTTCTCTGATGCGCAGCGCTTCCTGGTGGGATCTTCTAATCACCCTGGTGTCTGGCTGCGCATAATCAGCAGCCAGGCTATTTGCCTCAGCCTTCCACCCCGCCATAAAGGTCTCCCCCTTACTCTCACAGAGATTGTGGAGCACACAGCAAGCAGCAATAACCATGGGGATATTGGTTTGGCTGAGGTCTGACCGAGTCAGTAACGAGCGCCAGCGACCTTTTAAACGTCCAAATGCACATTCTACCACCATTCTGCACTTGCTCAGCTGTAGTTGAACAGCTCCTGGCTCCTGTCCAGGCTGCCTGTGTATGGCTTCATGAGCCATGGCATTAAGGGGTAGGCTGGGTCCCCAAGGATAACTATAGGCATTTCAACATCCCCAACGGTTATTTTCTGGTCTGGGAAGTAAGTCCCTAGCTGCAACCGTTTAAACAGAGTCCTGAAGACGCAAGCGTCATGAACCCTTCCCGGCCATCCCACGTTGATGTTGGTGAAACGTCCCTTGTGATCCACCAATGCTTGCAGCACCATTGAAAAGTACCCCTTGTGGTTTATGTACTGGGTACCCTGGTGCTCCGGTGCCAAGATAGGGATATGGGTTCCATTTATTGCCCCACCACAGTTAGGGAATCCCATTGGAGCAAAGCCATCCACTATGACCTGCACATTTCCCAGAGTCACTACCTTTCGTAGCAGCAGCTCAGCGATTGCTTTGGATACTTGCATCACAGTAGCCCCCACAGTAGATTTGCCCACTCCAAATTGATTCCCGACTGACCGGTAGCTGTCTGGCATTGCAAGCTTCCACAGGGCTATCGCCACTCGCTTCTCAACTGTGAGGGCTGCTCTCATCTTGGTATTCTGGCGCTTCAGGGCAGGGGAAAGCAAGTCACAAAGTTCCATGAAAGTGCCCTTACGCATGCGAAAGTTTCGCAGCCACTAGGAATCGTCCCACACCTGCAACACTATGCGGTCCCACCAGTCTGTGCTTGTTTCCCGGGCCCAGAATCGGCGTTCTACGGCTATAACCTGCCCCATTAACAGCATGATCTCCAAAGCGCCGGGGCCCGCGGTTTGATAGAATTCCATGTCCATGTCCTCATCATTCTCGCCGCCGCGCTGCCGTAGCCTACTCCTCGCTGCCTGGTTTTGCAGGTTCTGGTTCAGCATAAACTGCACAATAACGCGCAAGGTGTTTACAATGTTTATGATTGCTGTCTTGAGCTGAGCGGGCTCCATGCTTGCCGTGGTATGGCGTCTGCACTGTTCACCCAGGAAAAAGGTGCAAAACGGTTGTCTGCCATTGCTTTCGTGGAGAGAGTGGGAGAATGTACCCAGAACCACCTGCGACAATGTTTTTGGCCCCATCAGGCATTGGGATCTCAACCCAGAATTCCAATGGGCGGAGGAGACTGCAGGAACTATGGGATAGCTATTCACAGTGCAACGCTCCAGAAATCGACGCTAGCCCTGGTACATGGACGCACACCGCCGAATTAATGTGCTTAGTGTGGCCACATACATTTGACTTTATACAATCTGTTTCCAAAATTCTAATTCTGTAAATTCGGATTAATCCCGTAGTGTAGACATACCCTTATTCTGGAATAAGAGTAGCTTTTTTCTGCTTAGCTGACACCACTTTCAAAGCTACACTGGAAGGCACTCTTATACTGGAACCAGAGTGTCTACATGGGAAATTATACTGGTATAGCTATAGCGCTTTAAATACACACCTTACCTTATGTGGGTGCAACTTACCGAGGTGCTGATGTTGCCTTATATAATTTTAAAATATTAATTGAAAAAGAACAAGCTTAAGAATGAGTGATTATGGATTTCAATGGGACTACTCAAAGTAAGGAACTACTCATACGAAGAGTGATTAAAAATACTGGGACTGTTCATCTTAGAAAAGAGATAACTAAGGGGGGGATATGATAGAGATCCATAAAATCATGACTGTTGTGGGGAAATTGAATAGGGAAATGTTATTTATCCCTTTAGATAACACAAGAACCAAGTGGGCATTCATCCACGAAAGCTTATGCTTCAATACATCTGTTAGTCTTAAAGGTGCCACAGGACTCTCTGTTGCTTTTTACAGATCCAGACTAACATGGCTACCCCTCTGATACAAGAACCAGGGTTCATCCAATGAAATTAACAGACAGCACATTTTAAAACAAACAAAAGGAATTACTTTTTCCACACATCACACAGTCAACCTGTGTAACTCATTGCCATGGGATGTTGTGAAGGTAGGGTGACCAGATGACCTGATTTTATAGGGACAGTCCCGATTTTGGGGTCTTTTTCTTATATAGGCTCCTATTACCCCCCACCCCGTCCCGATTTTTCACACTTGCTGTCTGGTCACCCTATGTGAAGGGAAAATGTATAACAGGGTTATAAAAAGAATTAGGTAAGTTGGAGGATAGGTCCATCAATGGCTGTTAGCCAAGATGGTCAGGGATGCAACCTATGCTGTGGATATCCCTAAACCTCCTCTAGCACAAGCTGAGACTTGGTGACAGGAGATGGATCATTTGATAATTATCATATTCTGTTTATTCCCCCTGAAGCATTTGGCACTGGCCACTGTCACAGACAGTAGACTGGGTTAGATGGTCCATTGGTCTGATCCAGTATGGCTGTTCTTATCATATTCATTATGAGCAAGGCTCTCGTAATCTGCCCGTCTGCTTTGCTGTAATGGGCCAGAGCCTCAATAGGTGTACATCAGCACAGCTCCATTGTGGGGCCACACTGATTTATATCATCTAAGGGTCCAGCACAACATGTTTCATTAGTGTAGATTGAGAAAATGGTCTTATTTGCATGAGCAATGCTTGATCTTGTGAATAAGGGTGGGCAGGAACAATTCCACAGTTTGTTTAGTTTTGCATAATTACCAGATAATAGCAATAAAAAGCCAAACTTACGATACAACTATATTCCTTAATTCAGTCAGTAATTCCTTTCCTAGCAAGACTGTAGAGAAACAGTGCAGAATGTGACAGAGTTAATTCAGCCACATATTTTTTTTTTAAAAAGCTAGAACAATTATATTAATATAGTAAGTCTGTCAAAATTCCAGGTTTGACTCAAACTTCAAAGCCAGGAAATTCAAACTTAAAAATAAAACTATGGGCCAGCTCGTCAGTTGAGGTAAATCAACATACCTCTGTGGATTGCAGTGAAGCTATGCTGATTTACACCAGATGAGGATTTGACTCTATACCTTTAGCTCATTCTAGTGTGCTCAAATATTGCAGACCATATGGTATCTAAGAACATCTGCCATAATGAGGCTCTCAACAGAGGAGCATATCAATTGAAAAAAACTCAGTTCCAAAGGAAGACTCAAGGATTGAGTTTCAGCTTTGAATCTAAGTTGTCCGTCTTAAGACAGATGATAAGGATCTTTGGACTAGATCCCAGGTTTGCAGAGTCTGGGATGGCTGATGTTCCTACAATGTCACTGTGAGGTGATACAGAATCACACCCAGGGAGCACTTTGGAGAGCAGGTGCCACAGGACGTACCACCCAAAGGATGCAGAGTGATAGTACCTGCAGCTCTCTGATTGGGCCAGTACCCTATTTAACCCTGGAGGGTGCCCCAGAAAGTTGTCTGGGAAATCACACAGACTTTGGACCTGCTGTGACTCCAGACTTCACCTTGTCTCCTGATCTCCGGTCTCCAACCCCAACCTGGCTCTGTCCCTGATTCCTGCCTCCTGATTCCAGCCTGGTACTGCCTCTGATCTTGGTCTCCAAGCCCAGCTTGGCTCTGATCCCAGCTCTGATCCTGACTCTTGCTTACTGAACCTGGCTCTCCAAATTCCTCCGACTCCTGCTCACCGACTAGCATCCCTGATGTGTGGACTCCAGCCTAGCTGTGACTGCTAGGCCAGATCATCTACAGCCTGGTCCCTTACACAGACTGTTAATATTTTGACGGAATTATTGTTTGTGGATTTTCCTTCCCTTTTAAAATAAATTTTAAGAGATAAAACAAAATCTCATTAAAGAATCTAGAGAATGGACCATGTATTAATCTGAAAGACCATAAGAACTTTCATTTTATTCTTTAAATAGGAATGTATATATTTTAAGACATGCATTTTAGGGACCTTATAATATTTTACATTTATACACCATGGACCAGATTTTCCAAAGGTCTTGGCACCTTAATGAAGAGACTGGATATAAAAACTGCTCTGGTGCTCTTCTCATCTTGAGCTGAGAATGGGAGAAATCTGCTATATCCCTTTAAAGAGTGCAGCATGCTTCCCATTCGCATCCAGCCAGCTCCAGTCTCCCCCATCCACTTGCTCGTGATAGATGAGCAATGGGAGCATTGCCCCTAGACTTCACCCCCCACCACTCCCACAGCTGTGTTTTGAGCCATGAAAAGTCGCTCTAGAGGCAGACTGAGGGCTTTTATTCCCCACTGCTCTCTTGTTCAGCCAAGTTAGACCTAGCTACAAGCTCACTCTAAGTACTTCCTTTTTTTATGAGGCTGAAAACATTATGAACAAAACTAGGCCGATGCAGTTGAAATACATTATCATCCATTTCAGTATACATCCTTAAAAAAGCAGCACAATAACAAAGGCTAAACATCAATCTTCTAAACTGTACTCATGCAGAAGGGAATCAAGTCTGTGTGTCAAGTTAAAATAAGCAGAGAAGGAAACATTTTAGTTAATGAATGTGAATGTACAAATTCACAATGGGGCTTAAAAGAAAAAAAATACAATTTACCATTCTTGATAAAGACCCTAAGGAAATAAAACAAACAACATTTAACAGGGCTCGACTGTCATTTGTCACTAAAATAATGAATACTAAAACAGTAATTAAATGCTCTGAAGATTACTATGGTAGTTGATAATGACTATATCATGAACCACCTAGTAAATTTCTAAGTATTATGATTAATTAGTTCCAGATATGTTATTTTAGATTGAAATAACTATGATATAGCCTGTAATTTTTGTATTATTTTATTTTACAGTCAATGTACAGTGTGATCTAATGGACAGAGCACTGGCCCAGGGGTCAGAAAACCTGGGTTGTTACAAGCTCTGCCACTGGTGTATGATCTTCACTTCTTCTCTCTCTGCCTCTGTTTCCCCTCCCACCCTTTGCCTTGCCTAGCTCAGGTATAAGCTCTTTTGGACAACAACTATCATGGAATCATAGAATATCAGGGTTGGAAGGGACCTCAAGAGGTCATCTAGTCCAACTCCCTGCTCAAAGGAGGACCAATCACCAACTAAATCATCCCAGCCAGGGCTTTGTCAAGCCTGACCTTAAAAACCTCTTAAGGAAGGTGATTCCATCACCTCCCTGGGTAACCCATTCCAGTGCTTCACCACCCTCCTAGTGAAAAAGTTTTTCCTAATATCCAACCTAAACCTCCCCCACTGCAACTTAAGACCATTGCTCCTTGTTCTGTCAGCTGGTACCACTGGTTAGCACAGTGCCTAGCACAATGAGCCCTGATTTTGATTGAGGCTTGTAGCTGCTATTGTAATACAAATAATAATAAAAAGATAAAAATGGGGGTGGGGAACTAGACAAAATTCTCTCTTGGTGTCCTTCTATTGACTTCAATGGAGCGATGCCAGCAGAAAATTTGGCCCACTATATCTAATATTTACAATGAGCTGCAAGCATGTGATTAATGCAAGAATATATCAATGCTACAGTGCTATTAGAAGAGTACACAAGATGATCATTTCAGTAACCCATAGTAAACTATATGCAAGAGCTACTCTGTAATATCACTGTGACCTTTAGCAACATGATTTTGCCACTTAATTATTTATGCCATGTAAATGTTTTGCTCTAGACAGGAATGAAAAGTCTGCTCTCATGTTCAGCCCAATGTAGCTCAACAGCTTCTCCATCCAAATCCCTCTTTGATAAAATATGTTCAGACTAATCCCACAAGTGCTCTTTATTTTGTTTAGACCTGTGGAAAAAAATCCCTTGCACTAACATCACTTGCAAAATTTTTATTTTTTTATATATAAAAAATTGGTTTTCAGAAAGAGTGAAGAACATATTTCCCCCCCCATTTTTAATTATTTTTTCTTCTGGCCAATGTCCTTTTTGCTTAGTGAAACTCTGAGTCATCTACCAGATTAGGAAGAAAGTGAAGAAGTTTAAAGTTGGTTTTCTATATCAGTTCACTGTTAATCTAAACATAATCAGCAATGCTCACTGGAACAGCAAGAGGAAACAAAAGAAGAAAATAGACTTAGCACAGACAACAGTATTGTAAAGGAATCTTAAAAAGCCATCATAAATAGATGAAAAAAATACACAACAAAAAAGGATGTTTGTTGTTTTTAAATATTGTACTAGGAGTGACATTCATCTCAGTGCAAAAAGCCTACACAACACCCTATTAATCAATTAACTGTACTGTAGGAATGACATTCATCATTGTGCAGAAGGCCAGCTCAAGGCCTATGTGCTATCTAAATCCTATACTGAGGTTTTAAATAGGATGAAAGTGATGCAGAGGCCTTGTGCTGGCCTTTGCACAGGGTGAATTTCACCCTTAGGGCACAGTCTGGATAATAGGAAAGGCCTTCTTTAAAACATCATGCTTCCAGTGATTTCAACTACTTTCTTCCTTATTACCACAACAACCAACCAGATTTTTTTAATTAAAAGTAAAAAACAAAAAATGTCTGTTGTGAGCGTCTGTGTTTGTGTATGTGTGTGTTTTTTAATAAGAAAATAACAGTGTGAGCTGTTGCAACAGTGACAAGGAAAGAGCAATGAAGAGGAGAGGGAAAGAAATTCTGCAGGTTAAAAAGAAAAAATCTGGAAAAAAATAAACTAAATGTGTCAGTGCAGATGGCAGTACTTAATATAATTGAATGGGAATTATTATTTATTATTTGTATTATTGTAGCACTTAGAAGCTCTAGTAATGGACCAGGATCCCATGATGCTAGATGTTGTACAAACAGAACAAAAAGGCAGTCCCACACCAAAGAGCTTACAATCTAAACAGACAAGAGGTAGGGGAAGGAATATAAGCACACAAGCAGAGTGAATAATCGGATGGCAGCATTTATTCCACAATTATTTATTGGGTGGGTTTAGGTGTCATCTGAATAGAAAGAAAGGGGAAGGTAAGAGGGTGAGGAACAGGGCAGAGAGGAAGAGGGTAAGAGGGGCAGGTATGGAGTGAAGCTGAAGTGTAGGCAGGGAGAGGGAAGAGAGGGTTAGAACAAATGGCTTATCAGCACAGTACAGAGAAAGTCCAGTCAAAACTACAGGTAGCTCTCCAAGGACCAACAGTTCCTGCTTTGGCTGCTTCTGCCCCTACCAGCTGGAAACCCTGGTTGGCTCCTTTTTATCATCAACCTTTCTATTATGTCATATCACAAAAAAGGATCATGATGAATCTCAGTCAAATCATGGTCAACTTTTTTTTTTTTGAGTGTGTCAATGAACCACAGTAGTCATGGAAACCCTAATTTTTCCTAATGACAATCCAAAAGCCTTCACTTTACTATCAGATAAAAGTAAATTAAACCCTGATCTTACACTTCAATCTGCTAGCCCAGACCTCTGCACATTTGGAGAATCGTATTGAAATCAATGAGAACTCTTCATAGGGCCAAGGATCCTCTCTAGCAAATCTTGATGCAGGATTGAGGCCTTAAATTGCAATTCAGCAAAGTACTTAAGCAACTTATTGAGTAATTTCCTTAACTTCATTGGGACTACTCATGTATTTAAAAATTCTCATTTGCTTAAGTTATTTACTAAATCGGGAACTAGGAGCCCATCTGAGAAATATCATCTTGTAAATACTGTACCAGATATAAATAATGGGTAATAGAGTTCATGGTTTTCTGAAATCTATTGAAACAAAGGACTCTGATATAACAATGTATCCAGCCATGAGTGTTCCCAATTGACTCTGGTTAGTGGGATTTCAGAATTAGTAATTTCCAAAATATGCAAGAGACCCTAAACAGAACCAAAAGAAATATTTATCGGATGGACTCTAGCCTGGAACCTTTCTGTACATGTAACTCTGGAATCAGAAGAAACATAACAAGTTTAACTGAAACTTTAAAATAGCATTTGAGGCTGACCTGCAGGTTGGCTCCAAGACATCTGATTGCATAGAAATATTTGAACCAATAGCTGAGGTAAAACTTACTTTTTTGGTGTGGCAGGGAGAGGATAGTAGTTATCCAAAATACACGGCCTAGTAACAAAAAGGCAGGATAATTAAAATATTTATACAAACATTTGAGCTAGTACAATCCTCATCCTTTGCAGAGTGGAAGTTGATGTTTCTCATCATCTTCCTTTGTATCAGAAGAACATATACTAAAGTCAATGGACTTTAATGAGGCCAGGATTTCAAGGGCAATCTAGGACGATGTATCATTTTCTCCCAGCTTGTAATAACAAATACAGTAATCTAATGAAAACAGTTCCCCACTGTTTCAGCAGAAAGAAGAGATGTTGTGGTAAGTAATAATCCCTCTTCGCATGACCCTGCACCAAATTACAACTG
Organism: Chrysemys picta bellii; assembly: GCF_011386835.1. Taxonomy (NCBI): domain Eukaryota; kingdom Metazoa; phylum Chordata; order Testudines; family Emydidae; genus Chrysemys; species Chrysemys picta. The sequence continues at coordinate 69,606,419 of NC_088794.1, read as the reverse complement.
AAAACAAACACCACATTTAATACATTTTTTCTTTGAAGTAGCTGTCAGTTGTGTTTGGCAGTTTGACAGGTGCAGAGGAAATCACATTATGTACTTCCTATAAGTAAATTCACATCCACAATATGGTAGGAAACTGGATAAAGCAATACACCTGCTGACATTGCAGATGATCTGCAGGAGACTCTAAAATATTGCCTGTGCCTGCAGCATTGAAAGATCAGGATAAGTTTATAACAGTTGGAAAGTGTTCCTCTTGAGCTCCTTTGTAATCAAATCAAAAATAAATCTGGATTTGCTGTTTTAGGGTCTTTTCCTACATTCTTGGCCCCCAAATCAGGAAAGCACATAAGCATATGCTTAATTCTATCCCTATTCAAGACAGCACTTAAAGTATGTGCTAAAGTGCAGTCCTGAAAAGAGATTCTTGCCTGAATCAGAGCACCATTTTGGCAAAAGCCCCACTGACATCAATTTTGCCTATTTTAGGACTGTAGGTTTGGGCCTTTGCAAAATTCTTGCAGTAGCTGAAGTAGTTCTAGCTACATATCTGTCACCAGAAGTCTAATGTCTTAGTAAGTCAATACCATTTGGCCCCAGTACTTTGAGCTGAAAAATCTAGGCTGTCATTAAAATAAATGTCTCTAGCACATATATAGTTTCAAAAATAAGCTTCAGGCTGTGAAGTAAGTGTAAACCAATGAAGGTCTGTCTGCCTGAGTCTTCAGACAGCAGAAAACAATAACTATAAGAAACATGAATTCCCCTTATTTGTCTCAATGAGCTGTTAACTCTGAAGCCAAACGATCAGTTAAGAGTCAACTATCAATTATTTCACTGGGATCACAGAACACAAGAAAGGAGAGGGATGATATATTACGAAGAATTGATACATGGTGTCTCATTTTGGGGTACCATTTTGACAACTCAAATGAGTACGGCTAGGAAAGTACCATTATATTTCCTAGTTCAACCCAGCCTGTCATGAATAAAGTCATATTGTGTTAAAAATAATGAAAATATATATGGTAGATGCTAGCATAGACTAGACAAGGACTTGCAAGTCAATAAGGAGAAAAGCAAGGTCTAAGACAGGCTTGAGAAAAGTTTGCCTATTTCCAATTCTGGTGAATTAGTTAATTCTATTTCAATGTAGATCTCCCAACATAGTTAAAAACATTCAACTAGGATAGCTTGTATAAATAAACAATTGTAATTTTGGTTTGCCCTGTGTGATTTCAATGCCATTAAGAGGACAGAAATATATTTTTTCCTATTTAATTTGTGTGAGAGATTGAGTGATCATATCTGTCAATGTATTTTTGGGTTGGACTTTTTTTTTGCAGACAGATAGCTGTTGCAGAACAATATCAGCAGTATGCTGGCTCCTGACAGCAACAACCTCAGCAACCTATTGATTTTATAGCATACCGTAAAAATTTCAGGATAGAGCCACTTCAGTAGAGAGAGTGACACACAGAGAGAGCCTAATTAACTAGCAGACATTTTTACTGTAAACCTATTAATTTTTTAGTATGCTCAAACCTACTGAAAGGTTTTAGCAATATTGTCAGACCTTGTTCCCTGAATATAGAGAGAACTAAAGGCTGGAAAAATGTATCCTGGTTATCCATACTAAGGATTTCACTTATGATTATAGGTATAGGGCAGTTCACTGTAGTTTCATTAAACACAGGTCAAATTTTAAAAGGTAATAAACCCTAGAATTGCGAAACAATATAGTAAGGTCTCAACCTTGCAAAGACTTAAACAGGTGCATAAATCTATGCACTGGGTTGTGATTAGTCCCACTGAAGTCAATGGCACTGCTTTCAGTGTGTGAAATTGAATGCATACATAAATCTTTGCAAGACTGGAACCTAAGTCTATATTTTTATCTGTCTCTATCTATGCCCCAAAATAATGTGGGAGAGGAAGTAATATTTAATTCTAAGTGGAGGGTAGATAACTTCCCCTCTCCATACTTCATGTATGTAAAAAAAAAAATCTAATAAAATGAATGGGTTATACTTTATCACGTGTTTAACAATGCACTTTTAGAAACATTTATTTATTTATTTAGGCCCTGGTTCAGCACATTCTTGGCTTCAAGCTTGTGCTTAAGTTACCTTTACTTCAACAGGACTTAAGCAATTGCTTAAAGTTAAGCATGGGTTGAAATGGTATAGAGGCAGGGTACTGACCTCTAGATCTAGAACATGAGGTGAGCTGTTCTGTTCCTAGAGCAATGCATCAATGGGCTGCCCACATGTGGGGAGCATGCAAAAGCCACTTTGGACGCATAGCAAATTCATTGCTGTTTGTGGGAGAAACAATGCACATCTTCTTAGCCCCATCTGTGGTTCTGACTCTTTGTGGGTCTGGAGCACAGGAAGTCATTGCTGTGGAGGAAGTTGACTCTTTTATTCTCCTTCACATTGAGATCCATTTGTGGTTAGTTCCCATCAGACATAGATCCTAGTGAAATCTTCCTCCCAAAGAGCCATATAGCGCCAGTGGGTTTTAAGCAGTGGGATACTCTCAGAAAGATGGCATGAAATATTCCAGTGATAATATTTATAGAGTGACTCAATTAAGATATCTGGAACTTTACGTTTACAATGGAAAATATAACATAACACCACACCACAAATCATAATACTAAAAATCCAACTCAGAAATTATATCCAGAGTTGCCTTCTTTTATCTCTCTAGGGATCTGATAATCAACTGCATAGCTCTGCAGCTACCCTGATTTACAGGACCTGAGGTTTTTGCCCCTAAAACCATGCAAATCTGGGAACAAGGCACACAAGAACAGAACTCCATATATTCCTGAGAATATTGGCATCTTTAGTAGTAATAGAGTTACCTTTCTAATGCTGTGTTTCATTAGCAAATCTATGAGAGAGGGAAAATCAATCTGACTTCCCCTATAAAAATGTAGGAGATAGATCTAATATATAAATCTTTGTTTGTTTAGCTGTTATAGGACTGATGCATAAGTACCCCAAACTAATTTTACTGGCACATAGCACATGTAATTTGCAAGTATTATGTTACCTGTATAAACCATACATATGGTCCAGACTGTTACAATGTAATCAGTCTGTGGGAACTATAATGTATAGTCCTGGAATAATGACAATGCACATAAATTATGCAAGGTGTTTCTAATCCCCTCAATATTTCAAGAAAGGAGACAGCCATTAGGTAACAAGAAATGTCTCCTACACCTTTCTGACAGATGAGACATGAACATTATTACTACTTTCTATTCCTCCAGGGCAGGTCACCCTTTCAGTTCACCACAGTAATGTGCCTCTAATTCCCAAGGCTTCATCACTTTTTCAGATTTAAGCATTTCATTGTGGTTGAAAAGCTACTATTTTCTACTTGCTTGATATGAAGTTAATTACTTTTCATTCTAGCTCTGCCAAAGGAATAAGGATTTGACTTAGACAAAGTTTACAATCAGAGCACATGGTGACCAACAATTTTATTAAAAGTAGTGTATTAAATACCTATTATATACTTTTTTCTTAAAGGTTTTATTATTAAGGGTTGCCATCACTTTATGAAGCATGTAAAAATGATTGGATCTCTCACAATGGAGGAAAGATAGACTTGCAAATAAGGCACTGGACTAGGATTTCGTACAGCTGGGTTAAGTTTCTGGCTCAGCTAAAGAATCCATGTGTGACCCTAAGCAAGTCATTTAGGCCCAGATTTTTAAGGGTATTTAGGCTTTAATGTGCTCTGCGTTGCAAAACCTAACTGATTTAGGAACTCAAATATTTTCAGAAGATTTAGGCACTTAAGAACCCAAATCCCATTGACAGGCAATGTGATTTAGGCTCCTAAATATGTAAATCCCTTTTAAAAATGAGATTTACATTCCTAAACAGTTAGGCCTTGGAGTGCTGAGTACAGCAACAAACTTGGGCCTTAAGCCCAGATCCTCAAAGGTAGGTTAGCCTCCCAACTTCCACTGATTTCACTAGAAGTTAGGACCCTAAATACCCTTTAGGATCTGGGCTTTAATCTCTCTATGCCTTGGGTCCCCCATCTATAAAATAGAGACAACAATCCCACCTTGTCTGTTTAGATTGTAAATTCTTTGGATCTGGGACCATCCTTTAATATGTATAAGTTTACAGCTAGCACTACAGGACCCTGGTATTTGGGTTTTTGGCTGCTATAATAATAAAAATAACTATCTTTAACAAATTACTATCTCTAGGACTTAGAAGATATATGAACCATTTTCTGGAACTTGTTTTCATTAACAAAGAAAACATAACAGAGTCTCTGACTGAATGGGTTTAAACTAACCTGTTTTATGTATTAAACCAGAGATTTTTCAATTCTAACACATGACTTGGCAATAGACACAATGAAAGTTATACCAAAAAGATATTCAATCCTTCCATGAAATAACTGGAAAGTATATGGAAGGTATGTGCAGGGGGTTGTGTATTTTAGAAAGAGAGTGCTGAGTACGGCAACCTTTAAATACCTTTACAAATTTAGGCCTTAAGCCCAGATCCTCAGACTGCAACTAAGAGGCTATAAAAGCAATAAAAAGGAATTCATGCATTTTCCTAACAAACAAACAAACAAACAAACAAAAAACCCATCCACCCACTTACACTCTGAATGTGGGGGAGGATGAGGTAGAAGGGAAAAGAGATATTGTGCATACTACTCCCAGTTTACACTGCTTTCTTACCCAGCACATCTCAGCAATCCAGTACACTAACTGAGTCAACATCAGAGTCATGACCTTGGAAGTAATAGATGAACTTCCAAAGCTTTGCACTACTGGCGTGGTTTGGGACATAGTGGAGAGAAAAAAACGTAATCCAGATATATCTAATAGAATAATACTGTCTTTCTTTAGCTTTATTAATTACTTAATTACTTAATTATTATTATTATTATTATTAGTTGATTACCTTTGGGAAATTAAAAAAAAAAGATAGATTGCAAATTTCATGGACAAAAAAGTTCAAATTCCAGCCAGTTTTTGTGAACCCAAAACTATTTTGGGAAGCTTGCCCCATTCCTAGTTCTTACAATATTTTTTAAATCACTATTTCATTTGGAAACCAACCCACTTAAAGAGCTGACTGTAATATGCAAAGATGCAAATTGTGGAATGATGTATATAAATCTTAATCCTGTGGTTTAGATTCTGAGATATCCTGCTGAAAGTTCAACCTGATTCTGGCTTTTAATTCTGTATATAAAAGAAGCAGAATAAAGAATCTTTTAAATAGCACTGTGGATTGTGCATTTTCCTGCTACAGTGGTAATGTGGAAAGTTGGTGCTATAACATGTGCATCCTATATGCAAAAGGGAAGATAAAATTCACTCAGTTATATCCCTCTTTGAAGTGATTGTGACTGTGTGTATTGTATTCAATATTATTGGCAGAATATTGTACTTTTGCAATGTTATAGAAATCCAATGACTCAATTAATTATATCACATAACTCTACTTTGACAAGCAGGAAAAAAAAGTGTTCAAGAGAATTCTCACTTAACATTTGGTTTTCCAACCTGGCCAATGTTATGCCAAGGTAGTGGTCCCAGAGACCAATCAGCACTAGCCAACATGATGCTTACCACTGTTGATGAATATAAAGGGTTGAACTGGGGCCTAAAGCATCCCATCCTGAGTATCTGTACAGGAGAGAAAAGAAGCATAAGACTAAATTTAAGGAATTTCATATTTGTGCTATAATTTCTTCTCAATTATAACACACAAAATCAAAACCTCCTCTGCTATACACCTTGTGTAGTCAACTACGCCTGTGCAAAGTAGCTGTACAATGCTACTCTTCTGGTATGTTACAGGTATTTTGGCATTTCACATTCACTTTGCACGGGTGTAAATAACTACAAGAGGTACATGGCAGTAGGGACTTAGACCTCACATATTTACAGACAAGTTTAGAAGATTAGACTTTGGTGGAAGTTAAACCATTGCAGAGCAAACTTATATGCAACTGTGAGGAGATCTTTTCATATATAGTATGTCCAGTTCACAGAAACATTACAAATCAAAAAGCAATTACTTTCTTGTGCTGAAAAAGCAAGCAGTATATGAGAAACTGAAAGGTTAATGAGAAAGGTGACTTTAGCCATGTTTTTTAAAATAGCTGGCCCATAAACTAAACACAACTGCCTTTAAAAACTCCATATTCCAAAATTTCTACAGTAAATGTTCTTCTACTGGAATGTTCAGTTCATGGAACTAGATTATAAATAGGGATATAATATCTTTAATAGGTTGCAGAAACCATACTCTGTTCAAATATCCTGACTTTGCTTGAGGCTATAATGACAACAGTGAAATACTTTAGATACTACTGGGACCAATTTGCCAGTGCAGTGCACAGGGTCCAGCTTTTTCCTGTTGTAATTAGTGAATTGTGTATGCTGGCTATTAGCTCTGGTTACTATAGTAATTCCAGATGCCAACATATGTCCGCTGACTAGTGAGGTGCATATATATTTATATCTCACGTACCTTCTGAAAATTGTTCTTGTTAGTCCCTTGCAATTTATTTCATGTTTCCAACAACAATCTCAAACTGACAGTCAGTGACACATGCTTTTGACATTATTGGAAAAGCAGACAAAGAATGATTTGTGTCATTTTTTCCCCTGTACGTAAGTAATCTATAGAAAGATCCAGAAAACCTGATTTGGATGGGATGGGTGTGGGAGAGTACAGTATGCAATTCTGTCAGTTTATCAAATAAAAGACTTTTGTTCAGTTAAAATATTTCTAAGTTATCCTAAAATGAGCAATTGATTTTGCATATTGTAAATTCCATACATATAAACTACGAAGCACATATTTGTGCTGTCATACACACACAAATGGCTTAAGCAATCATTTCTTCTTGCATTGCTGGTAATAACACCTCTGCCATTTCACACAATCATTTGAACCCTATTTTGCTCGCATTGTAGTCAGTGGCAAAAATTTAATTGTTTTCAATGGGAGCACTATTGAGCCCATCCAGACAAAACTTATTTCCTCACTCTTAATGGATATATTCCAATAGTCTTAAACAATGTTCTGTTCACAAATATTACAGCTTTGCTTTTAGCAATTATGAGCCATACGATCTGTGCTACACTCACCAGTTACAGGAGATCACTGTCACAAGGTGAGATAAACAACTAGATGCAGTGTTCTGAAATGGGGAAAGGAAACTACTGGCAGGATGCCCTACCAATATTTGGATCAGACATTCCACTATGAAGATATACCACTTTTGCTGAATATGAAAAAGAGCTCGGCTTGGAAAACAATGAGAGGAGCCAGGAGGAAAATAACTTACATCACACAATACTGTCATACTACAGTGCAACTCAATGTAAAAACCGGATGGTAGGTTAATGCTTCAGTAGTCATCATTATCTTCCAGACCACGATTTATGTCCCTCTTTGTTTCAATATGAATAAGCGTCAGTAGCCTGTGGAATGTAGAAGGCCACTCTGGATCTGCTAGTGATGGCAGAGGCCTCTTGTTGAAATGAACAGACTAAATGGTGTAGGATCAGTATCCCCATGCCTTGCAGTAGGCATATACGTTTGGCTCAGCAGAATGAATGTAGCTTTCAGCTGTGAATGACATAGGCACAGTTTTTAAACACATGCCCACTGTGCTTGGTACTATGTTAAAGAGTGTAGCATGGCATACCTGCCATGAACATTTTTCTGGCATCCTTTTCAGCAAATTTTGGGTGCTACGGAAGAGGTACATATGCCTAATTTTATATATAAACTTCATATAAAAAGTAAGGAAATTACTTTTCCCCACTATTCCAGTAGTAAGAAGGTATATTCTAGTACCAAATAGATATGCTGTTGAAGTTAATTTCTGAAATGTAGCACTTTCCTCTTTGTCATTCTCTTATGCATGCTACCTTAAAACTGAACCTATTTCTGTGCTTGTTTAAGTGCTATAGATGGGCAGCTGTGTCCTTGGTTTTGGAGACAGCAAATTTGAAAATATAAATTGCAAGTGAATTCATGCTCAGAAACTAATATATGAAATGTCTAGTGACAAATTCCATCTGCTATGAGCCAAATCGTCTCATTGGGACAATCCAATAGAAGGTATTTGCTTATGTACCAGTTTAAAAAGGCTGCCAGACATAGAAGCAAATAGTACCATACCCTGCCTTTCTCTCTTCTTCTAAAACCTGCAGAAGATTCTTCTCTCTTAGTATCATCCTTCTCCACTGCATACAAGGATTTTCCCACAAAATAGAATGCTAACATCAAAATTACAGTGTACAGATTCCCCCTCTTAGCATATACAACCACACTGACAAATACATAGAGGTTGTCATCAAGGAGGATTTCATAGGTGGGGAGGGAGATGGTTAAAGCCCTACAAAATCTAGGCCAGTCCAGTGGCAACAAACTGGCTTCAATAAGAGCTGTTATTTTAATGCATAGTGATTTTGCTTTTCATTTTCCTTGTATCTCTGCTATAATTATGTGTATTTGGAGAACTGAGTTTGAAAAGGGGATAAAATTACACAGAAATCATAAAACATCACAAAGCCCCTCTGAGCTCAACGACGTTCACTTCAGTATTAAGAGTAATGAGGCTGTGGGAGACAGCAGTACAAACATTAATTGTCAACAGCCTAATGATTTAAACCTCCTCCTCCCCCTAAGGGTATTCCATCTTGTCCCAGCTGAAAGGACAAGCTTAGCCCATTGTGACATTAAGCAGCTGATGAATGATCTTGTCACGCTGGTGATTCAGGGATTGATCGTGTCCAATTAATTCCTGGGAGAAATCAATTGTTCCTACCTAGATCATTTACACTGATAAGAAACTGTTAATGAATCCACTGCCTATATATAAATAGTACTGTGTCCTAGTAGTTCAAGAAGGTTCACCAGTTAGGAGAACAGAACAAACAAAATTGCCTCATATTCTGAAGAGCTCTTTGTAAGCTCGAAAGCTTGTCTCTCTCCCCAACAGAAGCTGCTCCAATAAAATATATTACCTCACCCACCTTGTCTCTTTTATATTATTTCTGGCATTTAGCAGCCAGAACTAGAATATTGCTCTCTGCATTTCCTGATAGTTATATCATACAACGATTAGTTCTTTAAGATTTCTTCTTGGATTATTGATGTATTCCTACTGGAAGTTGTAGTGTCTTACTGTTCCTGTTGAACACTGCAGAAGTCATAATGCCATTTGTTTTAATTGCTACCTTTATATTTAGAGAGCAATGTTATGACTTTTGTTCAGAAATGCTAGATGACATAATAAGATCTCCACTTCAGATTGTTATAAAATATAATAACGTGAGAGGAATGAAGATGTGAATGTGTAGGTTAGGAAGGCTTGTGTTATTTGATTTTGGGAAACAATCCCAAAGGAATCATGCAAACTGAAACTCTTTGGATTGGGATTTAAAACTCATCATGATTTCCACAAACAATGCTTTATCAAATGCTGAAATTAGCCTCTTTGCAAGTTACAGAATATGAATGTTACATTACTGAGCAGTCATTCTGGAGTTTCACTAAAGTGGGAAAGGCAATAGGAGGGCACAGCCGAGAACTAAATTCAGAATCTGACTGTTATATTCTCTATGTAATGTATATCAGGAACATTTCTGCTAAAATGTTCTAGGTTAGGGATTATAATAAATTGATTACATAATACTACAGGAATTTATCATGCAACAGAAGAGTAATTTAAGAGCTGAATACTTAATATTAATAAAACAGGACTGCAGATAGAGACAGTTTGGGTAACAATTTATGTTATTACTTGGAAGAATCCTCTGCCAAATTCAGGGTCTGATAAAACCAGCATGAAAAGGGGTAGAGTCTCTGTGAGGTTTCCTCATGGAGATTTATCATTGATTGATCTAGCAGAGGAGTGTAGTTTGCTCCTCTCTCTGAAGTACCAGGCTCTGGAGATGGCTTTGCTGATACTTTGAGAGCAGGATGATCTGAACAGAGACTCTTGACCTCCACAGCAGCTGTCTCTCCCATCCACCCATCCTTCCACAGTGCATTTCAACTGGTCAGCAAGGGAACTTCCTTTATGGGGGGAGGGGAGGATCCCAACCACAACATGATAGGAGTAGAAAGATAGTACACTCTGGGGCTATGCTATCTTTTCTGCTCCTCAGCTCCATTGAGTACAGGGGGTAAAATGTGCATCCCACTGCTCCATGCCCTCCTCCCTCTCCATTCTCACACATGGATCCAGACACAGAGTGCCCACCACAGGGTCATAGAAGGGTGACACACAGCTGTGAGAGTGGTTAGGTCCCCATTCCATGTGTAGGTAGTGCAAGCTGCCCATAGAAGATACAGTTAACACATGGGTGTGAGGGGGGCACAAGGGCTACAGTTATTAATAGAGACAAGAAAAGATACACTGCAACCAGACATAAACTATCTGCCATGTATCCTGCATACCAATTTCCAGTGCCCCCAGAAGCCAGAAAGAGCAATTGCAAGGAAAGCTCTGCTCAGCCCCTGCATTCCTAGAATAAAGCATGCTCAATCACTGTGTAGAACTGGCACATTAGTAGTATGGTGGGTACATAAGAGCTATGAAAGGATGGAGCATGCCCATTGCAAATGGTAGGGTTACCATACGTCCGGATTTTCCCAGACATGTCCGGCTTTTTGGGTTTCAAATCCCCGTCTGGGGGGAAATCCCAAAAACCCGGACATGTCCGGGAAAATCGGGACATGCGGGGCCGGTGGTGCTGGGCCGGGGGCCGGGGCCGGGGCCGGGCCGGCGGTGCTGGGCCGGAGGCCGGGGCCGGGCCGGCGGTGCTGGGCCGGGCGGTGCTGGGCCGGGCGCCGGGGCCGGGCGCCGGCGGTGATGGGCCGGGGGCCGGGGCCGGGCTGGAGGTGCTGGGCCGGGGGTGCTGAGCCAGGGGCCGGGGCCGGGCCGGCGGTGCTGAGCCGGGGGCCGGGGCCGGGGGCCGGGGCCGGGCCGGGCCGGCGGTGCTGGGCCAGGGGCCGGGGCCGGGCCGGCGGTGCTGGGCCGGGGACTGGCCCGGGGCCGGCACCCCAGGGCCCGAGCCGACCCAGGCTGGAGACGCCGGGGGGGGGTCAGACTGGGCCGCGCCTCCTCCCCCCCCTTACCTGCTTCAGGCTTCCCGCGAATCAAATGTTCGCAGGAAACAGGGGAGAGGGCGGAGTTGGGGCGGGGACTTTGGGGAAGGGGCGGAGTTGATGCGGGGGGGCATGGGCGGGGCCCCGTGGAGTGTCCTCTTTTTGGACACTCAAAATATGGTAACCCTACAAATGGAATCTTTGGAGAATGTAATTGCCAAACTCTAACAAGTCTCTACCAAACATATGCAAACTCAGATTTTTTCAAAGGCATATTAATTGGCCAGATTCGGCTAAATTTTCCCAGAGACAGCAAAAGGCCACGCCGACATCAGGGCAACACCCCGGCCAAATTTAAAATTGTTGCTTCAAAGCATGGGGTGCTAGAGCTTGTCACTGAAAGGGGGGTTGTAAGATTTGTATTGATTGATATAATTTTGTACTCATATAGTACAGGTTATGACTGTCATTGAAGAAATTTATAAATTAAATATTTAAATATTTGCGCACAAACAAATATTTAAAAATATTCATTAAACTTTCCTGAAAGCTTTACTTATGTAAAGGTTCTAATGCTTAACTTGCATCCTTTAGAGAATCAGGTTCACGTATCAGTTCACAATTGGGAACTCTCTGCTTATTTATTTCTATAGATAAATGTTGTGCTTCGTCTAATGTTAATTCAGTCTCTGAACTTGTAAAATGTATTGTTATTGTAAATAAATTGTGTGCTTGTTCTGTTATCTGTGTTTTCTCATAAAACTTTGATTGTTGGGATCATTATGAAACCACAGCAACTTCACCTCAGAAATGATGAAAATATTTGTAATTTAACATCCAATCACATCCTGTTCTCTCATTGGTGGAAAATTAATTGGTAATAAGGGGAAAAAAACTTTGTTGCCTATCAGCAAGTTTTTTAAAATCATATCTATAGACTTTTGTGGATTTATTAGTACAGTTTATTAGCAAAGATAGTACATTATTTCCTAAATTGTTAAGCAGAGAAAACAAAAGAACTTAATTGGTATATGTTTTCCCAGGTAAACAGGCATAGAAATGAGATAAATTATGTAGTTCATTTACAGCTCATAATCTTGATTTCCTGGGGGTAAAAATGCATTTAAAAAGAAACATTGTAAAAAGTGATGAAAGATTAACATTCTGTTACCTCTACTATCGTATTTCCTATATCAGCTGAAATTGCTTAGATCAAGGATTCTCTATCATGAGGCCCTGAGCAGGGCTGCAAACAGGTTTCATCACACCTTTTTCTCCCTTGTCTGCACTTTCATTGAAAAAAATCATATTTCTAGCCCTTATGACTGCAGACATTACACCTGATATACATTTTTCAGGTGAACCAATGCAATGATGCCTGCTTTGAACTGCCCCATTCATTTCAATCAAGGTCATGCAGAAGCTACCATATTGCAGCCATGAAATTTTACATTTGTCCAGTATGCTATGGCATGGAGCATTTTTTGAATAGAATTTGCCATTTTGCTGCAGCCAGGCGTCTGACATTGTGTATGCTATCTCCCTGCCCTCCTGGGACTTGTCTATAGCTCCTCTTGCTCTACAGTTTTCCTCACAAGGAGCAATTAGATTACAGTGCATGCTACCTCCACTGTTGCATGGAGAAAAGCAACAGGATGGTAGTACCCACTGTTCTTTTCTTACAATTTTCCTTTCTTGAATGAATCCTTAGTTTTCTCTCTGGCAGTCTCAAACTAAAGCATGCACTAGAATGCTTGCCAGCTACTGCAGTACTGCAAAGATGTTGTTGCAGTAGCTGGCAAAATATTATAGGCATGCAGACAGCCATTAGAGGCAATGAGCACTAAACCATTTGGAAAGCAAGTAACCATCTTTATGAAAGAAATTCTTTGAATTCTTCAAACAGATTGTTTTATTATCTGGCAATACTGTAAACATGAAAACACTCCACACATCAGATTTAGTATCTTTGTGTAGCTCCATGAATAGAAAAAGCTGCCAAGCCTCATGATTGAAGAAATATTGATTGCACCATGTGCCTTAGATATTGTTAGTCCTACGTGTGATGTTATTGACCTGAACTGTGACCATATAGATCATTGTTGCAACCAGGGTCCTGTGGTTGCAACAGGTCTTGTACAGAAGAAGTCAAGTGGGGTGTCAATGGAAAGGTTGTAGTTTGCTGGTTATGATTATGATGTGTGTATCATTTTTGTATTTGAAGTTATGAATATTGGATATGTACTTGTATCTCAATGTGCTTGATTCTAAGTAGCCTCAGTGAAGCATTTGGTCAGCTTCTTGAGAATGGGCACTTACGGAGATTAGTCCTATCAAGAAACACTTAATTGACAATGGACTTTGGGAGATGCCAATCCACATCTGAGCTTTCCTGGGAATGTTCAAACTAACATGTAAACAATGGCATTGGCCTGCAAAAAGCTGAATCATTCATGGACATGTGACTTGACCAGGTGCCTACAAACTCCATCTTGGTGCTGTGATTTTGCACAGGAGAACAAAGGGGTTTCCGCCCACAGGGGAAAGAATATAAAAGGCCCTGAAAACCCCTCCATTTTGTCTTCAGCTGGCTTAAGAGATGGCTTCTCCAGCCCAAAGAGATGCCTGAAAGAAACTGGAACAAAGGACAGTAACTACAGGGGTGTGAGTGATTGCTGGACCCAACCAAGGAAGGAGTCCAGTCTGTGAAAGAAGCTTATTGGAATATCTCTGGTGGTGAGATTTCAGATGAGTTTCTTAGTGTATTAGGCTTAGTCTTGTGTGTTTTTGTTTTATTTTGCTTTGTAACATACTTTGTTCTGTCTATTACTACTTGGAACCACTTCAATCCTACTTTTTATATTTAATAAAATCATGTTTGCTTATTATTGAACCCACAGTTAGTGACTAATACCTAGGGGAGCAAACAGCTGTACATATCTCTCTATCAGTGTTATAGAGGGTGGACAATTTATGAGTTTACCCTGAATAAGCTTTATACAGAGTAAAACAGATTTATTTGGGGTTTGGATCCCATTGGGAACTGGGTATCTGGGTGCTGGAAACAGGAATACCTGCTAAGTGGTTTTCAGTTAAAGCCTGCAGCTTTGGGGAACGTGGCTCAGAGCTGGATCTGTGTTTGCAGCAGGCTAGCATGTCTGGCTCAACAAGGCAGGGTTTTGAAGTCGCAAGCTGGCAGGGAAAACGTGCTGAGCCTATCAGGTGACAGTCCCAAGAGGGTCTCTGACCCAACCTATAAATTACCAAGCAAAATAAAACAAAAACATGCAAGACTAAGTCTAATACATTAAGAAACTGATTACAGATGAAATCTCTGAAAACAGAGATGTTCCAATAAGTTTCTTTGAGACACAAGTACATAGCCAATCTTCATAACTTCAAATACGAAAGTGATACACACATACAGACAGCATAATCATAACCAGCAAATTACAACCTTTCCATAGACACCCCACTTGATCTCCTCTGTACAAGACCTGGTGCAACCACAGGATCCTGGTTGCAACAATGATCTATACAAGCACAGTTCATGTCAATGTCGTCACACTACGATAGGATCTTCCGCTGCCAGAGTCAAAGCAACTCGAATTCTCCAACTACCTATCAATGGAGAAAGAATGACCTGGGTGCAAATATTTGGAAAGAGCGGTTTAGAAAAGTTCAGAAAAGCCAATATTTCTTTAGTACAGCTGAATGAAGCTGCAGATTATCTTCTGCACAACTTTTACCATTTGATCAGTATGGATCCTTCCCACTCCTATATGTTTTGAATTCTGTTTTGCAGTTCACTAAGAGCATGTGCAACAAGGGAACAAAATTCTTTGTAGTATCTTAGTATTCCAACTATCAGATCTTGTAGGTCGGTTGGATTGACATTACTGTATTGGTATTTGCGCTAAGGGTGCCTAATCTGAGAAAGGAAAAAACAGCGACTTTATGACAAGAATCAAGAGTCAACTGCATCCCAAACCATTTGGACATATTGTTTAATTCACCAGGAAGTTCTAGTGGCAAAGAAGATTGCAGTTGACCTGAAAATGGTACTTATTGAGGCCATAAAAGTTGTCAATTTTAATAAAGGTAAGTCCACCAAAGCATGCATCTTCACTATTTTATATGAAGAAAAAGGCACTCAACGTTGACAGTTTCTCTTCCACTTGCACATGGTAATATTTTGAATCACTTGTTTGAACCAGAGAAATCCTTGTGTTCTCTGAGCTCAATGAGGATTAGCTGTTGCTTCATAGGTCACCAACAAGCATTAGCTTACTCAGAATGCTTCTCTGTAGAGGCAGGCTCTATTCTCAAGCTGGAAGTCATGAACAGATGTCAGTGCATTGTGACCATCCTAACCCTACTCTCCCATATTGCTAAATGGAAGGTGGGTCTGACTAAAGACATCAGTGGCCACAAATTAGTCCTGTTCTAGAAAAAGGAATCTGGTTATAGTTGATGACCCCAGCCTGGCTCCAATATACTTCAGTTACGCATAGGAGTGTTACTGCTAGTGGTCTGAATTGAGGCCTACTCAGATGGAGGCCTGGAAACTATGTAGTCTTCCCTGCATAACTACATGCCAGCCAGATCCTAGAAACAATACACAAGTGTAACAGGACAGAGGATGTGTCTAAAGTGATTAGATTAAAAAGAAAACTTGCTCTAACACTTCTGAGTTATTGATAGGATAGTATAGATTTAGGAAGACACCACTGCATTGGTTTACAGTTTGCTTATGCTTGGAATCTTTTTATACTATCATAGGGCTAGAAAAAAAATTAAGTGAAAACTTCAATTCTGGAGCATAATTTTGTGGCAAGGAATGGACTTAATAGTAAATTCCATAGCTGCAAAATACAGCAAGGCCTGGATACAGTTTAAACTCATGTTCTCTATACTTTGTAGCCTTTAAGGACTACTTACTCCTTTCTGCGTCACAGGAGTTATCATAGTGGCTCAAACATGAGGTCCATCTAGGTCAGTATTCTGTTCTCTGACAGTGAACAGCATCACATTTTTCAGAAGGTGCAAGAACCCTGCAATAGACAGATGGGGGATAATCCTAATCCCTATTAACTAGATATTGTTTTAAACAAGGAAAAATAAAGGTTTACTCTCCCTCTCACCATCAGCTAACTTTAGCTACAATTTTGAATATTCTTTTCATCCATATAAATGAAAATCTTTTTAAATCTAGCTAATTCTTGTCCTCGATGACATCCTGTGGCAATGAGTCCCTCAGACAAATTATGCCCTGTGTGAAGTTATTTCCATGTAACTGTTTTGAATTTGATAAGCATCCCATATTGTATTATCAGACTGGGAGAACAAAAGCTCCCTGCCTGCCTTCCCTTATATTAATTTTTGTTTCCACCAGTAAACAATCCCCATTTCCTCGTATGAAAGTTATTTTTCATGCTCATCATTTGTGCTGACTTTCTCTGGATCCTCTCTAGTTTTGTAATATCCTGTTTGAAATGGAGTGACCACTACCACACACACTATTTCAAAAGAGGCTGCAGTCCTGATTTATGTAGTGGTATATTTTCTGTATTCTCTATCCCATTCCTTATGCATCTTAACATCTTGCTTGCGTTTTTTGACAACAGCTGCACATTAAGCAGAGATCTTCACTGATCCATCTATTCCCTTTCCTGAGTTGATAGTTAATTTAGAAACATGTAAAATGGAACAAAGAGCAACACATCAAGAACAAGGCAAATGCACCTTGATTCCACACTTGACACTGCAGAAACTCCTTTGTGGTTGTTCCAAACAGCTGCTGCAGGAGGACAGCATCTTTGTCCATTTCTCACATCTTTATTTGCCTCTTCGAACCAAAAACAGGGGGGGGGGGGGAGGGAAGGGATTCCAAGTGCAAATTAATGATCAATGATGTCAGTGCTAAAGACCTGATCCAATCCCTAGTCCATAACAGAACTCCCTATTGACTTCAGTAAAGGACTAAATGTTTTATTCTATGACCCACTGAATAGTCATCAGCCCCCACTGAGGGTACAGTGGAGTGTCAGCAATCCAAAAAGTACAAGTAAAGAGGGATAAATTTGATCTGGTCACAGATAGGCCAGACTACAGACATTTCAGGATACAGAATAGGTGTCTAAAATTGTGTGAGTGGGAGCACCTCCTTTTCATCCCTCTGAGAAGGAAACAATCAGGCAGAATCTGGAAGTCCAAACAAAGTTTCCACTATTCCTCAGGGTGACTAACTTAGGTTAGCCCAGTATTGTTTTTCCCCCTTCGAATTCTCAGTATTTGTTTAATTCCTACAATAATATAAGCACCCTCTAGTGGCCAAGGTGTGCAGAAATCAATCAAAATTAGTTTAGCCTAGTCAGTGGCAAAACTACTCCACTTTCAAAGATGGAGTTTGTTTTCCCCTCCAGCCAACCCCCCAGCCCCAAAGTGCTCCCAACAGCTAGTTCAGCAGTATCCCCATTTTACAGATGGAGAAAACCAAGTGAGGAATTAACTAACCAAGGTCAAACAGCAATTATAACTCAGGAGTTGCCTATTCCGACCACACTTATGTCACAGACTTGGAAGGCAATAGGAGCTATAATTTGACTAAAAATTATAACTTCAGTCGCTAGGTAGCAGAAATAAGAATAAGTGTCCAGGACATGGACATTCTTTATTATCCAAATATATTGTGCATTTAACACGATAAACAGCTTTTTAAAAGCAACAAAGTGTAATATACACTGTATTAACCATTACAACGTGGCCCATTTTCCCACACTGCTATGCACGTGATTCTCAAGATGTTTATATGACCTTCAGCATCAAGAAAATGCTACTTTCATCAAGTTTATATGCTACATGTTAATTTTCTAAAGTTTTTGTGACTACACAGAGGCAGTTTGTTCAAATGTTAACACATTTTATATGTCTATCAAAAGAATGGCACTTCATGCAACATAAAACTGACAGTGCTAAAAGCATCAGTGTACATTTTCCATCTCTTTGTTATACTGCTTTGCATTTTCCATCAGGGCAGTTCATACAACTTCTTACTCCTTGTGAATGGCAAAACAAAAAAAAACCCACACAAAAGGCTGATCAGACCCAGTTCAGCTGAATATAAACTAGATCAAAAGGAAAGTTCAGTCAAACATGATAAAAAGAAGAGTTAGGACAATATTAGCTACTTAAAAAGAGTAAATTTAAAACAGATCCTGACCTTGTATACACAACAATTTTTTGGTTAAAATTCCCATTGTTGCGGTCATTGGTGGATTTTCCATCGGTGATGACTCTTATGTAAGGTGCCAATGGCCTCTTATTTCTTTCAGCTAGATGAATCTTGGGTGTTAGTTTTAACAATGGTAAACACAAACATTTTAAACGTGTTTTAAGATGACAGATTCTTTAATATGTAACTGGAAGTTATGACTCCTCTTGGGGTTGGAAGGCAAAGGAAAAATATAATCTCACAGGTAGTGCACTCAGTGCCATATAACATAGGAAAATACTTTAATTTTTGGAGAATACAACTGCCATTGTTTAAAAATAGAACAACATTACATCATGTAAAGCAACATCTAGATCAGTGATAATCAGACCTCAATGGTTCAGAAGCCAAATAAGCAATCAACATTACCCAAAAGAAGCACAGTAGTGTGAATTCATGGTTGAATTTACTATACATTTCTCACAACAAAATGACTGACCAAGTATTATTTTATCAACTACAATTAATAACATAGTAAAAGTATCCTGATTGGTTAACAATTAAATCATAGAGTTTTAATATGATAGAATCTTAGAACTGGAAGGGACCTCAAGAGGTCATCTAGTCCAGTTCCCTGCACTCAAGGCAGGATTAAGTATTATCTAGTCCATCCCTGACAGGTGTTTGTCCAACCTGCTCTTAAAAATCTCCAATGATGGAGATTCCACCACCTCCCTAGGCAATTTATTCCAGTGCTTAACCACTCTGACAGTTAGGAAGTTTTTCCTAATGTCTAACCTAAACCACCCTTGCTGCAATTTAAGCCCATTGTTTCTTGTCTTATCTTCAGAGGTTAAGAACAATTTTTCTCCCTCCTCCTCCTAACAAGCTTTTACGTACTTGGGGTATGTCTTCACTTACCGGAGGTTCCGGCGGCAGGCAATTGATGTTCTGGGATCGATTAATTGCGTCTGGTTAAG
The DNA here is from genome assembly GCF_011386835.1 of Chrysemys picta bellii. NCBI lineage: Eukaryota > Metazoa > Chordata > Testudines > Emydidae > Chrysemys > Chrysemys picta. Next base: position 69,587,088 of record NC_088794.1, on the reverse strand, counting down.
ACGCGATAAATCGATCCCGGAAGTGCTCGCCGTCGACGCCGGTACTCCAGCTCGCCGAGAGGAGTACGCGGCATCGACGGGGGAGCCTTCCTGCTGCGTCTGGACCCGCTTTAAGTTCGGACTAAGGTACTTCGAATTCAGCTACGTTATTAACGTAGCTGAATTTGCGTACCTTAGTCCGAAGTGGGGACCAGGCCTTGGAAAACAGAGAGGACATAGCAGTCTTCTCTTCTCCAGACTAAACAAACCCAATTTTTTCAATCTTCCCTCATAGGTCATGTTTTCTAGACCTTTAATCATTTTTGTTGCTCTTCTATGGACTTTCTCCAATTTGTCCACATCTTTTCTGAAACGTGCCCCCAGAACTGGACACAATACTCCAGTTGAGGCCCAATCAGCGTGGAGTAGAGAGGAAGAATTACTTCCTGTGTCTTGCTTACAATACTCCTGCTAATACATCCGAGAATGATATTTGCTTTTTTTGCAACAGCGTTAAACTGTTAACTCATATTTAGCTTGTAAACCTCTCTGACCCTCAGGTCCCTTTTCACAATACTCCTTCCTAGGCAGTCATTTCCCATTTTGAAGGTGTGCAATTGATTGTTCCTTCTTAAGTGGAGTACTTTGCATTTGTCCTTATTGAATTTCATCCTATTTACTTCAGAACATTTCTCGAATTTGTCCAGATCATTTTGAATTTTAATCCTATCCTCCAAAGCACTTGCAACCCCTCCTAGCTTGGTATCGTCCGCAAACTTTATAAGTGTACTCTCTATGCTAGTTTCTAAATCATTGATGAAGACATTGAACAGAACCAGACCCAATGCTGCAAAGAGCTGCAGGAGACACATTAAAGAGCCACTTGCGGCTCATGAGCCTCAGTCCGAGTATCACTGATCTAGATGTTGCACATGCTGCACTACTGGTAGCAACAAATTATTCCCATCCAGGGTATGGTTTGAAATTCCAGGATAATTCAGTAAGACTCTGGAAAAGGTAGTAGCTTCAGTATATTTACCGAGAGAGAGATAAAGTACAAAGTGAAAATTGGATGCCATGGTATTCTTTCCCTGTATAACAGCAAGAAGCAGGTGCCAACAAGGTATGAAAATACAGGATAAAACTTGATTCAACAGGTTGAGAAAGCAGAAGTAGGAGCCGGATATACATATATACTACTTCACTAGTATTCCATGAGTTTAAGGGGAGTGGAACTATAAGATATAAATTATGTTAGCTCTGCTAGATTTTAAGTTAAAACATGAATAGAAAATATTTGCTAATTATAATTCCCCTTGCAAACAGTTTTGGTTTTCATCATACTGTCTGATAAGTAGGATTGTTAAACTATCAAATATGAGGTTAAGGAATAAGATTTCCACAGCAATAGAATATTTGCAACATTTTGTGGCACAGCAAAGGAATGCTAGGGTTCCTGCAATTTACCAAAAGTCTCAATGGTATTTTATTTGAATCATTTATTGTGTATTTATTTATGCTTTGAAATTTATGTGTATTCTGCAAAATGTCAGTAAGGTAACAATAGGAACAGGCTTAGATGTTCAGCTTTGATTAAAAACAAACAAACAAACAAACAAAAACCCACCACACATCTGTAAGAACCTCATTAAGTGGGTGATATGCAGGGGCCTGAATGTTCTGGCAGCAGAAATTCCTTGCTTTAATGGGCCACATTGGGTTGAAGAACTCAGTACTACCAGAAAACTCAAGCTTCACTGAGAAGGAGCTTCTGCTCTCTCTCATCTACTATCACTACAATAAGGAAAGGTCTTTTAATTAAGGGGTTTATAGTATAGTTTCCTATTTTCATAGGTTTACAATTTGCCCATACAAATTTGCTCTCAGATTAGACTAGACTTGCCAGAATTCTTAAAATTGTTCTACATCAGCGTATTCCATTTACATAGTGCTTTTAAACAGACAATCTAAAGCATTTTTCAGATACCTTCATTAAGGTGTCATTTTACTGATACACTCTTAACAGTGGCTCACAATAAGCCAGATTATGATTCCCCCCTTTATGGTCCACTGATGAGCAGTCACTCACATAAGTAGTAACATTACCTGGGTAGTCTCATCAATTAACTGCTCACTCACAGATGTAGAGAGGTCATGATTTGGCCCTGTATCATCACCATACAGCATTTCAATTGCTTTGCGAAACAGATTTACTGTTTATTTTTATGTGCAGTTAGATAGCATCATAGCTCAGAAGTATATTGAGGCTGTAGGTCAAATACCTTCCATGTTCATACCTGTAACATTCCACTTCTTGCTTTGCGTAACAAAGTGTTTTATTTAAAAAACTGAGCAGTTAACCTAGACTTTTCACAGTAAACTGCAGGAGCCAGTTGCTTTTGTGTTAGGATAATACCCATTTTATAGTTCATGGTCAGTTTCCACATCTAGCCTTCATTTAGCAAATCCTGACTAGTAATTATTTTCCCACATAGAGATTGTGATCAAAGTCACAGTTTAATTAAGACAAGCAGGTCCTTCAGTAATCATCTAGGAGTGAAAGAAGAAGTCTGTTGCCCAACCCATTGAAAGAAGGTATTTCTACTCTCCCATTCTGGTTCCAGTTTGGTGAAAGAAACTTTCACCAAAAAGCTAAGCTACTGAGTATCCATTCATAGTTATAAACAAATAGGATAGGAAAATGAAGTTTCCACTACAATATAGTAACAAACATGCCACTTGGTGATTGATAAAAGATCAAATCAGCAAGGCTTTATGTACGCTTTCTGGACTCTTTCCCACGGGGCATGAAATCTCCTCTGACCTCTGCACTCCTACCCACATTGTGCCTAGGATATTTCGAAGCATGAAGAAAAAAAGGCAAAAATAAACCACTACTGGAAGACAAGGTGATAGCAAAGAATACATTTAACTTGGAATTATGAGCATCCTAAAAAGGTGAGACAAAAAAGTCCCTTTCCCCTTTTTGTACTCTGCCAGCATGCAACTGCTAGAAACAGACAAATGTCAACACACTGTACCCATGGCAATACACAGTTCAACTTCTAACTTTTCAACACACAGAAAGTTAAGCTAGTTTCTCTATATTTTAAGGTATTTGCACACTTTACTTTTGTAGCAATAGTGCCAATAGTGGATGGAAGCATTTCCTGTTAGTGATCAGCAGAATTAAGGGTATCCTTAAACCAAATAGCCCAACCATAAGTATTGGAGAATATCAGAGCTGGCAAAGACATGAGAGGTGGTGGGAAGAAAACAAATTGGAAGAGGAAAGATTAAGGATTCCTAGTCAACTTGTTCTCAGTGTAAGAGAAATTAAACTGGGAACTACTTGACTAGATGTAAGGATTCTGAGCTCATTTAACTGAGTTTACATGGGTAACTCCTGTGGGGGGAGTCAGTCCAGGTTTATACCAGCATGTGCCAGAGCAGAACCCAATCCTTTAGGCGCTCTTTGCTAACTTACTTAAGTTTTATGGCATGCAATCTGATCACAAAGTTGCCTTTTCACTCCAAACAAGATATAATCCAGTTGGCTTTGATGTTAGTTATAGAGAAAAGAAAATTACTCCGGTTTCTTGGATTTCAGGCCATTTAATTTCATATGAAACCTATTTAATGTTCTAGTCCTTTCCTCCTCCTCCTCCGGGCTAACGCTGGAGTGTCTTTAGAGAGGTGCCTCCATCTCCAGCAACAGGTCAGTCCAGACACTCAGGCCGCAGACTTCGAAGTCTCCATCCTGGATTTTCAGGTTTTTCAGAGAAGCCAGGGCAGCCTCTCGGAGCGGGTCAGGTCCCCTCATGAAGCAGCCGAAGCGCTCCCGCAGCTCTTCCCAGGAGAACTCGTCCTCACTAGGGCAGCGGCTGCTGGCCCACTGGCCGCGCAGGGGATCGTAGCGCAAGCGGCTGCCCCAGCTGGTAAGGAGATGTAAGTAAGGGGTGCCCAGCTGGGGGTATCGGGCAGAAAGGGCAACGAGGAGGGAGCCCGGGAGGAGGCGGCAGAAAGCGGAGAGCCGGCCTGGGTCCCCGAGCAGCCAGGAGAGCACCGCCGCAGCCGGCCTGGGCCCCTCCCTGTGCTCTGCCCAGCTGGCCCCCTCTCTGCCAGCGTTGTCCCCGGCCTGCTCCAGCAGCAGCGCCGCCAGCACCCGGTAGACCCTAGGCCCGGGCAGATGCTCCAGGACACTCGCCGGTCCCTGCTCCTCCTCGTCTTCCTGCAGCCGGGACAGCAGCAGCTGGGCCTCGGTCCGCAGCGACGGCTCCAGCTCCTCAGGGCGCGCCGGGGCTGGGCTGGGCGACGGCAGCAGCTGGACGGCGGCCCTGCGCCGGGCCAGGAGGCCGAGGCTGCAGGGCCCCGGGGTAGCCTGGCCGCTGGGCGGCAGCAGCAAGCTCCGCAGGAGGCGGTGGCAGGCGGCGGGCGGCAGCGCCCGGTTGCCCAGCAGCGCTAGGCCCAGCAGCTCCGGGCAGCGCCCCAGGTGTCCGAAGCCTAACGGCGGTCCCGGCTGCCCTCGGCGGAGTCGCTGCCCCAGGGCGGCCCGGAGCCGGGGCTGGGCGCGGAAGCGGCCGTGCAGGTGCTGGAAGTAGCGGCCCCACTGCAGGGCTCTATCCAGGGTTGACGGGTCCCAGTCCCGGACCTGCCCCGAGCGGGACACGGCCAAGAGCCCGGGCAGCTGCTCCACCTGCCACAACAGCGTCTCCATGGCGACGGCTCGCCTGGGCCCCCCGCGCTTCCCGCCGCAAGTTTGAGCAGCAGCTCTGCCTTCCGCCCCCGAGGTAGCCCAATCGGAACCCGCTTGAGGTGAGCTCTGCAATCCCATTGGCTGATGGTGATGTCAGTCCCCTATCAATTGACTTCCGCTTCCCACAGATCACTGGGGGAAGGACTCGGGAGTTAGGGAGTGTGGCTGGGTCAAAGCTAGGTAGAGCGGCAAGAGTGGTGGAGGGCGGGGTGACGGTTTCGGTTTATCCAGCCTGGGTGCAGCGCTGCTAGGAGCACGCCTCTCGCTAGCCAGCCCGCAGTCACACTCCCGCGTGCAGTATAGATACACATGCCCTTCTCAGGCATCTTCCAACAGCCCCTGCTGAGTGACCTGTTCTGGAGTTAGAGGCACAGCTCCCTTTAAGCAGAGTGCAACTGCTGTGAATGCAACACTAAACTAAAATATGAACAGACCGCTGAAGTATAAGGGTGCACTGGTGTACAATATAAAATAATCCCCACAATTACAGCAGGGTTCTAACACTAACTTTTACGTATATACATTTTATTCCCCACAGTCACCAGCGTTTGAACCCATAGTCTTCACATCCACAACTACACAGTGGTTCCAGCTCTAGTGGTTAGCCCTGCAGCATTTGTTTGGTTTGGTTTTTTTAAGTCCCTATTTGCTATAATCCTGTGATTAAGTGCGGCTCAGCTTTCATTTTTAAAAGTTTCTAGCTCTTACAGTTGTGGAGAAAAATGTTGAAAATGTCATCAGAATGCACTCTAAAGACTCAAAAAAACTAAAATAAGTAATGATCCCCAATTGTTTTTAAATCATGATGAGGTTTACACAGTCATGATTTTGGGCAGGCTGATTCATGATTGAGGGTTATCAATACAAATCAGAGACCTCTCCTTTTCACCTATAGGAATAATAGAGAAATGGCACCCGCACTCGTGCTGTTACCCACTATGTCTCTCCAGGGTTGGTCTGGACCACAATACACACATTGCAAGAGGGTTACACAACTATCTGTGATACTGCAGTGGAATGCCAGGCATCAGGTTGGTTTCTATTCCTGGTTCTGGTACCAGATTGTGGTCTAGTAGTTACAGTCAGCATATCCAAATGTAGTAATTCTCCTATTTGGGTCATCTCTGGGGACAGACCCCTCACCCTCTGTATAAAAGCATAAGCCTCTACTACTTGAGCTAAAGAGCCAGATATATTAGCATGCAAGCAGCAGCAGTCATAAATCTCTATATTTTGTCTACCCAATAGAGGATGATCCAGAGTCACTCTATTAGTATAGGTTACACTGGCACTTAATTTGGCATGTTCCTTCTGAAAGGCTGGCAAAGTGGATGAGAGTTGGCTGGAAATTTATCACATGCTCATGAAACCACCTACAGCAGGGGTCAAAATTGTGAGAGTTCACAGCACTGTTTGTCCAGTTCCAAGCCCCCACTCATCTACATGGCATATGCTTACTTCCATGGGTCCTGGTGCTAGGACCAGCTTCCCCTGTTATTTGCATTATTTATCTTTAGCAATTCTTCTTTAGCTCAAACGGCAGGGGCCTATGCTTTTGTAATAGAATCATCAATTTTATCTTCACTGCTGCTATGAAGCTCTGAATTATGGTGTAGAGCACTAGTGTACAACTTCTCAGCTTGAGGGCCGCATATATCGTTTCAGGAAGGTCAATGCTCTGTGGCAAGTTTCTGTCTTGTTCTCCACCCTTTGTACCACTCAACTGATATAAAGGGAGCACAAACCACCTGGAAGTTCCCAGCAGGCCTGCAGATAGCATAGCAAGCCCTGACTCCTGGAAGCTCCTATCACAAAGGGGTACGTTAGGAGCAGAAAGGGGAAGCAGCTGGAGGGTACTGCATTTTGATTGTCCCTAGACAGTGTTTGGTCCCTAAGAGACTGTTTGCAGTGGTGCACATTAGAACATCTCCACAAGCTGCTCTAATACGGACTGAAGCAGAGAATTGGGGAACCATAAATGGTTGTTGGTTCTCAGTTTCACCTGTTTTTCCCCTCTCCTAGACTACCTTAAATAGTTCTGTACAAAAGAGGAGCCATCCTTTCCTGAGTACTACTCTAGACTCACTCAGAGCCAGTGAAGCTCCTGTCCTCACTAAGCCCCCCACTACCAGGGCTATTCTCTCTTCCCTCCTCTGCAGTAAAGAACAGAGAGCAAATGTTCATCACTGCCAGCTCAGAACTATCCTTGGAACTGCTGAGGAAGATAGTTGGGGTTTAGTGCCCCTAATCTCTTCCCCATCCTGATGGGCTGACTTAAAGAAAAATAAAGAAGGTTCTTATTGGTGTGTTTAACAGTGAGGGTACTTAACCACTGGAACAACTTATGAAAGGATGAGGTAGATTACCCATCAGTAGGCATGTTTAAAATCAAGACTGAGGTCTTTCTAAAAGATTATGGGTTCAATGGGGGTATTCCTGGGTGAAGTTTTATGGCCTGTGTTAGCCATGGGATCAAACTACATAGAATGAGTCCTTCAATCCTTTAAAAAATAATAATAAAATAAATAAAACACCACACACACCCACTGAAAGCACTTGAGTTTAAATGTCTTAGAATAGATTTTCAGTTCAGAATTAACTGCATATTCTCTCCTCAGGGCCACAGGTCCCTAGATTTCCACAATACTATTGTAATGTATTTGTTGCTGAGTGGACTCAATGTTGGCATATACCCTTATGGCTGGGCATGGCCTAGCAGACTCTTTTCAGCAAGCACCCTGCCAACAGCTGCTCTAGCTCTCTAAGGATCTACCTCTTCTCATGACTCACCCTCCAGCCAGCTCACATTTGGTCTTACTCCTTCTAAGGTAAACTAAGGAACCACTAAACTAAACTCAGACATAACTCTTTGCTCCTACCCAGGCTCTGCAGCATTTTTCTCCCACTGTTGTGCAGAGCAACACCTCCTAGAGCTTTCTCCCTGGAGGAGAAGCTTTGCACTCAGTATTCCTTCTCCCCCTTCTCATAGTGTTTCCACATCTTTTCCAGTGATCCAGTAGGGGGATACAGGCATGCTCACCCACTGTCCTATCCATCTGGGGTGCCATTCAGGGACCCTGTGGTAAGCAGCTAAGGTCTGCTCCTTCAGAGGCCTCACTATCACCCTAGACTTCTTCCTACCTTGGCCTTCCTTAGTTAGTCTCTCCCTAGGCCTTTTTTCCATTCTCTAGGATTCAAAGAAGGATTACTCCTTCCAGCCCTGTTTATATTTGTGCTTCTTCCCTTTATGTTCACCACCCAGATCATCCCTCAGCTAGGCTTCATCTTCAGTTGGGCCTGGCTCACCCTTCAGGTGCAACCAGCTACACTAATTGTCCCCTCTCTCCAATTAACTATTTCATTACAGGTGTGTGGTACACACCTATCACAATTGCTATTAACATTAATAATAGTTTATGTTTACATATCATCTTTTATTCCAAAAGATTCAAAAGCATATTATACTTGATTTATTGCTGAAATGCAGCATTTCACAGGTGGAATGTGTCAACCATTCAATAGTACACAGCAACAAATGCAACACAACAGTTTAAGATATGATGCGGGGAATACTGCATTCATTTGAAACTACAGGTGGAAGTTTAGACAGTCAGAAAACAGTTATGTGAATTGGAATTTGGTCAGGATGTCACTACAAAAGTTTTTTTTCTCCTGCTCTCCTTAATCGATTAGTCTCATTAGAGTTGATATGGCAACCTCCATTTTTTCATGTTCTCTGTATCTGCCTATCTGTATCTCTTCCTACTGTATTTTCCACTGCATGCATTGATGAAGTGGGATTTAGCCGGCGAAAGCTTATGCTCAAATAAATTTGTTAGTCTCTAAGGTGCCACAAGTACACCTCGTTCTTTTACTGATACAGATTAACATGGCTACCACTCTGAAACCTGTATTAACACGATCTCTCTTGCAATAGGTGTTATGGTCACTAAAGTGAGCAATTTAAATGAATTCTAAACCCATGTATATTTTAATGAAGGATTTATTTTGGAGATTTGTATGCACCACAGTAGAAATAAATGAGAAATTTCTCTTCAGGAATTTCTCATAGGAAATCTCTGAGGGTTTCTGATCTTAGTCTTATTGGATGAAATGTACATGTTTATATAACATAAATGTGCCTGTAAATTTCACTTGAAAGAAATCAAATAATCACATTTGCAGCACCAGGAACTTAACAAAAACAGGCTGTGAACATATGACTGCACTGGACAAAGCCCTAAGAAATCTGGAACATTCCTGCATGTAAAGGGAAATGGATGGGATTTCTAACAGGCCTCTGTAGAGCTGATTGAAAAATGGAATTTCCAGCCTATGCAAAATTCTGGTATTTTAACATTTGATTTTGTCCCAAACTGGGATCAAAAGTCAAAATACTGACATTTTAAATTGAAATGAAACATTTGGACATTCCTGAAATGAAATATTTTGTTTCAGTTTGTTGATCCAAAACTAAACTTTTTTTTCCTGTCGGGTTTTTCATGTCCTGTTTTTTAATTCTGTGTCTGCCTGAGGTGTCATGGTGTTTCATGAGATTCCAGTTGCTAATTCCACCACAGGAAAGACTCCCATGCTGCAACATGGTGGATCAAACTCAGGGACAGATCATGGTGCATTATGGGAGATGTAGTCTGTTTGGATTTCACTAATATCAGGTGAGCACCAAGAAGAGCCCCCAAAACAATCAGTAGATGTTTAGCCATTCCACATGCTTTCCTCTGATGTTGTAAAATGAACTTGGAATCTGAATTATCAAAGCTAAGACAATTGTACTCCAAGAGATACCTGTGCAGGCTTCTTAGGCAAAGTTAGATGAAATGACAATACTTATACATTGCCATGTTAATTTCATGAGAGGATGCTGACAAAGAGGTGCCTTAGCTTGTTTGTTAGTATCCATGTATGGGTATTAATTTACAACAGGTCAGTTTGATAAAATTTGTCTTGACATCATGGGAAATCTATGGAGTTGGGGCTCATGTTGGTTTTCTAATAAAAATGGGTGCCCCCAAGCCAACTCTTTTTCCTGGTTACCATATCTCCTCAGAACCTCTAAAAGAACCTCACAACACAAACCCTAAAGCCACTAAAACTTTCTTACACACCTGCAGTGATAAGCACCTGTAACCTGAACCTCCTCCCAACTTCCAAACCCTTCTTTTGCACTAGTAGCAAGTGCAGCTGACTTGCCCCATCTCTCTAACCAAAACTCCTGCACTTTCCCTTACTATTAACCTTGAATCTCAACATGCCAACCTCCACCTCACACAAGTCCCTCCCAACCTGAACTATTGATTCCCAACGCCAAATTCTCCCCCCCCCCCAGGTTTGTAATAAGCTATTGTTATTTATTTGTGTTGCAGGAGCACCTAGAAGTCCCAAGGATGCCCCCCCCCTTTATGCTAGGCACTGTACATACATACTGAATGAAAAGACAGAACCTGATCCAAAGAGCTTGCAATCCAAGACTGAAGATAACAAATACAACAGATGAGAAGAGCACAAGGTAACACTGAGACAAGTTATGATTTGCGTAATAAGCAGTGACCCCAGCATGACAGCTATCTATCTATCCCTTTTCCACACTCTCCACTCAGAAAACTACCTTAATCTCCCATCCTCTGGTGCTAATATTATAAAAGGCATCCAGGTTTATCATTTTAGTATCTGGCTGCCCTAGCAGTATCTTTTGAGGCCTTGCACTATAAGTTTGAAGCCTATTGATCAGCCTGATATGTTGGTGTGATCCAATAATTAAATGCAGTGGAGCAGATGGAGAATTTTCTTTGGGTCAAGAAGAGCATAAGCTGCTTCCTGTCAAACTGGCTGTCTTTTCCATGTATACATTTTTTTCCCCCGGAGGACTTTTTAAGAGTTGGAAGCCTCCTTTCTACAGTCTGGCAGCTTCAATAATTGTCAGCATTGTGGATATTGTTACGTTTCATGTTGGGTAAAACATATAGGCTCAATACTTTGTTTAGGGAGAACAGGGAGCCACAAAAACATCCAAAAGAAAATCATCCAGATATAATACATGAGGTCTCTTTTTCTTTCTTTCTTTTTTTTCTTTTTTTTTTTTTTTGAGGGGAAAAGTGTGATAGTAGCATTTGTAAGGGAACCAAAGAACTTATTATCTCAATGCCCAGCCTTAAAAATACCTTTCACTATAATACCCTTATCCCCACTGCCTAGATTTACAACAAAGGGTCAGATTCTCAGATGGTGTAAATCAGTATAATTTCATTGACTTAATTGGAGCTATATCTGTTTTCACCACTTGGGAATATGGTTTCAAATCTGTTTTCTTTAAAGAAAAAAGTAGTATCATCTGGTTTAATATATCATCTGTTTGTGATATTTTGATCCATTGGTTGTATCTACAAGATTCTTTAAGAATGTATGTGTCTATAAGTTGTTTTTCCTGTTTCTTTTTGTTTTATTTCACGTGTGTATATATATATATATATATTAGATCTGATGTATTTGCCCATTTTTAGGGCCTAATTAAAGAGAGAGAGAGGTGTCAGAGAGCCAGGCACATTTGGGGTACTCTACTGCATGTCTATGTGTACATTTGTTGTAATTGCCTGCCCACAAGTGGTTGTTTTAGTTCTTATGTTAAATATTCATGCAAAAGCAGGCAGGATGGAGAACAGGCAAGACAGACATCCAGGCTTTTTATTTTTTTAAATAAAGATCCTTAATGTATTTTTGAAGTCAGATTTTAAACAGGAACGATCATCTGTGAGAGTGTTCAGCAGCCATAGTGTTAAACAGTATTAAGGAGAAAAGTTTCTCCTCTATAGTGGCTTTTGATAGATAGGATGTAGGGCCCTCCAGAGAGTAGTTGGATGAGAAGATGCTGTTGATTAAAGAACCAGAGGAGTAACAAGCCAACCAAACCCAGTTTTCAGTGACCCATACCAGCATGGTTTCACAACTCCTATATTTTGCTTAAGTTACTGTTAATGCTTTGTCTGAACCTGAGAATTCAAGCAAAAGATTCATATGAAACCTTGTGAAACTCATGAATTTCATCCCTTTTGTTATGAAGCCAATAAAACTCCTCAGGCAAGACTGGTCAGTTTGCAGCAAAACTGATCAAATTTGCCAGAGATCTGTAATCTGTTGTTCAATTCTGTTTCCTCTCAGTAGTCACATTTACTGTAAAGTGAGCATAATTTTTCCTCTAAAAATAAAAAAGAGGTATACTCTATTTGCCCACATACATAACACTACAAAATGGGAAAGGATGCAAAAGATTTGCATTTCTAAACACAAGATATTTGGGGGACACAGTGTCATGTCATCTGTTACTGTTTGATCAAAAGTTCCATAAACTTCTGGGCACTTGGCAAATTACTAAATTGCCAATAGTGTGTGGTCATCCTTCCTAGTGATTAGTGGACAATTATTTATAGACCTCTGACATGTCTCAACCAATTAGCTTTTGGCTATGAAGAGATTAAAACATCCCTCTGCCAGTCATCAAAAATGAATTGTTTACTGTTGTATTAAAGACAGACAAAACCAAAAGTCAGATTGGAACATCCTTGATATTTAGAGACATCTGCTTCTATGATCTAACTTCCTGGTCAGCCCCCTTTCTGAATAGTGGGCCAAACTAAAACTCTGATCTTTTGGGACATTTCGATAAGTATCCAAGCTTTGTTGCTTGGGTTCTTCTGTAGTTCTGATGTTATCAATGATGTTTGTAATATCACAGTTGTGTCATAGAGCTCAATTTATCCATGTTGGAGATGCAGACAGTGCATCTGAGGGGTTTTGGGTAAAGGTGGCTTTACACCACCTCTTTTGTTCTCCTGAGCCTGGGGATGGTCAGTTTGGCTCCTGCTGCAACTTGTAGATGCCTTAGGTTGCTGTAAGTCATACCAGCTTGTAAACAACTCCTGAAGAACAGTTACACCAGACAGAGGTAGCTGGTGTACAGCATGCAGTGGCCATGCATGCCTCTGGCAAGCCTCCTGTTCCAAGTGATGGTTCCCTCATGCCAGGAAAATCCTCAGTTGCTTATTTAGGGTAGCATTGCAACAAGGTCTGGCATATGGTTTGCGTGAGAAAACTCCAGATAACTTTTACAGCATTTTAGGCCACATTTATTCTGGGTGCCCAAACTGATACACGTTAAAGAGACCCTGGTTTTCAGAGGGTGAATGATCAGCACTTTCTGAAAACAAGTGTTCCGATAAGGTATTTCAAGTCAGACACCAAATTGAGCCATGCAAAATCACTAGTCACTCTTGAAAATCTTGATTTTAAATGGTAGGGCTATGGTATGTAAATGCAGTCAAGTGTGCCAGGTCTGAGTTAACTCCAGCATCTCACAGCTTTACTTTTGAACAATGAATTGTTTTGAGTAGTCTTAAAATGAAATTGTACAGTTAAGAAAAATACCTCTAAAAGTTTTCTCCAACTGGTAGTTTTCATGTGATTCAGTGACAAACAAAACTTTATCATTCACAAGGGTATAGGAAAGTTTTAAAAAAACATATTTTTCATGTTGGAGCCCATTATATTTTTAATGTATATAAAATTCAATGCAGGATAACCATGAATAAATCTATTTCTATATCTGTCTGGATTCTAATAACACATGCCACTCAAGTTTCAATCTCATGGTTGCCCTGATATTTCAGAACTTCTCATTGTCTGGATGGGTTAATATCTCAGTTACCTATTTAGTATATATGCATGTGCACGATGTATACACACATAGACACATGAATACACACACACTGGATAGAGATTTATTTTTTGTGCAATAAGTTTCTCAGTGTCTGTTGTTTCCATTTTCATGTCTCCAAAGCTTTTATGTGAATTCTTCCAGCACGTTTCTCATTATTCTCTCAACCTTTCCTCTGCTGGATGGCTGGGGTTTCCAGACATATAACCTGAAATGTCCTGGGAGAATTTACATAAAAACAATAAAGCCAAGGAAATGGAAACCACAGGATATATACATTTTTTCAATCTTTGCTAAGAAGATCATTGGTTCATATTTACAAAGGAATTCAATTTTCCATTGTGAAGCAAATGTGGGGGGAAAGGGATGGCAGAAATCATTAGGGCTGGCATTTGTCTCATTACTTAAGTGAGTATTCTGATTGTGAGGGTTGTATGCTAATCTCATTAATGATTAAAGGGTTTCACATGCATTATTCGCAGCACATTAAGAAGAATGTACTGTGAAAAATCATATAAATGGTTGTCTCAAGCAATATTAATGCATAGCTTGGAAGGTAGGGTTGGTCTGTCTCCCCTCCCCCACCTTTAAGGAAAGTTTAAGGTTTTTTTTTTATCATTTGCTAAATATAGTGGAGTGGTGTTTTTCTACTCTCTACATTGAGCATCTTCTGAAGTCAAATAGATTAAAAACTGATACAATCGTGCAGGGGGTAAGTAATGTGATATAGAGACTCTAGGTTTCCAGTTTGAGTTGAGCAGAGATTGGTAATAACCAAAAGTTGTTACTGTCCTATTGTTGTGTCCTCATGCTTATAACATTATTCTGGTGGACTCTGTCTGATACTCAAGGGACAGGTGTTCAGATCACAGAAACCACCACCATACTGGCACTTCCCAGATTGGGGAAGTTTTGTTTCTCTTTTTGTGTATATTACTTGATTTGATTTTTGTTGATAAAGATTCTCTCTGGCTGAAAGACCTGACTGTCTCTGGGGACATTTTGTTTCTACTCAAGCTTACAGGCCCCTTTCCACTTAGAGTTTTTACAAGTTTTGGTTTGGGGAGGGGTTTAGTAGAAGGATTCAGGCCCTATCAGAAAACTCTAATGCTCAAATTACATGGAGTGGGTTGATTCTAGACAAATTTTCCTGCTAATATGCAAGACAGGGGTGTCTTCTTTCTCACCTACTTGTTTGATTGGCTATTGAGGCATATTCTCAGATAATTTGAATTAACCAAGCTACTAAGGGTATGTCTACACTGAAGTTGGGAGCAAGCCTCCCAGCCCGGACAGACAGACTTGTACTAGCAGGGCTTGAGCTAGCATGCTAACAATAGCAGTGTAAACATTGTGGCTTCAGCTGCAGCTTTGGCCTTCAAGCCTAAAGGGTCAGTTGCACATGAGAGCATTAGCTGCATCCCGAATTGCAATGTTCACACTGCTGTTTTTAGAGTGCTAGCTTGAGCCCTGCTAGCATGAGTTTGCCTACCTGGCCTGGAGGCTGGCTCCCATCTGCAGTGAAGACATATCCTGAGGTAATATCCATTAGGATGTCTGTCATAAAGTAATATAGGTGGATGATATGCTTTTAATTTTGGTTTAATCAGTAAATTGCATACACTCCATAGTTTGGACCCTGCTCCTGTTTGATGATTTCTTGGGTTACAGAATTAAGTATCATAAACCAGAATTATTGCCCATAAACCTTCCCCCGGTATGCATTTGAATTTGACCCCAAAGAGGTTGAACTATGTAGTTGTCAAGAAATCTTTGAGAGTATCCAGCCTATTCTATCTGAACTATATGCAAATCACTCCCAGCATTCTTCAAGGCCTAATTAATTGTTCTGAGCTTCTGGTTTGCTAATGGGAAGAGTAAACCTTATCAAAGTTGAAGTCCTGCCCAGACTTTTTTTTTTTTTTTCAACATGTTTCAAACCTGTATTTTCCCTGAGCTACACAGGATGAGCCTGATTTTCCTCTTGCTTGCTCCATTTTTACTCTGGCATAAATCCATTGGCTTCAATTAAATGGTTCCTGATTTACAACAGCATAATTAAAGGAGGAGCAGGCCCAGGGCATTCTCAAGGTTTATCTAGAGAATTAAAAATGCTAGGTATTATAATTATTATCATCCCTCGGTGTTACATCATGGGAATTTTTTAAAACAACAAAACTAATAGTTTCACAACATACAAGATCTCTAAGCATAAAAAGAGGAAAGCTACTGTCTAAAATTTATCACTGATAAATCCTGACCATAACCAACTCAATAGGTTTGTGGAGTCAGTTTTGTTAAATCCTTCACAGAATTCCTGCATTTCAGATGCTCAGATGCACTCGTTTTCCTTTGAGCTTCCTTAAAATTCTCAAGTTCTCACAGTACCTAAACGTACTGTCTTCTGGTGGTCACTTATCCTGATGTCTTGCACTCCTAACGTGTTCTTGAGCTGCTCATTCAGACCTGTAGGGATCACTTCAAGTGCCCCCGTAATCACTGGGATCGTATTTATTCAAGTTTTCTATAACCATTCCACTTTGTGAAAGAGTTTTTCATACCTTGCTATCTTCTCTACTGGTTTTTATTTTATTGTTATTGTTGTTATTTATTTTATTAAGAAAGGCTCAGGTATAGTGGATCACCCTGCTCAATTTATTATTTTATCATTGGCCAGTAAGACTTAGCTTTACAGCCAGAATGGTAAGGCCAGAAATGTGAATCACCAGGCATGCCCAGCCAGACTGTTACATATTTTGCTATATACATTTTGTTTCTTCTCTTCAATTAGGAACAAAATTACAGGTTAACCCATACTTTCACACACATAATCTTTGGCACAGAGTTCAAAGGGTCCTTAACAAGTGTTTATTTCCTCTCTTAGGGCTTGTCTACACTCACAGTCTGCAGTGGCTGCAGCTAAGCGGAAGCACTTAGTGAAGACATTACCTATGCTGACAGAAGAGCTTCTTCTGTTGGTGTAGGTACTCCACCTCCCCAGGCCCAGAGGTAGCAATGTTGAGAGGAGAAGCCCTCCCATCGGCGTAGCACTGTGTGCACTGGGCCCTGGGGTTAAGTTGGTATAACTACCTCGATTAGTTATACTGACATAAGTTTGTTGTATAGACCAGGGCTTACTCTCACCTACATTATCTCAGACTTTCCTTCTTTATGAAGCACTGGGCTATTATACACAGAATGCCTCAAATTCTGCTACCTTTCAGGTCCTGTCTTTTGTCCAGAGATCCTCAAATTCTCTGGTAGCATAGAAATGTACTATACAAGGAGCATTTGAAGACTGTTTACTTATTTTTGTAATGACAGCACTATTAGAATTCATCCAACTTACACAGATATCTGGTCTGAATATCAGTAAAGAGCAAATCCACTTGGGTCCCAGTGATTTTCACCTATTCACAGTATGAAATTATGCACAGGGTTCTTATTCAAACTGGTAGGGTAATTATTAATTTGATTATTTTTAGAAACTCTTTGTCATGGTGTCTTGACCCATGACAAATAAAAAATGTGCAACATACTAAATTAAAGGGTTGCCCTGTCTTATTTTCAAGTATGCCTACAATATTTACAAAGGGTAAAGCTCTGGCTTACTATCTATGGCTTTCTCTTCTCATTGTTAGTTTTGAGCGTCTGGTTTTTCGGTTGGTCTGAAATTTGAGCTTTTCATAGTCTCTCAATGTGCTTCAGCAACATGTGTCATTAATGAAGTGAATTGGGTAACTAGTCTCACCACTGTTTGTAATTCAGCCTATGACAAGCCCCAGGAAAGCAAGAAAGGCTCAGCCAGCTCTAATTAGGAAAACATGCCTAAGGCACAGTCTGTAGTATAAACAGAGACAGGACAAATCACTCACTAGAAGAAAACCAAAAGTGAGCATTTGGCAAAGATGTTGTGCATTCATACCAAACAAGAAACCTGCTGAACAAAACAATCCCCACACATGGACATCAGAATGACTCACTGTCACAAGAATAAAGAACCATTGCCAGTGAGGGGGAATACAAAGAGGCACTAGAAGGAAAGATCCTACAGGGTGCTTAAATATATTTAATCAGAATAATGATTTCTAAGATTAAAAAATAAAAACCGAATCAACAGTACCAAAAGTATATTATTGTGCTTATTGTGAATATAATAACAATAATTAATAATGGGATGGCTTTAATCAGCAGCTACATATGCATTTGTCTAGGGCAGTGGATTTCAACCTGTGGGCTGTGGAACTCTGGGGGTCCACACAGTCTATGTCTAAGATTTCCAAAGGGGTCTGCACCTCCATTTGAAAAATTTTCGGGGTCCACAAATGAAAAAAGGTTGAAAACCACTGGTCTAGAATGTCACATTTCAGGGAATAGTGCAATAAATCTAGGGGAGTTCCACCAAAGGAAGCCATTTTAATAACACATCCATTGTGTTCTAGAAGATCATCATTAAAGAGGGGATTGTGGAATGTGGCAAATTCCTCACAACAAGGGGGATGCTGGAAGAAAGTAAAAGAGATAAATCAAAATAGATACTATTTACCAGCTCTATCTGAGGATCTCAAAGTATTTCATAAATACTACTTGGTAAGCCTCAAACAAGCCTGTGAAGTTGGTACAGTAAGCATTTTATAGATTGGGATGCTGAGGCAAGTGGAAGATCAATTAAAATGACTTTCCCAAGATCACACATGAGTTTTCTGTTTGGTTAAGACAGCAAGTGGCTGTCAGAGCCAGGATTATTCCCAAGTTTCCTGACTTTCCTGTTCTAACCACAGCATACTATCCCATATATGGACAGAGGGACAAAAGGAAGAAAGAGAGATAGAAGACCTAGGGAAGAGACAAAGCAATAAATGAGGGAAGAAGACTATAATTAATAAATAATTAATAATAATGCATGGCTATTATATCATGATTTTCATTCATAAATGTCAAACTCCTTTACAAAAGATGGTTAGTATGACAATGCATATTTTACAGCTAGGGCAACTGAAACAAGGGTGAAGTGACTTGTTCAAAGTCACACAACAGATCAGTGGCCAGCTGGGAATGGGAGTCATTTATGTTCATGAAATGAGCTGGAGAACCACCTATTTCATGTGACAATGTAACAGGGTACACACTGAGTGATGTTCTTTCCATTCAGAATGTTTTGAGTGATGCCTCTTTAATAGAAGAATGGAAAGGGTTGTTGGAACCAGAGCCTTCCCTGAGGTTTAGGAATGACTCTTTGAACTGAACAGTTGGAGAAAGAAGGAGAAGCCGGGGGGGGGGGGGTGAGGGATGGGGGAGGTAAAACTGATGGCAGCAATTTGTCTTTGAGGAGAAGACCAGGAATAGCTAGAGGAAAAATGAATAAAAAGCAGTGTAAAGTGTACCTGGAGAGCAGCATAAAGGTGATGAGAGTGTGGTCAAGAAAAGAAAAAAGGTAGAACAAAAGCAACAGAAAGAAAGTGAGGACAAAGAAAATAGTAGAGAAAGAAAGAGAAACAGACCTACCTGAAATGATAAATGTGCTCCTAATTCTCCTCATACTGCATTAAGGGACTTATTTTGCCTCTGCCTCCATGGCCATAGAAGCCTGGCAGTGAAATGTCACAATTCTGCTGTGCAAAAGGGGCAGGGAAGTAGGGGAACTATACATACATAGTGGGTGTGCACTACCTCAGATGGCGTGGAACTCTCTTCCAGGAACTCCCCGCATGGCAGTGTGAAAAGATCAAGGTTCCACAACCAGTTTGCAGCTTAGAGGGAAGACACATCCCCATCCCTTCCACATATGCCCAACACATCCATGTGAGATCCCTGGGGTCTGCTCGGCTTAGCATTTGCTCCTAAAGGTATAAGAAGGGTTTGAATTGCTGATGGCCTGTTTAAATAAATATACTTGTTTATTTTTACCCCACTGAGTAAAGTCTTATAAATATAGTAAAATACAAGGTGTCAGTAGCAATATGGAGGTGCTTAGGTTGTGACGACTCAGTGATGAATCCACAGCTTCCAGAATGGAGATTCTTAATCATCCATGCTTAGTTATGGCTCTTCCAGATTTGGGGCAGTGGCCTATAATTTAGCTCAGAATGTTTATGCTGATGAAAGGGTCACAAACTACAGGAAATAATCTAAAAATTAAAGCCTAATGCCGTTTTCACTCATGTTAATGGGATTTTTTACCACTTATGTCATTAGAGGCAGGATTGGGTCCTAGATTACTATATATAGGGAAACTCAGCAAGAACTCTGCGCTGGTTAGGCCTCAACTGGAGTATTGTGTGCAGTTCTGGGCACCTCATTTCAAGAAAGATGTGGAGAAATTGGAGAGGGTCCAGAGAAGAGCAACAAGAATGATTAAAGGTCTTGAGAACAAGACCTATGAAGGAAGGCTGAAAAAATTGGGTTTGTTTAGTTTGGAAAAGAGAAGACTGAGAGGGGACATGATAGCAATTTTCTGGTATCTAAAAGGATGTCATAAGGAGGAGGGAGAAAACTTGTTCACCTTAGCCTCTAAGGATAGAACAAGAAGCAATGGGCTTAAACTGCAACAAGGGAGGTTTAGGTTGGACATTAGGAAAAAGTTTTCCTAACTGTCAGGGTGGTTAAACACTGGAATAAAATGCTTAGGGAGGTTGTGGAATCTTCATCTCTGGCGATATTTAAGAGTAGGTTAGATAAATGTCTATCAGGGATGGTCTAGACAGTATTTGGTCCTGCCATGAGGGCAGGGGACTGGACTCGATGACCTCTACAGGTCCCTTCCAGTCCTAGAATCTATGAAACTATGAAAAACAATTCCACATAAGAGCTCGTAAACACATGAAATATGTTACTGGGAAAGAAATTGGAGGAAAGAGTTATTAATGAGTTTAAGAGAAACCTAAATTTGTGTCTGAAGAAAGAAAGAATTGAAAAGTAAAGCGAAAAAGCAGGAAGATGGAATTATGACCAATCAAAAGAGAGCAGGTGGTCAGGCAGAATGGGCTGTAAATCGATTACCTGTTCTTAAAAATTTGCATTCTTTTTGAACAATTCATTGTTTTACGGTTATCCTTGTTCTGGAACAATTGCTTACTTTTTAAAAAGCAGAGATCTACATGTGGATTATTTGTATAACATGATAGTGAAATGTGCTCCATGGCACAGCATCTCTCAGTTAACTCCTGTGGAAAACTAGCTCATCATTCCTTTCTAATCAGTCACAGTACAACAAATTTCTTAGTTACAAATCATGTGATTAGCATTACAGGGGAAAATGTTATTATTTTCAACCTAAAGTATTTCATTGGCTCTGTGATGGAATTTAACATCAAGAATAGATCTTCTGTGTTTCAATGTGTTCATAACTTTCAGTGTAGTTAACTAAGAAAGTCCTGTTTAATGGATAATATTCTCAGACAGAAAGTACTTTCTTAAAAATCATTAGTCTATAGAGTCTATTTTGACTTCAGTCCATGTAAGTAACTCCCATAGTATCAATGCAATGCTTGAATATGAAAAGTGAAGAGGACCCAAAAGAATACTTGTAATAGGGCCATTTATGGGTAGAGGAATCCAGAAGACCCTGTTCCAGGGAGTTGGATTGGACAAAGGCCCAGGAAATGGCCTGATAGCAATGAGAGGAAGCAGTCTCAGGGAATTAAGATTTGGATGGGGGAAGAATCCCAGGACACTGTTCCTTTAAGGGCCTGGGATGAGGAACCCTGCTGAGGGTGAAGCAGGGCTTTCCTCTCTTCCAGCTGATCAGGAGGAGCTCTCTGAAGGAAGGCAGTATATAAACTGCCTTCTCCCTCAGAATGGGGGAGATGCTGAAAGAGAAAGAAGCTAGGGCCAAGTGTCAGCTAGAAAGGGCTAAGACTGATGGCTTTGGGTGGAGTAGAGTGAGGAGGTGGAAGAGCTCTGTGTTTGGCAGAAAAACCAGGACTAAGTATGAACTTTTGTATCATGGTTATGGCCTTTATTTTGGGACTCTCTGAGGAGTGTTTGAGCAATCTGTTATTAAGGACTTTGAGGGCTGTTTGAATCTTACTAAACTAGACCTAGGTGGAGTTGCTGTTAAACACAAGAGTGATGTTGTGGTGTGCTTAAGGGGCCTGAAGAGGGAGCTAGGAGGAGCAGGGTGCCTTCAAAGTGACCCCTGGTCATGAAGGGTGCTCAGTAAATGACTACCCTGCCACAATACAGGATAAGAAAATTATATTTCTATAAAGAACAGTGGTTTGAGAACATACTAAAATGAAAAAAAAATACAAACCCAGTC
Source organism: Chrysemys picta bellii (assembly GCF_011386835.1). Lineage (NCBI taxonomy): Eukaryota > Metazoa > Chordata > Testudines > Emydidae > Chrysemys > Chrysemys picta. The sequence continues at coordinate 69,565,368 of NC_088794.1, read as the reverse complement.
ATACCTTAAAAACCCATCAAAAGTCATATTATACCCTCTAAGTAACTAAACAACATGGCTGTTGAACTCTTGTCCTCCTGTTACCTCCCCCTCTCCCTGTTGCTTTTTGTGTCCATAGTGGATAGATTCTGTCACCCTTAGTTATGTTGAGTAGTACTTCACTGTAATAAGCAGCCCCACTGAGTTTATTGGGGATGCTGGTGGAATAAATTGCTACTCAGTGTGAGTAAGAGTGGCAGAATCTGACCTTTAGATTATAACATTTTATGAGCAGGAACAGTGTCTTCTATATGTTTTGTGAAGCACCTAGCAAGCTAGTAAGCATGTTAAAAAACAACAGTAGTAATCTGTGCAGATAAGAGTTTTCTTATTGTTGAATGGTTGCAAGAGCTATGGTACCTTAAATTATTTTGAGCCAATTCTAGAAGTGATAATGTCATAGATTACTGTGGTAAGTATCCATTTTCCACCATCCTGGAATGTTGTACATATCTAGCCAGACACAGATCATCAGTCTCCTTTCTGTATTGGGGAGGTTACGTAAGAGCATCAACATGAGTAGTGATGCCTTAATGAATACACCAAGTCTATGATAAAGATGAACCAATTTATTATTGTTGAGATTTGTAATTGTCAACACAATGTCATTTGGTATTTTTGCTCAGACTGTGTTCTATAGCAATGAATTCACAATTGTGACAGATAGCAATTTTGTGAAAGTTTTTGAAGTAGTTATAAATGATGTGTAAACTATACTTATAGAAAGTGTTTGTGGTAAAGCAAGTTTACACAATAAGAGGTAAATCATATTTCCTTATAGTGTCAAAATTGTCTGTAGATGTTATTCATAAAAATGTAAATTTTAGTGCAGAATTGATAAATGCTTATGAAATCAACATGTGCAATGGGTTTATAAAGACAATGTTAACTTCTGGCGTGCCTAATTTTGCTGACAGTTGAAATGATGAATCCAGTTGTTACTTTCAATGTGTGACTGAATTCTTTTGAAAGTTTGCCCATTTTCAAAATATTTATGTCTCTTCTTCAAGCTGCCAAATACAGAGATGACACATACTACCCTCGATCTGTTCATTCCTCTACTCTATTTAATGAAGATATAAAAATGCTGAATTCCCATATGACCAGATGGGACCTCCTGCATGACACAGGCCATAGAACTTCACCTAACAATTCCTGCATCAAGATAAATATTGTAACCTCTGATTGAGATAAAGCTTTTATTTTAGAGGGAAAAAATACAATTTTGATTTAAAGACTCCAAGTGATGGAAAATGTATCACAGTCTTTGGTAACTTATTAATTACCCTCCCACACTTCAAATTTGTATCTTATTTCCAGTTTGAACTTTGTTGACTCCAACTTCCAGCCATTAGAGCCTTTAGTATAGATATCTTCTCCGGGTGTAGATAATTATAGATCATGATCACGTAATCTCTTAACCTTAGCCATAAGTTTAATAGTTGGAACTACTTTAGAAGCATATAAGGCATGTCTTCTAGACCACAAATCATTTGTATAACTCTTCTCTGAAACTTTTCCAATTTTTCAACATCCTCTTAAAAATGTGGACAACAGAACTGGACCCAATATTCAAGTGGTGGTCTCACCAATACCATACTCAAAGGTAATGTCACCCTTCCTGTTCTTAAAGTTATGTGAATGGCCATGTATGGTACATATTGTCCTAAATGTGGTGGTAATTTTGACACAGAATAGCAATAATTGAAATTGAGTGTGCATTGACTAAGACTTTATGCGGAATCATAGCATTCCCTCACAAGCCACTTTCTCCTCAGGCCTCCCCAAGCCCTGTTCACTCTGCTTACTACCCCCTCCCTATAGTTGCCCCTCCCCTCGATGCCCACTCATCCCCCAGGGTCCTTTGGTGGTGGTCTGTGTCTGGATGTTACCAGAATGAGTGCATATAGTTGAATGTTTTGTGGGACTATGGTTGTTCAGCTAGAAGGACCCAAGGAAACGTGAAGAAAACAGGACAAAATTTCAAAAGGGGAGTATTTTTATGGTTTCCTCTGCAAAAGTTAACAAGTTAACATAAACTTACACAGAAAATTCAATGATTCTTTGATAAGCTACTGTGTTTAATTTAGACACTAAATTCAGTTATTAAAGTAAGAAACAGATTTTAGTCCTGACCTTTAAGTGCAAATCTCAATGCACTCATAATTGTGGTGTCACTACCGATGGTTCCAAAGTATATGTATAATGTTGATTTCAGATGCATGCTTGGTAGTTTGTTCCAACCAGTCCTTCTTGGATAGGGTTTAAATTGTACAGGTGTTGTGGATTTTAACTGTTGTACAGTATCTTGCATATTCCCCTTCTAGCATTTGAAAATTCTTTTCCAAGTGATGATGAGTAATCATAGCAACTAAAACAATAAAAGTATAAAAAAGATTAAATATAGTCAAAACTCTATGAGAATGAATCATCCTTTATTACCAACCAGGGGTGCTGGAACAATTTTTATAGTGGGGGTGCTGATCATGGAAACCATGTATTTGGTGTTAGTTATTACTACTTCAAGCCAGGGAGTGCAGCAGCACCCCTAGTTCCAGGACCAGTGCTACCAGTTGCAGATCTTGGAATGTTTGGTATACATTCTCCATATGAAGGAGGTGTCCACATCTCATTCTGGCTAGAAAGCCTTTGCACTACCTTTTTGAACCTTCCCATAGTCATGTATACAAATGTGCATTTGACTTTTTAATCATTTAAAATCTGGAGTAGGCTCAGAGCTTGAGTCCATGTGTAGGATTTCTCCTGAATATAGTAGGAAGTCATGTGCTTTGAGGATAGTGCAGGCATGGAAGACTCAGCTAGATACACAGAACATTTTCTAAATGGAATGTTTTTAAAGTTTTCTATTAGATGACAGCAGGTCATTCATCAATACAGTGGTACTGGAAAGTTCCTTCTCAGCTCAAGATGGTTTTTAAGACTGAATTGATATGGAATATAAATGTTGCTCATTATTCTTTAAAAGATTGTTTCTCAAGGACACATGAAGTCTTTAACTTCACTTTATTTGTCGTCAGATTTTTATTTTAATTCAGTATTTGTTCTGTTAGTCTTTTCCTGGGCATAACAATGTGGAGTTGTGAGGGCTATGCACAGTTTTGGAGCTTTCCAGGATCTTGGACTAAACAAAGAAGAGTGCCCCCAGAACATCAATCCCAAGTTTTAAACTGTAAATGCTGAGCAAGGACTTGAGGAGTTAATGATGTGCAGATACTTACACAATGGAAAAACGTCATCGTAGTTATGTACTTCACTATGGAGTCTCAATGACTTGATGAAAAAAAAACCCCATCTGAGCAGGTAATAGCCAATCAAACCAGCCAGGTTTAGAATAGCCAGTCAGGATACATTAATTTACATAAAGCCTCTACTTACTGATCAGCTGATTGGTTAATAATCAGAGTGCAGTAATTTGCTGACATAGGGTATTGAGAAATAACCATGCATTAATTATGCAAATCAGATTTGCCAGCTGATCAGAGTGAAAAAAAAATGCATTACTGAGAAATAAGGGTCAGTATGAGCTGCATCTCTCCACTCTGATTGGTTAAGACAATTCCATTTCAGTATAGTGGTTCATAGGGGGTAGAGCTATTAAGTAGCATTATAAAAGAAAAATAATTGTGTGCTGTTCATCTGGGGCTTTCTTATGGACAGCGATAACATGATGCCATTAGGAAACTCAACAAGACAATAATATCCATCCATTCACAAGGAGAAGCAGAAGTTTGAACATCTGTTTCCCTCTATTGAATTCATGAAAGGGCTTCTCTGCACATACAAAAAAATGGACTAATAAACAACAGTTGGGGAACATTATCTCTGTCGTTTACCATAACATTGAAATATACCGAATGCAATAAAAGTGGGGTGGGTATTTAAACAGCTTTCCAAACAAAACACCTCACCAATTAGTAGATCTTTTAGAAGTGTAACATTGAGTTATTAATGTATGTATCTTAATTTAAAATATATTATAGAAGAGTATGAAATCTTGTGGGAAAACGTGTAATTAAAGCTCATTATCAAAGACACAATGCCCACAAGATACAAAGCTGAAATTATGTCACCTTGGGCAGCAAAATCAAACGGTTTATAATATAAAATGGTGCTAGTAAGTGCTAAAAAAAAAAATCCCACCCAGCAATTTTTTTGGGGGGGAAGTTTAAGCTTAAAATATGGGATCTTCCTGCACCCCCCACCATAGTTTTGGAAGGGGAATAATAATAAAAGGAACTTTGGACCTACGCGCCAAGTTCCTGCCAAGGGCTTGTAATACAATATCTCAGAGTTTCAAGGGTAATTCAGTGTCAATTGCGCTTGCAGTGCCCCAGAAAAAGTAAGCATTTAACTTCCGTTCAGTCTATGTGGACTGATGAAATGTAGGAAATCTGTTTCTGGAGGGGGGGAAAAGAGAGAGGTTTCCCAAAGAGAGCACCAAGTGGAGCGATCAGAAGTATGAAGAGTGGCAGTGCTGCTGCTGCTGGTGTGCTCAGGCTGGGAGAACGGGACGGGCTGCAGGAGGAGAAGGGCTTTGTGGCATTGCAAGAAGAAAGTGAGTGAGATTTCTTCCAAGCAAGCGCTTAAGGAGTGTGGGGTGAGGCGTGCTGGCCACTAAGTAATGGCTAACGCGGGGAGAGAGCTCTGCTAACTGCTACTGCAGTTAGTGCAGGCATTTGGTTGCATGTACAGAAGTCAGCGCCCGGGCTCCTTTAAAATGTGTTTGATTTGGTTGTTTGTTTCATGGTTGCATTTGAATTGAGAGAGAGGGGGGTCGGGAGATTTAAGCAAGAAAACGATTATTTCCCTTTAGCCTGTCACCTTAGAGTGGGGTTTCTTTTGTTTTCTTCCTCTTATCTTGAAATTGCAAGAAATCTCACCTCCAACGAGTTGATTAATGGATACAGCAGGGGAAACTGCTTAGAGCGCTGCAGCAGAAAGATAGGCAAGGGACGGGGAGCGCTGGGCTAGGAAGTTTGCAAATTGCAATCGGTGCGCTCCTGCACAGGTAAAAATCTTTCGTTTGCCTACTAATTGGGGAAGCAGTTCCCCCCGGGACGGTCCGGAGTTTGAAAGTCTCACGGCGGCAAAGTGGCGGCGGGGGGAAAGCAACGTTAATGATTTGAGAATCATTATTTCCAGTTCAGGAGCCTGCCAGCGTGCAGCCTCTCCGCGCGACTAACACGAACGCTTTTGAATGCAGATAAACCTTCCATGAATGTTTGCATTGTCTCTCCTTTAATGAGACGGAGTTGGGAAGCTGAGTTACACACACCCACGGCAAAGCCATCAGTCCGGGTTTATGTGCATGGGCCCCGAAGGGAGCAAACTAATACTAACCACCCAGAATAGTATGGATCAGACGGTGAGCTGCTCACTTACTAGAGTTCGGGCTAGGGGTGAGTGCTTGGCAACAAAATATTCAGAATGATCCCAGGAGGAGAATATTTTTGCCTTAATTGCATTGCATGAAAGTCTTGTAAATGTCTAGCGCACCATTCGGGACCCTTCTCTGTTTTGTGTCTGCTCTTACCCCGTTCACCAGCCCTCGAGTACTATGGCTGGAAGAAGAGGGAAAGGTAGGTTGTTTATATATGACAGCACTGTCCAGTGGAAATATGATCAATCTGCATCAAACGCAGGAGCAAGTGTTTGGTGGGCGGCTGGCAAACTATCGTGCCATCACTCTGCCCCCAGAGCTGGGCCACTGGAATTAGGGCAATCTTAACACCCCCAAAGGACTGGCAGGACAGCTAATTTTTTCTAAACCGAGCTCTTTTCCTTTGCCTTCTTTCTCACGCAATAGACACAACCAGCAGAAGGGCGGGCAGGCTTTGCCTTTTAGGCTGGGATCTTCTGGTTGCGCCACAGATTCATCTTGTTTTTAGAAAGGATCCATTCCTGTTCGAGGAATGCTCTCTCCTTATTGCAGCCATGCGGAGCAGCAGGGCGATCGCCTAGCAGCATGGCTTGCTCCGCCTGCGTGTGAAAGGTAAAGGAACTGAGAGCATTCTTTGCTAATATCTGGGGCAGACGCATTGCAGCCTTCCTCCCGGCCAGCTCCGGAGCACGTCTGACATTTCTTTGAAATTGCGCGGGGGGGGGGAGAAGGTACTTTTATTTCAGTCTCCACGCACATTAAAGCTTGGATTGTTTCTTCGCTGCCGAGCCGAGGCTGTGCCAAGTGTAATGTTTTTGTGATGTGGATTGTGATTTAATAGGAAATTAGCTGACATTCCTAAATTCATTTCATATGGTACAATAGGCCATCTGATGAGAATTACATTGTGGAACCCAGGTTGGAACCTCAGCCAAACCGTGATGAAGGAGGTGAGGCGGTGTGGAACTAGCATTGCTTCCAGCCACCCAGCTGTTACTGACTTTCAGTGGGACCTAGGCCCCTGAATCATTTAGGGGCTTTTGAAAAAAATACCTATGTTCTTATTATAATTTGATCAGAAAGGAGACAGGCTTAACATTAGGGCCACCTGTCCTGCTCCCATATTAGTCATTTTAAGCTTGGCCATTGATTTCATGGGAGCAGGAGCAGGCCTAGCAACATTTAAAAATTAAATTAAGAATTAAATGCAAAGTCATAGGAGCTGGTGATTATTGGTAACAAACCCACATTATTCTGCACAAATCGGCAGGCATTTAAAAAATAATTAAACTCATCAGGCAAACATCTATTAAAATTTGCTCTCTGTAATACATATTAGCACTTCTTTAGCTAATGGAGAGTAAGATTTAGATTTGACCTTTCTGTACAGATTTTTTTAACTATCATTTTGATTAGGCAAGTAGAAAAATGAGGAGTAAGGGCTAGACCCTGCAGTCCTGCAAGTCAACTATCAAGATTTTTGCCTGCCTTAGGATCATTACCTAGAACATATCATTTTATGACAAAGTTAATATCAGACATTCCTAAAGCTTTGTTATTATGTGTGTGAGAGAGACAAATGACATTCCTGCTTTCCTTTTGGTGGAACAGACATTTAGCAAGACAGCAACATTGTCTCTGGTAAAAACAGTCTTTAAAATTCCTAGGCTTTCGGTAACCTAGAAAGATATATATATATATTTTAAGTTAATTTGTTGCTGGCTTCCAACCCGGGGTCTTATAAGTTCAAAATATCAATATACAATCCTGTGCCAGGTTCCAGATACACATTTTAAGTACAGTGCACATTTGTATCCTGTATGTTCATAACACAAGGGACAAAAGCTTTTTGTGAATCAGAGTTTACTTTATCAGTCTAGATCACATTTTGATGTAAGCCCTTAAAAATTCTAATTGATTAATGAGTTTCAGATGGTGGTTCCCCTCTATTCCCCCTCCTTTTTAACATGTACAGTATACTCCAAGCTAATCTGGGAGAGCACCAGAAACACTGGGCTAAATTAGTTTTGTATAAGGATAATAAAGGAACTAGAAAAAATGAATTTATTACAAAAATATAATTTTGCTTTCTGCATCTGTGCAAATAGGTTCTATCCTATTCATTGATGTAGTTAGAAAAGACAATTAAAATTAGTGTTGTAACCATCTTGGTCCCAGGATATTAGGAGGCAAGGTGAGTGAGGTCCCATAAAAGATACTACTTCACCCACCTTGTCTCTCTAATTAAAATTAGAGATGTGTACTTAAAATAATGTAGGTAAGAGTGACATCTAATTTCTTATAGAAGGTAAAATTCTTTAAGGGTCCAGTAAGAATAATCTGTCATGGCAGCAAAATCAGAATTGGATAAGTATAGTCTCTATTATTTCATAAGAGTTAAAGGGTACAAGGAGAGCAATTATTGCGGTACTCTATAGTAAGTCAGAGCATCTTAGAAGTCAGAGATGACAAGACCGATTAGATCATATATAGTCTATCCTTGCCAACATCTGATTGTTATCTATATTTTATTTAGTGCCATTTTTAGTCCAGTTTTAAGTGTCTCAAGTGATGGAATTTCCCCTACTTCCCTTGGGAGATTATTCTACTATCTAGCAGATCTCGCTACTGGGAAGAATTTCTAGACACTAAGGAAAACAATTACATAAATTGTTGTTTACCTCTGTGGCTCTCGGGAAGATCTTAATCAATGTATATATTAGGAACAAAACAAAAGATTATTTCAAATGCAGTATTTAGTCTGTAGACTAATCTCATACATATTCGGAGTCTGCAGGACCATAAGTACTGGGCAAAGGACAACTTGTAGTTTTGTTTTTAATAATATTAGTAAGATCAACTTCAAATGTGGATGTTTAGATTTCACCTGCATATTTTATGCTCAAAATCATTGTGTATGCAAAACCTGTATTTGTTCTCCTGAAAGCAATGATTGCATGCAAGAGACCCCATTTGTGTGCAGGTTCATGTTTGCTTACACAAATACACAAACAGACTTTGTGTTTGCAATTTATGTGCCCTAATGATGAAAATTTGATCTATTAAAATCTCTAATTTTTAATATCCACTTTTGCTAACACCCCAAATATGTAGTTATTTGCATATGCTTATTTCAAAATGAGTGAACCAATGCGCCAAACAACACTCTGAAATTCTGCTAAAGGGCCAGAATTTTGTTCTTTTCCATCCCCTTCTTGATGTGATTAGAACTAACAGGGAGATCCAGCAGAGATCCATGCCAGATACTCATGAGCTCTGCTTTGGCTTTTGATCCTCAGTTCTTCTCCCTTTCCAAAATGACTGCTATCCAATACCATTACCTTCTCTCCAAGTCAGCAGGAGATTGAGAGAGGGACATCAGCTGCAACTGCAGACAAAGGCAGTGTATACTGCTTCTGTGTAGCATTAGACTGCAGTCCCTGTGGTGAAAGCACTGGCTACTCACTTCCAAGATGTTTTCCCACTGTTACCAGTGACTGTGAAGCTACTGCTGAGTTGTGTATCATGTGAACCTTTTACTTTGTAGTATAGTTTGCTGCTTCTGCAACTAGTAGGCTTTCCAAACTCTCATCTCACAAAGGAGGAAATTTGGTTCACTAGCATAAACCCTGAGTATTTGTGTCCTATGCATGAAATTCATCCTCTAATCCAGGACCCAGATGCAGGATTGCCACACAACCCTTCAACACCAGTTGTGCAGAACATGGGGGCCACTGGATCAGCATAAATTCAGATCTACAGTTCCTTCGATAGTCCTAGGTAACACCAGCTCACTTGCAAATTGACTTTCCACATAGGCTGAGTCAAGGATAGTAAGGGGGAGTTTAAGTACATCCTAACAATGGTATTGTTCCATTTCTAGATAGAAATGGTAGGAATTATCAATAATAATGCAGAAAAGGCAGAAGTGTTCAATAAATATTTCTGTTCTGTATTTTGGAAAAGCAGATGATGTAGTCATATTATATAATAACACTTTCAATTCCACTAATGTCTCAAGAGGATGTTAAACAGCAGCTACTAAAGTTGGATATGTTAAATCAGCAGGTCCAGATAGCTTGAATCCATGAGCATTAAAAAAGCTGGCTGAGGAGCTCACTGGACCATTAATATTGCTTTTCAATAAGGCTTGGAACACTGAGAAAGTTCCAGAAGATTGGAAGAAAGCTAATGTTTTTAAAAGATGACCTGGTAATTATAGGCCTGTCAGACAGAGATTGATCCTGAGCAAGATAATGGAGTGACTGATATAGAATTATAATAAAAGGAGGGTAATATCATTAATGTCAATCAACATGGGTTTATGCAAAAGTGATCCTGTAAAACTTTTTGATGAGATTAGAAGTTTGATTGATAAAGGTAATTGGGTGGATGTATTATACTTCTGTAAGGTGTTTGACTTGGTACTGCACAACATTTTGATTAAAAAACTAGAACAATATTAAAATTACAATGGCACACATTAAATGGATTAAAAGCTTGCTAATTGTGATAGGACTCAAAATGTAATTGTAAATGAGAAAGCATTGAGTGGAAGTGTTTCTAGTGGAACCTCACAGGGATTAGTTCTTGGCCCTATGCTATTTAACATTTTTATCAATGACTGTAAGAAAACACAAAATCATCACTGATACAGTTTGCAGATAACCCAAATACTGGAGGTGTGGTAAATAATGAAGAGAACAGAGCAATCTGGATTACTTGATAAGATGGATGCAAGCAAACAATATGCATTTTAATATCACTAAATGTAACTGTGTAAATCTAGGAACACAGAATGAGGGTCATATTTACAGGATGGGGACTCTATTCTAGGAAGCAGTGACTCTGTAAGAGGTGTGTGTGTGTGGGGGGGGGGGGGAATGGTGGATAAACATCTGAACATGAGCTCCCAGTGTGATGCTGTGGCTAAAGGAGCTAATGTAATCCTTAGCTGTATAACAAAGGAATCTCAAGTAGGAGTAGTGAGGTTATTTTACCTCTGTATTTAGCACTGTTATGACCACTGCTGGAATATTGAGTCCAGTTCTGGTGCCCACAATCTAAGAAGGATATTGATAATTTGGAGAGGTTTCAGAGAAGAGGCACAAGAATGACTAAAGGATTAGAAAACATGCCTTGTAGAGACAGACTCAGAGCTTAATCTATTTTGATTACCAAAGAGAAAGTTAAGGGGTGACTTGATTACAGTCTATAAGTGTCTATATAGGGAACAAATATGTAATAATGGGCTCTTCAGTCTAGCAGAGAAAAATGTAACATGAGCTAGAAGTTGAAGCTAGACAAATTCAAATGGGAAATAAGCTGTATATTTTTTAACAGTGAAGGTAATGAACCAGTGGAACAATGTATCAAGGGTTGTGGTGGATTCTCCATCACTGACCATTTTTAAATCAAGATTGGATATTTTTCTAAAAGATACACTCTAGCAATAATTTTGGGGAAGTTCTATGGCCTGTGTTATACCAGAGGCCAGAATAGATGATCACAATGGTCCCTTGTGGCCATGGAATCTCTGAATCTAGGCCAGCACAGACACCAGTTCCACAGCATGTAGCAGGTGCACAGTTACTCCATTCTGCTGTTCAGCATACCCATGCAGCTTCATGATAGGCTTAAGTGGTGCAGAGAAACTTGTGGTAGGCCCTAGCACCAGGAATGAATTGGGTTAGAGTACTGAACACAGTCTCTATTTGGGTTGTGAAAATACTTCATTTGCCAAACACCCTTTTAAAATCTTGGTGTGAGTGTGGTTTTAATATCCTAACACAAATCTTCTGAATGGTTCTGCTTTTTGCAGCCCTGGATGCTGAAAACTTCTATTAATCCACAAAGCAAGTAGTGCACTGGTAACCACAGAACAAGGTTTACCATCCTGCTGCACTACTCTCTCACCTCTGACCTGGAAGGACAAACTCTAGGGGTGAGAAAAGAATTTGGGCTATGCACCTGTTCAGCCCCTTACTCTGTCTGCTGAGACTGCAGACACAGGGTTTGATGTGAATTCCCATCCAGCACCAAATGGACCAAGACAACAAAATTCATTTCATGAAGGCCACTGAATAGCCTTCAGCTGGTAACAACTTTCAGTCATTGCTTACCTGTGCTGATTTGTAATGGTAATTGAAATGGTAAGAGGTGAAAGGTGCTATATCCCATTACTATTTCCCTATTTTTGATACTTATATGTCCCTCATTGCCCCAGAGTCTGAGCACCTCACAGTGCCCCCTGTGGCAAAGGGAAGTGCTATTATCTCAATTTTATAGGTGAGGAGTTAAGGCCTAGAGCCTCAAAGGAAATGAATTCATTGAAATGAATGAGTGAGGTGCCTTAATACCTCTGAGGATCTAGGCCCAAGTGACTTGCTCAAGGTTATAGAAGAAGTCTGTAGTGGAGCAGGGAATTGAACAAACATCTGCAGAGTCCTAGGGTAGGCCTTGGCCACTGGACCATCTCTCCTCTCTGTTCTCTCTTCTACCCATCTATACTTTTAAATACACAATGTGTAGTATTCTTGGGGCTTTTTGCAGTAATAATTATTCCCAACAAAAAGCCAGAAGAATAACAGAAAATTGCTTAATTGACTCTATGGCTTACACCCGATGATCATTGATGAACATCAGCAGATAGTTTAAATTACATTGTTGGCAACACACTCAGTTGTTGGCAACACACACAATACACAAAAAACTAAAAGTGCCACTGTAAAGCAAAATAAAAACTTCACTGTTTGGTGGGAGCAAACAATGTAACTTTCTAGCTTGTTGAAACTGTTACGTGTCATTAGGTGTACTGTAAACTATCCTGAACTGAATTCTTTACCTAGACAATGAGCCTAAGAATTTGAGATGCTTTATTGCTGTCACAGAGGTGGGGGAAAAAAGGATTGCACTGCATAAATGTGACTTGCAGAAAAACAGAATGTAAGTAACGTTCTGTCCTAGCTTATATCACTTTCAGAAGAGTAGTGGACGAAATTTGTTTCTTGGGGAGCAAGGCATTTTAGTGGTAAGTTTTTAAAAGTCTTATGCGTGTCTGGTGATAGGTTCAGTTTCTTATAGAAAAGCTGACAGATTCCATAACCAGAGAAATTCTACTTGCATTTAAACAAATTGATGTTATTGCTTTGTTATAGCTGATGTTATATCAATGGCTTTACTGTTAAAATACAATAATGTTTGGGGGCAAAATGCTAGTAACTTAAGGCTAGACTGTACAGTCCTTAATGATTTCAATGAGGGGAGGGATGAGCCAGTGCTAGACTGACTTAGGGGTTAGGATTCAGTTCCCTGCTCTGCCACAGACTGTATGTGTGACATTAGGGAAGTTACTTAGGGCATGTCTAATCTGTAATAAAAAACCTGCAGCACCAAGTCTGAGCCTGGGTCAGCTAACTTGGATTCACAGTGCTCGGGCTTGTGGGGCTAAAAATTGCAGTGTAGATGTTTGGGCTGGGACTGGAGTCTTGGCTCTGAGACCTGTCATGGGGGGAGAATACCAAAGCCAGGTCTCCAGCCCGAGCCCAAATGTCTACACTGCAATTTTATAGTGCCATGAGCCCGAGTGAGCTGACCCGGGTCAGCTGTGGCCATGCCATGGATCTTTTCTCACAGTGTAGATGTACCCTACATTTCTCTGTGTTGGAGTTTCTTTGCTGTAAACTTGGGATAACAATACCTCCCTGTCTCACTACATAAATACATTAAAGATTGTGAGATTTTCAGATACTATGGGAATGGGGATCAAAATACAGAAAGTTCATTTCCCCTGAGCAAGGACTGCAGGATCCGGCCTGGGTTATGGCTGGGATTTTCAACAGGAGCTAGGTGCTCAACTCCTTTTGATTTTCTGTAGGATTTGGGTGTCTGTCTCCCTTAGGCTTCTTTGAAACCAACGTGTAGAGAAATGATACTAGGCAACATTTAGGCCGGTAATGCTAATCAAATGAACTGAGACAAGTGTTTAAGTGGAAGCCAGATATTTTAATCACACAGTCACTGCGGAGGGTTAAATTCAGTTTGGATGAACTTCCCAGATTTAATATGAGGAAGGTCAGTGTCAGCAGAAAAAAAAAAAAAACAACAACCCAAAAAAACAATAAAGAATTCCACAACTACCACTGGTACTGACAACTTGAAAGCACATGGTCAAACCTACCAATCTTCAGCCTTTTCTTTTAGGCTGATATTATTCTCAAAGTGGTCATGGATGTCAAAGGGAAGTGGTTAGCTGTGGGGGATAAGACAGGTTGGTGGAGAAATGGGGGGAAAAAGGGGAACCCTCCTTCCCCTTTAGGAAGAGAAATAGTGAAACTTTACAAAAGCAGTGGAAACAGTATTTATCCATCTGTGGTTGTTTCACTGTTCTTTCCTCATCCTAGCCTCATCCCTGCCAATCTAGCTGTTCCCCCACAATGCCCCCTTTCACGCACACACCCCACCAATTCACCTACACCCCATTCACCAGTTGACTTGATTCCACCTGCACTCAACCATAACATCTCAATGTGTCCCACTCCTGGCTTAGAACCCTTCCCCTGCCCAGCTCCTTCCAATCCTTACCAGCTCAGAAGAGCCACCCTCACCCTCTACATATTGAGAATCCCTCTTCTTTCTACCTAAACTCGCTACCATTCAGAAACATTCCCTTCAGTGTGAATCTTCTCCCACCAGTTACCGCCCTACACACCCACACCTCCATGATCAGAACTATTCCCCATTCTAACTCTAACTCTCATTAGGGTTGCCAGCCCTCCAGGATTGGCCTGGAGTCTCCCAGAATCAGCATCAATCTCCAGGTGACTGTTGAAAGTAATCAGGAGATTTTAATAGGATATTTTAAGAAAATGACATTACCTCATGTTGGGGAAAAACAACTCCTGGAATAGCTTCAGTCACAGTTGGCAACCTTAATTCCCATCACCACCAGGCTCAAAAGTTCCTTCTGCTCAGAACCCTCCCCATCTTTTATTTGTTGCTGGGTCTGGAAAATGGGAGAACTAGGTCAGCAGGGAGTGTGTGCAAACAGCCCTGTACTGTGAGTCTTAACTGAAATAGCAACATGTATGCTTGAAGTCCATGCTCTGTGCCTCCTTCTGCTGGCAGAAGCCCATATGCTCTAGGGCAGTGGTCCCCAACCTTTTTCGTCTGGCGGATGCCAGACAAAAAGCCACGGAAGACCGTGGTGGTGGACGAGCATCCGCCAAAATGCCGCCAACAAGTGGCAACGTCAATAGGCGTCGCTGCTGAAATGCCGCTGACAAGCAGCATCATCCAGAGGCATCACCGCTGAAATGCTGCTGAAAATCGGCGGATGCTCGTCCGCCGGCCAGTACGTGGGCATACTTAGATGCCCTGGCGAGCGCCATGGCACCCGCGGTCACCGCATTGGGGACCCCTGCTCTAGGGGCTGCAGGGAACATGTGCAGACAATGCTGTCCTTTGTCTGTTTTTTTGCACTAGTTCCATATTCCCTGCTGTGTGCACCTCCAGAAACCCCCTAGTGGCAGTCACATATAATGCAGCCTACAGAGCCAAGTTGGAGCAGCCCCAGCACCACCAAAAGTCAAACATGGTATGTCTACACTACAGACACCCACGGCTGGCCCATGCTTGCTGACTCAGGATCACGAGGCTCGGGTTAAGGGACTGTTTAATTATGATGTGGACATTTGGGCTTGGGCAGCAGACCAAGCTTTGGGACCCTCCCACCTCTCAGGGTCTTAGAGCCTGGGTACCAACCCAAGCCCTAATGTCTATACCGCAATTAAACAGGCCCTTAACCTGAGCCCTGTGAGCCCAAGTCGCTGGCATAGACCAGCTGTACGCTTTTAATTACAGTGTAGAAATAACCACAGTGGCAGCAGTATCACAGCCACACTACAGTTTCAACATTTATTGGTGGAACTCCTTGGTGGGGAACATTTCACCATACATGTGTCCTTGGATGCAGAAAGGCAGCTTGCTCCCAAGGAGAATCCTAAAGCACAGTGCCTTTTCATTTCTTCCAGAGCAATGATGCGGTTTCTAGATTTTCCAATGAATGTATCAGAGAAGAAATGAAATGAAATGAAATGAAAAGATGATTATCTTAAAGTCTTATCTATAAACCTAAAAAGTGACTGTGCAAAAATGGTACCTTTTACTTTGCTTCCCTTGTGCATCCTGAGTCATATGTATTTATTTGAATGAGTAAGATAAGTTTTTACTACTATTCCCCCATAAAAACAGCTATGGGAGAGTGACCTGGATTACATTCTGACTCACACATCAACCTAATTATTAACTGCAGGAGAAGAACTTTTTGACTCCTTTATAACTTCTGAAGAAGGAGGTAGAGAAGATTTTAATACTGACTGTCATAGAATCCCTGTGACAATTTGGACAAGTCGCTTAACTACTTCGAGTCTCAGTTCCCCTAGCTGTGAAATGGTGACAATAATACCTCCCTATCTCACTGTAGTGTTTTGAGACACTCAGCTACAGTGGTGATGAGTGACATAGAAAAGCTTTAAAATAAGTTCTGATTGTGGAATATTTATTGTTTTTGATGTCTGGGCCAGAAAGAACCCACTTGGAGAGTCAGAGTCCACGCTGACTTTGCAGAGCTTGAAAAATCTTTTGTTGTTTGCCTGAGAAAAACGAGCAGATTTGACCTGGACGTCGTTAACCAAGAAACGATAAAACCACGATGCCATTTTTACACAGTCAATTTTCAGAGCAGAGCTGCACTTTAATTGCATACCTTTCTCACTCCAAAGTCCCTTGACTTGCAAAGGAGTTTTGATTGCACAACCAATTCAGGATCAGGCCCATTATTTGTAATTTTTGTCTCTTACCAACATACATCTAAGTTCTAATGATAATTCAAAAACTTACTTTTATCTTGAGGGGAGCACAGCCCAGCCCACTGAAACATGCTGCAGCCGCGTCACCCGGTCTGGCCCAGCGGCTGCGGCTGCGCTGACCGGAGCAGCTCCCACCAGGTCACAGACATCCTCCCTGGTGGGATGGGATGGGGAGAGTGTGAGGGTCCTGGGCTAGGGGCGGGGTCATGTGGGAGGTGGTCACAGGGGTTACTCCCCTGACTCCCAGCTTCTGCCCCCCCAAAATTTCCCCTCCAGTTGCTGTCCCGACCTGTCAGGGTAAGTGGCTGGCGTGTCGTGAGACTTTGTTTACTTAGGTTTACCTCCGTGCCTGTGGACGTCTGAGGTAAACAAACCGTCTTGGCCCACCAGTGGCTTATCCTGATGGCCCGGGAGCCAAAGTTTGCTGACTCCTGAATTATAGGGTCAGCAAATTATGAACGGGTTATAAAATTTTTCCATTTTTACTTATCCATCTTGTGGGGGTCGGCTTATAAATGAACTGGCTTATGATCGAGTATATATGGTAATTTTGTTATACCAATAGAATAAAAACCAGCAGGATCTTATTAAGAGGGATAAGGCAAAGATGCCAGATTTATTGTAAATATAATGATAAAGCAAAAGATAAAAGTAAATAATGTTGTTTGACTATTTATTCCTATCACTACTTATTCCTTACACACACACACACACACACACACACACAGATTCATTCACACAATCATTCATTCAAGTTCTGTATAGGTGTTATAGTTACCAGCCTAGAAGTTGCTCATGCCAAGTTACTGGCCAGGTATCTTGGTCATGAGGATGGAGCCAAGTCTGTGTCAGGTGCACCTGATGTTCCTGGAGGCTGGCAGCAGAGCCAGAGACTCAAAATCCTCAGTCTTGAGAGTCCATTCTTACAGGAATTAATTCCTATGTTAGTCTATGGGAGCTGTTTCATTCTGCTGTTGCTGACTCAATCAGCAGATGGCACATTCCTGGGCACATTTCTGGGCACATTCCTGGTGGCTCCAAACTGTCCAAAGTTTGTGTTTCTCATCCTTCCAGGTGATGGGGTGGATCCCAGTTTACCCTCCGGGGGTTCTGGTGGTCCACTTTACACATTCTTCGGCCGATGGATACTCCATTTCTAGGCTGGCACCTCCCTAACCATTCATGTGCATCAAGCATTCATCAACATACATTCCATAACTTAACCATATTTTAATTTACTGTCTCCACCACTTTCAGGATGTGTGCTAATTCATTTGAGACTCCGGGCCCTTAAATCACAGAGGGTGGGTTCTAGGAGCCGTTGCTGTTACAATGAAGTGAAAGTCACTTAACGGCTTATAGTGTTTGTTTACATTGTATCCATTACTTCAAGAACAAAGTCAATTAACTTGTTTGTAAGTTTTACATAGTAATAAAGTATCTTTCACAGGATAGATACAATCAATGGTTTCTACAGACAGTAGCCTACAAGTTTTAACAGAAGACACAAGAGATTTTTGTACTTGGTGAAACTGTTGGATTTTAAAGTGTGGGGGACAAATTATTGGGGGGTCACTGTCACTTGGGGGAATCACTGTTAGTACCTTCTTTAATATCCCTACAAGTTGATATTGAGTTAATAAAATCTAAAAGTTAATAAAATTGAATATCTCAAAATTACATATGCATAGGTTAATTTATTCAGTGTTAAATAATTGTGTACATAATGAATGGTAACAAATGCATGCCTGATTTTTCTTTGAGAGAACCATATCTCCTCTTTGCCACCAAATCTGTTTTTTCAAATCTGTGCAGCTGCTCGAACATTGGCTGATGGATTGAAGTCACATTTCGCATCAGAAAGACGTGCCATCAGTGGTAGAAAAATGGTTCATATAACAGGTCGTTCATAAGATCAATGTTCATGAAATCAGGGTTCCACTATATTATGTTTTCCATCCCTAATACTCTGACCACTGTCATAGGATAGTAAGTTGTTCTTCCCTATTTTTAAAGTCACTGTTGCCTATGGGCTGACTCATGACTTCTAGGCACTGTGCAAGGGGCAGAAGGAAACAGTCATCAGCAGTGCATCCTGCCCTGCAATCACCTTACGAGTGCAGGTCACAATGGCACAGAATAGCCAGGGTAAATAAGCATCTTCCTGATCCTCTAGAAAAGAACAGTGAGAACCCTGCCTAATGCCACCTGCACAATACAGCATATGAGCTGGCTGACCAGGTCCTGACTGTGCTCGTTAGAAGCCATGGTGTGCCAGCTGGGACAGTAGCCAGTCCCCTAACTTGGCACTCTTTTAAGCATTAGGCCTGGTCTACGCTACGACTTTAATTCGGATTTATCAGCTTTAATTCGAATTTACCCTGCAACCGTCCACACAACGACGCTATTTATTTCGATGTAAAGGGCCCTTTAAATCGATTTCTGTACTCCACCCCGACGAGCGGAGTAGCGCCAAAATCGATTTTAACATTTCGAATTAGGGATAGTGTGGCCGCAATTCGATGGTATTGGCCTCCGGGAGCTATCCCACAGTGCATCATTGTGACCGCTCTGGACAGCAATCTAAACTCGGATGCACTGGCCAGGTAGACAGGAAAAGCCCCGCGAACATTTGAATTTCATTTCCTGTTTGCCCAGCGTGGAGAGCACAGGTGACCACAGATAGCTCATCAGCACAGGTAACCATGCAGGCTGATAATCGAAAAAGAGCACCAGCATGGACCGTGAGGGAGGTACTGGATCTGATCGCTGTATGGGGAGAGGATTCAGTGCTTGCAGAACTTCGTTCTAAAAGACGAAATGCAAAAACTTTTGAAAAAATCTCCAAGGGCATGATGGAGAGAGGCCACAATAGGGACTCTGAGCAGTGCCGCGTGAAAGTCAAGGAGCTCAGACAAGCCTATCAAAAAACAAAGGAGGCAAACGGTCGCTCCGGGTCAGAGCCGCGGACATGCCGCTTCTACGCCGAGCTGCATGCAATTCTAGGGGGGGCTGCCACCACTACCCCACCTGTGATCGTGGATTCTGGGTCGGGGATAGTCTCATCAGCGACGCCTGAGGATTCTGCTGATGGGGGAGAGGAGGAGGAGGAGGATGAGGATGAGCTTGCAGAGAGCACACAGCACTCCATTCTCCCCAACAGCCAGGATCTTTTTCTCACCCTGACTGAAGTACCCTCCCAAGCCTCCCAAGCCAGTACCCAAGACTCTGACCCCATAGAAGGGACCTCAGGTGAGTTTACCTTTTAAAATATAAAACTTGTTTTAAAAGCAAACGGTTTTTAATGATTACTTTGCCCTGAGGACTTGGGATGCATTCGCGGTCAGTTCAGCTACTGGAAAAGTCTGTTAACGTGTCTGGGGATGGAGCGGAAATCCTCCAGGGACATCTCCATGAAGCTCTCCTGGAGGTACTCCAAAAGCCTTGCCACAAGGTTTCTGGGCAGTGCATCCTTATTCCCTCCTCCATGGTAGGACACTTGACCACGCCATGCTTGCAGCAAGTAATCTGGTATCATTGCCTGACAAAGCCTGGCAGCGTATGGTCCCGGTGTTTGCTGGCATTCAAGCAACATCCGTTCTTTATCTTGTTGTGTAATCCTCAGGAGAGTGATATCACTCCTGGTAACCTGGTTAAAATACGGGAACTTAATTAAGGGGACAGAGGTGGCCGTTCCTACTGGGCTGTTTGCCTGTGGCTGAAAATAAATCCTTCCCTGCAGTTAGCCAAGCGCAGATGGGAAATTGGCCCTGAGTTTTTCACGTTTGGCTAGCAGGGATCTTCCCTGTTACCAGCCACGCGGTGTGGGGAGGGGTACCGTGATCATCCCAGAGAATTCATGGCGGGAGGGGGGCGGCGGCGGGGGGGAGGGTTAGTTTGGTGCCTGCAGGGATCTTCCCTGTTACCAGCCACGCGGTGGGGGGGAGGGGTACAGCGATCATCCCAGAGAATTCATGGCGAGAGGGGGAGGTGGTTAGTTTGTTTTCTGCTGCTGCTGAATGTTAACAGAAAAACCGCAGCACTCTACAGGCTATGCTTGGTATGTGGGAAAGGAGGGCGCAGAAGCTGTAAGACAATGGCTTACCATGGCTGCATGCAAGCCGAATTCTGTTGCCCAGACCTGTGATCTCTAGCAGCAAAGCCACAGGCACTCAGCATTAAGAGGCAAAATGCGACCTTGCACAGAAATCACATGTGCTATGTAATGTGAATAGTGTTGGTCACCATGAAAGAGTATAAGCATTGTTCTGCAAAATATAGCTTTTTAAACAATTCTCTCTTTTTTCCCCTCCCTACAGCAGCTGCAAATTCCTCAAGCCTCCCTCCTCCATCCCGAAGGTTATCACAGATAAGGCGTCGTAAGAAGAGAACGCGAGACGAGATGTTTTCTGAAATTATGGAATCCAGCCGCAGTGACAGAGCTCATCTGAATGAGTGGAAGGAAACAGTTTCAAAGTATAGGAAAGAAGCCAGTGAACGTGAGGACATGAGGGACCAACGTGAGGAGAGGAGGGACCAACGTGAGGAGAGGAGAGATGCTCGAGATGAGAGGTGGTGGCAGGAAGACCAGAGGAGGCAGGATGCAACGCTGGGGCTGCTGCATGAGCAAACAGACATGCTCCGGCGTCTGGTGGAGCTTCAGGAACGGCTGCTGGAAAACAGACTGCCGCTTCAGCCCCTGTTCCACCCTCCCCCCTCCCCATGTTCTGTATCCTCCTCACCCAGACGTGTAAGAACGCGGGGGGGGGGGGGAGGCTCCGTACACCTTCCCATTCCACCCCAGTAGACAGCCCATGCAAAAGGCTGTCATTTTTTTAACCTTTTCTTTGTGGCTTTTTCCTTCCCAGCAATCCTCCTCCCAAATACCACCCGGGTTCCCTCCCTCTTTTTCTAATCTATTAATAAAGAATAAATGATTTTTAAATGATAGTGACTTTATTTGGTTTGAAAGAAAGCTGGGGGAAGGGGGAGGGTGGGTTCCTTACAGAAAATCAGTCAATAAAGGGGGCGGGTTTTCATGAAGGAGAAACAAACAGATATTTCACACTGTAGCCTGGCCAGTCATGAAACTGGTTTTTAAAGCTTCTCTGATGCACAGCGCTTCCTGGTGTGCTCTTCTAATCGCCCTGGTGTCTGGCTGCGCGTAATCAGCAGCCAGGCGATTTGCCTCAGCCTCCCACCCCGCCATAAAGTTCTCCCCCTTACTTTCACAGAGATTGTGGAGCACACAGCAAGCAGAAATAACAATGGGGAGATTTCTTTGGCTGAGGTCAGAGCGAGTCAATAATGATCGCCAGCGACCTTTTAAATGGCCAAATGCACATTCTACCACCATTCTGCACTTGCTTAGCCTGTAGTTAAACAGCTCCTGACTCCTGTCCAGGCTGCCTGTGTACGGCTTCATGAGCCATGGCATTAAGGGGTAGGCTGGGTCCCCAAGAATAACTATTGGCATTTCAACATCCCCAACGGTTATTTTCTGGTCCGGAAAGTAAGTCCCTTGCTGCAGCCCTTTAAACAGAGTAGTGTTCCTGAAGACGCGAGCGTCATGAACCCTTCCCGCCCAGCCCGCGTTGATGTTGGTGAAACGTCCCTTGTGATCCACAAGTGCTTGCAGCACCATTGAAAAGTACCCCTTGCGGTTTATGTACTCGGTGGCTTGGTGCTCCGGTGCCAAGATAGGGATATGGGTTCCGTCTATCGCCCCACCACAGTTAGGGAATCCCATTGCAGCAAAAACATCCACTATAGCCTGCACATTTCCCAGAGTCACAAACTTTCGTAGCAGCACCTGAGTGATTGCTTTGGCTACTTGCATCACAGCAGCCCCCACAGTAGATTTGCCCACTCCAAATTGATTCCCGACTGACCGGTAGCTGTCTGGCGTTGCAAGCTTCCACAGGGCTATCGCCACGCGCTTCTCAACTGTGAGGGCTGCTCTCATCTTGGTATTCTGGCGTTTCAGGGCAGGGGACAGCAAGTCACAAAGTTCCATGAAAGTGCCCTTACGCATGCGAAAATTCCGCAGCCACTGGGAATCGTCCCAGACCTGCAACACTATGCGGTCCCACCAGTCTGTGCTTGTTTCCCTTGCCCAGAATCGGCGTTCCATGGATAGAATCTGCCCCATTAACAACATGATCTCCAAAGCACCGGGGCCCGTGGTTTCACAGAATTCTGTATCCGTGTCCATGTCCATGTCAATGTCCTCATCATGCTTGTCGCTGCGCTGCCACCGCCGCTGCCTCCTCGCCTCGTTTTTCTGGTCCTGGCTGAGCATAAACTCCACGAGAATGCGCGAGGTGTTTACAATGTTCATGACTGCTGTCTTGAGCTCAGCGGGCTCCATGCTTGCCGTGGTATGGAGTCTGCAGTGTTCACCCACCCAGGAAAAAAGGCGCGAAAATGGTTGTCTGCCGTCCGTTGCTTTCATGCAGGGAGGGAGGGAGGGAGGAGGTGAGGCTGTACCCAGAACCACCTGCGACGATGTTTTTTGTCCCATCAGGCACTGGGATCTTAACCCACAATCCTAATGGGCGCGGGAGACTGCGGGAACTATGGGATAGCTATGGGATAGCTACCCACAGTGCAACGCTGCAGAAATCGATGCTAGCCCCGGTACTTGGACGCACACCACCGAATTAATGTGCTTAGTGTGGCCACATACATTTCGACTTTATACAACCTGTTTTTCAAATCCGAATTATATAAATTCGGATTAATCCCGTAGTGTAGACATACCCTTAGGCTGAAACCCTACTATGCTTCACAGGGACAGGAAGAGTCTGACACCCTCTTTCCCGAGCACACCCATGCAGCAGATGGCAGAATTTGACCTTCACTAATAGAACTACAATTCAGTGGGCACTTTACACCTCTGGCTGTGGAAATGATTTTAAAAATTAAATTGGGAATAAAATATTGCATGGGAAAATGAAGTACTCTCTCACCTCTAGAGGTGGTTTCCATAGTTTAGAACTGAGGCCCATTAGCATTTGTGTAGGGACGGTGAAATCGGAAGCTTGCACTGCTACTGTATCTGTTTTGTGGATAAACTCCATCCTCCAGGACTGCCAGGCTTTGTATATTTTTTTTGTAGAATAATACAGTAAATTAAATAATATTTGTTGTACAAAGGGTTATTTGTATTTTTTATGACAATGAAGCTGTGGAACCGACTGATTTCATTTGGTGGAATGGGTATCTATTTAGTAATGCTAATGGTTTGTTGTAGTTGCAGAACTCCCTTACTCATATGCTGTTCTAGGGCCTAATCCAAAGCCTACTGAAGCTTTCCATGGGTTTCAATGGACATTGGATCAGGTCCTAATGAATTGTTAGGTTTCTATCTCAAAATGTTTATTTTGATTTGGTTTTAATTATTCTTTGCAGAGTAGTGGATTGTTGGGAACATGTGTACCTGGGTGAGTACAAATAAAACAGACATTATCTATATGATTAAATCACCAGCAAAATGCTCCATTAGCAAAACAAGACTTTCATAGTGTATGTTGTTTCCATGTGTTAGACCTACATAGGTTTGTCTGACATCTTGCATCCCAAGATCATAGTTCGTTTCAAGCACTGTCAATAAACTAAAAAAAAAAAAAGCTTCCGGCCTTATATAGTATAATGAGGTACTTTTTTTAAAAAACAGGTACTACAAGTGGATAAACAATGTGCAGTGCTCTGAGCCCAAAGGCACGAGGACCTGGCCTTTCTGATATGCATCAATACAGCCAGTGGCTGGCCAGCAGACATGAGGCCAACTTATTACCGATGAAAGAGGATCTAGCGCTGTGGCTCACAAACCTACTGGGTAAGAATATTTATATAGATATGTATGTATGTATGCACGCATGAGCACACACACATATTTAAAATACAATTATTGACAAATTACACTTGTTAGTATGTTAACTTTTGGCCTCTAGTTCAACTGGAAAGGTGGTTCTCCAGACTATTTTCCCTTCCAAATAAGTAGTTACAATTAACTGGCTCCTTCTGAGTAATGCATGCAGCCATCAACAAGGTCAGAAAGACTTTCTTATAAGAGGTACGCATTTACATTACACTGGTCTACAATTTTTGAGAAGTCGTCTGCTTCAGAGATAAAATGTGCTATTTATTATGTATTTTGATGTGCTGAATTCAAATCTGACAATTAAAACAACTGATTGGCTACTGTTTCTAAGATACTTAAGTTTTTACATTTTATGTCTATGTATATTGTGTAGATAGTAGAGTTTTAATCATAAATTGTAAACCTAGGTCTTTTCATGTGTTTATGGTTGCTTTACATGATAATATTTCACCTGTCCTGTTTATGTAACACTTTAAAAATCAGCAAAAGGATTATATAAATAAAATGTATTATGAAACAAAAGGCAAAAAACTATTATGTATATAGTTTAGTCCTATTCAGTGTCTACTCGGTGCTTCTTGGCTTGTCTCTTGTATTCATTAAATGGAGCATCTCTTGTCACTGTCCAGCAATAGTCTGCAAGCATTGATGGGCTCCATTTGCCCTGATAGCATTTCTCCATTGTTTCAATGTCCTGGTGAAATCGCTCACCGTGCTCGTCACTCACTGCTCCGCAGTTCAGTGGAAAAAAATCTAGATGAGAGTGCAAAAAATGTATCTTTAGTGACATGTTGCAACCAAGGCTTTTGTATGCCTTGAGGAGGTTTTCCACCAACAACCTGTAGTTGTCTGCCTTGTTGTTTCCGAGAAAATTTATTGCCACTAACTGGAAGGCTTTCCATGCCGTCTTTTCCTTGCCACGCAGTGCATGGTCAAATGCATCATCTCGAAGAAGTTCACAAATCTGAGGACCAACAAAGACACCTTCCTTTATCTTAGCTTCACTTAAGCTTGGAAATTTTCCATGGAGGTACTTGAAAGCTGCTTGTGTTTTGTCAATGGCCTTGACAAAGTTCTTCATCAGACCCAGCTTGATGTGTAAGGGTGGTAACAAAATCTTCCTTGATTCAACAAGTGGTGGATGCTGAACACTTTTCCTCCCAGGTTCCAATGACTGTTGGAGTGGCCAATCTTTCTTGATGTAGTGGGAATCTCTTGCACGACTATCCCATTCGCAGAGAAAACAGCAGTACTTTGTGTATCCAGTCTGCAGACCAAGCAAGAGAGCAGCAACCTTCAAATCGCCACAAAGCTGTCACTGATGTTGGTCATAGTTTACGCACCTCAAAAGTTGTTTCATGTTGTCATAGGTTTCCTTCATATGGACTGCATGACCAACTGGAATTGATGGCAAAACATTGCCATTATGCAGTAAAACAGCTTTAAGACTCGTCTTCGATGAATCAATGAACAGTCTCCACTCATCTGGATCGTGTTGAGGGCAGCCATCACACCATCGATGTTGTTGCAGGCTACAAGATCACTTTCCATGAAGAAGAATGGGACAAGATCCTTTTGATGGTCACGAAACATGGAAACCCTAACATCACCTGCCAGGAGATTCCATTGCTGTAGTCTGGAGTCCAACAGCTCTGCCTTACTCTTGGGTAGTTCCAAATCCCTGACAAAGTCATTCAGTTCACCTTGTGTTATGAGGTGTGGTTCAGAGGAGGAGGATGGGAGAAAATGTGGGTCCTGTGACATTGATGGTTCAGGACCAGAAGTTTCATCCCCTTCCTCTTCCTCGTCTGACTCAAGTGAGAATGATTCTGGTGCATCAGGAACCGGCAGTCCTTCTCCGTGGGGTACTGGGCGTATAGCTGATGGAATGTTTGGATAATGCACAGTCCACTTTTTCTTCTTTGACACACCTTTCCCAACTGGAGGCACCATGCAGAAGTAACAATTGCTGGTATGATCTGTTAGCTCTCTCCAAATCATTGGCACTGCAAAAGGCATAGATTTCCTTTTCCTGTTCAACCACTGGCGAAGATTTGTTGCACAAGTGTTGCAGCACATGTGTGGGGCTTACCTCTTGTCCTGATCTCCAATTTTGCAGCCAAAATAAAGGTGATAGACTTTCTTAACCATAGTGGTTATACTGTGCTTTTGTGATGCAAAAGTCACTTCACCACAAACATAGCAGAAGTTATCTGCACTATTCACACAAGTACGAGGCATCTCTGCTCACTTTGGCTAAACAGAAATGTGTCCCTTTGCAAAATCAAACACTGACAAATAAGAGAGCACGACACTGTATGATTTCTAGAGCTGATATAGGGCAATTTGTTCAGCAGAGTGATGTAAGCTTCGTTATGATTGCATCATCCATGACTTCTAGGAATAACATGATGCGATTCATATCATGTATGACGCAATACCAGCTTCAGATTGCATCATTCATTGTTTTGTCTAAAAAGCAAGTACTGTCCAAACCCAGTCATAGATTTATTCATAGATCCAGTCAAAGATGTATTTTAGTCATTTCTGGTTTAAATTGAGGTCCCTTCCCTTTATAACTCACTTATCCTCTGCTATTCCCAAGTCAAGGGTCGTATATACTGACCCAATAGCATATCTTGAAAACTAGAGCCAATCAACAATTTTAAGCATCATTTTCGTTCTCAGTGACCCAGAATTAGTAAAGTTTGACTACATTTATTTCAGAAGCATTTTGGCTGTAGAGCAATGTTATTTATCAAGCAACTAGCTAGGTAAACATTGTTCTTCACCTGGTAACTGTTCGTCCTTGAAACATTTGAATATTGAAACATAAAAATGGACATTTATTTGAATTATGTCTTTGTCTGGTTCAGTATTCTTGTTGTTACAATGAAAGAGGTTAATGGCTGCCGTCAATTGTTTCTTTGATCTTGACATCAATTTCAGACCTCGTTAAAGTCGATGGGTGACTTTTCATTCAGGCTAAATGGAAGGAGCAATTAAATGTCCCTTTGTGAATTGATAGCTAAAATATAAGAATTTGCCTCCTAGGGCAAAGCATTGTGTGATAAAGCCAATCAGAGCTAAGCCATGTGAGCCGAGGGGTTTTCCTGGGAACTGATTGCAAATGTGAGATCTGGGGTATTGCCTGGCTGGAGCTGTGTGTGTCCGTGGGTGTGATAGGCAGATAGTGAGAGAAGTGGTGAGCATGGCCCTAAGCGGGAGCAAAGACAGATTTCTATGGGGCACAGGAGTCGCTGGAGAAAGAGACTTGGAATTTGTGAGTCAGAAAAATGCCTCCTGTTTCTACTCTGTTTATATTCTTTGTTGTAAATAAACAAGCTCAGTCAAAGAAGTACTTGAATCATATAATCTGTTTCTCCTCCTAACTGAAAAATCTTGGCAAGGTTTCAACTGTTAGCTAACCCTTCAGGCCCAAAAGGGGCAACCGTATTCTAGTAGTTGTGATAGTAAGCACTGTGAGGATAAGTTATAACTTCCATTCTAGCCTCTGTTCTTCAGTTGGTTATAAGTTGCTCTCATAAACAAACTAGAGAAATACAACCCAGATGGAGTTATTGTAAGGAGGGTGCATAACTAATTGGAAAACCATTCCTAGAGAGTATTTATCAGTGGTTCACAGTCAAGCTGGAAGGGCATATCTAGTGGAGTCCTGCAGGGATTGGTCCTGGGTCCGGTTCTGTTCAATATCTTCATCAGTGATTTAGAAAGTGGCATACAGAGTACACTTATAAAGTTCTCAGATGATACTAAGATGGGAGGATTTGCACGTGCTTTGGAGGATAGGATTAAAATTCAAAATGATCTGAACAAACTAGAGAAACGGTCTGAAGTAAATGGGATGAAATTCAATAAGGACAAATGCCAAATACTCCATTTAGGAAGGAACAATCAATTGCACACATACAAAATGGGAAATGACTGCCTAGGAAGGAGTACTGTGGAAAAGGATATGGGGATTATAGTGGATCACATGCTAAATATGAGTCAACAGTTTAACACTATTGCAGAAAATGCAAACATCATTCTCGGGTGTATTAGCAGCAGTGTTGTAAGCAAGACACAGAAAGTAATTCTTCCCCTCTACTCTGCAGTGATAAGATCTCAGCTGGAGTATTATGTCCAGTTCTGGGAGCCACATTTCAGGAAAGATGTGGACAAATTGGAGAAAGTCCAGAGAAGAACAACAAAAATGATTAAAGGTCTAGAAAATATGACTGAGGAAAGATTGAAAAAACTGGGTTTGTTTAGTCTGGAGAAGAGAAGACTGAAGGGGGACATAACAGTTTTTAAGTACATAAAGGAGGAAGGTGAAACATTGTTCTCATTAACCTCTGAGGATAGGACAAGAAACAAGGGGCTTAAATTGCAGCAAGGGAGGTTTAGATAGGACATTAGGAAAAACTTCTTAACTGTCAAGGTAGTTAAGCACTGGAACAAGTTGCCTAGGGAGATTGTGGTATCTGTGTCATGGGAAGTTTTTAAGAACAGGTTAGAAATAAAACCTGCCAGGAATGATCTAGTTATTACATAGTACTGCTTTGAGTGCAGGGGATTGGGCTAGATGACCTCTCGAGGTCCCTTCCAGTCCTACACTTCTATGATTCTATGATTTGAACCTTCTCAGTGATAATTTCACATAAACCACTGTATATGTATGGTGCTTTTTCAAATGAGCATCTTAAAGGCTTTTATAAAAATTCACCTCACAATATTACCTGCAAAGAAAGTAAATATCATTCTTAGGAGAAATGTCTGTACATGTGCTAACTGTTAATAGAGAAGAAGTCAGTACATGGTCTTCAAGAATATGCAACATAATTCCTGTGTTTTATAGGAACAATAACATTTCTTCTTATTCTGCTTTCTAAGTGTCTGTTGTGTAGCTTTTTACAACAGCTCTTAACACATTACACCAATTTTAGAGATGGGGAAAGTAAGGCACAGAAAATTGAAATGTCTCAACAAGGTCACAAAAGAAGGGACTGATTCTACAAGCCTTCTGTGCACGGAACTCCCATTGAAGTTAATGGGCACTGTAAATATAGAATTGCCCAAGTCAGCCATAGAGGTGAGAATCTTGATGCCTAACCCTCACTTAACCACTAGACAGCTCTCTATTTCTATTTTAATAACATTTAAAGGCACAAGAAGCTCTTCATGGTTTAAACATTGAACACCCTGCTTAAATATTAAACAAGAAAGTACTACTAATCACTAATGAAGCAAAATGGAAACTTGCTTACAGTCGGTAACACATAGGTCTCACACTGACAAGATCATGAATGAGGTCACTTTTCAGCAAGAAAGTGGCATCAGCAGGAGAGTCTGAAATGCCAAATATAATTAAAAATCTTATTTTCAAATGCATGTCAAACTGCGACCCTTCACAGTGCTGAACTAACCTAAACAAGTGCAGCTTTGTTTTAATTATGCAGCATACAGTGTCCAGCAGTTTCATTCTACCACTGCTTTTCACAAATGGATCCTCTCACTTATGCAGTTTGGTTGCAAGGGAATTACCTATATCTACACAAGACAGGAGACTTGGCCCATGTTTTTAAAAACAAGTTTCTTAATTGACTATGCATTGTTGTTTTTGCTGAATCAGAACACACTTTTGTTTCACCTAGCTGTTGTTTATTAATTTACATTGCACAACACTTAAGCTGCACGACAGTCAGGCAGACAGGGAGTCAGACACATTTGGACTCACAGCAATACAGTAGATCCTCAGAGTTACAAACACCTCCGGAATGGTTTGTAACTCTGAACAAAACCTTATGGTTCTTTCAAAAGTTTACAATTGAACATTGATTTAATACAGCTTTGAAACATTACTATGCAGAAGAAAAATGCTGCTCTTCCTTTATTTTGTAGTAGTTTATGTTTAACATAGTATTATACTGTATTTGCCTTTTTTATTATTATTTTGATCTCTGCTGCTGCCTGATTGTGTACTTCCAGTTCCAAATGAGGTGTGTGGTTAACTGGTCAGTTCATAACTAAGGTGTTCATAACTCTGAGATTCTACTGTATAGAGTTTTACAAATACATAAAATATCTTCTTTTGCCAAGAGTACTGTCTGAATCTATTTACTGAATGGGGCAGGTTTATCTCTGGAATTTCATTTGCAGAGGCAAATAGCGATTAATGGAAATAAAGGTGACAGTAGTTTTGATTCCAGCTTCAATGATTTAAGCTCAGAATTACAAACTGAAAACCATGACAATGTACTGGCTGAGATTGTAAATGTAAATATAGGTTTTGACAGTAGATTCAGGAGAGCTGGGCAATGCAACTTGAATTTGTGATTTTAAATAGATGAGGAACTCAGAGAAGACTGAGATGTGTAGTGTTGCTGTGTATGGTAGGTTTTTGTTTTTGTTTTTTAGTTTTTTAGTCAGTCATTCTTTGGGCTGGTCCACACTAACCCTCCACTTCCAACTAAGATATGCAACTTCAGCTACGTTATTCACGTAGCTGAAGTCGAACTATCTTAGTTCGAACTTACTGTGGGTCCACACGCGGCAGGCAGGCTCCCCCGTCGACTCCGTGTACTCCTCTCGCGGAGCAGGAGTACCGGTGTTGATGGCAAGCACTTCCGGGATCGATCTGGGATCGATTTATCGTGTCTAGACAAGATGTGCTAAATCGATCCCAGAAGATCGATTGCTTACCGCCAGACCCGGAGGTAAGTATAGACGTACCCTTTGACTCCCTATCCCCCATTAACTCTGAAGAGTTAAAACAATGTCCCTTTGATTTGATTCAGCATGAAGAATAACATGAATAACTTAGCTAGGCAGCAGTACTGCAGAAAAGGATCTGGGGTTATACATTGAATGAGTCAATAATGCATTGCAGTTTCAAAAAAAGGCAAATGTCATTCTGGGATGCATTAACAGGAGTGTCTTGTATAAGGCACTGGATGTAATTGTTGTACACTGGTGAGCCTCAGCTGGAGTACTGTGTCCAGTTTTTGGCACCACACTTCAAGAAAGATGTGGACAAACAGGAGATAGTGCAGAGGACTAAGAGATTTAGAAAACATGACCTATGAAGAAAGATTGAAAGAATGGGGCATGTTAAGTTTAGAGAAAGGAAGGCTGAGGGGCAACATCAGTCTTCAAATTATGATAAGGGCTGTTGTGATGAGGACCGTAATCAATTGCTCTCCATGTCCATCGAGTGTAGATCAAGCAGTAATGGGCTTAATTTACAGCAAGGAGATTTAGCTTAGATATTAGGAAAAACTTTCTAACTATAAGGGCAGTTCAGCACTGGAACAGATTACATAGGCAGGCTCCATCATTGGAGATTTTTTAAGAACAGGCTTAGATACAGAGATGGTCTAGTTATACTTAGCCCTACCCCAGCGTGGGGGATGAACTAGATGATCTCTTTCAATCCTACATTTTTTTTTTAAATTTTAAAATTATCTTCAAGGAGATCCTGGTAGTTTAAGCACACATTCTGCTGATTATCTGTGACGCTATCTCAGTGGAGTGCACTTCTCAGAATTGCTCAAAGGACTATTTCTGACAACTGCAGAGTCTGTATACATGTGGCTGCATTCCATTACACGTGCATACATAGAAGAAATAAAAGGAAGTGCCACATTCCTAAAATCAATAATTCAGGTAGTTTAAACAATCACTCTCTCTGAGTTCTCAGATTGCCTCATATTGGGGAAGGTGTCACAATCAGACTTTTGCTTGAGTAGGGACTATAATATTTGTACCTTTTATTTGGAAAATATTTTTAGCTCTGACATGGATGTGTATTCTCAGCTCTTTGTGTTTGTTTATTTGTTTATTTTTTATTTAGTGGCTTTTAAATTTACTCCCATATATTGTTTTCTCTTAATAGATTCCACTCCCCGCTTCCCTTCTTTATAATTATCATTCTGTACACTACAATAAGGGCAAGATTTTTCCAGTGCTCAGAATCATGCTTAGGACCTTGTTTTCAAAAGAGCTTGTGTTTAGGTATCTAAATAAAAGCCTGGTTTTCAGAAATAGTCAGCACCCAATAATTCCCATTGTGAAATTATGGGGCAGATTTTCAAAAGGGATCAGCACCCAGCATGGTTGTTCCAGTGGGAGCTGAGTGCTTTTGAAATGGGACTGCCATGTGCTTTAAGTTAAGCATGCACTTAAGTTCTTTGCTGAAGAAGGTTGTGGTACCAGATCCTCAAAAATATTTAGGTTCCATAATTAGGATGACCAGATGTCCCGATTTTATAGGGACAGTCCCGATTTTTGGGTCTTTTTCTTATATAGGCTCCTATTCCCCCCCCCCCCCCCGTCCCGATTTTTCACACTTGCTGTCTAGTCACCCTATGCCTAACTCCCATTGAAGTAAACGGCTCCTAAATGTCTTTGAAGATCTGGGCCATGGCCTCTGTACAACCACTGCCTTCTACACTGGATAACTGGAAAAGATGGTGTATTGGGAATGCAGAGTCCGTGTGTCAAGTCCCAAACAGGGCTATTTCACTTTACTCCCAAACTGGCTATAAGCTAGCCTATGTTCCAGCAGTTACTTAGGGTTGGTCTCCACTACCAGGGAGATTGACCCTGATACAATCGATGCAACAGGGATTGAATTAGCCGGTCTAGTGAAGATCTGCTAAATCAATAGCAGAGCACTCTCCAGTCGACCTTGGTACTCCAGCTCTCCGAGAAGTGTAAGGGAGGTCGACCGGAGAGTGTCTCCTGTCGACCCAGTGCTGTGAAGACACTGCACTAAGTTGACCTAAGCTATGTCGACTCCAGCTATGTTATTCACGTAGCTGGAGTAGCGTAACTTAGATCGATTTACTCTGTAGTGAAGACAAGTCCTTAATCTCTTTTAAAGTGTAATGTCCATTGCCTTGTTACTCCTGATAGGAACTTCAGTACCTTCTGATTCTCACTTCTTTCAGGGTTGGTTGAACCAGGCTGCCAAATATGAAGCCACATAAAACCACAGATCACATTTAATGGGCTAGGGCAGGGGTCGGCAACGTTCGGCACGCGGCTTACCAGGGTAAGCACCCTAGCGGGCCCGGCCAGTTTATTTACCTGCTGACGCGACAGGTTCGGCCGATCGTGGCCCCCACTCGCCATGGTTCGCCGTCCTGGTCCAATGGGGGCGGCGGGAAGCCGCGGCCAGCACATCCCTCGTCCCGCGCCATTTCCCGCCGCCCCCATCGGGATGGCGAACTGCGGCGAGTGGGGGCCGCGATCGGCCGAACCTGCCGCGTCAGCAGCTAAATAAACTGGCCCGGCCCGCTAGGGTGCTTACCCTGGTGAGCCGCGTGTCGAACGTTGCCGACCCCTGCCCTAGCCCATTAAATTTGATCTGTGGTTTTATGTGGCTTTGCAGAGACTCTTGAACAGTTGGCTTTGGCCCTGTCGCCCCAATTCTGAGTTTAATAACAATGAGGCCTACTGGATAAGGTGGCAGCCCTTCTGAGCCCTGTCCAGTTTAGAGGTCACTGAAGTACTAGATTTAAGAGTATGGTTCAATTAGCTCTGTGGAGTAGGTGTTTTGAGTTTTTTAGCTTGATAGTTTGTTGTAATGCTTTATGAAGCACTCAGGAGCCAGGTTTGTCAGGGGAGGAAGCTCAACATATATTTTCTACTTCACAAGCACTGAGCTTAGTTCTCCTTGAACTTCTCGAAACTTCTGTTTCATACTGGGCATGCTCACATGCTTAACATGGGATTAGCATAATCATGCCATACTATTATTACATAATCTCATTAGCATACAGCTCTCATACAGAAACACTACATTCCTTTTCCTTACTTCCTCCCTTAATCCCCTTTTATGGATATATAACTTTTAAATAGATTTTTGCCCTCAATTATTTGTTGAGTCAGTTACATCTGATCACAACCTTGTGTGTCTTTTGTTGGTTATCTCAAAGCACAGCTATGAGTAGAGCTGGTTTAAAAGATTTCAAAATTTGTAAAGTTGATGAAAATTTTAATATTTCAAATTTTGATTGAAAAATGTTTTGATTAGGCCTAGTTGGTAACATTACTTTCATTTTAGGCATCTTATACTTTCACTTTAGCCAGGTGCTACTTGAACTTGTCATCCTTCATGATGTTTGGGTCTAAAAGGGACCTGATTTTCAGTAGTGCTGAGCACCTGCAGCTCCTGTCAGTTGGAGATGTAGGTATTCCACATATCTGAAAATCAAACCATTGGTGGTTTTGGTGCCTCTAATGATTCTTCTGGCACTGACACAGAAGGATTCTCATTCTGTTGCATGTTCCTTGAGTTTTCACCTCTTTTCCTTCTGACCCAACATGCCTTTGGGATGTCTTAGGTATTTCATTTCAAGTAGACATTGATTATTTCTCTGCTGTTGACTTTTCACAATATAAGATCTCTTGTCTCTTGTGGGAGCCAAAACTCGCTGGCTTCCAGCTTTTATCATCTGTTCTAAAGTGACTTAATCACCTTCTTGTCAACCTGAACAATTGTTCTGTATGCCTGTTGTAAAATTGTTGTCTTTTTTGCTTTGATTCCTGTTTTGTTTTTAAGTCTGGTATCCACTTCAGTTTGAGCAAAAGAGGTCTTGTGGGAAGTAAAATCCTTGTTCATCTGTAAAAAAGAACAGGAGTACTTGTGGCACCTTAGAGACTAACAAATTTATTTGAGCATAAGCTTTCGTGGGCTACAGCCCACTTCATTGGATGCATAGAATGGAACACACAGAAAGAAGATATTTATACATACAGAGAACATGAAAAGGTGGAAGTAGCCATACCAACGGTAAGAGGCCAATCAATTGATATGAGCTATCATCATCAGGAGAAAAAAAACTTTTGAAGTGATAATCGAGATGACCCATAGAAGGTGTGAGGATAATTTAACATGGGGAAATAGATTCAATTAGCATAATGACCCACCATTCCCATCTGTGTGCACCTGTGTGCATGAGTACTGGGGAAACCCATCCTTCCGTTGGTGTATTTCATAGGTTCAACAGGTCTATATATGGGTCACTATTGTCACGTATAGATGTCTTCAAGAGATTTTTCACTGTCTAAATGGTTCTCTTAGTAATCCCATGACTTCATTGCACAAATGGGTCTTCGGGAATTCTTAGAAGTCTGCACATGAAAACTGGGATCTCTTGACAGTAAGTTCAACTCATAGTGTTATATGGTTGACATACTGCAAAGGGTAATTGCCATCTTGTGTTTCTTGTGTTTGCTAGTGATTTTAAAGTAATAATCAATTTAAAATAGAGAAACCTCTTTGCATATTAAAATAAGTCTTCCCTTACACTTTGCATTAATACATCTGGAATTTCATGACCCTTCATCAGTTCTTTGTTTTGTGTCTTTTGAAATGGTTCTATGTAGCAAAATGTATTAGCGTGTCTGTTATCTGAGCACTATTCATGGAAAGGACAATGTATCTCTTGCCTTTTGACAACATTTTTTCAACACACAGATGACAGCTATGAATGTTAGTGAGTGTTTCCTGCCCCATCCAATGTAGACAGAACAACCAGGCCTTTTCTATTTAGCAAAATGTTGTCTTCATTAATTCATCCATAAATAGTCAATATAGTCTTAGGGTACATCTATACTGCAATGTAATCCCAGGGTTAGTAGAATTTGAGTTAGCAGAGCTTGGGTTTGTTAACCTAGGGCTTGAGCATCTACACTGATTTGTAACCCTAGGTTAGGAATTACCTATTAGGTTCACTCCCTCTGGGGCACCTGGCATTGGCCACTGCCGGTAGACAGGATACTGGGCTGGATGGACCTTTGGTTTGACCCAGTATGGCCATTCTTATGTTCTTAATTGTTGAACCCTGGGCTCCAGCATCTAAACTGCATTATATGGTCCTAACTCTGACCACATATATCCCAGACTTCCTAGCACTCTCCCAAAACGTGGCCACGTTAGCCCTTTGTTCGTAGTGCAGTCTGACAAAACTTGACTGTCCACCAAAGTTAACTGTCCAGAGGACAATGAAGTTCAGCCCATGGAACTGTGGAATACTTTTGATGGCTTCCCAGAGCATGAGTTCAGTGGGGCTGCATTTACAATGCAAAACAATAGTACTTAAACTCTGGGTCCCAGCTTGACTCAAGCTCAGACCCTCCATCCTTGTGGGGTCCTGGGACCCTGGGTCTTAGCCCTGGCTTAGCACGATTTGTATGTATATAGAAGGAGGGTTAGGCTTGAGCTTGAGTTCGAACCCTGGGCTTACGTTGCAATGTAGACATACCCTCGTTACAAATGCTCTTTCTGAAGGTTATCTTTGGAAAACCGGGTTTATGGACCACTGGGTGTGTTTCAGTAAGAAATTCTGGTAGTTTTGAAGATACCTCACTTGAATTTTATAATCATTACACTCAGGTGGTGTTAATCTGATTATTACCCAGCTAAGCATATTAATGTGATTTATATTCCACATGGAGATTGATCGTCCTCTCCTACACTAATTTTGCATCAGCTCACTTGGATGGAGTTACTCCTGATTTACCCAGGTGTGAATGAGTGGACAATCAAAAAAACTTTACAGCTTCAGCATTATATATTAGATTGTAGGTGAAGATGAAGACAGAGGGCTAGGGCTTTGGCAGCTTTCTGGCTGCTTTCTGCTGCTCTGGTCCTATTGAGGCAGTTGGAGATTTCACATATGTATCTACACCACCTGCTCTCAGCTCCCTGATGTTGGGGGCATGTTGGGGTAGAATAGGTGTGAAAAGGTGCAGGCCAAATTGCTTGCACTTCAGTGGTCTGTAATTACTAGAGAAGTTCCTGCTGGTGTGCCTTAGAGGAGCCCTTACTTTGTTCCTGGTTATGCTGGGAGCAGAAATGGTCTCCAGCTGGCCCCAGAATTAGTTCCAGTGCAAAACACAGCTCAGCCAGACCGGACAATCTGGTCCAAATGTCTCAATTTACAAACCTTTAGTTTGACATTATATTTATTTGTGTTTTTAAATGTTAATGATTGATAATCTTATTGTAAGTACATAGGCTGGAGTGACGTTTCAAAACCCACTATAGCAGCCAGAGCCCCTTGGCTCCCATGCTTTGACTGCTAAAGATTCTCAAAACTGAATTGCAAAACCCAATCCAGCATCAGCAGGATCTGGGGCCTGATCTAAATAACCCTTATTTATGTAAGCAACTATCCTAATTCATGCAAATAGTCCCAATGATTGCTATATTGAAGAAGACTTTATTTTCCTGTTTGCATACTTCTAGCATTAGTTTTTATTATAGATTATGTTGTTACCATCCTATATGCACATTGCAACTGCTTTCTTGTAATTATAGCTCATTTAAAGATCTTTTTTAATGGATTTTAATGTTTCTTCCATCCAAATATATGAAGCCATTTTTTGTCCCCTAGCTATGAACATAACTCTCATTTGAATCAATACATTTCAACTGTTAAATATGTCATGGTGTCTCTTTTAGCAAAGAAATGCCACCTTTTGGGGCCATAAAATACAGTGAATTGAAAGCTAACACCTAATATATTTTTCATTAAATACAGATGTTCAATGCAAAACTCATTCTTTCAGCATTCATAAAAGGCAGCAGAACTAAAATATTCCAGCTTAATATATAAAAATGCAATAATCAAACTGCTAATGTAATTGTATTGTTAAATGGCAAGAGAAGATAGAAAGCATTTTTTCTGCATTTGTTTAAAAAGGAATATATATTTTAAGCTTATTGCTTTAATCAGATTTATAAAAGCAGCCAAGAGAATAGCCAAATCCATAAATCATAGGACATCATAGGCACTTAAAATGAGGGTTATTTTACCTATATAGAAAATCCTAAAGAGTTTGCATTTAAAACAATAAAACTTCAGTTATGGTTAAAGAAACTAATGTATATATCTTACAATAGAGTTCTATATTCACATATAATACTGTCTTTTAAAATAAAACAGCTTCTAATATGTCCATTCTTTAAATTAGCTTTCTGATAGTTTCGGCACCTTCGACCGAAGGGACAAAATGGAAAATATTTTTCATTATTAACAATAGAAAATGTAGGCCAAACATGGTGGTGAAGGTATTAAGGCGCTGGGATGCTGACTTTTTTGTGTCTGGGGGCTATTAATTTAATTCCTGGCTCCAGAAGAACTGCATGCACCACTAAAATAATGTCAGTTATGCACAGACTTCTATTGTGATGCAGTGCTGCTACTGCTCTTCTGCCACCTGCAGAAGTCATTATATACACTAGAGGCTACAATATGAAATCTACAGTGGAGAGAATCAAGGCTAAAAAATGAATGGAAAAAAAGGTTTTACGTCAAACAGATGTTCTTGAAAGAATAAATGTATCAGAAATAACAAGTTTAACTTGAACCAGAAAAGTGAGTCTATTGCTGCATCTGAGAATCACATGCTTTACAGATCTTATTTTATTCCTCTCTGGTTTTAGCCTACAAAATGAAGAACACTGGGGACTGTTTTCCTTCAAGGTGTTACATTATTGTCAAAGTACCTAAAACCTTTCCAACAATTTCAAAGCCATGGTCAGATAAATCCTACTGTAGTATCCTTTTGATTTTTGTGCTTTTGTAAATTAAAATTTGATTAAAATTGGTCTGGTTTGTATATTTTTGGACAAAAAATACAAAATGAAATATTTCAAAAAATTATTTTGTTTTAAAGAGATAGAAAAAAGAGGGATTTATTTAAAAAGAAAGGGAATGTGGTTCAAAACAAAACAATCCAACCCCTCTTTTCTTCCCTCTCTCCTTTTTTTTTTAATGGAAGCGTGAGACAGTTTTAAAAAATGATTATAATCATAATAATTATTATTGTATGTACTGCATTGTATTATTGTATGCAATCAGAGATTTAGGGACAACTAGTGCATGGAGCTAATAGCCTTTGGTGGATCTATCCTCCATGAATTCATCTAATTATTTTTTGAACCCAGTTATACTTTTGGCCTTCACACCATCCCTGGCAACGAGTTCCAAAGGTTGACTATGCATTGTGTGAAGTACTTCCTTATATTTTAAACCTGCTGCCTA
Organism: Chrysemys picta bellii; assembly: GCF_011386835.1. Lineage (NCBI taxonomy): Eukaryota > Metazoa > Chordata > Testudines > Emydidae > Chrysemys > Chrysemys picta. The sequence goes on along the minus strand of NC_088794.1, from coordinate 69,526,113 downwards.
TTAATTTAATTGGGTGACCTGGTTCTTGTGTTATGTGAAGAGGTAAATAACCCTTCCTTATTCATTTTCTCCACATCATTCATAAATTTAGAGACCAGTATCGTATCTCCCCTTACTCATCTCTTTTCTCAGCTGAAGAGTCCGTCTTTTTAATCTCTTCTCAGATGTAAGTTGTTCCAGACTCTTAATCATTTTTGTTGGCCTTCTCTGTACTTTTTCTAATTCTAATATATCTTTTTTGAGTTGGGGAGATGAGAACTGCACTCAGTACTCAAGGTGTGGGCATACCATGGAATTATATAGTGACATGATATTTCTTGTCTTATTATGATTTCTAATGTTCTGTTAGCTTTTTCAACGGTCATTGAACATTGAGCAGCTGTTTTCAGAGAACTATCCACAATGACTCCAAGATCTCTTTCTTTAATGGTAACAGGTAATTTAGACCCCATTATTTTGTATGTACGGTTGGGATTATGTTTTCCCATGTGCATTACTTTGCATTTATTGACACTGAATTTCATCTGCCATTTTCTTGCCCAGTCACTCAGGTTTGTGAGATCCCTTCATAACTCTTCACAGTCAGACATGGATTTAACTTTCTCAAGTAATTTAGTATTGTTTGAAAACTATGCCACCTCACTGTCTACCCCTTTTTCCAGATAATTTATGAATATGTTGAACAGCTCAGGTCTCAGTACATTTCCTTGGGGGACCACGCTATTTACCTCTCTCCACGGTGAAAACTGACCATTTATCCCTGCCCTTTGTTTTCTAGCTATTAACTAGTTACTGATCGAAGAGAGGTCCTTCCCTCTTATTCTATGACTGCCTACTTTGCTCAAAAGCCATTGGTGAGGGATCTTGTCAAAAGGCTTTTTGAAAGCCCACGTACACTATATCCATTGGATCGCACTTGTCCACATATTTGTTGAACCCCCCCCAGGAATTCTAATATGTTGGTGAGGCATGATTTCCCTGTACAAAAGCCATGTTGATCTTCTCCAATATTGTGCTCACCTGTGTCTGATATTTGATTTTTTTTTTAATTATAGTTTCAATTAATTTGCCTGATACTGAAGTTCAGTTGCTTCATTTCCTCCTCGATAGCAAAGCTTGGCAGAATTCAATTTTTATATTTTATATAATTTTGATTGGTAATATTAATTATTTTAAGTCATTTTACTGTTTTTATCTATTTTTAGTTTTCACACTTGCAGGAAATTATGGGGGGTATCAGAAAATAATTATTTTAATGACAGTAGGCATGAGATTCAAAAGTTTTATAACAGTTAAAACAAAATTGTCAACTACACATGTCAAATTAAGTATTCTTAAATCAAATTCTTAAGTTTTCAAGCAGCATTTTCTTTCTTTGCCTATCTGTAAATTTCAGTTACTATCAATGGAAATATTTTTATCATTTTGTCCGTGTATAGTGAAATCCATGTTTACTGACACTTACTGATAAAAGTCTAATCCTTCCAAGTTTATCTATAGGTTTGGCAACCTGGTTGGATTACAACTGCTATGATGCACCAGGATGTCCTGTCTTGGAGAGTGGAAGCAGTGTATCATGTGAGATATAATCCACTAGGGAGCCCAGCCTGTAGAGATCAATGGGGAAATGAGGCAACTAAACTTCAGTCCTCATGAAGCAATGTGACAGCATTACCAAAATCAAAATATTTTTGTTTATGAGCATTTATTTTTTAGACCAAATAAATTGGTAATTTTTCATGGAAAGTAGACACTCATTTAATGACAAAATTCATTTTGTCAAACTCCACTTTCCTTCAAAAAACAATTTTGACAGAAAATTGTCAGCACCTTCCAGGATCAAATCCTAAATTAACAATGAAATAGAAATTAACCTCTCATCTCTAAAGCTGGGGACTATTGGGAGTGAGGGTGAAGCTTGCAGTGTACTTGTTCTGAGGATAAATTTAAGACATTATGCTGCAGGGCTGTCAATCTGGCACCTTTTTAATGTCACTAAAATAAAAAAGTGGTCCTGTATAGTCAGAAATGGTAAAATAAGATTAACAGAATCTGGCATATTAGTTGGACTCATTCTACAAAAATGTGTTGTTTGACAAGATGAATGTTTAAAAATGTACCATCCCAAAGAAAACATCAAATTATCCAACCAAAAAATGTATCCAAAAAATTGAGTCTCAGTGCCAGGAAAATAGCAGCAAGACTAAATGATAAAAACTCAGTGTAATGTGAATTATTCAGTTAGGGCTTGTTTCTAAGCCCATTGAAGTTAATGGAAAGACTCCCATTGACTTCAATGGGGTTTGGTTTATGGATTTTCCTTGCAAATCCATTATTTACATTTCTTGTGTTGACACAGGCATCCTTTTTTGCCATGTTAATTTTCTTATTGCCTTTCAGGTAGGGAGATAACGGCAGAAACTTTTATGGAGAAGTTGGATAATGGTGCCTTGCTGTGTCGACTAGCTGAGACCCTACAAGAGAAATTTAAAGAAAACAGTTTTGATGCAAACAAGCCTGGCAAAGTAAGTCTTAGATAACATGTCACATGTGCTATCAGCATTTAAGATCTGTAACTTCATGGATCTAATTGTATTTGAGAGTTTCAGAGGTTTTGTTTGTGGAGGCTCTACCCCTTGGAACCTACTCCACATAGAAAAATGAGAAAATAAAACTCTAGTAAAATCAGTGTACATTCCTCCAAATGCTGAGTGCTTTTTCTTATATGCCAATTCTTTCACAAAAATAAGCTATTTTAGTAATCATGCTGGTATCCTTGACAATGTAATGCACATTCCATTAAAGGCTCTGTTGCAGCAGCACTTCAATGAACAGCCTGGAAGCCACAGAAGAGCAGCAAAGGTTGCTTTGAAATGTGTTCTTAAATGGACTGCCTCAAAGACCATTGGGGACAATGAAAGTCTTTCTGTTCACTTCAGTAAACTTTTGATCAGCCCTAAAGTCTTGTTCTGCTCTTCAAAGTAACCTTGTAAAAATGACTTAGTGGAATTTCATGTTCATTGTCTTTCAGTGAGTTCCCTATCAAATGAACTCAGTGTACAAATAACAAAAGATGGTTTTTTTAACCACCAGTCCTGAAAACAAAGCCTGAGCTCTGAGAGTCAAGCTTGGCTCTTTCCATCCTACACATCTTCACCTGTAATAATTTTGGTAACATTTGCCACACATTCAATTGGATCTGGGCTGCAGGAATGTCGGCAGTTGCTGTTACAGGCCGTTTGTGATCACTATAGCGCTTGCTCTGCCTGAAGCCAGGCAGCCATGTGGCCTGTCTGTCTCCCCATGCTGAATCACAGTAGGGAAGAAGAGAAGAAGGCAGTCATAGGGCAGAGGTGAGGGGCCTAGTACTAGCACCAGAATCCCCAGCATCCTACCAGACAGTCACCTATCCCAACATGTGGCTTTCCCCCTATGAATCCAGCCAACTCCTCTGAGTCTCCAGATTACCTCTAAACAGGTTTTCCTAGCCCCTCCCCCTCCAAAAGTGGACACCCAGTCCTCTCTGAGAATCCCAGTTTTCCCTGATTCCTCCTCTTCAGCAATCCCAGACTCCCTCCAGCACCCACCTAGCCCCAGACACCCTTTGTTTGTTCAGCACCCATCCATCTCAGACACCGTCTGGGGCTTACCTGCCATCTATCCTAGCAGTTCCTCAGAGTCACTCCCACCTACACTAGCCACAAGCTGCCAGATTTTCTGCAGTTCCTGTCCTTCACTTGCCACTGACTGAGACAGGATGTGTTGACCATAAGTTAAAGTTTATGGTCATATGCAGATGTTTGTACATATGCAAAACTCACAAACACAAGACACATAAATTGGTGCAGTGATAAATGATGACAGGTCAGGTCTACAGAGCGATCTAGATCTCATCTCCTGAACAAACATGCATTACTACAGCTAAATGCAAAGCCATTTGTCTAGGAACCAAGAATGTAGGACTGTATTTTGGAAACCAATGACTCAGAAAAGTACTTAGGGATCATGATAGATAAGTTAAACATGAGTTTTCAGTGTGATGCAGCGGCTAAGAAAGCAAATGCTAGGGTTGTGTATATATAACCAACAGAATATCGAGTAGGAGTAGGGAGGTGTTATTTCCTCTCTCTATAACATTGGTAAGACCATTACTGGAATATTATCACCAGTTCTGGTGTCAACACTTTGAAAAGGATGTTGACAAATAGGCAAGGGTTCAGAAAAGTGCAATAGGAATGATCTGAGATCTTGAAAATATGCTTTACAATGAGATGCTAAAGAATTTAACGAAGAGCAGGTTAAGAGTTCAGTCTATAAGTACGTATATAGGGAAAAGATTTCTGATAGTAGATAGCTCTTTAGTCTAACAAAGGCATAACAAGATGCAATGGCTGGAAGCTGAAGCTAGACAAATTCAGACTAGAAATAAGGTGCACCTATTTTATAGTGGAAGTAACTAACCTTTGGAACTACATACTTTAGGATATGGTAGATTTTCTATCACTTGAAGTCTTTAAATCAGGATTGGATTTCTTTGTAAAACTTATGCCCTTGCTCAACCAGAACTTATGGGCTTGATGAAGAAACCACTTGTTGAAATTCTATGCTGTGCAAGAGATCACATTAAGATGATTGGAGTGGTCTGTTCTGGCCTTAAAATCTTCTAATCCAGATGCAGATTAGTTGATCATGCATAAAATGTCACACCTGGGGCTATGCAAAATTTGGCAGCGTTGAGCTTTACTTAAGTTCTATCAATTATTAATCACTAGGGCGGATAAAAAAATTTGCAAATTTGAATTTTTTGACAAAAAAGACACTTTGTGGAAATTTTTCCTATTCTGTGACCCACTCTGTTTACCACAGTTTGTTTGTTTATCACATTAAAGAAGAAAGTTTAATGCAAGTTATGGTGGTCCACCTAAAATGTTGACGTAGAACAACCATTGGTAGCTCTCCTTTATAGAGTTCTGATGTCTCTTGGTGAGCCAGAAAGTCAGACATTTGCACAGGTTGGCATAAACTTTCAGAAGGGATGGACTAGATGACCTCTTGAGGTCCATTCTAGCCCTACATTTCTATGACTCTATCTTTACTTTCTCCTCCCCTTTCCTACTTTCTATATCGGGGTCGGCAATGTTTGGCATGCGGCTCACCAGGGTAAGCACCCTGGCGGGCTGGGCCAGTTTATTTACCTGCTGACGCGGCAGGTTCGACCGATCGCGGCCCCCACTGGCTGCGGTTCGCCGTCCCGGGCCAATGGGGGCGGCTAGAAGCGGCGCGGGCGAGCGATGTTATCACATAACTTTGTTATCTGCTGTTGCCTGGGGAGAGAGATGATGTTAGCAAAGATTAATAGGAAATGTATCAAAATGTTGGGCCACGTCCTCAGATCTTGTGACATTCTGGGCTTACACTAATACCACATGAGAATCTGGCCCTAAAAGAGCCAAAATTCACTGAACTCACTCTTTGGAGTAAGTAAGGCAGCAGGTAAAGAATAGGACAATTAGAACTTTGGCAATCTGTTATACTGTAATTATTTAGATTTATAGGTAATTTTCTTTGTCAGACTGGTATAACAAATTGAAATAACATAGAAAAATCTCAGTCCAAAGCTATTTCTCAATGTATATTTCATATTTGGAATAATAAGAATTCAAAGAAATGACAGTGTAATGGCTGTATGTCATTACAAACTATTAGGGGTCTGTTTATCCTTTCATATTGTAATTCCCTAATGTAGCAGTCCTAGGCAGTAGACTCCACAACTGGAAAATGTGACTCTTGGTGCCAAGGAAATTTATATGAGAATCATAGTGTATGAAATTTAGCATAGTAAGAATTCTACAATACTCTCTGGAACCATTACTGTATACCATGTTAATAATATATGTGGTATTCTGGAGCCATTAGATTGTTACTCAGTGCATAGGAATAAAGAAACATAACAGGCTTTCACCCAGCAACCCCCTTGAAGATGACATTTTTGGCAGCTAGGTCTATTAGACACTCCAGCTTCTATTAAAATAGAGAAAGCACTTAGATCCTTAAAAAAAAAAAAAAAGAAGAAGCTGACTGATATAAAAAGAATGACAGCTAGAATAACTGGCTTGGAGGCAGCAGCCAGACCAAAGCTGAGTGTGGGGGAGGCAGACAGTATAGGGTGAGACCAGGGGAGACAGATAATGGAAAAATCCCACAAGGTACTGCCATAATCCTAAAGACTAGAGAGAATTTAAACTACTTCCAAACGTGGAGCTCTCCCTTCTGTGTGAGCTGCTTCTCAAATGGTAATTCAGGCTCCATAAAATACTTTGGGTTTAATTCATTTTTACAAGTTTAAGGAAAAAGATACATCCTGTTATCTCAGATGTATATTGCTAATCCCTGTGCCCTTCTAAAAGCCTTTTAGTTGTCTGCCTTTGGTGTCATGTCCAGTAACACATCTAGGAATGTATTAAAACTGGATAATGCACACACTGAATCACTGAAGGAAGTTATTGCTCATTTGTTCATTGGAATTGCATGGAGCCAGATTGCGATACCCTGATTGAGCCTGAGTAATGCTTTTACACCATAAGCAGTCCCATTTCTACTGCAAGGTAGTATCACAATCTGGTTCTTTTAGTTATAGGAGGGTAAAAAAAAATCCAGGAGGATTTGGCAGCTTGGGAAGTACTGCTTTGATGGGATTGTTCCCCTCTCTTTTCCTCAACTGCATAGGAGCCCCACAAGAATTGGCCGTTGTGGGTGGGGGACTGCAAGAATTAGGAGGGAGTGAACCAATGGCTGTTTCTACAGCATTCTCTTCTCTCCAAACCTGGAGGACCCTGACAGCATTAATTAAATTGCTTTCCCCTCTGTGATGTAGAAGCATCCCTGTGGTATTAGGATACCTCCAGAAGAAGCAGTGGGCTGGAAATTCCCTGGCTGAACAAGAAGCTGGAAAAGGAAGTGAAGAGCCAGAAGCCAGCATAAAAGCATAGGCTCTGCATGGGTCTTGAGGGATCCCTGGTTTCTGGGGGTGAATTCTCTGATACTTCCACAGGCAAGCACAGCAAAATCCTGTCTCCCCGAGGGACAAATTTGAAAGAAATTCTCTGAGGTCCAATACAGTTTCATGCCCCTTATGCATACGAGGTCAAATTTTCAAAAATGTATAAGTTATTTAGGAGCCTAATTCCTTAACCCCATAGATTTAGGCTGATTATTATTATGATTATTCAGGGCCAGATTTTCCAAGGTATTTAGTCACATAAAGATGCAGAAAGGCAACAACTGGGATTTTTGAAAGCACCTCTTTTGAATTAGGTACTTATGTGTTCCTTAAAATCCTTAGTGCCTTTGTGTGTCTTTATGCATTTTTGAAAATCTGGCCCGTAGGGGCTTTTAAAAATTCTGTTCATGGTTTATATTGATTAGAGGTCTGATCCTACACTGCTGAATCAGTAATGGGAACTTTGTCTGCACATGGACTGCTGGAGACCCTGGAGCGCAGTCAGTGTAGAATGCATTTTGCAAGAGGGGCTGCATTTTTCTTTCAGAAGCATAATGTGTGCTGTTTGCAATGTCAAATGAGTCATAATCCTGCAGGTTTAGTAAACTGGCAGATACAGAGATAGTGATATTAATAAATGCCAGAGACTTGTACAGTAGTAAATGTCTGAAACTACCCATGTTGCAGTTAATGATTTGCTGTCCAGAAACTTCTTATTACAACAAGTGCAATTCCATAAAAGTGATTCATATTGCAGGATGCCATTTTGTAATTTTCTCCCACTGGCTTAGATTTCATCTCCTAACTCTCCAGGCAATATTTTACTTTTCCTGACAGATAGTTAATTTGAGAATTTCACAGCTGTACAAACAAATTTAAAGCATCAAGGCATGTGTGGTATGCACTGAGCACACATTTGCCAGGAATGATTTAAGTAACTTGTAAGATTTTAAAGTAAGCTCAAATAAAATGTGTTAATAGTTATCAGTATTTTAATATACAGGACATAATATTCTGCCCACAGTACTTAAAGCTGGATGTATATTTATGCTGTATTATGATTGAATTCCATTAAGGTCATAATGGTTGTATAGCAAATAAAAGCAAATAAAACATTCAGTAGACATATTTTTCAGTCTCCAGAGGTTCATACAGACTCATTCTTGTTTTTTTTAATGATCTCTCTGAAAGGGTGTCTTAGCTTAGCTTGACTTCAAATATTTTTTTATTTAGATATAAGCCTGAATCATGGGTCTGAATCCAAATCTTCCCTCTTCCTCTCCCACCCCCCGGGAGAGTCTGCACCTTGGGCTTTGATTTGGGCCAGTAATAGAGGTAGGCCTGAGCTTCATAGTGGATCTAGATGCAAAAATCCTAAAGTCTATGCAGTGAGGGGATTGGAGATAGCTTTCCAGTGTGTCTTCTTTGTCTAATGTGAGACAAGTTAAAATGACTGTGTAGGATTAGACAGGATTCACTGCATGCAGTGAAATTCAGCCACTGTATTAATAGAAGAACAAATTTAGTGTTTGGATGCAGACATATGCAGCCCACATTGAGATTGTGTTCAGAATTTGTTCCATAGATAGTGAATACGTTTGCAATCATTGTTCAGAACTGTATTTTCAGGATGAGTCTCTTCTTTGGTCCACACTGTCCATCCTTTAATCACATTGAAGGTTTCTATAGTACTTTTTGCTCTTGTTCCAAGTCCAAAGCTTGCATTTGTGGCAGTGGAAAATATGTACAATGAATCAGATCCTCAACAGATGTAAATTGATGTAGCCATATTGATTTCAGTGGAGCTATGCTGATTTTCATCAGCTGAGGACCTGGCCCAGTGACTGCAGAGCATCCATGTTGAGCTTTACAGTGAAGATGAGAGGTGTACATTGAGACTTTGAGAAGAGTATTTTGCCCTAAATAAACTCTCTCAGGAGGATATATTTCATGTTAAAGAGTGCCTCTTTGACAGCTCAGAGAAGCTAAGCTAAGCAGTTGTCACTTGTAGAGCTCATATAGTGGTGAAAACTTATACAATTCAAAATCTCTGTACTCCTTTTTAAAAATATGTATTAAAGGGCACTGTGTGTCTGGATGCAAATAGGGAAGGATGTTCTTATGGCTAAAGCACATGATTGGAAGGCTGGAGACCCAAGTTAGTTTCAAGCTCTGCTGTCGACTTGCTATTTGATCTTGGGCAAAACACTTGGGAAAAAACACTTGGGAAAAAACCTCTATGCTTTTTCTTTCCATATATGAATTAGGAATAAAATGTCTCCTGGATGATTGTTTTAAGGTTTAATTCATTAATGTTGTAAAGTGCTCTGAGATTCTTAAGTTGTAGGTACTGTATGTTATTGTATGGGTCCCGGGCCCCAGTGGTTCAGGGCCTCATTAAGTTGTTTCCTTTGGGAGGAGAAATTGATTACATGAGATGAATCAGATCTTTTTTTTGGCAATCCTGTTTATTTAAAAAATGTACACAATGCCTGTTTCCCTGAACAAAGCAGAGACATACAACAGAAGGAACTTTCCATCCAAGCCTCCCTTTCAAGCTGGTCCTGCACCCCAAGGAGTTCTGCCACTGTCCCCTCCTAGGGCCATGCTCACAACACTTCTCTCATTGTCTGCTGATTTTATTTTGCCTTCTGGCTACTTTCTGCCCATTGCATGCATGCATGCAGTGTAGTTGTAGCCATGTTGGTCCGAGGATATTAGTGAGAGAAGGCGGGTGCGGGAATATTTTCTATTGGACCAACTTCTGGTGGTGAGAGAGACAAGCTTTCAAGCTTCAGAGAGCTGTGACCTGAGGAAGAGCTCTGTGTAACCTCGTAATTTTGTCTCTCTCTCCAACAGAAGTTGGTCCAGTAAAAGATATTACCACGCCCACCTTGTCTCTCTGATACACACATATACACACAGCTATAATCAATCAGTGCCACAGTTCCATCCTTTGCAATCAGTCCACAGGGAAATCTTTCAGTCCACATGGCTTAGCTGCTGATTTGGCCTTTCATGTGGCCTCATACCTCAAGCGGTGGCTTGCATTGTCTCTAGCTATCTTGCCCTATAACTTCTTCTGTTTAGCTGGAATGAAGGGTGGCTAGCACACCCATCAGCTTTAGAAGGTCTGTCTGTGATTGACTGTAGATGCGGGGGGGATACTATGGCATTCTGGGGTGCAGTCCAGACCAGTGAGAGGCTGTGTCACCACCTGCTCTGCAAGCTGGGGTGTCTCACAATGCTTTGCCGCTGTGGCTCCTAACCTGGGTTCCTCACACAAAGTCAAACAGCATGCAGGCCACACCCAGAGTATCTGTGTATAACCACAGCTCTAGTCCAGCAGCTCTGACCCCAGATGCTTGTTAACAAACACCAGCCACACTCTGGCTTCTAACAGCCTTAGTTACTACATGCAGGGTAACCCCAACATACTGCCAGTCCCAGATTTTTCCCCAAAAACATATGTTCTGAAGTGTCCAGCCCTCTCCTGGACAGTCCAGATATACTATGTCTGTCGCCCCTCTAAAGGGATAAAGATTCAACAGTTTGGCACTTTAAATGGAGTTCTCAACACTGGATTAGTTTTGATTAAAGAATAAAACAAGTTTATTCACTTACAAAGAAAGAGATTTTAAGTGAGCACAAGAAAAGATGCATTAAAGTCAGAAACGGTTACAAGAAAAATGAAGATAAAATGCTTTCTAAACTTCATAAATTAGACTTGTCTCAAGGTGAAGTTTCTTATCACGTTTCCAGTAACTTTGTTGACCAAACTCTCAGGCCAGGATCTGGTCCCAAAAGCCCAATGGCTGGCTGTTTTGCCTTCTGAGGTGAAAAAAGACAGATGGATAGAGAAAGGGAACTTGGGGTGCTTTTGCCCCACATTTTCATATTTCAGTCATCCTTTGAAAAGCATTTTCATGAGAGTAATCCCTAGTTAAAGTTCTTTTTGGCTGAGAACAAGGACACCTGGAGTCTGGTGAAGGAGGGAGGCTTCATGCTGTTTCTCTTCACCTGTGTATGCTGAAATGCAGATTTTCTTTGTCTTCTTTCTTCCCCCTCTCACTGTTTACAGCTTATATTCAAATTGAGGTAAACACACATCCCTTTATTAAAGACAGGCCCAGTTGACCACTCCTACCTAATCAGGGCTACGTGAGTTAGAACACTGCCTTTAACAGTACTGGGGGGATTTCATAACTTTACATATAATGCTGCTATATACATTTCACCCTGATATTATTGACCAGTGAATTATTGGTTTTCAAATGATACTTCAAAGGCTTATTTTGTACAAAGATTATTACAATAATGTGTAGGATGTGAATACAGGGATTAATTTGGTCACTGGTGCACACATATATTCATACCCAAAAGGTTGAGCTCTTGGATTTGTGATATTGAAAATACTAGGTGGAACTAAATCAACTATTCTACCAGGAAGACCATTTACACCTCTACCCCGATATAACGCGGCCCGATATAACACAAATTCGGATATAACGCGGTAAAGCAGCGCTCCGGGGGGGGCGGGGTTGCGCACTCGTGGATCAAAGCAAGTTCGATATAATGCGGTTTCACCTATAATGCGGTAAGATTGTTGGCTCCCGAGGACAGCGTTATATTGGAGTAAAGGTGTATGTCCTAATCAGCCAAATACAACCAAGTGCTCAGAACTTCTTGAGATGACATTTCTTAGCAAAATATAGTACTACTGCATCAGAATGTTAGGGAATCTGGGATGCTGACTAGCTGCTCAGGATTTGGTACATCTCCTTAAGTTTCACTGAGTAGGGAGTCAGGAATGAGTAATGACTTTGAGGTTTGGCCAGTAGTTATTTATATTAACAAAATTTGTACTTTACCTTCAGAAGCCAAAGCTGTATATTGCTAAAGGATTAGGACAGTGTTGGTGGGCACCAGGGTTATGTGGTGTGTTGGAGAAGCATTAAATATTTCCATATCAGAATCAGGCATCTCAGTGGTAGAATGACAAAAATCAGTGGGGTACTGCAATCCGTGTCTAGAATTGATACATGGAGGGCAGAGTAAGACATAGACATGGGGGAGTAGCACTGTCCATAGAATCTAATGAGATAATATTTCAGAGTGGAGAGGACCATACGTTAGAATGTGTATGATGGCAAAATCCCAAGGCAGATATGAGCAAGTTTATAATTCTGGCTACCTGAATAGGAAAAGGATATTGAATGCACAATACTGAGGGAGCTCAGAAGCAACTAAGACTAATAATATAGCCATAATGGGTGACATCAATATACAAACTGATCAAATGTTACATTGGGACAAGATTTAGGGAAATAATTTCTCAATTTATTAAACAGTTATTTATTAAAACACTTAATCCTAGAGCATACAAAAGGAGAGGCTATTCTCAATTGTCCTAAGCAACACACAGGGGTTGCTTCAAGAAGTAACTAAAATTGAGCCATTAGGTAGTAATGATAACAAAATAATTAAGTTCAACGTTCTCATGGGAGGAATCATATAAAACCTGCAGAAGGGTAGCAAATTTTAGGGATTTTGAATATGAGGATGCTGATCAAAAATGCCCAATGGTGGTGATTAAAATCCTTAGACTCTGTATTGAGATTGCTTAAGCATACTATTTGAGAGCCACAGAAGGCAGGCAGGCATACACCTAAAGAAAAAAGCAGATATGCAAGAAATATGGCTAAGTGACAATATTCAATAGGTTATGTGAGCCGAACAGGTATCCTTCAGAAAATGGGAATCCAGCCTTAGTGAAGCCAGCAGAAAGGAGCATAAAATTTGGCAAGCCACATGTAAGATGGAAATAAGGAAGACAATCTAGTGACCACTGGAAGGAATAATTGGAACTACACATTGATTTTACAGGGTTCTAAATTAATGCAAGTACTGAAGGGAAAACTGACACAGTGAGGGCAACTCAATGAAAACCTCTGCTCAATGTGTAGCGGCTGTCATGAAAAACACAAAATGTTAGCATGCATAATGACTAGGAGAGGTAATAATTACATATGCAGCTTTCTGTGAATTGTTTTGAATGAAGATATGCTGACACGGTGTAGGGGAAACAAGATAACCTTGCAAAGCCATTTACAAGAGTTAATCCATCTGGATGGGATTATTTTCACAAGGCTGTAAAGCCGTTTGTCAGATAATTCCTTACACCATTTTCAGCATTGTCAATAATGTGTTAAACTTACTTACAGAAACTCTAACTGGACTGCTACCAAGTTTATATCAGATGCACGAAGGGCCTGATTCTGCAGGCCTCAGACAAGCAACTCTCCCACTGAGTCCAATGGAAGAATTGGCTGTCTGCTGAGGACTGTACGCTGATGTAGAGTTGTGCATACTATCACACCAGTTGACACTATTCTGGAAGTATGATGGTTTGCAACCATATAGCACCTTCTTGTCAAGGATCCCAAAGCACTTTATAAACACTGAGGGCTAAGTCATGGCTTTAAAACAACAGCACTGAGTCAGGGGCAGTGTAGAGCCACACAACCCCAGTGGGAGCACTGAGACATTGGGCCTCTGAAAAGCATGCTGCTGCTTCTTGCACATGGAGAAAGCCTAATTTGCCCTCTCAATTGTGAATGGAGCAGATTGCTTGTCATCGTGCACCAGCCCTGCTGCAGTCATGGGTTCGATGCAGCCATACTCACCCCTCTGCCTCTGCATGGCCTTGCAGAGTAGCTCAGAATCTGGGCCTGTCTATTTAATCCTCACAACACTTGTGTGAGGTTGATACGATCATTCCCATTTTACAGATGGGGAAACCGATGCACAGATATTAAAGGTGGGATTTTCAAAAGCAGCTTAAGAAGTTGGGTGCCCAAAGCCTATCAAGCTCCTAAAATTGGTGGGAGTTGATTTTTAGCCTGCATTGGAAAAGTCAATGGGAGCTTAGTGGTTAACTCCTGAATGTGCTTTTGAAAATATCACCCCAAGTGATTGGTTTGAAGTCAGACTGCAAGACTGTGGCAGAGACAGCAGAAGAACCCAGATCTTTGGATTTCCAGTCATGTGCTTTATTAGCTGACAATTATGTCTCTTGCATTTATGCCTGGGTAATAATGTTCTTACCAGTTTTAGTATTACCTGTTAGCTTTCTAAATGATGTATCATTATAGCTGTGTCAGTATTGTGGGGATAGATGAGTCAGTATTAGCTAAGATAGATAGACAGATTCATTATTTAACTTGTTGCTAGAAATTTTGTGTGTCCCCATTTCTACTAAATGCTTGGTAACATGTTACTATAACATCTTTTCTTAAGTACTTTTAAATAACTTGTATATCCTATAATAGAAGACTTGATATGGGGCTTCTCACACACACTATTGGATGTAATTGCAGGATCTGGACTTAAGTGCATCATATGATTTTGTTTTTTACATTCATGTTAAATTTATCATCAAGAGCAAACAATTGCTTTGAGCTAAACCCCTGCAGTCCTTATTTAGTGTAAACTCCCATGGACTCTAGTTTGGGCTGAGCAATAACGTAGTAAGAAGTACAAGATTTGGTTCTTATACCCAAAGACTGTGAATCCTATAACATTGGGCAGAGATTGCTAAATAGAGAGGTGTGTGGAATACAAAGGCACAGGTAGAGAACATAAGACAGAAGAAATCATGCATTATGAACAAAATTTTCAAGCATGGCTTCCAAATTGTGTATGTCGTGGACAATTATACACCTAATTCTCATTTTTACATATGCATTTATTTTTCTTTGCACATATAAATTCACAGCTCTTTGAGCAAAAGTACATAATAAAGCTTTGTTCATAATTTCAGACTGATTTAAGGCTGGATTGGAAATTTGGATCTATAGATTAACATTCCAATATGTTTTTGAACTCATGGAACCTTTTTTTACAATTCCCAAAGCTCCAGCAGCTTTCTCGTGATTTCTAATTGGAAAAGTCACAGAAAATCAAAGGCTTTATCAAAAAGACAAAGATGCAACTTTTGTTTAAAACAAATGTGTAAGGGCTTTGGAGAATCAAACTAAACTTCAGTACAGTTATGCATGAAATCTTATATGAGCATTTTTGTTGTCAAATAAAAGCTGTATCTTTGTTAAACATCTGGAAATCTGAAAAGAAAACAGATAAAGCAACTGCAAAAAAATAGTCTAAAGGAAGAGAGAACTTCCTTCCTAGATCACTATCTTGGTCTCTATTCTTGACATTTGGCTCATGTTAGGTAAAGCCCCATTTGGAACTAATCTTGCAGGAAGGGAAAGAAACTCTCTCTTCACCGGCACCACTGCATTTAAAAGAATCACAGGGGATGAGATTGATCATTGAGAGAAAACTGGGAAGAGAAGGAATGAGAAGAAGGAGAAGAGACTTTATTTTAATATGATGATAAACACCATGTCATGATGACTACACCTAGGAATTTGTTACTCAACCAGTCAATGGCAGGTCATCTGCCTTCAGTTCAGGAGATCTCTGCAAAATGTTAGTACTTTGGGAGCAGCACCATGTCGTTCGGGAAGTGTTAGCAACAGCTATGATAAGGTTGCTAACATTTCCCTTCATAAGCCTCTTTTCTGTTGCTGATACCTTTGATTTCTCAGGCTGAAATTGTAAGGAACCGTAGGGCCAGGGAGCACTGTGGAGAGTAGTTGCTACAGGAAGTACTGCCCATGAGACCCAGAGTGACAGTACTCTGCTGCCCTCTGATTGGCCAAGTGTCCCTACTTAACCCCAGGGGTAGGCCCAGGAAGTTGTCTGGGCAACCACATGGACCTTGGCCTGCTGCAATGACAGACTTTGCCTTGTCTCCTGTCTTTGACTCCAGCTCAACTTCGACTCCAATTCTTGCCTCTTGATTCTAACCCAGTATTGCCTCTGCTCTTGTCTCTGACTCCAGCCTGACTCTGACCCTGATTCCTGCCTCTTGATTCTAACCTCGTACTGCCTGACCCTGGCCTGACTCTGACCCAGACTCTTGTTAATGGGACCTGGCCTTGCGATTCCTCCAACTCCGGCCTGGTGACTCCAATCCCTCGTGGGCAGGCCTCAGCCTAGCTGTGACTGCTAGGCAAGACTGTCTATGCCCCAGTCATCTACAGAAATGTTCCATGCTTGGTAGCTTGAACTTTTTTTGAAAGATTGAGAGAAAATGGCTCTATCATTTTTTGAGAATGAGGCTAGTGACAAATAGGAAGTTTTTTTAGTGTTCAAAATTTTTCTGACTAATTTTCGGTTTTAAGAGAACCTAGTGCCTCCATCCTTTGAAGAAGGAACTTGAGATTTGGCAGGGCTGATCATTGGGTCATGGAAGTGTCTTTTGCCATCGCTGTGAAAATCCTCTTAGATTTAGATGATTTTCCACATATTATAAATCAGCACTTGTGCATGCCAGTAAAACTCGTTCAACAATTGTTCCTTTCTTTACTGAATGTCCTGAGTTCACTGCATATGTTTGCAGGCCCTGCCCAGCCCCATGCATCATTCTGAAGCTGATATTACAAAGCTTAGGCTCTCAGTGGAACATAGACAAAATTGATTCTCCAGCTTTCTCCCATCAAATATTCATGCAGGGATACTATGCTAGAGTAGGAGCCAGAAGACCATGAACTAACTGGTGTTGTTAATACCGTGCATTTCATGAACATAATTTTTAACAAGACCTCAAACCTATACAAGGAGTTTGCGGAGAAGAAAGTAACAGGGAAGGTGCATAAAGTTACCTCTGAAAGTGCTGGGAATCAGATTCAGGTCTCTAACGTGACTGCACCACGTCCATGTGCCACATACATTTTCTGTTTGTAATAAAATGGGTTAAGAAGGCTGTAGTATTGCACAATTTTCATTTAACTCTTTTATAGATGTTAGCTAGAAGAGAGTGTGCATCTCTGTCTCTCAGAATGAGGCACAGACAGAGGGAACATGGAGTGGCAGATTGTAGTGGTTTTGGTCCGGAATCTAAGCAGTTTGGGGGAGGAGGGAATGACACCACCATTTTCTAGCTTTATGATTGTGAAAAAAAATCCTTGAAAGTATGAATCAAGGATACACCTGTCTTGTCTTCCTGATTCTGCTGACAGCTTGAAACAATAATTGTGAGAACTGCCCCATTCTCTTCTATGATTTAAGTATGAAACCTAAAGATTGCAATGTAAATATTGACATTATGTTTCATTGATGATTATTTTAGCAGAAAGATCCTGCTAATGGTGCTTACTCCAGAATCCCAAACTGTCCACCATTGTCCCCCATTCCAAACGTCTTAGCTGTCCAAATGATAAATCCCCCAGCTTCCCTCTTTAAAAACTTCTATGATGCAGTTATGCATTTTCCTTACAAAAATCCATAGACATTGAAACTGAAATGTAAGGGGAGTGTAACATAAATTATATTTAATATCAAAATAAATGCATGGATCTGGTACCCAACTTTCAGTTTACCTAATGGAGTGCCACAGAAACTAGGACACTTTTGTCCACAGAAATATTGGTCTTGGGGTTAAAGGTACAAGAGTTGGACTAAGAAGATCTAGATTCGGGCCCTGGCTCTACCACAGGCTCCCTGTATGATCTTGAACAAGTTACTTCATCTCTCTGTGCCTCTGTTCTCACTTATCCAATGTTGATGCAAATACTTTAGTCTCTCTTCTACGTAGATAGTAATCCTACGGGGATAGGGACTGTCTCTTACTATAAAAAGCAACAGAGCGTCCTGTGGCTCCTTTGAGACTAACAGAAGTATTGGGAGCATACTATGTTTGGACCATACTAAGTACAAATGGACCTTGATATTGCTTTGGGCCTATCGGCATGACCACAATGAAAATAATCTAAATCCTCCTTGCACCATCCAACATTGCTAAGGACATGAACAAGGCACTGCCATCCCTGTTTTTCCTGGGCCATACATTGCATGTCCCCTTGAAAGTCAGTCCCATAAGTTTCCCCTCTCTAAGTCCTGTTCAACAGAAGGATTCTTTCAATTGGCCACTTCTGCCTGTTTCTGCAGTTGCCCAATGGCACACCTGCCTTGGCGGACACTCTAACTTCATTCATCACATATGGCCCAGATATTTCCATCTTCTTTTCCAGATAACTTTAGAAAAACAGGGTTGCTGAACTCTTGGATGACTCTCGGCACTCATTATAAATTCATTCAATTTAATACCCAGTATTTTCCAGAGGCAGTTGCTTTCAAAGGCATTCAGACACCTGTCTGTACTTTTTGGTGGTTTTCCAGTTTTCACATGCATATATTAAGGCAGAAATAACATTAAAGGTGAAGATTCATAAATTAGTCTTTAAGTTGTAGATTTTCAATGACCAAATTTTGTCTAAGCTGGTGAATGCAGCTGCCACCTTGCCAGTTCATGACATTATTTCCTTCCGGATATCCCCACTGATTTGTACATTACTGCCAAGGTATGTGAATTGACTCATTTCTTGTACTACTTTGCCTTCTAACATAATGCTTGCATTGGGAGTTGTTGGCTGTAAAGTAGTACACATACCAGCTGTAATGTCCCATGGAGTAAGGGCACTATGTTGCAGGGGGACTTGTCTCTTCCATCTTCTTTTGACCACTTCTTTAGCCCTATGCTGATCTATCTCTCTCAGAGTTTTTCTGTGACCTGACCAGAGGACTAAAGGTCCAGCTGAAAGTCCAAACAGATATTTGTATGATAATTCTTCTGCCCTCTTGAGCTGCACTGTGATTCTCTGCTTCTTAGCCCCTACTTCTGAGCCCTGCAGAAATTAACCTACACTACTTCCTCCTAGCCAGTTTCCCCCCAATGCCTCCCCTCCCCAGGGACTCAGGCAGCTTCTTCAGGGATCTCCCTGCTCCTTCTAGGCCCTATCTCAGGACTTTCCCCACAGGAGCTTAACTTGCTTTCTGTGTGTCTCCTCCAGACTGACTTCACCAGGCCCTTCCCAAAGAGAGGGAACTCTCCTGGCTCCTCTCTCCTAGTCTTTCTTCTCTGAGTTCTCCACTCTGTGAACGTAGGCTTTTCCTGACCCTTTCACAGCTGGGGTCACTAATTATCATTAAGTTGCCATATCACCATCAGCTCGGGGCTGTAAGGAACTGGGACATGGGTGGTCAGGTTCAATGGGTAGAGTCATAGGTGGTCAGGCCTGAGGTTCGAGCCAGAGTCTGTAGCCAAGGTCTGGAGCCAAGGGTCAAGCTGGAATCAATAGCTAGGAACCAGAGGGCAGGGCCAGAAGACAGGGACCAGGAACAAGTTGACATCTGTCTTAGCAGCAGGTCAGGGATCTGTCTTGTTGCACAGACAACTTCTTAGTACTCCCTCCAGGCCTAAAATTAGGTCTAGGCCAATCAGAGACCAGGGAAGGGGATGTTGGTCATCTCTTCCATGGGCAGCACTTCCTGGAGTGACGGGTCTCCCAGTATGTAAGGTGTGTTTACTGTAGCTCTGCCAGCCCTGCCTGGTGGTGTTATGGAAGCCACCCCCAGGCCCAGTTTCAGGTCCCACAAATCCTCACAGGGGCTAGCTGGTAGGTTACAGGCAAGGCTGAGTCTGGCTTACCTTAAAGGCCAGCTGGCCTGTTACACTTGGGTTGTCATTAGATTTTTTTTTCCATAGCTGATTATTAACCCCATCTCTTTAGCAATTCTGAACAGTCTTTCCAAGTTTGCTTGCATGTTGATTGAGCTGTCATGTGGAAGAGCTATGTCATCAGCAAAATCTAAATATTCTAGTGTACTGCTGTTGAGCCATGCAATGCCTGTGTTGTATCCATCTGCACTTTTTCTCATAAAGAAAGGCAATGGCCATGCCGAAGAAGAGAGTTGAGAGAATGCATCCTTCTTTGACAGCAGCGTCCAGGTTAAGCCATTCACTCCAATATCTATTTACTTAACTATACAAGCTGCACCTTGATATGAAGACTTGATGATGTTAATTATCTTTGTTGGCACACCATAACATTTCAACATGTTCCAGGGTGAATCATAATGGAGGATGTCAAATGCTCTCTTAATCTATGACATTTATGATAAGTGGTTTTTGCCATTCAATGCTCTCTTCAATGATTATTTTTATGATGGAAATGTGGTCAACACATGATCTTCTGGGTTGAAATTCATCCTGCTCTTCCTTATCTTTGTTTCAACCTCTTCCCTTATTCTGCTTAAGATGATACTGCAAATGACTTTGCCTATCATGGAAAAGACTGTAACACCTCACCAGTCAGTACAGTTGCTTAGGTCGCCTTTCTTTGGTATTTTGACAAAAATGCCATTTTTCTATTGTTCTGGGTGCTCTTCCTGGTCCCATTCTTTGTTCAGTGATCTTATCAATGGTCTCATGATTGCAAGCTTTCAAAGGCGGGGGAAAAAAGGAGGGGGGGGGGAATTAGACCAGACATCTTAACTTCAATTTCTGGAAAGGTACTGGAACAAGTTATCAAACAATAAATTTGTAAGCACCTAGAGGATAATAGTGTGATAAATAGCCAGCATGGATTTGCCAAGAACAAATCATGACAAACCAACCTAATTTCCTTTGTCAGGGTTTCTAGCCTCTTGGATGGAGGTAGGGGGAAGATGTAGACATGATATATCTTGATTTTAGTAAGGCTTTTGACCCAGTCCCACATGACGTTCTCATAAGCAAACTAGGGAAATGTGGTCTAGATGAAATTACTACAAGATGGTTGTACAACTGGTTGAAAAACATAAACAATGGTTATCAATGGTTCACTGTTGAACTGGGGGGAGATATCTAGTGGGGTCCTGCAGGAGTCTGTCCTGAGTCCAGTGCTTGTCAATATTTTCATTAATGACTTGGATAATGGAATGGAGGATATGTTTATAAAGTATGTAGATGACACCAAGTGGGGAGAGGTTTCTAGCACTTTGGAGAACAGGATTAAAATTCAAAAAGACCTGAACAAATTGGAAAAAAGATCTGAAGTCAACAAGATGAAATTCAATAAAGAGAAGTGCAGAGTGCTACATTTAGGAAGGAAAAAATCAAATGCACAACTACACAATGGGGAATAAATGATTAGATGGTAGTACTTCAGTAAAGGATCTGGAGGTTACAGTAGATCACAAATTGAACATGAGTCAGCAATGTGATGCAGCTGTGAAAAAGCAAATATTTTGAGGTGTATTAACAGGAGTGTTATATGTAAGATGCGGGAGGTATTGTTCTGCTTTACTCTGCCCTGGTGAGGCTTTAAGTGGAGTGCTGTGTGCAGTTTTGGGTGCCACACTTCAAGAAAGATGTAGACAAATGGAGAGAGTTCACAAGAGAGCAACAAACATGATAAAAGGTTTTAAAAAACTGGGCATATTTAGCCTTGAGAAAAAAGAGATTGAGAGGAAAAGGACTTTTACAAAGAGGATGGTGTCAATTTTTCCCCATGTCCACTATAGGTAGGACAAGAAGTAATTGGCTTATATGTGTAACAAGGGAGATTTAGGTTAGCTACTAGGAAAAAATTGTTAATTATAAAGATACTTAGTTACGGTAATAGATTACACTGGTCTACAATTTTTGAGAAGTCGTCTGCTTCAGAGATAAAATGTGCTATTTATTATGTATTTTGATGTGCTGAATTCAAATATGACAATTAAAACAACTGATTGGCTACTGTTTCTAAGATATTTTAGTTTTTACATTTTATGTCTATGTATATTGTGTAGATAATAGAGTGTTAATCATAAATTGTAAACCTAGGTCTTTTCATGTGTTTATGGTTGATTTACATGATAATATTTCACCTGTCCTGTTTATGTAACACTTTAAAAATCAGCAAAAGGATTATATAAATAAAATTTATTATGAAACAAAAGGCAAAAAACTATTATGTATATAGTTTAGTCCTATTCAGTGTCTACTCGGCGCTTCTTGGCTTGTCTCTTGTATTCATTAAATGGACCATCTCTTATCACTGTCCAGCAATAGTCTGCAAGCATTGATGGGCTCCATTTGCCCTGATAGCCTTTCTCCATTCTTGCAATGTCCTGGTGAAATCGCTCGCCATGCTCGTCGCTCACTGCTCCGCAGTTCGGTGGAAAAAAATCTAGATGAGAGTCCAAAAATATATCTTTAGTGACATGTTGCAACCAAGGCTTTTATATGCCTTGAGGAGGTTTTCCACCGACAACCTGTAGTTGTCTGCCTTGTTGTTTCCGAGAAAATTTATTGCCACTAACTGGAAGGCTTTCCATGCCGTCTTTTCCTTGCCACGCAGTGCATGGTCAAATGCATCATCTCGAAGAAGTTCACGAATCTGAGGACCAACAAAGACACCTTCCTTTATCTTAGCTTCACTTAAGCTTGGAAATTTTCCATGGAGGTACTTGAAAGCTGCTTGTGTTTTGTCAATGGCCTTGACAAAGTTCTTCATCAGACCCAGCTTGATGTGTAAGGGTGGTAACAAAATCTTCCTTGATTCAACAAGTGGTGGATGCTGAACACTTTTCCTCCCAGGCTCCAATGACTGTCGGAGTGGCCAATCTTTCTTGATGTAGTGGGAATCTCTTGCACGACTATCCCATTCGCAGAGAAAACAGCAGTACTTTGTGTATCCAGTCTGCAGACCAAGCAAGAGAGCAACAACCTTCAAATGGCCACAAAGCTGCCACTGATGTTGGTCATAGTTTATGCACCTCAAAAGTTGTTTCATGTTGTCATAGGTTTCCTTCATATGTACTGCATGACCAACTGGAATTGATGGCAAAACATTGCCATTATGCAGTAAAACAGCTTTAAGACTCGTCTTCGATGAATCAATGAACAGTCTCCACTCATCTGGATCGTGAACGATGTTGAGGGCTGCCATCACACCATCGATGTTGTTGCAGGCTACAAGATCACCTTCCATGAAGAAGAATGGGACAAGATCCTTTTGACGGTCACGGAACATTGAAACCCTAACCTCACCTGCCAGGAGATTCCACTGCTGTAGTCTGGAGCCCAACAGCTCTGTCTTACTCTTGGGTAGTTCCAAATCCCTGACAAGGTCATTCAGTTCACCTTGTGTTATGAGGTGTGGTTCAGAGGAGGAGGATGGGAGAAATGTGGGTCCTGTGTCATTGATGGTTCAGGACCAGAAGTTTCATCCTCTTCCTCGTCTGACTCAAGTGAGAATGATTCTGGTGCTTCAGGAACTGGCAGTCCTTCTCCGTGGGGTACTGGGCGTATAGCTGATGGAATGTTTGGATAATGCACAGTCCACTTTTTCTTCTTTGACACACCTTTCCCAACTGGAGGCACCATGCAGAAGTAACAATTGCTGGTATGATCTGTTGGCTCTCTCCAAATCATTGGCACTGCAAAAGGCATAGATTTCCTTTTCCTGTTCAACCACTGGCGAAGATTTGTTGCACAAGTGTTGCAGCATATGTGTGGGGCCCACCTCTTGTCCTGATCTCCAATTTTGCAGCCAAAATAAAGGTGATTCTTAACCATAGTGGTTCTACTGCGCTTTTGTGATGCAAAAGTCACTTCACCACAAACATAGCAGAAGTTATCTGCACTGTTCACACAAGTACAAGGCATCTCTGCTCACTTTGGCTAAACAGAAATGTGTCCCTTTGCAAAATCAAACACTGACAAATAAGAGAGTGCATACTGTATGATTTCTAGAGCTGATATAGGGCAATTTGTTCAGCAGAGTGATGTAAGCTTTGTTATGATTGCATCATCCGTAACTTCTAGGAATAACATGATGCAATTCATATCATGTATGACGCAATACCAGCTTCAGATTGCATCATTCATTGTTTTGCCTAAAAAGCAAGTACTGTCCTAATCCAGTCATAGATTTATTCATAGATCCAGTCAAAGATGTATTTTAGTCATTTCTGGTTTAAATTGAGATCCCTTCCCTTTATAACTCACTTATCCTCCGCCATTCCCAAGTCCAGGGTCATATATACTGACCCAATAGCATATCTTGAAAACTAGGCCAATCAACAATTTTAAGCATCATTTTCGTTCTCAGTGATCCAGAATTAGTAAAGTTTGACTACATTTATTTCAGAAGCATTTTGGCTGTATAGCAGTGTTACCAAAGGAGGTTGTGGAATCCCCATTACCGGAAGTTTTTAAGAACAGGCTAGACAAACACCTGTCAGGGGTGGTCTAGGTAAGTTTACTTGATCCTGTCTCTACATGGAGGGCCTAGACTAGATGACCTCTCATGGTCCCTTCCAGCCTTACATTTTTAAGATTTCCCCAGTAGCCGTTGGTCTTCACCTAGAGCTGCCCCAGGTTTTAGCTTTTTTAAAATTATTATTATTGAGGCTTTCACTTTTTGTGATGTGAGATGTTATGATGGCTAGTTCTAGCTCTTTAACTTTTTGTCAAAGTTAATAGTTTCTTGCAGTGTTAGTCTGTTTAATGCCTCTTGAAAATGCTCTGCAAAATAACAAATAAAAAAGAACCTGGTTGCAGCTTGATACAAGGGATTGTTTAATTCATTGAATGTTCTCTGATCATTTAGACAGTGTTTAATTCATACTCACCTACACTTGTAGATATGACTGCCAAATTCAGGGTCAGTACCAATATACAGCAGTTGGAACCATATTTTTTTTCTTCCAACCCTCAAGTGGAATGCCCTGGGGGCAACAAAACAAAACATTTATTTATGGATCTCATTTTGGAAAAAAAGTATACAAATACATTTCTTTTTCCATGTGATTTCACAGCACAGTGAAACAGAGACCCTCTTGGGTATAGAAGTGAACCTAACAGCATTTTTCCAGGATTACATCATCTGTTTCACTCACACTTTCACATCCTGCATTAAACCACATGTATGCACATCAACAAGACAAGATTGTAAAAAGAGTGTAACTGGGGAACTGTTTTCGTGATATTTGATAGGAGTAATTGTGGGCACTGCTGTTTCAAAGTAACAGTGGATATACTATACTATGTCAACAAAAGTCACTCTTGCCATATGGAAACCTAATTATTTCTGAATGATCTGTTACAAAACACTTTTGAGACATTCAAGCCATTTAAACAAATCAGTAAAGAATATTTGAGCATAAAAACTGTCTTTAATAAAAACTTTCATGTGTTTTAGAGTTGGGCATTAAAGGAATAGATTTGAAAATAGTAAAAAAAAAAAAAAAGGCTTATTTTTAAAAGGAGGTAGGGAATTTTATCAGGTGTTAAGAAAATAT